>NW_027457657.1:2500-1202500 GCF_050624435.1 Tenrec ecaudatus
TTTGTCCCAGGTCTGGGCATAGGAGTCAGTCTTCTTGCATTTCAGTGTCTGGCTCTGTACCTGACCTTAAGCCCCATGCCTTGATCAGATTGCTTAACATCTCTGAGCCCTTTTGGCAACACCGTGTATCAGGGCTGAGAAGGGGCACTGGGTAAGCCCTGACACATGATGGGGGAGGGACTCAGCCAAAATAAAGCATACAAGGGTAATGACCATGGCATTCTCTCCAGTGTGGGCCTCAGAGCAGCTCTGGTTCTAGAAAATCCCACAGAAATAATTTTACCAACCTGGGCCTTCACCCCTCACGCCAAACTTAACACGTTTCTAATGCACACAATGTTTACAGCTTTGGGTTCTCATCCCTCTCCTTCTTCCAAGAGACCAAGGAGAATGGAGTGTTTGAGCAATATCCAGGCCACATGACCATCTTTCTCAGTTCTTAACTCACCTTTTCCTCTCTCAAGCACTACTTTAATGTTTCCATGAGTGTCCGTGGCTATGATAAAGAATACGTGTTATGGGAGGTAATCAGGGCCTGCGTCTTCCATAAACCATTGCCAAAGACTCTTTACAGATAGGTAATGGTAGGCCCATATGTTTTACTTACCTATTGCTGCTTAGTGACTTTCAATCCCACTCGGTGTATTATTTGCTCATAATTTTGTAATTTGAGGAAGGTTTGGCTGGGGCAGCACATCTCCACTCCACGTGGCATTGGCCAAACCAGCTCAAGCAGCGAGACCCGGCAAGATGGGTTTGCTTTGGTTCATAGGTCTAGGGCCTGGGTTCTTGCTGTTGCATTGGCTCCCCAAATTCCCTCCATGTGATCGTTCATGTGCTTGCCTTTAGCTTCCTCACAGCAGGGTGATTTTCAAGATAGATTTTTTTGTCAGGATAGTTGGGCTGTAGGCCCAGTGACAAAATCCCTTAAAGGGATTAAATTGAATGCACAATTTAATACTTGACTGCCAAATATCCCCCAGAGCACACAAGTTGAAACCACAAGACGTCTCCCTAGGAGAGGTTCCTTGTAGCTTTTGATTGTCTTCTAAGTCCCTTTTCCTTTTCCACAATAATGTCTGGGTTGCTTTATCAATCATCTTCTTTCTTTTTATGTAGCACTATCTCTGGCTGTTTAGTCCAAGCCAATGCAGTTCCTTCCCAAAGTTACTGGGTTTCCCTTGCACTGGATTACATGATGCATTCAATTTTATGAAAGCCATGTCCCCACATCTCTTTGAAATGGGTCCCTCTCTGTTTTAGGCTGCAGTTCAGCCTATTTAGGCTGTAGCACAGCCTTCTGGAGACTCTTAGAAAACCTTTTGTGTACACGAGACTGTATACAAGGCACTGGATTACATTCTTTTGTGATCTTAGTACAGGGCATGAAAGCTATCTTCTTGATCTGATCCAACGCAGAAGCCCTGCTCATGCCATTCCTATTATGGGACATTATTTTTTGGCAAGAAAGACTTGGGGTTGAAAAATAGGTTTTGTTAGGCAGATAGGCAGGAATGAGATGTCCATTGACGCATGCCCAGGAGAACCAAGCATAGAACAAAAGCCTAGGTTTTCCCGCTGGTGGGTACGGATGGGCGTTAAACCTGCATCAGCCCACCTGGGCCAGGTGATTGCAATTCAGCCAATGGGATCGACCTGGGGTCATTCACCATGCCTCCCCCCGGGAATCCTTGAAAAGGCAGGAGCGAGGGGGAGAAAGGAAAAACTGGGGACAGGAACTGGGGAGGGAACTTGAGAAAGAACATGAGACAGGTGTTTTTTTGGAGGAAAACTTAGGAGAGAGATCTTTGCGTGACCTCGAGCAGTCTCTGCCAGGCTACATGGTGGGGAGGAATCCTAGGGGTGGCGCGTAAAACCTGAAACTTCTTTTAACTTTCATTAAACTCACTTGGATCACGAGCCAGGCTTTGGCGTGAATTCTTTCTCATGCAGAGCCAAGAACTGAGATGTAACTCTAGCCCGGAGAGAGATCTTACAGTTCATATTTAAGTCCAGCAAGTCCCTGCTCCTTCATAGTTCATATTTTCTGCTAAAAAAAGCACACAACTAAACCCCAAACAGAAGTAACTTCTTTAGCTTTTCTTTACCCTTCTGTAGTTTATAATTATTTGTCTGTTGCCTCCATTGTTAATGACGCTGAGAGTTCAGATTCTAATTAAAGCAGAATGTCACTGCCACCCAAAATAGTTGTTCTTAGTGTTAGTTGGTGCCCAATCAATCCCTGCCCATCCACTCACTTGCTGCCATTGAGTCAATTCTGACTCATGGCAGCAGAGTATACTTGCCCTGGTAGGTTTCTGAGACTATACATCTGTACAGTAGAAAGCTTCAGCTTTCTCTCTCAGAGCAGCTGGTAGGATTGAACTGCTGACCTTATGGCTAGCAGGACAATATGTTACCAGGGATCCTTTTCAAGACTGTGCCCTTTCAGAAACAGATCACCAGGCCTGCTTTCCTAGGAACCGGTGGGTGGGTTTGAAGCATCAACCTTTTGGTTAATATGCAAGTGCTTAACAAATGGGCTTTATCCTGGTTTGGAAAACCTAAGTCACTGGTCTTTTTCCTAAAGAGTCACTTTCAATGGCCCTGGCTTGTTTCATGGGAAGGGCCAGTTCAGGGGCTCCCGGACAGATGGTGGGGTAGGATCCTTATTTAGTAGGGCCATATTGGGTGGGGTGGCAGGGAAGTGTGTGTGTGCTGTATGTGTGTGTAATCTGCATCTTTAACAAATGCCCCCCCCCACTCAAATGAGAAACACTGGCCCCAATTGTCCTCTGCCTCTCTTGTTGCTGCCTTTTTTGGGATTTTTCTGGCTTTTAGCAGCCCTGGAGGCCCCTCCTATCTAGGCAGGAAAAGGAGCCAATAAATAAGTTCACACTAAGGTGCTAGAGAGTGATAACAGCTAATCCCTTCCAAGGGCAATTGCTCTCAGAAAGAAAGAAAAAAAAGAGAGAGCGAGAGCTCAGGGGGTTGGGGGGAGCAATTTAACTCCAATGAATAGTGTCTCCTGGAAGAGTCCTACACTTTGTCGCTGCAATGGGATTCATATATGAACATGTGTGTGTGTGAAACCCCTCGCATCAGTCTCTTCTTCTGCTTTTGTGTAAATTGGACTTTAAACACATTCTCTAGGAAGTGTTTGAATGCCTCTGTTTATGGAAGCTTCTTGACAGAAGGGGGATTTTTGTCTCTTTTGTTCAGTGAGAGAGCCCCAAGGTCTGGCATTTAATAAGTAAGTACCAAGCTGGTTGAATGAATGAGTGAATGAGTGAGTGAGGTAAAGAAGCCTTCAGCAGCCTTCCAGGTCGAGACTGGCCCCCTCAGAAGCCTGGCTCTTGTCTACAGTGAGGTACACCTCTCCTCCTTCCCATTTCATGCTTCCCCGTGGTCTGCCTGGGATTGAGCTGAAAAATGATTTTTCATGCATGTCATCCTCATTATATCATTATCCCTCACAGCAAAGCTCTCTGACCACCCTGAAGACCTGTATTTAATGTGAGGAAAGGTGATTTAATGGAGTGGAGAGCGCAGCATAAAACAGAAAACCCTTTCAGAATAGCAGAGCAGGCTGTCCCACCAAGGGGAAAGGGACAAAAAGGGAAAAGAAAAGAAAAATGGCGAGGGAGGGGGGGCAACTCTCACTCTCCTAATAGGCTGAAATAAGAAGTCATTTTGGTCAACTTCATCAGAAGACAAACCTGAAAGGGGCCCCTTGCCCTCCCCCCCAGCGCATAACTGACTTACCATGCATTTTACCGTGGAGCTGATTATGCGCTGAGTTGTGGCAGACGGGGAGAGTTTATTGACATATGGTCTCCCTTCACACCTTTTGTTACAGCCAGACATCAGGGACTGAGCTGCAGGATATTAAAGGATTTGGAAGTGTTATCAAGGAATGGTACATATTTATCAAAACCAGGGTGATATTACAAAGCTGGGTTGCTGCTACACCTGGGTGTGTTATGTGATTAAAAATAATGACAATGCATCCTCTTGATGGATTTTGCACCTGGGCGAATACTGAGCAGGTCTGCTGGACCACCCTTGGTCGAGAATTCACAGCTAACAACCCCTTTGGTCTCAGAAGAAAATTGTGGCTGCTAGCTCACACTTGGAATCCAGGTAGGACAATGTTTAAGCACGTCACTGTTAACCGAAAGAGCAACACTTGGAATTCACCAGCTATCCTGAGTGAGAAAGATGTGACCATGTGCTGCCACAAAGATTACAGCCTTGGAAACCTTCCGGGAGGTTCTTTCCTGGCCTACAGGTTTGCTCGAGTCAGAATTGACTTGACTTCCATGGCATTGAGCTGTTTTGAGTTTTGGATGGCTGAATTGGAGACTTCAGGATTGCAGGAAGATTTGAGAACAGTTACCTAGCGGACACATGGACTATGTACGTTTCCTAGCGGGTACTTGGACTAGATAGGTTCCCTAGCGGGCACTTGGTCTATCTAGGTTAACTAGCGGGCACTTGGACTATCTAGGTTAACTAGCGGACATTTGGACAATTAAGGCCCCTAGCGGGCATTTGGACTATATTGGTTACCTAGAGGGCACTTGGACTATGTAGGTTAACGAAAGGGCACTTGGACTATGTAGGTAACCTAGTGGTCACTTGAAATGTCTAGGTTACCTCGCGGGCACTTGGACTATGTAGGTTAACTAGCGGGCACTTGGACTATCTATGTTAACTAGCAGGCCCTTGGACGATGTAGGTTAACTAGCGGGCCCTTGGACTATGTAGGTTACATAGTGGGCACTTGGACGATCTAGGTTAACTAGCGAGTACTTGGACTATGTAGGTTAACTAGCGGGCCCTTGGACTATGTAGATTAACTAGCGACACTTGGACTATCTACATTAACTAGCGGGCCCTTGGACTATGTAGATTCCCTAGCGGGCACTTGGACTATGTATGTTCCCTAGCGGGCCGTGGACTCTGTATGTTCCCTACGGACACTTGAACTATGTAAGTTAACGACCGGGCACTTGTACTATGTAGGTTAACTAGCGGGCCCATGGACTATCTAGGTTCCCTAGCGGGTCCTTGGACTATGTAGGTTCCCTAGCGAGCACTTGGACTATGTGGGTTCCCTAGCGGGCATTTGGACTATCTAGGTTAACTAACAGGCACTTGGACTATGTAGGTTCCCTAGCGGGCACTTGGATTATGTAGGTTCCCTATCGGGCACATGGACTATGTAGGTTAACTAGCGGGCATTTGGACTATGTAGGTTCCCTATAGGGCATTTGGACTATGTAGGTTACCTCGCGGGCCCATGGACTATCTAGGTTACCTAGGGGGAACCTGGACTATGTAGGTTAACTAGTGGGCACTTGGACTATCTAGGTTACCTAGCAGGCACTTGGACTATGTAGGTTAACCAGCGGGCACTTGGACTATCTAGGTTACCTAGCGGGCACTTGGACTATGTACGCTCCCTAGCGGGCACTTGGACTATCTACGTTACCTAGCGAGCACTTGGACTATGTACGTTACCTAGCGGACACTTGGACTATGTACGTTTCCTAGCGGGTACTTGGACTAGATAGGTTCCCTAGCGGGCAATTGGTCTATCTAGGTTAACTAGCGGGCACTTGGACTATCTAGGTTAACTAGCGAGCACTTGGACTATCTAGGTTAACTAGCGGGCATTTGGACTATTAGGGCCCCTAGCGGGCATTTGGACTATATTGGTTACCTAGCGGGCACTTGGACTATGTAGGTTAACGAACGGGCACTGGGACTATGTAGGTAACCTAGTGGTCACTAGAACTGTCTTGGTTACCTAGCGGGCACTTAGACTATGTAGGTTAACTAGCGGGCACTTGGACTATCTAGGTTAACTAGCGGGCCCTTGGATGATGTAGGTTAACTAGCGAGACCTTGCACTATGTAGGCTAACTAGCGGGCCATGGATTATGTAGGTTTACTAGCAGGCACTTGGACTATCTAGGTTAACTAGCGGGCACTTGGACTATGTAGTTTCCCTAGCGGGCATTTGGACAATTTAGGTTACCTAGCAGGCACTTGGACTATATAGGTTACCTAGCGGGCACTTGGATTATGTAGGTTCCCTATCGGGCACTTGGACTATGTAGGTTAACTAGCGGGCACTTCGACTGTCTAGGTTACCTAGTGGGCATTTGGATTATCTAGGTTAACGAACGGGCACTTGGATTATCTAGGTTAACGAATGGGCAACTGGACTATGTAGGTTACCTAGCCGCCACTTGGACTATCTAGGTTAGCTAACAGGCACTTGGACTATCTAGGTTCCCTAGCGGGCACTTGTACTATCTAGGTTACCTAGCTGGCACTTTGACTATATAGGTCAACTAGCGGGCCTTTGGACTATCTAGGTTAGCCAACGGGCACTTAGATTATGTAGGTTAACTAGCGGGAACTTGGAATATGTAGGTTAAGTAGCGGACACTTGCACTATGAAGGTTAACTAGCGGGCCAATGGACTATGTAGGTTTACTATCGGGCCCTTGGACTATCTAGGTTCCCTAAAGGGCACTTGGACTATCTAGGTTACCGAACGGGCACTTGGACTATCTAGCTTACCTAGCGGGCACTTGGACTATGTAGTCTAACTAGGGGGCTTTTTGACGATCTAGGTTACCTAGCGGGTACTTGAACTATCTAGGTTACCTAGCGGGTACTTGGACTATGTACGTTCCATAGCGGGCACTTGGACTATCTATGTTAATTAGCGGGCTCTTGGACTATGTAGGTTAACTAGCGGACACTTGCACTATGTAGGTTAACTAGCAGGCACTTGGACTATCTAGGTTAACTAGCGGGCACTTGGACTATGTAGGTCAACTAGCGGGCCCTTGGACTATCTAAGTTAACCAACGGGCACTTAGATTATGTAGGTTAACTAGCGGGCACTTGGAATATGTAGGTAAAGTAGCGGACACTTGCACTACGAAGGTTAACTAGCGGGCCCATGGACTATGTAGGTTTACTAGCAGGCCCTTGGACTGTCAAGGTTCCCTAAAGGGCACTTGGACTATCTAGGTTACCGAACGGGAACTTGGACTATCTAGGTTACCTAGCGGGCACTTGGACTATGTAGGCTAACTAGGGGGCCCTTGGACGATCTAGGTTACCTAGCGGGTACTTGAACTATCTAGGTTAACTAGTGGGCACTTGCAGTATCTAGGTTACCTAGCGGGCACTTGGACTATGTACGTTCCCTAGCGGGCACTTGGACTATCTATGTTAACTAGCGGGCACTTGGAATATGTCGGTTAACTAGCGGACACTTGCACTATATAGGTTACCTAGCATGCATTGGACTATCTAGGTTAACTAGCGGGCACTTGGACTATCTAGGATAACTAGCGTGCACTTGGACTATGTAGGTTCCTTAGCGGGCAATTGGACTATCTAGGTTGCCTAGCGGGCACTTGGACGATATAGGTTAAATAGCGTGCCCTTGGAATATCTAGGTTACGTAGCGGGCACTTGGTATATAGGTTAACTAGCGGGCCCTTGGACTATGTAGGTTAACTAGAGGACACTTGGACTATCTAGGTTAACTAGTGGGCCCTTGGACTATGTAGGTTAACTAGCGGGCACTTGGACAATCTAGGTTAACTAGCGGGCACTTGGAAGATCTAGGTTAACTAGCGGGCACATGGACTATCTAGGTTACCTAGCGGGCACATGGACTATATAGGTTACCTAGCAGACACTTGGACTATGTAGGTTAACGAATGGGCACTTGGAATATTCAGGTAACCTAGCGGGCACTTGGACATCTAGGTTAACGAACGGGCTCTTGGACTATGTAGGTTGCCTAGCGGGCACTTGGACTATCTAGGTTAGGTAACGGGCACTTGGACTATCTAGGTTACCTAGCGGGAACTTGGATAATGTAAGTTACCTAGCGGGCACTTGGAGTATCTAGGTTAACGAACGGGCACTTGGACAATGTAGGTTACCTAGCGGGCACTTGGACTATGTAGGATCCCTATCGGATATTTGTACTACTTAGGTTACCTAGCGGGCACTTGGACTATCTAGGTTAACTAGCGGGCACTTGGACTATCTAGGTTACCTAGCAGGCATTTGGACTATGTACGTTCCCTAGCAGGCACTTGGACTATCTACGTTACCTAGCGAGCACTTGGACTATGTACGTTACCTAGCGGGCACTTGGACTATGTACGTTTCCTAGCGGGTACTTGGACTAGTAGGTTCGCTAGCGGGCACTTGGTCTATCTAGGTTAACTAGCGGGCACTTGGACTATCTAGGTTAACTAGCGAGCACTTGGACTATCTAGGTTAACTAGCGGGCATTTGGACTATTAGGGCCCCTAGCGGGCATTTGGACTATATTGGTTACCTAGCGGGCACTTGGACTATGTAGGTTAACGAACGGGCACTTGGACTATGTAGGTAACCTAGTGGTCACTTGAACTGTCTTGGTTACCTAGCGGGCACTTAGACTATGTAGGTTAACTAGCGGGCACTTGGACTATCTAGGTTAACTAGCGGGCCCTTGGACGATGTAGGTTAACTAGCGGGCCCTTGCACTATGTAGGCTAACTAGTGGGGCCATGGACTATGTACGTTTCCTAGCGGGTACTTGGACTAGTAGGTTCCCTAGCGGGAACTTGGACTATCTAGGTTACCTAACGGGCACTTGGACTATCTAGGTTACCTAGCAGGCACATGGACTATCTAGGTTAACTAGCGGGCACTTGGACTATGTAGTTTCCCTAGCGGGCATTTGGACTATTTAGGTTACCTAGCGGGCCCTTGGACTATGTAGGTTACCTAGCGGGCACTTGGACTATCTAGGTTACCTAGCAGGCACTTTGACTATCTAGGTTAACTAACGGGCACTTGGACTATGTAGGTTGCCTAGCGGGCACTTGGATTATGGAGGTTCCCTATCAGGCACTTAGACTATGTAGGTTAACTAGCGGGCACTTTGACTGTCTAGGTTACCTAGTGGGCATTTGGATTATCTAGGTTAACGAACTGGCACATGGATTATCTAGGTTAACGAACGGGCTCTTGGACTATGTAGGTTACCTAGCCGCCCCTTGGACTATCTAGGTTAGCTAACAGGCACTTGGACTATCTAGGTTCCCTAGCGGGCACTTGTACTATCTAGGTTACCTAGCTGGCACTTTGACTATATAGGTCAACTAGCGGGCCTTTGGACTATCTAGGTTAGCCAACGGGCACTTAGATTATGTAGGTTAACTAGCGGGAACTTGGAATATGTAGGTTAAGTAGCGGACACTTGCACGATGAAGGTTAACTAGCGGGCCCATGGACTATGTAGGTTTACTATGGGGCCCTTGGACTATCTAGTTTCCCTAAAGGGCACATGGACTATCTAGGTTACCTAGCGGGCACTTGGACTATGTAGGCTAACTAGGGGGCCCTTTGACGATCTAGGTTACCTAGCGGGTACTTGAACTATCTAGGTTAACTAGCGGGCACTTGGACTATCTAGGTTCCCTAGCGGGCACTTGGACTATGTAGGTTAACTAGCGGGCACTTGGATGATCTAGGTTAACTAGGGGGCACTTGGACTATATAGGTTACCTAGCGGGCACTTGGACTATCTAGGTTAACGAACGGGCACTTGAACTATGTAGGTTACCTAGCAGGCACTTGGACTATCTAGGTTCCCTAAAAGGCACTTGGACTATCTAGGTTACCGAACGGGAACTTGGACTATCTAGGTTACCTAGCGGGCACTTGGACTATGTACGTTCCCTAGCGGGCACTTGGACTATCTATGTTAACTAGCGGGCACTTCGAATATGTAGGTTAACTAGCGGACACTTGCACTATGTAGGTTACCTAGCAGGCACTTGGACTATCTAGGTTAACTAGCGGGCACTTGGACTATCTAGGTTAACTAGCGAGCACTTGGACTATCTAGGTTAACTAGCGGGCATTTGGACTATTAGGGCCCCTAGCGGGCATTTGGACTATATTGGTTACCTAGCGGGCACTTGGACTATGTAGGTTAACGAACGGGCACTGGGACTATGTAGGTAACCTAGTGGTCACTAGAACTGTCTTGGTTACCTAGCGGGCACTTAGACTATGTAGGTTAACTAGCGGGCACTTGGACTATCTAGGTTAACTAGCGGGCCCTTGGATGATGTAGGTTAACTAGCGGGACCTTGCACTATGTAGGCTAACTAGCGGGCCATGGATTATGTAGGTTTACTAGCAGGCACTTGGACTATCTAGGTTAACTAGCGGGCACTTGGGCTATGTAGTTTCCCTAGCGGGCATTTGGACAATTTAGGTTACCTAGCAGGCACTTGGACTATATAGGTTACCTAGCGGGCACTTGGATTATGTAGGTTCCCTATCGGGCACTTGGACTATGTAGGTTAACTAGCGGGCACTTCGACTGTCTAGGTTACCTAGTGGGCATTTGGATTATCTAGGTTAACGAACGGGCACTTGGATTATCTAGGTTAACGAATGGGCAATTGGACTATGTAGGTTACCTAGCCGCCACTTGGACTATCTAGGTTAGCTAACAGGCACTTGGACTATCTAGGTTCCCTAGCGGGCACTTGTACTATCTAGGTTACCTAGCTGGCACTTTGACTATATAGGTCAACTAGCGGGCCTTTGGACTATCTAGGTTAGCCAACGGGCACTTAGATTTTGTAGGTTAACTAGCGGGAACTTGGAATATGTAGGTTAAGTAGCGGACACTTGCACTATGAAGGTTAACTAGCGGGCCAATGGACTATGTAGGTTTACTATCGGGCCCTTGGACTATCTAGGTTCCCTAAAGGGCACTTGGACTATCTAGGTTACCGAACGGGCACTTGGACTATCTAGCTTACCTAGCGGGCACTTGGACTATGTAGTCTAACTAGGGGGCTTTTTGACGATCTAGGTTACCTAGCGGGTACTTGAACTATCTAGGTTACCTAGCGGGTACTTGGACTATGTACGTTCCATAGCGGGCACTTGGACTATCTATGTTAATTAGCGGGCTCTTGGACTATGTAGGTTAACTAGCGGACACTTGCCCTATGTAGGTTAACTAGCAGGCACTTGGACTATCTAGGTTAACTAGCGGGCACTTGGACTATGTAGGTCAACTAGCGGGCCCTTGGACTATCTAAGTTAACCAACGGGCACTTAGATTATGTAGGTTAACTAGCGGGCACTTGGAATATGTAGGTAAAGTAGCGGACACTTGCACTACGAAGGTTAACTAGCGGGCCCATGGACTATGTAGGTTTACTAGCAGGCCCTTGGACTGTCAAGGTTCCCTAAAGGGCACTTGGACTATCTAGGTTACCGAACGGGAACTTGGACTATCTAGGTTACCTAGCGGGCACTTGGACTATGTAGGCTAACTAGGGGGCCCTTGGACGATCTAGGTTACCTAGCGGGTACTTGAACTATCTAGGTTAACTAGTGGGCACTTGCAGTATCTAGGTTACCTAGCGGGCACTTGGACTATGTACGTTCCCTAGCGGGCAATTGGACTATCTATGTTAACTAGCGGGAACTTGGAATATGTCGGTTAACTAGCGGACACTTGCACTATATAGGTTACCTAGCATGCACTTGGACTATCTAGGTTAACTAGCGGGCACTTGGACTATCTAGGATAACTAGCGAGCACTTGGACTATGTAGGTTCCTTAGCGGGCAATTGGACTATCTAGGTTGCCTAGCGGGCACTTGGACGATATAGGTTAAATAGCGTGCCCTTGGAATATCTAGGTTACGTAGCGGGCACTTGGTATATAGGTTAACTAGCGGGCCCTTGGACTATGTAGGTTAACTAGAGGACACTTGGACTATCTAGGTTAACTAGTGGGCCCTTGGACTATGTAGGTTAACTAGCGGGCACTTGGACAATCTAGGTTAACTAGCGGGCACTTGGAAGATCTAGGTTAACTAGCGGGCACATGGACTATCTAGGTTACCTAGCGGGCACATGGACTATATAGGTTACCTAGCAGACACTTGGACTATGTAGGTTAACGAATGGGAACTTGGAATATTCAGGTAACCTAGCGGGCACTTGGACATCTAGGTTAACGAACGGGCTCTTGGACTATGTAGGTTGCCTAGCGGGCACTTGGACTATATAGGTTAGGTAACGGGCACTTGGACTATCTAGGTTACCTAGCGGGAACTTGGATAATGTAAGTTACCTAGCGGGCACTTGGAGTATCTAGGTTAACGAACGGGCACTTGGACAATGTAGGTTACCTAGCGGGCACTTGGACTATGTAGGATCCCTATCGGATATTTGTACTACTTAGGTTACCTAGCGGGCACTTGGACTATCTAGGTTAACTAGCGGGCACTTGGACTATCTAGGTTACCTAGCAGGCATTTGGACTATGTACGTTCCCTAGCAGGCACTTGGACTATCTACGTTACCTAGCGAGCACTTGGACTATGTACGTTACCTAGCGGGCACTTGGACTATGTACGTTTCCTAGCGGGTACTTGGACTAGTAGGTTCGCTAGCGGGCACTTGGTCTATCTAGGTTAACTAGCGGGCACTTGTACTATCTAGGTTAACTAGCGAGCACTTGGACTATCTAGGTTAACTAGCGGGCATTTGGACTATTAGGGCCCCTAGCGGGCATTTGGACTATATTGGTTACCTAGCGGGCACTTGGACTATGTAGGTTAACGAACGGGCACTTGGACTATGTAGGTAACCTAGTGGTCACTTGAACTGTCTTGGTTACCTAGCGGGCACTTAGACTATGTAGGTTAACTAGCGGGCACTTGGACTATCTAGGTTAACTAGCGGGCCCTTGGACGATGTAGGTTAACTAGCGGGCACTTGGACTATCTAGGTTAACTAGCGGGCCCTTGGACGATGTAGGTTAACTAGCGGGCCCTTGCACTATGTAGGCTAACTAGTGGGGCCATGGACTATGTACGTTTCCTAGCGGGTACTTGGACTAGTAGGTTCCCTAGCGGGAACTTGGACTATCTAGGTTACCTAACGGGCACTTGGACTATCTAGGTTACCTAGCAGGCACATGGACTATCTAGGTTAACTAGCGGGCACTTGGACTATGTAGTTTCCCTAGCGGGCATTTGGACTATTTAGGTTACCTAGCGGGCCCTTGGACTATGTAGGTTACCTAGCGGGCACTTGGACTATCTAGGTTACCTAGCAGGCACTTTGACTATCTAGGTTAACTAACGGGCACTTGGACTATGTAGGTTGCCTAGCGGGCACTTGGATTATGGAGGTTCCCTATCAGGCACTTAGACTATGTAGGTTAACTAGCGGGCACTTTGACTGTCTAGGTTACCTAGTGGGCATTTGGATTATCTAGGTTAACGAACTGGCACATGGATTATCTAGGTTAACGAACGGGCTCTTGGACTATGTAGGTTACCTAGCCGCCCCTTGGACTATCTAGGTTAGCTAACAGGCACTTGGACTATCTAGGTTCCCTAGCGGGCACTTGTACTATCTAGGTTACCTAGCTGGCACTTTGACTATATAGGTCAACTAGCGGGCCTTTGGACTATCTAGGTTAGCCAACGGGCACTTAGATTATGTAGGTTAACTAGCGGGAACTTGGAATATGTAGGTTAAGTAGCGGACACTTGCACGATGAAGGTTAACTAGCGGGCCCATGGACTATGTAGGTTTACTATGGGGCCCTTGGACTATCTAGTTTCCCTAAAGGGCACATGGACTATCTAGGTTACCTAGCGGGCACTTGGACTATGTAGGCTAACTAGGGGGCCCTTTGACGATCTAGGTTACCTAGCGGGTACTTGAACTATCTAGGTTAACTAGCGGGCACTTGGACTATCTATGTTAACTAGCGGGCACTTGGAGTATGTAGGTTAACTAGCGGACACTTGCACTATGTAGGTTACCTAGCAGGCACTTGGACTATGTACGTTCCCTAGCAGGCACTTGGACTATCTACGTTACCTAGCGAGCACTTGGACTATGTACGTTACCTAGCGGGCACTTGGACTATGTACGTTTCCTAGCGGGTACTTGGACTAGTAGGTTCGCTAGCGGGCACTTGGTCTATCTAGGTTAACTAGCGGGCACTTGGACTATCTAGGTTAACTAGCGAGCACTTGGACTATCTAGGTTAACTAGCGGGCATTTGGACTATTAGGGCCCCTAGCGGGCATTTGGACTATATTGGTTACCTAGCGGGCACTTGGACTATCTAGGTTAACTAGCGGGCCCTTGGACGATGTAGGTTAACTAGCGGGCCCTTGCACTATGTAGGCTAACTAGTGGGGCCATGGACTATGTACGTTTCCTAGCGGGTACTTGGACTAGTAGGTTCCCTAGCGGGAACTTGGACTATCTAGGTTACCTAACGGGCACTTGGACTATCTAGGTTACCTAGCAGGCACATGGACTATCTAGGTTAACTAGTGGGCACTTGGACTATGTAGTTTCCCTAGCGGGCATTTGGACTATTTAGGTTACATAGCGGGCACTTGGACTATGTAGGTTACCTAGCGGGCACTTGGACTATCTAGGTTACCTAGCAGGCACTTTGACTATCTAGGTTAACTAACGGGCACTTGGACTATGTAGGTTGCCTAGCGGGCACTTGGATTATGGAGGTTCCCTATCAGGCACTTAGACTATGTAGGTTAACTAGCGGGCACTTTGACTGTCTAGGTTACCTAGTGGGCATTTGGATTATCTAGGTTAACGAACTGGCACATGGATTATCTAGGTTAACGAACGGGCTCTTGGACTATGTAGGTTACCTAGCCGCCCCTTGGACTATCTAGGTTAGCTAACAGGCACTTGGACTATCTAGGTTCCCTAGCGGGCACTTGTACTATCTAGGTTACCTAGCTGGCACTTTGACTATATAGGTCAACTAGCGGGCCTTTGGACTATCTAGGTTAGCCAACGGGCACTAAGATTATGTAGGTTAACTAGCGGGAACTTGGAATATGTAGGTTAAGTAGCGGACACTTGCACGATGAAGGTTAACTAGCGGGCCCATGGACTATGTAGGTTTACTATCGGGCCCTTGGACTATCTAGTTTCCCTAAAGGGCACATGGACTATCTAGGTTACCTAGCGGGCACTTGGACTATGTAGGCTAACTAGGGGCCCTTTGACGATCTAGGTTACCTAGCGGGTACTTGAACTATCTAGGTTAACTAGCGGGCACTTGGACTATCTATGTTAACTAGCGGGCACTTGGAATATGTAGGTTAACTAGCGGACACTTGCACTATGTAGGTTACCTAGCAGGCACTTGGACTATCTGGGTTAACTAGCGGGCATTTGGACTATGTAGGTCAACTAGCGGGCCCTTGGACTATCTAGGTTAGCCAACGGGCACTTAGATTATGTAGGTTAACTAGCGGGCACTTGGAATATGTAGGTTAACTAGCGGACACTTTCACTATGAAGTTTAACTAGCGGGCCCATGGACTATGTAGGTTTACCTGCGGGCCCTTGGAATATCTAGTTTCCCTAAAGGGCACTTGGACTATCTAGGTTACCTAGCGGGCACTTGGACTATGTAGGCTAACTAGGGGGCCCTTGGACGATCTAGGTTACCTAGCGGGTACTTGAACTCTCTAGGTTAGCTAGCGGGCACTTGGACTATGTACGTTCCCTAGCGGGCACTTGGACTATCTATGTTAACTAGCGGGCACTTGGAATATGTAGGTTAACTAGCGGACACTTGCATTGTGTAGGTTACCTAGCACGCACTTGGACTATCTAGGTTAACTAGCGGGCACTTGGATTATCTAGGATAACTAGCGTGCACTTGGACTATGTAGGTTCCTTAGCGGGCACTTGGACTATCTAGGTTGCCTAGCGGGCACTTGGACAATATAGGTTAAATAGCGTGCCCTTGGAATATCTAGGTTACGTAGCGGGCACTTGGTATATAGGTTAACTAGCGGGCACATGGACTATGTAGGTTAACTAGAGGACACTTGGACTATCTAGGTTAACTAGTGGGCCCTTGGTCTATGTAGGTTAACTAGCGGGCACTTGGACAATCTAGGTTAACTAGCGGGCACTTGGAAGATCTAGGTTAACTAGCGGGCACTTGGACTATCAAAGTGAACAAGTGAGCCCTTGGACTAGGTAGGTTAACTAACGGGCCCTTGGACTATCTAGGTTACCTAGCGGTCACTTGGACTATATAGGTTACCTAGCGGGCACTTGGACTATGTAGGTTACCTAGTGGGCACTTGGACTATCTAGGTTAACAGATGGGCACTTGGAATATGCAGGTAACCTAGCGGGCACTTGGACTGTCTAGGTTACCTAGTGGGCACTTGGACTTCTAGGTTAACGAACGGGCTCTTGGACTATGTATGTTGCCTAGCGGGCACTTGGACTATATAGGTTCCCTATCGGGCATTTGGACTATGTAGGTTACCTAGCGGGCCCTTGCACTATCTAGGTTACCTAGGGGGAACCTGGAATATGTAGGTTAACTAGTGGGCACTTGGACTATCTAGGTTACCTAGCAGGCACTTGGACTATGTAGGTTAACTAGCGGGCACTTGGACTATCTAGGTTACCTAGCAGGCACTTGGACTATGTACGTTCCCTAGCAGGCACTTGGACTATCTATGTTACATAGCGAGCACTTGGACTATGTACGTTTCCTAGCGGGTACTTGGACTAGTAGGTTCCGTAGCAGGCACTTGGTCTATCTAGGTTAACTAGCGGGCACTTGGACTATCTAGGTTACCTAGCGTGCCCTTGGAAAATCTAGGTTACGTAGCGGGCACTTGGTATATAGGTTAACTAGCGGGCACATGGACTATGTAGGTTAACTAGAGGACACTTGGACTATCTAGGTTAACTAGTGGGCCCTTCGACTATGTAGGTTAACTAGCGGGTACTTGGACTATCTAAGTTAACGAGCGAGCACTTGGACTATCTAGGTTAACTAGCGGGCATTTGGACTATTATGGCCCCTAGCGGGCATTTGGACTATATTGGTTACCTAGCGGGCACTTGGACTATGTAGGTTAACGAACGGGCACTTGGAATTATGTAGGTAACCTAGTGGTCACTTGAACTGTCTTGGTTACCTAGCGGGCACTTAGACTATGTAGGTTAACTAGCGGGCACTTGGACTATCTAGGTTAACTAGCGGGCCCTTGGACGATGTAGGTTAACTAGCGGGCCCTTGCACTATGTAGGCTAACTAGCGGGCCCATGGACTATGTATGTTTCCTAGCGGGTACTTGGACTAGTAGGTTCCCTAGCGGGAACTTGGTCTATCTATGTTAACTAGCGGGAGCTTGGACTATCTAGGTTACCTAACGGGCATTGGATTATCTAGGTTAACTAGCGGGCACTTGGACTATGTAGTTTCCCTAGCGGGCATTTGGACTATTTAGGTTACCTAGCGGGCACTTGGACTATGTAGGTTACCTAGCGGGCACTTGGACTATCTAGGTTACCTAGCAGGCACTTTGACTATCTAGGTTAACTAACGGGCACTTGGACTATATAGGTTGCCTAGCGGGCACTTGGATTATGTAGGTTCCCTATCTGGCACTTGGACTATGTAGGTTAACTAGCGGGCACTTCGACTGTCTAGGTTACCTAGTGGGCATTTGGATTATCTAGGTTAACGAATTGGCACATGGATTATCTAGGTTAACGAACGGGCTCTTGGACTATGTAGGTTACCTAGCCGCCCCTTGGACTATCTAGGTTAGCTAACAGGCACTTGGACTATCTAGGTTCCCTAGCAGGCACTTGTACTATCTAGGTTACCTAGCTGGCACTTTGACTATATAGGTCAACTAGCGGGCCTTTGGACTATCTAGGTTAGCCAATGGGCACTTAGATTATGTAGGTTAACTAGCGGGAACTTGGAATATGTAGGTTAAGTAGCGGACACTTGCACGATGAAGGTTAACTAGCGGGCCCATGGACTATGTAGGTTTACTATCGGGCCCTTGGACTATCTAGTTTCCCTAAAGGGCACATGGACAAACTAGGTTACCTAGCGGGCACTTGGACTATGTAGGTTAACTAACGGGCACTTGGACTATGTAGGTTACCTAGCGGGCACTTGGACTATGTAGGCTAACGAGGGGGCCCTTTGACGATCTAGGTTACCTAGCGGGTACTTGAACTATCTAGGTTAACTAGTGGGCACTTGGACTATGTACGTTCCCTAGCGGGCACTTGGACTATCTATGTTAACTAGCGGGCACTTGGAATATGTAGGTTAACTAGCGGACACTTGCACAATGTAGGTTACCTAGCAGGGACTTGGACTATCTAGGTTAACTAGCAGGCACTTGGACTATGTAGGTCAACTAGTGGGTCCTTGGACTATCTAGATTAGCCAACGGGCACTTAGATTATGTATGTTAACTAGCGGGCACTTGGAATATGTAGGTAAAGTAGCGGACACTTGCACTATGAAGTTTAACTAGCGGGCCCATGGACTATGTAGGTTTACTAGCGGGCCCTTGCACTATCTAGTTTCCCTAAAGGGCACATGGACTATCTAGGTTACCTAGCGGGCACTTGGACTGTGTAGGCTAACTAGGGGACCCTTTGACGATCTAGGTTACCTAGCGGGTACTTGAACTCTCTAGGTTAACTAGCGGGCACTTGGACTATGTACGTTCCCTAGCGGGCACTTGGACTATCTATGTTAACTAGCGGGCACTTGGAATATGTAGGTTAACTAGCGGACACTTGCACTATTTAGGTTACCTAGCGGGCACTTGGACTATCTAGGTTAACTAGCGGGCACTTGGACTATGTAGGTCAACTAGCGGGCCCTTGGACTATCTAGGTTAGCCAACGGTCACTTAGATTATGTAGGTTAACTAGCGGGCACTTGGAATATGTAGGTAAAGTAGCGGACACTTGCACTATGAAGGTTAACTAGCGGGCCCATGGACGATGTAGGTTTACTAGCGGGCCTATGGACTATCTAGGTTCCCTAAAGGGCACTTGGACTATCTAGGTTACCGAACGGGAACTTGTACTATCTAGGTTACCTAGCGGGCACTTGGACTATGTAGGCTAACTAGGTGGCCCTTGGACAATCTAGGTTACCTAGCGGGCACTTGCAGTATCTAGGTTACCTAGCGGGCACTTGGACTATGTACGTTCCCTAGCGGGCACTTGGACTATCTATGTTAACTAGCGGGCACTTCGAATAAGTAGGTTAACTAGCGGACACTTGCACTATGTAGGTTACCTAGCAGGCACTTGGACTATCTAGGTTAAGTAGCGGGCACTTGGACTATCTAGGATAACTAGCGTGCACTTGGACTATGTAGGTTCCTTAGCGGGCACTTGGACTATCTAGGTTGCCTAGCGGGCACTTGGACAATATAGGTTAAATAGCGTGCCCTTGGAATATCTAGGTTACGTAGCGGGCACTTGGTATATAGGTTAACTAGCGGGCACATGGACTATGTAGGTTAACTAGCGGGCACTTGGACAATCTAGGTTAACCAGCGGGCACTTGGAAGATCTAGGTTAACTAGCGGGCACTTGGACTATCAAAGTGAACAAGTGAGCCCTTGGACTAGGTAGGTTAACTAGCGGGCCCTTGGACTATCTAGGTTACCTAGCGGGCACTTGGACTATATAGGTTACCTAGCGGGCACTTGGACTATGTAGGTTACCTAGTGGGCACTTGGACTATCTAGGTTAACGAATGGGCACTTGAAATATGCAGGTAACCTAGCGGGCACTTGGAGTGTCTAGGTTACCTAGTGGGCACTTGGACTTCTAGGTTAACGAACGGGCTCTTGGACTATGTAGGTTGCCTAGCGGGCATTTGGACTATATAGGTTCCCTATCGGGCATTTGGACTATGTAGGTTACCTAGCGGGCCCTTGCACTATCTAGGTTACCTAGGGGGAACCTTGACTATGTAGGTTAACTAGTGGGCACTTGGACTATCTAGGTTACCTAGCGGGCACTTGGACTATGTACGTTCCCTAGCAGGCACTTGGACTATCTACGTTACCTAGCGAGCACTTGGACTATGTACTTTACCTAGCGGGCACTTGGACTATGTACGTTTCCTAGCGGGTACTTGGACTAGTAGGTTCCCTAGCGGGCACTTGGTCTATCTAGGTGAACTAGCGGGCACTTGGACTATCTAGGTTAACTAGCGAGCACTTGGACTATCTAGGTTAACTAGCTGGCATTTGGACTATTAGGGCCCCTAGCGGGCATTTGGACTATATTGGTTACCTAGCGGGCACTTGGACTATGTAGGTTAACGAACGGGCACTTGGACTATGTAGGTAAACTAGTGGTCACTTGAACTGTCTTGGTTACCTAGCGGGTACTTAGACTATGTAGGTAAACCAGCGGGCACTAGGACTATCTAGGTTAACTAGCGGGCCCTTGGACGATGTAGGTTAACTAACGGGCCCTTGCACTATGTAGGCTAACTAGCGGGGCCATGGACTATGTACATTAACTAGCGGGTACTTGGACTAGTAGGTTCCCTAGCGGGCACTTGGTCTATAGGTTAACTAGCGGGAATTTGGACTATCTAGGTTACCTAACGGGCACTTGGACTATCTAGGTTACCTAGCAGGCACTTGGACTATCTAGGTTAACTAGCGGGCACTTGGACTATGTAGTTTCCCTAGCGGGCATTTGGACTATTTAGGTTACCTAGCGGCCACTTGGACTATGTAGGTTACCTAGCGGGCACTTGGACTATCTAGGTTAACTAACGGGCACTTGGACTATATAGGTTGCCTAGCGGGCACTTGGATTATGTAGGTTCCCTATCTGGCACTTGGACTATGTAGGTTAACTTGCGGGCACTTCGACTGTCTAGGTTACCTAGTGGGCATTTGGATTATCTAGGTTAACGAACTGGCACATGGATTATCTAGGTTAACGAACGGGTTCTTGGACTATGTAGGTTACCTAGCCGCCCCTTGGACTATCTAGGTTAGCTAACAGGCACTTGGACTATCTAGGTTCCCTAGCGGGCACTTGTACTATCTAGGTTACCTAGCTGCCACATTGACTATATAGGTCAACTAGCGGGCCTTTGGACTATCTAGGTTAGCCAACGGGCACTTAGATTATGTAGGTTAACTAGCGGGAACTTGGAATATGTAGGTTAAGTAGTGGACACTTGCACGATGAAGGTTAACTAGCGGGCCCATGGACTATGTAGGTTTACTAGCGGGCCCTTGGACCATCTAGTTTCCCTAAAGGGCACATGGACTATCTAGGTTACCTAGCGGGCACTTGGACTATGTAGGCTAACGAGGGGGCCCTTTGACGATCTAGGTTACCTAGCGGGTACTTGAACTATCTAGGTTAACTAGTGGGCACTTCGACTATGTACGTTCCCTAGTGGACACTTTGACTATCTATGTTAACTAGCGGGCACTTGGAATATGTAGGTTAACTAGCGGACACTTGCACAATGTAGGTTACCTAGCAGGCACTTGGACTATCTAGGTTAACTAGCAGGCACTTGGACTATGTAGGTCAACTAGCGGGCCCTTGGACTATCTAGATTAGCCAACGGGCACTTAGATTATGTAGGTTAACTAGCGGGCACTTGGAATATGTAGGTAAAATAGCGGACACTTGCACTATGAAGTTTAACTAGCGGGCCCATGGACGATGTAGATTTACTAGCGGGCCTTTGGACTATCTAGGTTCCCTAAAGGGCACTTGGACTATCTAGGTTACCGAACGGGAACTTGGACTATCTAGGTTACCTAGCGGGCACTTGGACTATGTAGGCTAACTAGGTGGCCCTTGGACGACCTAGGTTACCTAGCGGGCACTTGCAGTATCTAGGTTACCTAGCGGGCACTTGGACTATCTATGTTAACTAGCGGGCACTTCGAATATGTAGGTTAACTAGCGGACACTTGCACTATGTAGGTTACCTAGCAGGCACTTGGACTATCTAGGTTAACTAGCGGGCACTTGGACTATCTAGGATAACTAGCGTGCACTTGGACTATGTAGGTTCCTTAGCGGGCACTTGGACTATCTAGGTTGCCTAGCGGGCACTTGGACAATATAGGTTAAATAGCGTGCCCTTGGAATATCTAGGTTACTTAGCGGGCACTTGGTATATAGGTTAACTAGCGGGCACCTGGACTATGTAGGTTAACTAGAGGACACTTGGACTATCTAGGTTAACTAGTGGGCCCTTGGATTATGTAGGTTATCTAGCGGGCACTTGGACAATCTAGGTTAACTAGCGGGCACCTGGAAGATCTAGGTTAACTAGCGGGCACTTGGACTATCAAAGTGAACAAGTGAGCCCTTGGACTAGGTAGGTTAACTAGCGGGGCCTTGGACTATATAGGTTACCTAGCGGGCACTTGGACTATGTAAGTTACCTAGCGGGCACTTGGACTATGTAGGTTACCTAGTGGATACTTGGACTATCTAGGTTAACGAATGGGCACTTGAAATATGCAGGTAACCTAGCGGGCACTTGGACTGTCTAGGTTACCTAGTGGGCACTTGGACTTCTAGGTTAACGAACGGGCTCTTGGACTATGTAGGTTGCCTAGCGGGAACTTGGACTATATAGGTTCCCTATCGGACATTTGGACTATGTAGGTTACCTAGCGGGCCCTTGCACTATCTAGGTTACCTAGGGGGAACCTGGACTATGTAGGTTAACTAGTGGGCACTTGGACTATCTAGGTTACCTAGCAGGCACTTGGACTATGTAGGTTAACTAGCGGGCACTTGGACTATATAGGTTACCTAGCGGGCACTTGGACTATGTAGGTTACCTAGTGGGCTCTTGGACTATCTAGGTTAACGAATGGGCACTTGAAATATGCAGGTAACCTAGCGGGCACTTGGACTGTCTAGGTTACCTAGTGGGCACTTGGACTTCTAGGTTAATGAACGGGCTCTTGGACTATGTAGGTTGCCTAGCGGGAACTTGGACTATATAGGTTCCCTATCGGACATTTGGACTATGTAGGTTACCTAGCGGGCCCTTGCACTATCTAGGTTACCTAGGGGGAACCTGGACTATGTAGGTTAACTAGTGGGCACTTGGACTATCTAGGTTACCTAGCAGGCACTTGGACTATGTAGGTTAACTAGCGGGCACTTGGACTATCTAGGTTAACTAGCGGGCACTTGGACTATGTAGGTTCCTTAGCGGGCACTTGGACTATCTAGGTTGCCTAGCGGGCACTTGGACAATATAGGTTAAATAGCGTGCCCTTGGAATATCTAGGTTACTTAGCGGGCACTTGGTATATAGGTTAACTAGCGGGCACATGGACTATGTAGGTTAACTAGAGGACACTTGGACTATCTAGGTTAACTAGTGGGCCCTTGGATTATGTAGGTTATCTAGCGGGCACTTGGACAATCTAGGTTAACTAGCGGGCACTTGGAAGATCTAGGTTAACTAGCGGGCACTTGGACTATCAAAGTGAACAAGTGAGCCCTTGGACTAGGTAGGTTAACTAGCGGGGCCTTGGACTATATAGGTTACCTAGCGGGCACTTGGACTATGTAGGTTACCTAGCGAGCACTTGGACTATGTAGGTTACCTAGTGGGCACTTGGACTATCTAGGTTAACGAATGGGCACTTGAAATATGCAGGTAACCTAGCGGGCACTTGGACTGTCTAGGTTACCTAGTGGGCACTTGGACTTCTAGGTTAACGAACGGGCTCTTGGACTATATAGGTTGCCTAGCGGGCACTTGGACTATATAGGTTCCCTATCGGACATTTGGACTATGTAGGTTACCTAGCGGGCCCTTGCACTATCTAGGTTACCTAGGGGGAACCTGGACTATGTAGGTTAACTAGTGGGCACTTGGACTATCTAGGTTACCTAGCAGGCACTTGGACTATGTAGGTTAACTAGCGGGCACTTGGACTATCTAGGTTACCTAGCAGGCACTTGGACTATGTACGTTCCCTAGCAGGCACTTGGACTATCTACGTTACCTAGCGAGCACTTGGACTATGTACGTTTCCTAGCGGGTACTTGGACTAGTAGGTTCCCTAGCGGGCACTTGGTCTATCTAGGTTAACTAGCGGGCACTTGGACTATCTAGGTTAACTAGCGAGCACTTGGACTATCTAGGTTAACTAGCGGGCATTTGGACTATTAGGGCCCCTAGCGGGCATTTGGACTATATTGGTTACCTAGCGGGCACTTGGACTATGTAGGTTAAAGAACGGGCACTTGGACTATGTAGGTAACCTAGTGGTCACTTGAACTGTCTTGGTTACCTAGCGGGCACAAAGACTATGCAGGTTAACTAGCGGGCACTTGGACTATCTAGGTTAACTAGCGGGCCCTTGGACGATGTAGATTAACTAGCGGGCCCTTGCACTATGTAGGCTAACTAGCGGGCCCATGGACTATGTACGTTTCCTAGCGGGTACTTGGACTAGTAGGTTCCCTAGGGGGCACTTGGTCTATCTAGGTTAACTAGCGGGCACTTGGACTATCTAGGTTAACTAGCGAGCACTTGGACTATCTAGGTTAACTAGCGGGCATTTGGACTATTAGGGCCCCTAGCGGGCATTTGGACTATATTGGTTACCTAGCGGGCACTTGGACTATGTAGGTTAAAGAACGGGCACTTGGACTATGTAGGTAACCTAGTGGTCACTTGAACTGTCTTGGTTACCTAGCGGGCACAAAGACTATGTAGGTTAACTAGCGGGCACTTGGACTATCTAGGTTAACTAGCGGGCCCTTGGACGATGTAGGTTAACTAGCGGGCCCTTGCACTATGTAGGCTAACTAGCGGGCCCATGGACTATGTACGTTTCCTAGCGGGTACTTGGACTAGTAGGTTCCCTAGGGGGCACTTGGTCTATCTAGGTTAACTAGCGGGAACTTGGACTATCTAGGTTACCTAACGGGCATTGGACTATCTAGGTTAACTAGCGGGCACTTGGACTATGTAGTTTCCCTAGCGGGCATTTGGACTATTTAGGTTACCTAGCGGGCACTTGGACTATGTAGGTTGCCTAGCGGGCACTTGGATTATGTTGGTTCCCTATCTGGCACTTGGACTATGTAGGTTAACTAGTGGGCACTTGGACTATCTAGGTTACCTAGCAGGCACTTGGACTATGTAGGTTAACTAGCGGGCACTTGGACTATCTAGGTTACCTAACAGGCACTTGGACTATGTACGTTCCCTAGCAGGCACTTGGACTATCTACGTTACCTAGCGAGCACTTAGACTATGAACGTTACCTAGCGGGCACTTGGACGATGTACATTTCCTAGCGGGTACTTGGACTAGTAGGGTCCCTAGCGGGCACTTGGTCTATCTAGGTTAACTAGCGGGCACTTGGATTATCTAGGTTAACTAGCGGGCATTTGGAGTATTAGGGGCCCTAGCGGGCATTTGGACTATATTGGATACCTAGCGGGCACTTGAACTATTTAGGTTAACGAACGGGCACTTAGACTATGTAGGTAACCTAGTGGTCACTTGAACTGTCTTGGTTACCTAGCGGGCACTTAGACTATGTAGGTTAACTAGCGGGCACTTGGACTATCTAGGTTAACTAGCGGGCCCTTGGACGATGTAGGTTAACTAGCGGGCCCTTGCACTATGTAGGCTAACTAGCGGGCCCATGGACTATGTAGGTTTCCTAGCGGGTACTTGGACTAGTAGGTTCCCTAGCGGGCACTTGGTCTATCTATGTTAACTAGCGGGAGCTTGGACTATCTAGGTTACCTAACGGGCATTGGACTATCTAGGTTAACTAGCGGGCACTTGGACTATGTAGTTTCCCTAGCGGGCATTTGGACTATTTAGGTTACCTAGCGGGCACTTGGACTATGTAGGTTACCTAGCGGGCACTTGGACTATCTAGGTTACCTAGCAGGCACTTTGACTATCTAGGTTAACTAACGGGCACTTGGACTATGTAGGTTGCCTAGCGGGCACTTGGATTATGTAGGTTCCCTATCTGGCACTTGGCCTATGTAGGTTAACTAGCGGGCCCTTGGACTATCTAGATTAGCCAACGGGCACTTAGATTATGTAGGTTAACTAGCGGGCACTAGGAATATGTAGGTAAAGTAGCGGACACTTTCACTATGAAGTTTAACTAGCGGGCCCATGGACTATGTAGGTTTACTAGCGGGCCCTTGGACTATCTAGTTTCCCTAAAGGGCACATGGACTATCCAGGTTACCTAGCGGGCACTTGGACTGTGTAGGCTAACTAGGGGGCCCTTTGACGATCTAGGTTACCTAGCGGGTACTTGAACTATCTAGGTTAACTAGCGGGCACTTGGAATATGTACGTTCCCTAGCGGGCACTTGGACTATCTATGTTAACTAGCGGGCACTTGGAATATGTAGGTTAACTAGCGGACACTTGCACTATGTAGGTTACCTAGCAGGCACTTGGACTATCTAGGTTAACTAGCGGGCACTTGGACTATGTAGGTCAACTAGCGGGCCCTTGGACTATCTAGGTTAGCCAACGGTCACTTAGATTATGTAGGTTAACTAGCGGGCACTTGGAATATGTAGGTAAAGTAGCGGGACACTTGCACTATGAAGGTTAACTAGCGGGCCCATGGACGATGTAGGTTTACTAGCGGGCCTTTGGACTATCTAGGTTCCCTAAAGGGCACTTGGACTATCTAGGTTACCGAACGGGAACTTGGACTATCTAGGTTACCTAGCGGGCACTTGGACTATGTAGGCTAACTAGGTGGCCCTTGGACGACCTAGGTTACCTAGCGGGCACTTGCAGTATCTAGGTTACCTAGCGGGCACTTGGACTATGTACGTTCCCTAGCGGTTACTTGGACTATCTATGTTAACTAGCGGGCACTTCGAATATGTAGGTTAACTAGCGGACACTTGCACTATGTAGGTTACCTAGCAGGCACTTGGACTATCTAGGTTAAGTAGCGGGCACTTGGACTATCTAGGATAACTAGCGTGCACTTGGACAATGTAGGTTCCTTAGCGGGCACTTGGACTATCTAGGTTGCTAGCGGGCACTTGGACAATATAGGTTAAATAGCGTACCCTTGGAATATCTAGGTTACGTAGCGGGCACTTGGTATATAGGTTAACTAGCGGGCACATGGACTATGTAGGTTAACTAGAGGACACTTGGACTATCTAGGTTAACTAGTGGGTCCTTGGACTGTGTAGGTTAGCTAGCGGGCACTTGGACAATCTAGGTTAACTAGCGGGCACTTGGAAGATCTAGGTTAACTAGCGGGCACTTGGACTATCAAAGTGAGCAAGTGAGCCCTTGGACTAGGTAGGTTAACTAGCGGGCCCTTGGACAACCTAGGTTACCTAGCGGGCACTTGGACTATATAGGTTACCTAGCGGGCACTTGGACTATGTAGGTTACCTAGTGGGCTCTTGGACTATCTAGGTTAACGAATGGGCACTTGAAATATGCAGGTAACCTAGCGGGCACTTGGACTGTCTAGGTTACCTAGTGGGCACTTGGACTTCTAGGTTAATGAACGGGCTCTTGGACTATGTAGGTTGCCTAGCGGGAACTTGGACTATATAGGTTCCCTATCGTACATTTGGACTATGTAGGTTACCTAGCGGGCCCTTGCACTATCTAGGTTACCTAGGGGGAACCTGGACTATGTAGGTTAACTAGTGGGCACTTGGACTATCTAGGTTACCTAGCAGGCACTTGGACTATGTAGGTTAACTAGCGGGCACTTGGACTATCTAGGTTAACTAGCGGGCACTTGGACTATGTAGGTTCCTTAGCGGGCACTTGGACTATCTAGGTTGCCTAGCGGGCACTTTGACAATATAGGTTAAATAGCGTGCCCTTGGAATATCTAGGTTACTTAGCGGGCACTTGGTATATAGGTTAACTAGCGGGCACATGGACTATGTAGGTTAACTAGAGGACACTTGGACTATCTAGGTTAACTAGTGGGCCCTTGGATTATGTAGGTTATCTAGCGGGCACTTGGACAATCTAGGTTAACTAGCGGGCACTTGGAAGATCTAGGTTAACTAGCGGGCACTTGGACTATCAAAGTGAACAAGTGAGCCCTTGGACTAGGTAGGTTAACTAGCGGGGCCTTGGACTATATAGGTTACCTAGCGGGCACTTGGACTATGTAGGTTACCTAGCGAGCACTTGGACTATGTAGGTTACCTAGTGGGCACTTGGACTATCTAGGTTAACGAATGGGCACTTGAAATATGCAGGTAACCTAGCGGGCACTTGGACTGTCTAGGTTACCTAGTGGGCACTTGGACTTCTAGGTTAACGAACGGGCTCTTGGACTATATAGGTTGCCTAGCGGGCACTTGGACTATATAGGTTCCCTATCGGACATTTGGACTATGTAGGTTACCTAGCGGGCCCTTGCACTATCTAGGTTACCTAGGGGGAACCTGGACTATGTAGGTTAACTAGTGGGCACTTGGACTATCTAGGTTACCTAGCAGGCACTTGGACTATGTAGGTTAACTAGCGGGCACTTGGACTATCTAGGTTACCTAGCAGGCACTTGGACTATGTACGTTCCCTAGCAGGCACTTGGACTATCTACGTTACCTAGCGAGCACTTGGACTATGTACGTTTCCTAGCGGGTACTTGGACTAGTAGGTTCCCTAGCGGGCACTTGGTCTATCTAGGTTAACTAGCGGGCACTTGGACTATCTAGGTTAACTAGCGAGCACTTGGACTATCTAGGTTAACTAGCGGGCATTTGGACTATTAGGGCCCCTAGCGGGCATTTGGACTATATTGGTTACCTAGCGGGCACTTGGACTATGTAGGTTAAAGAACGGGCACTTGGACTATGTAGGTAACCTAGTGGTCACTTGAACTGTCTTGGTTACCTAGCGGGCACAAAGACTATGTAGGTTAACTAGCGGGCACTTGGACTATCTAGGTTAACTAGCGGGCCCTTGGACGATGTAGGTTAACTAGCGGGCCCTTGCACTATGTAGGCTAACTAGCGGGCCCATGGACTATGTACGTTTCCTAGCGGGTACTTGGACTAGTAGGTTCCCTAGGGGGCACTTGGTCTATCTAGGTTAACTAGCGGGAACTTGGACTATCTAGGTTACCTAACGGGCATTGGACTATCTAGGTTAACTAGCGGGCACTTGGACTATGTAGTTTCCCTAGCGGGCATTTGGACTATTTAGGTTACCTAGCGGGCACTTGGACTATGTAGGTTGCCTAGCGGGCACTTGGATTATGTTGGTTCCCTATCTGGCACTTGGACTATGTAGGTTAACTAGTGGGCACTTGGACTATCTAGGTTACCTAGCAGGCACTTGGACTATGTAGGTTAACTAGCGGGCACTTGGACTATCTAGGTTACCTAACAGGCACTTGGACTATGTACGTTCCCTAGCAGGCACTTGGACTATCTACGTTACCTAGCGAGCACTTAGACTATGAACGTTACCTAGCGGGCACTTGGACGATGTACATTTCCTAGCGGGTACTTGGACTAGTAGGGTCCCTAGCGGGCACTTGGTCTATCTAGGTTAACTAGCGGGCACTTGGATTATCTAGGTTAACTAGCGGGCATTTGGAGTATTAGGGGCCCTAGCGGGCATTTGGACTATATTGGATACCTAGCGGGCACTTGAACTATTTAGGTTAACGAACGGGCACTTAGACTATGTAGGTAACCTAGTGGTCACTTGAACTGTCTTGGTTACCTAGCGGGCACTTAGACTATGTAGGTTAACTAGCGGGCACTTGGACTATCTAGGTTAACTAGCGGGCCCTTGGACGATGTAGGTTAACTAGCGGGCCCTTGCACTATGTAGGCTAACTAGCGGGCCCATGGACTATGTAGGTTTCCTAGCGGGTACTTGGACTAGTAGGTTCCCTAGCGGGCACTTGGTCTATCTATGTTAACTAGCGGGAGCTTGGACTATCTAGGTTACCTAACGGGCATTGGACTATCTAGGTTAACTAGCGGGCACTTGGACTATGTAGTTTCCCTAGCGGGCATTTGGACTATTTAGGTTACCTAGCGGGCACTTGGACTATGTAGGTTACCTAGCGGGCACTTGGACTATCTAGGTTACCTAGCAGGCACTTTGACTATCTAGGTTAACTAACGGGCACTTGGACTATGTAGGTTGCCTAGCGGGCACTTGGATTATGTAGGTTCCCTATCTGGCACTTGGACTATGTAGGTTAACTAGCGGGCCCTTGGACTATCTAGATTAGCCAACGGGCACTTAGATTATGTAGGTTAACTAGCGGGCACTAGGAATATGTAGGTAAAGTAGCGGACACTTTCACTATGAAGTTTAACTAGCGGGCCCATGGACTATGTAGGTTTACTAGCGGGCCCTTGGACTATCTAGTTTCCCTAAAGGGCACATGGACTATCCAGGTTACCTAGCGGGCACTTGGACTGTGTAGGCTAACTAGGGGGCCCTTTGACGATCTAGGTTACCTAGCGGGTACTTGAACTATCTAGGTTAACTAGCGGGCACTTGGAATATGTACGTTCCCTAGCGGGCACTTGGACTATCTATGTTAACTAGCGGGCACTTGGAATATGTAGGTTAACTAGCGGACACTTGCACTATGTAGGTTACCTAGCAGGCACTTGGACTATCTAGGTTAACTAGCGGGCACTTGGACTATGTAGGTCAACTAGCGGGCCCTTGGACTATCTAGGTTAGCCAACGGTCACTTAGATTATGTAGGTTAACTAGCGGGCACTTGGAATATGTAGGTAAAGTAGCGGGACACTTGCACTATGAAGGTTAACTAGCGGGCCCATGGACGATGTAGGTTTACTAGCGGGCCTTTGGACTATCTAGGTTCCCTAAAGGGCACTTGGACTATCTAGGTTACCGAACGGGAACTTGGACTATCTAGGTTACCTAGCGGGCACTTGGACTATGTAGGCTAACTAGGTGGCCCTTGGACGACCTAGGTTACCTAGCGGGCACTTGCAGTATCTAGGTTACCTAGCGGGCACTTGGACTATGTACGTTCCCTAGCGGGCACTTGGACTATCTATGTTAACTAGCGGGCACTTCGAATATGTAGGTTAACTAGCGGACACTTGCACTATGTAGGTTACCTAGCAGGCACTTGGACTATCTAGGTTAAGTAGCGGGCACTTGGACTATCTAGGATAACTAGCGTGCACTTGGACAATGTAGGTTCCTTAGCGGGCACTTGGACTATCTAGGTTGCTAGCGGGCACTTGGACAATATAGGTTAAATAGCGTGCCCTTGGAATATCTAGGTTACGTAGCGGGCACTTGGTATATAGGTTAACTAGCGGGCACATGGACTATGTAGGTTAACTAGAGGACACTTGGACTATCTAGGTTAACTAGTGGGTCCTTGGACTGTGTAGGTTAGCTAGCGGGCACTTGGACAATCTAGGTTAACTAGCGGGCACTTGGAAGATCTAGGTTAACTAGCGGGCACTTGGACTATCAAAGTGAGCAAGTGAGCCCTTGGACTAGGTAGGTTAACTAGCGGGCCCTTGGACAATCTAGGTTACCTAGCGGGCACTTGGACTATATAGGTTACCTAGCGGGCACTTGGACTATGTAGGTTACCTAGTGGGCTCTTGGACTATCTAGGTTAACGAATGGGCACTTGAAATATGCAGGTAACCTAGCGGGCACTTGGACTGTCTAGGTTACCTAGTGGGCACTTGGACTTCTAGGTTAATGAACGGGCTCTTGGACTATGTAGGTTGCCTAGCGGGAACTTGGACTATATAGGTTCCCTATCGTACATTTGGACTATGTAGGTTACCTAGCGGGCCCTTGCACTATCTAGGTTACCTAGGGGGAACCTGGACTATGTAGGTTAACTAGTGGGCACTTGGACTATCTAGGTTACCTAGCAGGCACTTGGACTATGTAGGTTAACTAGCGGGCACTTGGACTATCTAGGTTACCTAGCAGGCACTTGGACTATGTACGTTCCCTAGCAGGCACTTGGACTATCTACGTTACCTAGCGAGCACTTGGACTATGTACGTTTCCTAGCGGGTACTTGGACTAGTAGGTTCCCTAGCGGGCACTTGGTCTATCTAGGTTAACTAGCGGGCACGTGGACTATCTAGGTTAACTAGCGAGCACTTGGACTATCTAGGTTAACTAGCGGGCATTTGGACTATTAGGGCCCCTAGCGGGCATTTGGACTATATTGGTTACCTAGCGGGCACTTGGACTATGTAGGTTAAAGAACGGGCACTTGGACTATGTAGGTAACCTAGTGGTCACTTGAACTGCCTTGGTTACCTAGCGGGCACATAGACTATGTAGGTTAACTAGCGGGCACTTGGACTATCTAGGGTAACTAGCGGGCCCTTGGACGATGTAGGTTAACTAGCGGGCCCTTGCACTATGTAGGCTAACTAGCGGGCCCATGGACTATGTACGTTTCCTAGCGGGTACTTGGACTAGTAGGTTCCCTAGGGGGCACTTGGTCTATCTAGGTTAACTAGCGGGAACTTGGACTATCTAGGTTACCTAACGGGCATTGGACTATCTAGGTTAACTAGCGGGCACTTGGACTATGTAGTTTCCCTAGCGGGCATTTGGACTATTTAGGTTACCTAGCGGGCACTTGGACTATGTAGGTTGCCTAGCGGGCACTTGGATTATGTTGGTTCCCTATCTGGCACTTGGACTATGTAGGTTAACTAGCGGGCACTTCGACTGTCTAGGTTACCTAGTGGGCATTTGGATTATCTAGGTTAACGAACTGGCACATGGATTATCTAGGTTAACGAACGGGCTCTTGGACTATGTAGGGTTCCTAGCCGCCCCTTGGACTATCTAGGTTAGCTAACAGGCACTTGGACTATCTAGGTTCCCTAGCGGGCACTTGTACTATCTAGGTTACCTAGCTGGCACTTTGACTATATAGGTCAACTAGCAGAGCTTTGGACTATCTAGGTTAGCCAAAGGGCACTTAGATTATGTAGGTTAACTAGCGGACACTTGCACTATGAAGTTTAACTAGCGGGCCCATGGACTATGTAGGTTTAGTATCGAGCCCTTGGACTATCTAGTTTCCCTAAAGGGCACATGGACTACCTAGGTTACCTAGAGGGCACTTGGACTATGTAGGCTAACTAGGGGGCCCTTTGACGATCTAGGTTACCTAACGGGTTCTTGAACTATCTAGGTTAACTAGCGGGCACTTGGACTATGTACGTTCCCTAGCGGGCACTTGGACTATCTATGTTAACTAGCGGGCACTTGGAATATGTAGGTTAACTAGCGGACACTTGCACAATGTAGGTTACCTAGCAGGCACTTGGACTATGTAGGTCAACTAGCGGGCCATTGGACTATCTAGGTTAGCCAACGGGCACTTAGATTATGTAGGTTAACTAGCGGGCACTTGGAATATGTAGGTAAAGTAGCGGACACTTGCACTATGAAGGTTAACTAGCGGGCCCATGGACTATGTAGGTTTACTAGCGGGCCCTTGGACTATCTAGGTTCCCTAAAAGGCACTTGGACTATCTAGGTTACCGAACGGGAACTTGGACTATCTAGGTTACCTAGCGGGCACTTGGACTATGTACGTTCCCTAGCGGGCACTTGGACTATCTATGTTAACTAGCGGGCACTTCGAATATGTAGGTTAACTAGCGGACACTTGCACTATGTAGGTTACCTAGCAGGCACTTGGACTATCTAGGTTAACTAGCGGGCACTTGGACTATCTAGGATAACTAGCGTGCACTTGGACTATGTAGGTTCCTTAGCGGGCACTTGGACTATCTAGGTTGCCTAGTGGGCATTTGGACAATATAGGTTAAATAGGGTGCCCTTGGAATATCTAGGTTACTTAGCGGGCACTTGGTATATAGGTTAACTAGCGGGCACATGGACTATGTAGGTTAACTAGAGGACACTTGGACTATCTAGGTTAACTAGTGGGCCCTTGGATTATGTAGGTTATCTAGCGGGCACTTGGACAATCTAGGTTAACTAGCGGGCACTTGGAAGATCTAGGTTAACTAGCGGGCACTTGGACTATCAAAGTGAACAAGTGAGCCCTTGGACTAGGTAGGTTAACTAGCGGGGCCTTGGACTATATAGGTTACCTAGCGGGCACTTGGACTATGTAGGTTACCTAGCGGGCACTTGGACTATGTAGTTTACCTAGTGGGCACTTGGACTATCTAGGTTAACGAATGGGCACTTGAAATATGCAGGTAACCAGCGGGCACTTGGACTGTCTAGGTTACCTAGTGGGCACTTGGACTTCTAGGTTAACGAACGGGCTCTTGGACTATGTAGGTTGCCTAGCGGGCACTTGGACTATATAGGTTCCCTATCGGACATTTGGACTATGTAGGTTACCTAGCGGGCCCTTGCACTATCTAGGTTACCTAGGGGGAACCTGGACTATGTAGGTTAACTAGTGGGCACTTGGACTATCTAGGTTACCTAGCAGGCACTTGGACTATGTAGGTTAACTAGCGGGCACTTGGACTATCTAGGTTACCTAGCAGGCACTTGGACTATGTACGTTCCCTAGCAGGCACTTGGACTATCTACGTTACCTAGCGAGCACTTGGACTATGTACGTTTCCTAGCGGGTACTTGGACTAGTAGGTTCCCTAGCGGGCACTTGGTCTATCTAGGTTAACTAGCGGGCACTTGGACTATCTAGGTTAACTAGCGAGCACTTGGACTATCTAGGTTAACTAGCGGGCATTTGGACTATTAGGGCCCCTAGCGGGCATTTGGACTATATTGGTTACCTAGCGGGCACTTGGACTATGTAGGTTAAAGAACGGGCACTTGGACTATGTAGGTAACCTAGTGGTCACTTGAACTGTCTTGGTTACCTAGCGGGCACAAAGACTATGTAGGTTAACTAGCGGGCACTTGGACTATCTAGGTTAACTAGCGGGCCCTTGGACGATGTAGGTTAACTAGCGGGCCCTTGCACTATGTAGGCTAACTAGCGGGCCCATGGACTATGTACGTTTCCTAGCGGGTACTTGGACTAGTAGGTTCCCTAGGGGGCACTTGGTCTATCTAGGTTAACTAGCGGGAACTTGGACTATCTAGGTTACCTAACGGGCATTGGACTATCTAGGTTAACTAGCGGGCACTTGGACTATGTAGTTTCCCTAGCGGGCATTTGGACTATTTAGGTTACCTAGCGGGCACTTGGACTATGTAGGTTGCCTAGCGGGCACTTGGATTATGTTGGTTCCCTATCTGGCACTTGGACTATGTAGGTTAACTAGTGGGCACTTGGACTATCTAGGTTACCTAGCAGGCACTTGGACTATGTAGGTTAACTAGCGGGCACTTGGACTATCTAGGTTACCTAACAGGCACTTGGACTATGTACGTTCCCTAGCAGGCACTTGGACTATCTACGTTACCTAGCGAGCACTTAGACTATGAACGTTACCTAGCGGGCACTTGGACGATGTACATTTCCTAGCGGGTACTTGGACTAGTAGGGTCCCTAGCGGGCACTTGGTCTATCTAGGTTAACTAGCGGGCACTTGGATTATCTAGGTTAACTAGCGGGCATTTGGAGTATTAGGGGCCCTAGCGGGCATTTGGACTATATTGGATACCTAGCGGGCACTTGAACTATTTAGGTTAACGAACGGGCACTTAGACTATGTAGGTAACCTAGTGGTCACTTGAACTGTCTTGGTTACCTAGCGGGCACTTAGACTATGTAGGTTAACTAGCGGGCACTTGGACTATCTAGGTTAACTAGCGGGCACTTGGACTATCTAGGTTAACTAGCGAGCACTTGGACTATCTAGGTTAACTAGCGGGCATTTGGACTATTAGGGCCCCTAGCGGGCATTTGGACTATATTGGTTACCTAGCGGGCACTTGGACTATGTAGGTTAACGAACGGGCACTTGGACTATGTAGGTAACCTAGTGGTCACTTGAACTGTCTTGGTTACCTAGCGGGCACTTAGACTATGTAGGTTAACTAGCGGGCACTTGGACTATCTAGGTTAACTAGCGGGCCCTTGGACGATGTAGGTTAACTAGCGGGCCCTTGCACTATGTAGGCTAACTAGCGGGCCCATGGACTATGTAGGTTTCCTAGCGGGTACTTGGACTAGTAGGTTCCCTAGCGGGCACTTGGTCTATCTATGTTAACTAGCGGGAGCTTGGACTATCTAGGTTACCTAACGGGCATTGGACTATCTAGGTTAACTAGCGGGCACTTGGACTATGTAGTTTCCCTAGCGGGCATTTGGACTATTTAGGTTACCTAGCGGGCACTTGGACTATGTAGGTTACCTAGCGGGCACTTGGACTATCTAGGTTACCTAGCAGGCACTTTGACTATCTAGGTTAACTAACGGGCACTTGGACTATGTAGGTTGCCTAGCGGGCACTTGGATTATGTAGGTTCCCTATCTGGCACTTGGACTATGTAGGTTAACTAGCGGGCCCTTGGACTATCTAGATTAGCCAACGGGCACTTAGATTATGTAGGTTAACTAGCGGGCACTAGGAATATGTAGGTAAAGTAGCGGACACTTTCACTATGAAGTTTAACTAGCGGGCCCATGGACTATGTAGGTTTACTAGCGGGCCCTTGGACTATCTAGTTTCCCTAAAGGGCACATGGACTATCCAGGTTACCTAGCGGGCACTTGGATTGTGTAGGCTAACTAGGGGGCCCTTTGACGATCTAGGTTACCTAGCGGGTACTTGAACTATCTAGGTTAACTAGCGGGCACTTGGAATATGTACGTTCCCTAGCGGGCACTTGGACTATCTATGTTAACTAGCGGGCACTTGGAATATGTAGGTTAACTAGCGGACACTTGCACTATGTAGGTTACCTAGCAGGCACTTGGACTATCTAGGTTAACTAGCGGGCACTTGGACTATGTAGGTCAACTAGCGGGCCCTTGGACTATCTAGGTTAGCCAACGGTCACTTAGATTATGTAGGTTAACTAGCGGGCACTTGGAATATGTAGGTAAAGTAGCGGGACACTTGCACTATGAAGGTTAACTAGCGGGCCCATGGACGATGTAGGTTTACTAGCGGGCCTTTGGACTATCTAGGTTCCCTAAAGGGCACTTGGACTATCTAGGTTACCGAACGGGAACTTGGACTATCTAGGTTACCTAGCGGGCACTTGGACTATGTAGGCTAACTAGGTGGCCCTTGGACGACCTAGGTTACCTAGCGGGCACTTGCAGTATCTAGGTTACCTAGCGGGCACTTGGACTATGTACGTTCCCTAGCGGGCACTTGGACTATCTATGTTAACTAGCGGGCACTTCGAATATGTAGGTTAACTAGCGGACACTTGCACTATGTAGGTTACCTAGCAGGCACTTGGACTATCTAGGTTAAGTAGCGGGCACTTGGACTATCTAGGATAACTAGCGTGCACTTGGACAATGTAGGTTCCTTAGCGGGCACTTGGACTATCTAGGTTGCTAGCGGGCACTTGGACAATATAGGTTAAATAGCGTGCCCTTGGAATATCTAGGTTACGTAGCGGGCACTTGGTATATAGGTTAACTAGCGGGCACATGGACTATGTAGGTTAACTAGAGGACACTTGGACTATCTAGGTTAACTAGTGGGTCCTTGGACTGTGTAGGTTAGCTAGCGGGCACTTGGACAATCTAGGTTAACTAGCGGGCACTTGGAAGATCTAGGTTAACTAGCGGGCACTTGGACTATCAAAGTGAGCAAGTGAGCCCTTGGACTAGGTAGGTTAACTAGCGGGCCCTTGGACAATCTAGGTTACCTAGCGGGCACTTGGACTATATAGGTTACCTAGCGGGCACTTGGACTATGTAGGTTACCTAGTGGGCTCTTGGACTATCTAGGTTAACGAATGGGCACTTGAAATATGCAGGTAACCTAGCGGACACTTGGACTGTCTAGGTTACCTAGTGGGCACTTGGACTTCTAGGTTAATGAACGGGCTCTTGGACTATGTAGGTTGCCTAGCGGGAACTTGGACTATATAGGTTCCCTATCGTACATTTGGACTATGTAGGTTACCTAGCGGGCCCTTGCACTATCTAGGTTACCTAGGGGGAACCTGGACTATGTAGGTTAACTAGTGGGCACTTGGACTATCTAGGTTACCTAGCAGGCACTTGGACTATGTAGGTTAACTAGCGGGCACTTGGACTATCTAGGTTACCTAGCAGGCACTTGGACTATGTACGTTCCCTAGCAGGCACTTGGACTATCTACGTTACCTAGCGAGCACTTGGACTATGTACGTTTCCTAGCGGGTACTTGGACTAGTAGGTTCCCTAGCGGGCACTTGGTCTATCTAGGTTAACTAGCGGGCACTTGGACTATCTAGGTTAACTAGCGAGCACTTGGACTATCTAGGTTAACTAGCGGGCATTTGGACTATTAGGGCCCCTAGCGGGCATTTGGACTATATTGGTTACCTAGCGGGCACTTGGACTATGTAGGTTAAAGAACGGGCACTTGGACTATGTAGGTAACCTAGTGGTCACTTGAACTGCCTTGGTTACCTAGCGGGCACATAGACTATGTAGGTTAACTAGCGGGCACTTGGAATATCTAGGTTAACTAGCGGGCCCTTGGACGATGTAGGTTAACTAGCGGGCCCTTGCACTATGTAGGCTAACTAGCGGGCCCATGGACTATGTACGTTTCCTAGCGGGTACTTGGACTAGTAGGTTCCCTAGGGGGCACTTGGTCTATCTAGGTTAACTAGCGGGAACTTGGACTATCTAGGTTACCTAACGGGCATTGGACTATCTAGGTTAACTAGCGGGCACTTGGACTATGTAGTTTCCCTAGCGGGCATTTGGACTATTTAGGTTACCTAGCGGGCACTTGGACTATGTAGGTTGCCTAGCGGGCACTTGGATTATGTTGGTTCCCTATCTGGCACTTGGACTATGTAGGTTAACTAGCGGGCACTTCGACTGTCTAGGTTACCTAGTGGGCATTTGGATTATCTAGGTTAACGAACTGGCACATGGATTATCTAGGTTAACGAACGGGCTCTTGGACTATGTGGGGTTCCTAGCCGCCCCTTGGACTATCTAGGTTTGCTAACAGGCACTTGGACTATCTAGGTTCCCTAGCGGGCACTTGTACTATCTAGGTTACCTAGCTGGCACTTTGACTATATAGGTCAACTAGCAGAGCTTTGGACTATCTAGGTTAGCCAAAGGGCACTTAGATTATGTAGGTTAACTAGCGGACACTTGCACTATGAAGTTTAACTAGCGGGCCCATGGACTATGTAGGTTTAGTATCGAGCCCTTTGACTATCTAGTTTCCCTAAAGGGCACATGGACTACCTAGGTTACCTAGAGGGCACTTGGACTATGTAGGCTAACTAGGGGGCCCTTTGACGATCTAGGTTACCTAACGGGTACTTGAACTATCTAGGTTAACTAGCGGGCACTTGGACTATGTACGTTCCCTAGCGGGCACTTGGACTATCTATGTTAACTAGCGGGCACTTGGAATATGTAGGTTAACTAGCGGACACTTGCACAATGTAGGTTACCTAGCAGGCACTTGGACTATGTAGGTCAACTAGCGGGCCATTGGACTATCTAGGTTAGCCAACGGGCACTTAGATTATGTAGGTTAACTAGCGGGCACTTGGAATATGTAGGTAAAGTAGCGGACACTTGCACTATGAAGGTTAACTAGCGGGCCCATGGACTATGTAGGTTTACTAGCGGGCCCTTGGACTATCTAGGTTCCCTAAAAGGCACTTGGACTATCTAGGTTACCGAACGGGAACTTGGACTATCTAGGTTACCTAGCGGGCACTTGGACTATGTACGTTCCCTAGCGGGCACTTGGACTATCTATGTTAACTAGCGGGCACTTCGAATATGTAGGTTAACTAGCGGACACTTGCACTATGTAGGTTACCTAGCAGGCACTTGGACTATCTAGGTTAACTAGCGGGCACTTGGACTATCTAGGATAACTAGCGTGCACTTGGACTATGTAGGTTCCTTAGCGGGCACTTGGACTATCTAGGTTGCCTAGTGGGCATTTGGACAATATAGGTTAAATAGGGTGCCCTTGGAATATCTAGGTTACTTAGCGGGCACTTGGTATATAGGTTAACTAGCGGGCACATGGACTATGTAGGTTAACTAGAGGACACTTGGACTATCTAGGTTAACTAGTGGGCCCTTGGATTATGTAGGTTATCTAGCGGGCACTTGGACAATCTAGGTTAACTAGCGGGCACTTGGAAGATCTAGGTTAACTAGCGGGCACTTGGACTATCAAAGTGAACAAGTGAGCCCTTGGACTAGGTAGGTTAACTAGCGGGGCCTTGGACTATATAGGTTACCTAGCGGGCACTTGGACTATGTAGGTTACCTAGCGGGCACTTGGACTATGTAGTTTACCTAGTGGGCACTTGGACTATCTAGGTTAACGAATGGGCACTTGAAATATGCAGGTAACCAGCGGGCACTTGGACTGTCTAGGTTACCTAGTGGGCACTTGGACTTCTAGGTTAACGAACGGGCTCTTGGACTATGTAGGTTGCCTAGCGGGCACTTGGACTATATAGGTTCCCTATCGGACATTTGGACTATGTAGGTTACCTAGCGGGCCCTTGCACTATCTAGGTTACCTAGGGGGAACCTGGACTATGTAGGTTAACTAGTGGGCACTTGGACTATCTAGGTTACCTAGCAGGCACTTGGACTATGTAGGTTAACTAGCGGGCACTTGGACTATCTAGGTTACCTAGCAGGCACTTGGACTATGTACGTTCCCTAGCAGGCACTTGGACTATCTACGTTACCTAGCGAGCACTTGGACTATGTACGTTTCCTAGCGGGTACTTGGACTAGTAGGTTCCCTAGCGGGCACTTGGTCTATCTAGGTTAACTAGCGGGCACTTGGACTATCTAGGTTAACTAGCGAGCACTTGGACTATCTAGGTTAACTAGCGGGCATTTGGACTATTAGGGCCCCTAGCGGGCATTTGGACTATATTGGTTACCTAGCGGGCACTTGGACTATGTAGGTTAAAGAACGGGCACTTGGACTATGTAGGTAACCTAGTGGTCACTTGAACTGTCTTGGTTACCTAGCGGGCACAAAGACTATGTAGGTTAACTAGCGGGCACTTGGACTATCTAGGTTAACTAGCGGGCCCTTGGACGATGTAGGTTAACTAGCGGGCCCTTGCACTATGTAGGCTAACTAGCGGGCCCATGGACTATGTACGTTTCCTAGCGGGTACTTGGACTAGTAGGTTCCCTAGGGGGCACTTGGTCTATCTAGGTTAACTAGCGGGAACTTGGACTATCTAGGTTACCTAACGGGCATTGGACTATCTAGGTTAACTAGCGGGCACTTGGACTATGTAGTTTCCCTAGCGGGCATTTGGACTATTTAGGTTACCTAGCGGGCACTTGGACTATGTAGGTTGCCTAGCGGGCACTTGGATTATGTTGGTTCCCTATCTGGCACTTGGACTATGTAGGTTAACTAGTGGGCACTTGGACTATCTAGGTTACCTAGCAGGCACTTGGACTATGTAGGTTAACTAGCGGGCACTTGGACTATCTAGGTTACCTAACAGGCACTTGGACTATGTACGTTCCCTAGCAGGCACTTGGACTATCTACGTTACCTAGCGAGCACTTAGACTATGAACGTTACCTAGCGGGCACTTGGACGATGTACATTTCCTAGCGGGTACTTGGACTAGTAGGGTCCCTAGCGGGCACTTGGTCTATCTAGGTTAACTAGCGGGCACTTGGATTATCTAGGTTAACTAGCGGGCATTTGGAGTATTAGGGGCCCTAGCGGGCATTTGGACTATATTGGATACCTAGCGGGCACTTGAACTATTTAGGTTAACGAACGGGCACTTAGACTATGTAGGTAACCTAGTGGTCACTTGAACTGTCTTGGTTACCTAGCGGGCACTTAGACTATGTAGGTTAACTAGCGGGCACTTGGACTATCTAGGTTAACTAGCGGGCCCTTGGACGATGTAGGTTAACTAGCGGGCCCTTGCACTATGTAGGCTAACTAGCGGGCCCATGGACTATGTAGGTTTCCTAGCGGGTACTTGGACTAGTAGGTTCCCTAGCGGGCACTTGGTCTATCTATGTTAACTAGCGGGAGCTTGGACTATCTAGGTTACCTAACGGGCATTGGACTATCTAGGTTAACTAGCGGGCACTTGGACTATGTAGTTTCCCTAGCGGGCATTTGGACTATTTAGGTTACCTAGCGGGCACTTGGACTATGTAGGTTACCTAGCGGGCACTTGGACTATCTAGGTTACCTAGCAGGCACTTTGACTATCTAGGTTAACTAACGGGCACTTGGACTATGTAGGTTGCCTAGCGGGCACTTGGATTATGTAGGTTCCCTATCTGGCACTTGGACTATGTAGGTTAACTAGCGGGCCCTTGGACTATCTAGATTAGCCAACGGGCACTTAGATTATGTAGGTTAACTAGCGGGCACTAGGAATATGTAGGTAAAGTAGCGGACACTTTCACTATGAAGTTTAACTAGCGGGCCCATGGACTATGTAGGTTTACTAGCGGGCCCTTGGACTATCTAGTTTCCCTAAAGGGCACATGGACTATCCAGGTTACCTAGCGAGCACTTGGACTGTGTAGGCTAACTAGGGGGCCCTTTGACGATCTAGGTTACCTAGCGGGTACTTGAACTATCTAGGTTAACTAGCGGGCACTTGGAATATGTACGTTCCCTAGCGGGCACTTGGACTATCTATGTTAACTAGCGGGCACTTGGAATATGTAGGTTAACTAGCGGACACTTGCACTATGTAGGTTACCTAGCAGGCACTTGGACTATCTAGGTTAACTAGCGGGCACTTGGACTATGTAGGTCAACTAGCGGGCCCTTGGACTATCTAGGTTAGCCAACGGTCACTTAGATTATGTAGGTTAACTAGCGGGCACTTGGAATATGTAGGTAAAGTAGCGGGACACTTGCACTATGAAGGTTAACTAGCGGGCCCATGGACGATGTAGGTTTACTAGCGGGCCTTTGGACTATCTAGGTTCCCTAAAGGGCACTTGGACTATCTAGGTTACCGAACGGGAACTTGGACTATCTAGGTTACCTAGCGGACACTTGCACTATGTAGGTTACCTAACAGGCACTTGGACTATCTAAGTTAACTAGCGAGCACTTGGACTATGTAGGTCAACTAGCGGGCCCTTGGACTATCTAGGTTAGCCAACGGACACTTAGATTATGTAGGTTAACTAGCGGGCACTTGGAATATGTAGGCAAAAGTAGCGGACACTTGCACTATGAAGGTTAACTAGCGGGCCAATGGACTATGTAGGTTTACTAGCGGGCCCTTGGACTATCTAGGTTCCCTAAAAGGCACTTTGCTATCTAGGTTACCGAACGGGAACTTGGACTATCTCGGTTACCTAGCGGGCACTTGGACTATGTAGGCTAACTATGGGGCCTTTGGACGATCTCGGTTACCTAGCGGGCACTTGCAGTATCTAGGTTATCTAGCGGGCACTTGGACTATGTACGTTCCCTAGCGGGCACTTGGACTATCTATGTTAACTAGCGGGCACTTCGAATATGTAGGTTAACTAGCGGACACTTGCACTATGTAGGTTACCTAGCAGGCACTTGGACTATCTAGGTTAACTAGCGGGCACTTGGACTATATAGGTTAACTAGTGGGCCCTTGGACTATGTAGGTTAACTAGCGGGCACTTGGAGAATCTAGGTTAACTAGCGGCCACTTGGAAGATCTAGGTTAACTAGCGGGCACTTGGACTATCAAAGTGAACAAGTGAGCCCTTGGACTAAGTAGGTTAACTAGCGGGCCCTTGGAATATATAGGTTACCTAGCGGGCACTTGGACTATGTAGGTTACCTAGCGGGCACTTGGACTATGTAGGTTACCTAGTGGGCACTTGGACTATCTAGGTTAACGAATGGGCACTTGAAATATGCAGGTAACCTAGCAGGCACTTGGACTGTCTAGGTTACCTAGTGGGCACTTGGAGTTCTAGGTTAACGAACGGGCTCTTGGACTATGTAGGTTGCGTAGCGGGCACTTGGACCATATAGGTTCCCTATCGGACATTTGGACTATGTAGGTTACCTAGCGGGCCCTTGCACTATCTAGGTTACCTAGGGGGAACCTGGACTATGTAGGTTAACTAGTGGGCACTTGGACTATCTAGGTTACCTAGCAGGCACTTGGACTATGTAGGTTAACTAGCGGGCACTTGGACTATCTAGGTTACCTAACAGTCACTTGGACTATGTACGTTCCCTAGCAGGCACTTGGACTATCTACGTTACCTAGCGAGCACTTGGACTATGTACGTTACCTAGCGGGCACTTGGACTATGTACGTTTCCTAGCGGGTACTTGGACTAGTAGGGTCCCTAGCGGGCACTTGGTCTATCTAGGTTAACTAGCGGGCACTTGGACTATCTAGGATAACTAGCGGGCATTTTGACTATTAGGGCCCCTAGCGGGCATTTGGGCTATATTGGATACCTAGCGGGCACTTGGACTATGTAGGTTAACGAACGGGCACTTGGACTATGTAGGTAACCTAGTGGTCACTTTAACTGTCTTGGTTACCTAGCGGGCACTTAGACTATGTAGGTTAACTAGCGGGCACTTGGACTATCTAGGTTAACTAGCGGGCCATTGGACGATGTAGGCTAACTAGCGGGCCCATGGACTATGTATGTTTCCTAGCGGGTACTTGGACTAGTAGGTTCCCTAGCGGGCACTTGGTCTATCTAGTTTAACTAGCGGGAACATGGACTATCTAGGTTACCTAACGGGCATTGGACTATCTAGGTTAACTAGCGGACACTTGGACTATGTATTTTCCCTAGCGGGCATTTGGACTATTTAGGTTACCTAGCGGGCACTTGGACTATGTAGGTTACTTAGCGGGCACTTGGACTATCTAGGTTACCTAGCAGGCACTTTGACTATCTAGGTTAACTAACGGGCACTTGGACTATGTAGGTTGCCTAGCGGGCACTTGGATTATGTAGGTTCCCTATTTGGCACTTGGACTATGTAGGTTAACTAGCGGGCACTTCGACTGTCCAGGTTACCTAGTGGGCATTTGGATTATCTAGGTTAACGAACTGGCACATGGATTATCTAGGTTAACGAACGGGCTCTTGGACTATGTAGGTTACCTAGCCGCCCCTTGGACTATCTAGGTTAGCTAACAGGCACTTGGACTATCTAGGTTCCCTAGCGGGCACTTGTACTATCTAGGTTACCTAGCTGGCACTTTGACTATATAGGTCAACTAGCAGAGCTTTGGACTATCTAGGTTAGCCAAAGGGCACTTAGATTATGTAGGTTAACTAGCGGACACTTGCACTATGAAGTTTAACTAGCGGGCCCATGGAATATGTAGGTTTAGTATCGAGCCCTTGGACTATCTAGTTTCCCTAAAGGGCACATGGATTACCTAGGTTACCTAGAGGGCACTTGGACTATGTAGGCTAACTAGGGGGCCCTTTGACGACCTAGGTTACCTAGCGGGTACTTGAACTATCTAGGTTAACTAGCGGGCACTTGGACTATGTACGTTCCCTAGCGGGCACTTGGACTATCTATGTTAACTAGCGGGCACTGGAATATGTAGGTTAACTAGCGGACACTTGCACTATGTAGGTTACCTAGCAGGCACTTGGACTCTCTAAGTTAACTAGCGGGCACTTGGACTATGTAGGTCAACTAGCGGGCCCTTGGACTATCTAGGTTAGCCAAAGGGCACTTAGATTATGTAGGTTAACTAGCGGGCACTTGGAATATGTAGGTAAAGTAGCGGACACTTGCACTATGAAGGTTAACTAGCGGGCCCATGGACTATGTAGGTTTACTAGCGGGCCCTTGGACTATCTAGGTTCCCTAAAAGGCACTTGGACTATCTAGGTTACCGAACGGGAACTTGGACTATCTAGGTTACCTAGCGGGCACTTGGACTATGTAGGCTAACTAGGTGTCCCTTGGACGATCTAGGTTACCTAGCGGGCACTTGCAGTATCTAGGTTACCTAGCGGGCACTTGGACTATGTACATTCCCTAGCGGGCACTTGGACTATATATGTTAACTAGCGGGCACTGGAATATGTAGGTTAACTAGCGGACACTTGCACTATGTAGGTTACCTAGCAGGCACTTGGACTCTCTAAGTTAACTAGCGGGCACTTGGACTATGTAGGTCAACTAGCGGGCCCTTGGACTATCTAGGTTAGCCAACGGGCACTTAGATTATGTAGGTTAACTAGCGGGCACTTGGAATATGTAGGTAAAGTAGCGGACACTTGCACTATGAAGGTTAACTAGCGGGCCCATGGACTATGTAGGTTTACTAGCGGGCCCTTGGACTATCTAGGTTCCCTAAAAGGCACTTGGACTATCTAGGTTACCGAACGGGAACTTGGACTATCTAGGTTACCTAGCGGGCACTTGGACTATGTAGGCTAACTAGGTGTCCCTTGGACGATCTAGGTTACCTAGCAGGCACTTGGACTATGTACATTCCCTAGCGGGCACTTGGACTATCTATGTTAACTAGCGGGCACTTCGAATATGTAGGTTAACTAGCGGACACTTGCACTATGTAGGGTACCTAGCAGGCACTTGGACTATCTAGGTTAACTAGTGGGCACTTGGACTATCTAGGATAACTAGCGTGCACTTGGACTATGTAGGTTCCTTAGCGGGCACTTGGACTATCTATGTTGCCTAGCGGGCACTTGGACAATATAGGTTAAATAGCGTGCCCTTGGAATATCTAGGTTACGTAGCGGGCACTTGGTATATAGGTTAACTAGCGGGCACATGGACTATGTAGGTTAACTAGAGGACACTTGGACTATCTAGGTTAACTAGTGGGCCCTTGGACTATGTAGGTTAACTAGCGGGCACTTGGACAATCTAGGTTAACTAGCGGGCACTTGGAAGATCTAGGTTAACTAGCGGGCACTTGGACTATCAAAGTGAAGAAGTGAGCCCTTGGACTAGGTAGGTTAACTAGCGGGCCCTTGGACTATATAAGTTACCTAGCGGGCACTTGGACTATGTAGGTTACCTAGCGGGCACTTGGACTATGTAGGTTACCTAGTGGGCACTTGGACTATCTAGGTTAACGAATGGGCACTTGAAATATGCAGGTAACCTAGCGGGCACTTGGACTGTCTAGGTTACCTAGTGGGCACTTGGACTTCTAGGTTAATGAACGGGCTCTTGGACTATGTAGGTTGCCTAGCGGGAACTTGGACTATATAGGTTCCCTATCGTACATTTTGACTATGTAGGTTACCTAGCGGGCCCTTGCACTATCTAGGTTACCTAGGGGGAACCTGGACTATGTAGGTTAACCAGTGGGCACTTGGACTATCTAGGTTACCTAGCAGGCACTTGGACTATGTAGGTTAACTAGCGGGCACTTGGACTATCTATGTTACCTAACAGGCACTTGGACTATGTACGTTCCCTAGCAGGCACTTGGACTATGTAGGTTTCCTAGCGGGCACTTGGACTATCTAGGTTAACGAACGGGCACTTGGACCATGTAGGTAACCTAGCGGGCACTTGGACAGTCTAGGTTACCTAGCGGGCACTTGGACTATCTAGGTCAAAGAACGGGCACTTGGACAATGTATGTTACCTAGCGGGCACTTGGCTATGTAGGATCCCTATCGGATATTTGGACTACTTAGGTTACCTAGCGGGCACTTGGACTATCTAGGTTAACTAGTGGGCACTTGGACTATGTAGGTTAACTAGCGGGCCTTGGACTATGTAGGGTAAGTAGCGGGCACGTGGATGATCTAGGTTAACTAGAGGTCACTTGGACTATCTAGGTTAACTAGCGTGCACTTGGACTATCTAGGTTAACTAGCTGGCACTTGGATGATCAATGTTAACTAGTGGGCACTTGGACAATCTAGGTTAGCTAACGGGCACATGGACTAAGTAGGTCCCCTAGTGGGCACTAGGACTATCTAGGTAAACTAACGGGCACAAGGACTATCTAGGTTAACTAGCGGGCACTTGGACTATCTAGGTTACCTAGCTGGCACTTGGACTATGAAGGTTCCCTAGCTGGCACTTGGATTATCTAGGTTACCCAGCGGGCACTTGGACTATGTAGGTCAACTAGCGGGCCCTTGGACTATATAGGTTAGCTAACTGGCAAGTGGACTACGTAGGTTAACTAGCGGACACTTGCACGATCTAGGTTAACTAGCGGGCACTTGGATGATCTACGTTAACTAGCGGGCACTTGGACGATATAGGTTAACTAGCGGGCACTTGGATTATCTAGGTTACCTAGCGGGCACTTGGACTATGTAGGTTCCCTAGCGGGCATTTGGACTATATAGATAACCTCTCGGGCACTTAGACTTTGTAGGTTACCTAGCGGGCACTTGGACTATCTAGGTTACCTAGCTGGCACTTGAACTATCTACGTTGCCTAGCTGGTTCTTGGAGTATGTAGGTTACCTAGCGGGCTGTTGGACTATCTAGGTTACCTAGCAGGCATTGGACTATCTAGGTTACCTAGCGGGCACTTGGACTATGTAGGTTAACTAGCGGGCACTTGGACTATCTAGGTTAACTAGCAGGCCCTTGGACGATGTAGGTTAACTAGCGGGCCTTTGGACTATGTAGATTAACGAGCGGCACTTGGACTATGTATGTTCCAGAGCGGGCACTTCGACTATGTAGGTTCCCTAGCAGGCACTTGGACTATGTAGGTTCCAGAGCTGGCACTTGGACTATCTAGGTGGCCTAGCGGTCACTTGGACTATATAGGTTAACTAGCGTGCCCTTGGAATATCGAGGTTACGTAGCGGGCACTTGGTATATAGGTTAACTAGCGATCACTTGGACTATGTAGGTTAACTAGAGGACACTTGGACAATCTAGGTTAACTAGCGGGCACTTGGACGATCTAGGTTAACTAGCGGGCACTTGGACTATCAAAGTGAACAAGTGAGCCCTTGCACTATGTAGGTTAACTAGCGGGCCCTTGGACTATCTAGGTTACCTAGCGGGCACTTGGACTATATAGGTTAAGGAACGGGCACTTGGACTATGTAGGTAACCTAGCGGGCACTTGGACAGTCTAGGTTACCTAGCAGGCACTTGGTCTATCTAGGTTAACGAACGGGCACTTGGACAATGTAGGTTACCTAGTGGGCACTTGGACTATGTAGGATCCCTATCTGATATTTGGACTACTTAGGTTACCTCGCGGGCACTTGGACTATCTAGGTCAACTAGTGGGCCCTTGTACTATGTAGGTTAACTAGCGAGCACTTGGACTATCTAGGTTAACTAGCGGACCTTCGACTATGTAGGTTTACTAGCGGGCCTTTGGACTATGTAGGTTAACTAGCGGGCACTTGGATGCTCAATGTTAACTAGCGGGCACTTGGACTATCTAGGTTAGCTAATGGGCACATGGACTAAGTACGTCCCCTAGTGGGCACTTGGACTATCTAGGTTAACTAACGGGCACTTGGACTATCTAGGTTACCTAGTGGGCATTTGTACTATCTAGGATACCTAGCTGGCACGTGGACTATGTAGGTCAACTAGCGGGCCCTTGGACTATCTAGGTTAGCTAACGGGCACTTAGATTATATAGGTTAACTAGCGGGCACTTGTAATATGTAGGTTAACTAGCGGACCCTTGGACTATTTAGGTTTACTTGCGGGCCCTTCGACTATATACGTTCCCTAAAGGGCACTTGGACTATCTAGGTTACCGAAAATGCACTTGGACTATCTAGGTTACCTAACGGGCACTTGGACTATGTAGGCTAACTAGGGGGCCCTTCCACTATCTAGGTTAACTAGCGGGTACTTGAACTATCTAGGTTAACCAGCGGGCACTTGGACTATATAGGTTAACTAGCTTGCACTTGGACTATGTAGGTTCCTTAGCGGGCACTTGGACTATCTAGGTTGCCTAGTGGGCACTTGGACTATGTAGGTTGACTAGCGTGCCCTTGTACTATCTAGGTTTCGTAGCGGGCACTTGGTATATAGGTTAACTAGCAGGCACTTGGACTATATAGGCTAATTAGCGGACACTTGGACGATCTAGGTTAACTAGCGGGCCCTTGCACTATGTAGGTTAACTAGCGGAACCATTGATTATGTAGGTTTACTAGCAGGCACTTGGACTATCTAGGTTAACTAACAGGCACTTGGACTATGTAGGTTATCTAGCGGTCACATGGACAATGTAGGTTACCTAGCGGACACTTGGACTACCTAGGTTAGCTAACGGGCAATTGGACTATCAAGGTTACCTAACGGGCACTTGGACTATGTAGGTTACCTAGCGGGCACTTGGACTATCTAGGTTAACTAGCAGGCACTTGGACTATGTAGTTTCCCTAGCGGGCATTTGGACTAGTTAGGTTACCATCGGGAACTTGGAATATGTAGGTTACCTAGCGGGCACTTGGACTATCTAGGTTACCTAGCAGGCACTTTGACTATCTAGGTTAACTAACGGGCACTTGGAGTATGTAGGTTGCCGAGCGGGCACTTGGATTATGTAGGTTCCCTATCGGGCACTTGGACTATGTAGGTTAACTAGCGGGCACTTGGACTGTCTAGGTTACCTAGCGGGCACTTGGACTATATAGGTTAACTAGAGGGCACTTGGACTATGTAGGTTACCTAGCCGCCACTTGGACTATCTAGGTTAGCTAACAGGCACTTGGAGTATCTAGATTCCCTAGCGGGCACTTGTACTATCTAGGTTACCTAGCTGGCACTTAGATTATGTAGGTTAAATAGCGGGCACTTGCACTATGTAGGTTAACTAGCGGGCCCATGTACTATGTAGCTTTACTAGCGTGCCCTTGGACTATCTAGGTTCCCTAAAGGGCACTTGGACTATCTAGGTTACCGAACGGGGACTTGGACTATCTAGGTTACCTAGCGGGCACTTTATCTATGTAGGTTAACAAGGGGCCCTTGGACGATCTAGGTTACCTAGCGGGTACTTCAACTATCTAGGTTAACTAGCGGGCACTTGGAATATGTAGGTTAACTAGCGGACCCTTGGACTATTTAGGTTTACTTGCGGGCCCTTCGACTATATAGGTTCCCTAAAGGGCACTTGGACTATCTAGGTTACCGAAAATGCACTTGGACTATCTAGGTTACCTAACGGGCACTTGGACTATGTAGGCTAACTAGGGGGCCCTTCCACTATCTAGGTTAACTAGCGGGTACTTGAACTATCTAGGTTAACCAGCGGGCACTTGGACTATATAGGTTAACTAGCTTGCACTTGGACTATGTAGGTTCCTTAGCGGGCACTTGGACTATCTAGGTTGCCTAGTGGGCACTTGGACTATGTAGGTTAACTAGCGTGCCCTTGTACTATCTAGGTTTCGTAGCGGGCACTTGGTATGTAGGTTAACTAGTGGGCACTTGGACTATATAGGCTAATTAGCGGACACTTGCACGATCTAGGTTAACTAGCGGGCCCTTGCAGTATGTAGGTTAACTAGCGGGCCCATGGATTATGTAGGTTTACTAGCAGGTACTTGGACTATCTAGGTTAACTAGCAGGCACTTGGACTATGTAGTTTCCCTAGCGGGCATTTGGACTATTTAGGTTACCATCGGGAACTTGGAATATGTAGGTTACCTAGCGGGCACATGGACTATCTAGGTTACCTAGCAGGCACTTTCACTATCTAGGTTAACTAACTGGCACTTGGATTATGTAGGTTCCCTATCGGGCACTTGGACTATGTAGGTTAACTAGCGGGCACTTGGACTGTCTAGGTTACCTAGCGGGCACTTGGACTATGTAGGTTAACTAGAGGGCACTTGGACTATGTAGGTTACCTAGCCGCCACTTGGACTATCTAGGTTAGCTAACAGGCACTTGGACTAACTAGATTAACTAGCGGGCACTTGTACTATCTAGGTTACCTAGCTGGCACTTAGATTATGTAGGTTAAATAGCGGGCACTTGCACTATGTAGGTTAACTAGCGGGCCCATGTACTATGTAGCTTTACTAGCGTGCCCTTGGACTATCTAGGTTCCCTAAAGGGCACTTGGACTATCTAGGTTACCGAACGGGGACTTGGACTATCTAGGTTACCTAGCGGGCACTTTATCTATGTAGGCTAACAAGGGGGCCCTTGGACGATCTACGTTACCTAGCGGGTACTTCAACTATCTAGGTTAACTAGCGGGCACTTGCACTATCTAGGTTACCTAGCGGGCACTTGGACTATGTACGTTCCCTAGCGGGCACTTGGACTATCTATGTTAACTAGCAGGCACTTGGACTATGTAGGTAACCTCGCAGGCACTTGGACTATCTAGGTTAACTAGCGGGCACTTGGACTATCTAGGTTAACTAGCGTGCACTTGGACTATGTAGGTTCCTTAGCGGGCACTTGGACTATCTAGGTTGCCTAGCGGGCACGTGGACTATGTAGGTTAACTAGCGTGCCCTTGGACTATCTAGGATACGTAGCGGGCACTTGGTATATAGGTTAACTAGCGGGCACTTGGACAATGTAGGTTAACTAGAGGACACTTGGACTATCTAGGTTAACTAGTGGGCCCTTGGACTATGTAGCTTAACTAGCGGGCACTTGGACAATCTAGATTAATTAGCGGACACTTGGACGATCTAGGTTAACTAGCGGGCAATTGGACTATCAAAGTTAACAAGTGAGCCCTTGGATTATGTAGGTTAACTAGCGGGCCCATGGACTATCTAGGTTACCTAGCGGGCACTTGGACTATATTGGTTACCTAGCGGGCCCTTGGACTATGTAGGTTTCCTAGCGGGCACTTGGACTATCTAGGTTAACGAACGGGCACTTGGAATATGTAGGTAACCTAGCAGGCACTTGGACAGTCTAGGTTACCTAGCGGGCACTTGGACTATCTAGGTTAACGAACGGGCACTTGGACTATGTAGGTTACCTAGCGGGCACTAGGACTGTGTAGGATCCCTATCGGACATTTGGACTACTTAGGTTACCTAGCGGGCACTTGGACTATCTAGGTTAACTAGCGGGCACTTGGACGATCTAGGTTAAGTAGAGGGCACTTGGACTATCTAGGTTAACTAGCGGGCACTTGGATGATCACTGTTAACTAGCGGGCACTTGGACTATCTAGGTTAGCTTACGGGCACTTGGACTAAGTACGTCCCCTAGTGGGCACTTGGACACTCTAGGTTAATTAACGGGCAATAGGACTATCTAGGTTAACTAGCGGGCACTTGGACTATGAAGGTTCCCTAGAGGGCACTTGGATTATCTAGGATACCCAGCGGGCACTTGGACTATGTAGGTCAACTAACGGGCCCTTGGACTATCTAGGTTAGCTAACTGGCACGTGGACTATGTAGGTTAACTAGCGGACACTTGCACGATCTAGGTTAACTAGCGGGCTCTTGCACTATGTAGGTTAACTAGCGAGGCCATTGACTATGTTGGTTAACTAGCGGGCACTTGGACGATCTAGGTTAACTAGCGGGCACTAGGATTATAGGTTAACTAGCGGGCACTTGGATTATCTAGGTTACCTAGCGGGCACTTGGACTATGTAGGTTCCCTAGCGGGCCCTTGGACTATGTAAATTCACTAGCGGGCACTTGGAGTATGTGGGTTTCCTGGCGGGCATTTGGACTATCTAGGTTACCTAACGGGCACTTGGACTATGTAGGTTCCCTAGCGCACACTTGTATTATGTAGGTTCCCTATCGGGCACTTGGACTATGTAGGTTACCTAGCGGGCACTTGGAGAATATAGGTTAACTAGGGGGCACTAGGACTATGTAGGTTTCCTAGCGGGCCCTTGTACTACCTAGGTTACCTAGCGGGCATTTGGACTATATAGATTACCTAGCGGGCACTTAGACTTTGTAGGTTACCTAGCGGGCACTTGGACTATCTAGGTTACCTAGCTGGCACTTGAACTATCTACGTTACCTAGCGGGTACTTGGAGTATGTAGGTTACCTACCGGGCTGTTGGACTATATAGGTTACCTAGCGGGCACTGGGACTATCTAGGTTAGCTAACAGGCACTTGGACTAAGTACGTCCCCTAGTGGGCACTTGGACACTCTAGGTTAACTAACGGGCACTAGGACTATCTAGGTTAACTAGCGGGCACTTGTACTATCTAGGTTACCTAGCTGGCACTAGGACAATGAAGGTTCCCTAGCGGGCACTAGGATTATCTAGGTTACCTAGCGGGCACTTGGACTATGTAGGTTCCCGATCGGGCACTTGGACTATGTAGGTTAACTAGAGGGCATTTGGACTATGTAGGTTACCTAGCGGGCACTTGGACTATGCAGGTTCCCTATCGGGTACTTGGAAAATGTAGGTTAACTAGGGGTTACTAGGACTATGTAGGTTACCTAGCGGGCCCTTAGACTATCTAGGTTACCTAGCGGGCATTTGGACTATGTAGGCTCCCTAGCGGTTATTTGGACTATATAGATTACTTAGCGGGCACTTAGACTTTGTAGGTTACCTAGCGGGCACTTGGACTATCTAGGTTACCTAGCAGGCACTTGAACTATCTACGTTACCTAGCGGGTACTTGGAGTATGTAGGTTACCTACCGGGCTGTTGGACTATATAGGTTACCTAGCGGGCACTGGGACTATCTAGGTTAGCTAACAGGCACTTGGACTAAGTACGTCCCCTAGTGGGAACTTGGACACTCTAGGTTAACTAACGGGCACTAGGACTATCTAGGTTAACTAGCGGGCACTTGTACTATCTAGGTTACCTAGCTGGCACTAGGACAATGAAGGTTCCCTAGCGGGCACTAGGATTATCTAGGTTACCTAGCGGGCACTTGGACTATGTAGGTTCCCGATCGGGCACTTGGACTATGTAGGTTAACTAGAGGGCATTTGGACTATGTAGGTTACCTAGCCGCCACTTGGACTATCTAGGTTAGCTAACAGGCACTTGGACTATCTAGATTCCCTAGCGGGCACTTGTACTATCTAGGTTACCTAGCTGGCACTTAGATTATGTAGGTTAAATAGCGGGCACTTGCACTATGTAGGTTAACTAGCGGGCCAATGTACTATGTAGCTTTACTAGCGTGCCTTTGGACTATCTAGGTTACCGAACGGGGACTTGGACTATCTAGGTTACCTAGCGGGCACTTTATCTATGTAGGCTAACAAGGGGGCCCTTGGACGATCTAGGTTACCTAGCGTGTACTTCAAGTATCTAGGTTAACTAGCGGGAACTTGCACTATCTAGGTTACCTAGCGGGCACTTGGACTATGTACGTTCCCTAGCGGGCACTTGGACTATCTATGTTAACTAGCAGGCACTTGGACTATCTAGGTTAACTAGCGGGCACTTGGACTATGTAAGTTCCTTAGCGGGCACTTGGACTATCTAGGTTGCCTAGCGGGCACGTGGACTATGTAGGTTAACTAGCGTGCCCTTGGACTATCTAGGATACGTAGCGGGCACTTGGTATATAGGTTAACTAGCGGGCACTTGGACAATGTAGGTTAACTAGAGGACACTTGATCTATCTAGGTTAACTAGTGGGCCCTTGGACTATGTAGGTTAACTAGCGGGCACTTGGACAATCTAGATTAATTAGCGGGCAGTTGGACGATCTAGGTTAACTAGCGGGCAATTGGACTATCAAAGTTAACAAGTGAGCCCTTGGACTATGTAGGTTAACTAGCGGGCCCATGGATTATCTAGGTTACCTAGCGGGCACATGGACTATATAGGTTACCGAGCGGGCCCTTGGACTGTGTAGGTTTCCTAGCGGGCACTTCACTATCTAGGTTAACGAACGGGCACTTGGAATATGTAGGTAACCTAGCAGGCACTTGGACAGTTTAGGTTACCTAGCGGGCACTTGGACTATCTAGGTTAACGAACGGGCACTTGGACTATGTAGGTTACCTAACGGGCCCTTGGACTATGTAGGTTTCCTAGCGGGCACTTGGACTATCTAGGTTAACGAACGGGCACTTGGAATATGTAGGTAACCTAGCAGGCACTTGGACAGTCTAGGTTACCTAGCGGGTACTTGGACTATCTAGGTTAACGAACGGGCACTTGGAATATGTAGGTAACCTAGCAGGCACTTGGACAGTTTAGGTTACCTAGCGGGCACTTGGACTATCTAGGTTAACGAACGGGCACTTGGACTATGTAGGTTACCTAACGGGCCCTTGGACTATGTAGGTTTCCTAGCGGGCACTTGGACTATCTAGGTTAACGAACGGGCACTTGGAATATGTAGGTAACCTAGCAGGCACTTGGACAGTCTAGGTTACCTAGCGGGTACTTGGACTATCTAGGTTAACGAACGGGCACTTGGACTATGTAGGTTACCTAGCGGGCACTTGGACTGTGTAGGATCCCTATCGGACATTTGGACTACTTAGGTTACCTAGCGGGCACTTGGACTATCTAGGTTAACTAGCGGGCACTTGGACGATCTCGGTTAAGTAGAGGGCACTTGGACTATCTAGGTTAACTAGCGTGCACTTGGACTATCTAGGTTAACTAGCGGGCACTTGGATGATCACTGTTAACTAGCGGGTACTTGGACTATCTAGGTTAGCTTACGGGCACTTGGACTAAGTACGTCCCCTAGTGGGCACTTGGACACTCTAGGTTAATTAACGGGCAATAGGACTATCTAGGTTAACTAGCGGGTACTTGGACTATCTAGGTTACCTAGCTGGCACTTGGACTATGAAGGTTCCCTAGAGGGCACTTGGATTATCTAGGATACCCAGCGGGCACTTGGACTATGTAGGTCAACTAACGGGCCCTTGGACTATCTAGGTTAGCTAACTGGCACGTGGACTATGTAGGTTAACTAGCGGACACTTGCACGATCTAGGTTAACTAGCGGGCTCTTGCACTATGTAGGTTAACTAGCGAGGCCATTGACTATGTTGGTTAACTAGCGGGCAATTGGAAGATCTAGGTTAACTAGCGGGCACTAGGATTATAGGTTAACTAGCGGGCACTTGGATTATCTAGGTTAACTAGCGGGCACTTGGACTATGTAGGTTCCCTAGGGGGCATTTGGACTATATAGATAACCTAGCGGGCACTTAGACTTTGTAGGTTACCTAGCGGGCCCTTGGACTATGTAGGTTAACTAGCGGGCCCTTGGATTTTGTAGGTTACCTAGCGGGCACTTGGACGATCTAGGTTAACTAGCGGGTACTTGGACTATGTAGGTTAACTAGCGGGCCCTTGGACTATGTAGATTAACTAGCGGCACTTGGACTATCTACATTAACTAGCGGGCCCTTGGACTATGTAGATTCCCTACCGGGCATTTGGACTATATAGATAATCTAGCGGGCACTTAGACTTTGTAGGTTACATAGCGGACACTTGGACTATCTAGGTTACCTAGCTGGCACATGAACTATCTACGTTACCTTGCGCGTTCTTGGAGTATGTAGGTTACCTAGCGGGCTGTTGGACTATCTAGGATACCAAGCGGGCACTTGGACTATCTAGGTTAACTAACGGGCACTTGTACTATGTAGGTTCCCTAGCGGGCCCGTGGACTATGTAAATTCCCTAGCGGGCACTTGGACTATGTGGGTTTCCTGGCGGGCATTTGGACTATCTAGGTTACCTAACGGGCACTTGGACTATGTAGGTTCCCTAGCGCACACTTGGATTATGTAGGTTCCCTATCGGGCACTTGGACTATGTAGGTTACCTAGCGGGCACTTGGACTATGTAGGTTCCCTATCGGGCACTTGGAGAATATAGGTTAACGAGGGGGCACTAGGACTATGTAGGTTTCCTAGCGGGCCCTTGTACTACCTAGGTTACCTAGCGGGCATTTGGACTATATAGATTACCTAGCGGGCACTTAGACTTTGTAGGTTACCTAGCGGGCACTAGGACTATCTAGGTTACCTAGCTGGCACTTGAACTATCTACGTTACCTAGCAGGTACTTGGAGTATGTAGGTTACCTACCGGGCTGTTGGACTATCTAGGTTACCTAGCGGGCACTGGGACTATCTATGTTAGCTAACAGGCACTTGGACTAAGTACGTCCCCTAGTGGGCACTTGGACACTCTAGGTTAACTAACGGGCACTAGGACTATCTAGGTTAACTAGCGGGCACTTGTACTATCTAGGTTACCTAGCTGGCACTAGGACAATGAAGGTTCCCTAGCGGGCACTAGGATTATCTAGGTTACCTAGCGGGCACTTGGACTATGTAGGTTCCCGATCGGGCACTTGGACTATGTAGGTTAACTAGAGGGCATTTGGACTATGTAGGTTACCTAGCGGGCACTTGGACTATGCAGGTTCCCTATCGGGTACTTGGAAAATGTAGGTTAACTAGGGGGCACTAGGACTATGTAGGTTACCTATCGGGCCCTAGGACTATCTAGGTTACCTAGCGGGCATTTGGACTATGTAGGCTCCCTAGCGGTTATTTGGACTATATAGATTAATTAGCGGGCACTTAGACTTTGTAGGTTACCTAGCGGGCACTTGGACTATCTAGGTTACCTAGCTGGCACTTGAACTATCTACGTTTCCTAGCGGGGACTTGGAGTATGAAGGTTACCTACCGGGCTGTTGGACTATCTAGGTTACCTAGCGGGCACTTGGACTATCTAGGTTAACTAACGGGCACTTGGACTATGTAGGTTCCCTAGCGGGCACTTGGATTATGTAGGTTAACTAGCGGGCACTTGGACTATGTAAGTCAACTAGCGGGCACTTGGACAGTCTAGGTTACCTAGCAGGCACTTGGTCTATCTAGGTTAACGAACGGGCACTTGGACAATGTAGGTTACCTAGTGGGCACTTGGACTATGTAGGATCCCTATCTGATATTTGGACTACTTAGGTTACCTCGCGGGCACTTGGACTATCTAGGTCAACTAGTGGGCCCTTGTACTATGTAGGTTAACTAGCGAGCACTTGGACTATCTAGGTTATCTAGCGGACCTTCGACTATGTAGGTTAACTAGCGGGCCTTTGGACTATGTAGGTTAACTAGCGGGCACTTGGATGCTCAATGTTAACTAGCGGGCACTTGGACTATCTAGGTTAGCTAATGGGCACATGGACTAAGTACGTCCCCTAGTGGGCACTTGGACTATCTAGGTTAACTAACGGGCACTTGGACTATCTAGGTTACCTAGTGGGCATTTGTACTATCTAGGATACCTAGCTGGCACGTGGACTATGTAGGTCAACTAGCGGGCCCTTGGACTATCTAGGTTAGCTAACGGGCACTTAGATTATATAGGTTAACTAGCGGGCACTTGTAATATGTAGGTTAACTAGCGGACCCTTGGACTATTTAGGTTTACTTGCGGGCCCTTCGACTATATACGTTCCCTAAAGGGCACTTGGACTATCTAGGTTACCGAAAATGCACTTGGACTATCTAGGTTACCTAACGGGCACTTGGACTATGTAGGCTAACTAGGGGGCCCTTCCACTATCTAGGTTAACTAGCGGGTACTTGAACTATCTAGGTTAACCAGCGGGCACTTGGACTATATAGGTTAACTAGCTTGCACTTGGACTATGTAGGTTCCTTAGCGGGCACTTGGACTATCTAGGTTGCCTAGTGGGCACTTGGACTATGTAGGTTGACTAGCGTGCCCTTGTACTATCTAGGTTTCGTAGCGGGCACTTGGTATATAGGTTAACTAGCAGGCACTTGGACTATATAGGCTAATTAGCGGACACTTGGACGATCTAGGTTAACTAGCGGGCCCTTGCACTATGTAGGTTAACTAGCGGAACCATTGATTATGTAGGTTTACTAGCAGGCACTTGGACTATCTAGGTTAACTAACAGGCACTTGGACTATGTAGGTTATCTAGCGGTCACATGGACAATGTAGGTTACCTAGCGGACACTTGGACTACCTAGGTTAGCTAACGGGCAATTGGACTATCAAGGTTACCTAACGGGCACTTGGACTATGTAGGTTACCTAGCGGGCACTTGGACTATCTAGGTTAACTAGCAGGCACTTGGACTATGTAGTTTCCCTAGCGGGCATTTGGACTAGTTAGGTTACCATCGGGAACTTGGAATATGTAGGTTACCTAGCGGGCACTTGGACTATCTAGGTTACCTAGCAGGCACTTTGACTATCTAGGTTAACTAACGGGCACTTGGAGTATGTAGGTTGCCGAGCGGGCACTTGGATTATGTAGGTTCCCTATCGGGCACTTGGACTATGTAGGTTAACTAGCGGGCACTTGGACTGTCTAGGTTACCTAGCGGGCACTTGGACTATATAGGTTAACTAGAGGGCACTTGGACTATGTAGGTTACCTAGCCGCCACTTGGACTATCTAGGTTAGCTAACAGGCACTTGGAGTATCTAGATTCCCTAGCGGGCACTTGTACTATCTAGGTTACCTAGCTGGCACTTAGATTATGTAGGTTAAATAGCGGGCACTTGCACTATGTAGGTTAACTAGCGGGCCCATGTACTATGTAGCTTTACTAGCGTGCCCTTGGACTATCTAGGTTCCCTAAAGGGCACTTGGACTATCTAGGTTACCGAACGGGGACTTGGACTATCTAGGTTACCTAGCGGGCACTTTATCTATGTAGGTTAACAAGGGGCCCTTGGACGATCTAGGTTACCTAGCGGGTACTTCAACTATCTAGGTTAACTAGCGGGCACTTGGAATATGTAGGTTAACTAGCGGACCCTTGAACTATTTAGGTTTACTTGCGGGCCCTTCGACTATATAGGTTCCCTAAAGGGCACTTGGACTATCTAGGTTACCGAAAATGCACTTGGACTATCTAGGTTACCTAACGGGCACTTGGACTATGTAGGCTAACTAGGGGGCCCTTCCACTATCTAGGTTAACTAGCGGGTACTTGAACTATCTAGGTTAACCAGCGGGCACTTGGACTATATAGGTTAACTAGCTTGCACTTGGACTATGTAGGTTCCTTAGCGGGCACTTGGACTATCTAGGTTGCCTAGTGGGCACTTGGACTATGTAGGTTAACTAGCGTGCCCTTGTACTATCTAGGTTTCGTAGCGGGCACTTGGTATGTAGGTTAACTAGTGGGCACTTGGACTATATAGGCTAATTAGCGGACACTTGCACGATCTAGGTTAACTAGCGGGCCCTTGCAGTATGTAGGTTAACTAGCGGGCCCATGGATTATGTAGGTTTACTAGCAGGTACTTGGACTATCTAGGTTAACTAGCAGGCACTTGGACTATGTAGTTTCCCTAGCGGGCATTTGGACTATTTAGGTTACCATCGGGAACTTGGAATATGTAGGTTACCTAGCGGGCACATGGACTATCTAGGTTACCTAGCAGGCACTTTCACTATCTAGGTTAACTAACTGGCACTTGGATTATGTAGGTTCCCTATCGGGCACTTGGACTATGTAGGTTAACTAGCGGGCACTTGGACTGTCTAGGTTACCTAGCGGGCACTTGGACTATGTAGGTTAACTAGAGGGCACTTGGACTATGTAGGTTACCTAGCCGCCACTTGGACTATCTAGGTTAGCTAACAGGCACTTGGACTAACTAGATTAACTAGCGGGCACTTGTACTATCTAGGTTACCTAGCTGGCACTTAGATTATGTAGGTTAAATAGCGGGCACTTGCACTATGTAGGTTAACTAGCGGGCCCATGTACTATGTAGCTTTACTAGCGTGCCCTTGGACTATCTAGGTTCCCTAAAGGGCACTTGGACTATCTAGGTTACCGAACGGGGACTTGGACTATCTAGGTTACCTAGCGGGCACTTTATCTATGTAGGCTAACAAGGGGGCCCTTGGACGATCTACGTTACCTAGCGGGTACTTCAACTATCTAGGTTAACTAGCGGGCACTTGCACTATCTAGGTTACCTAGCGGGCACTTGGACTATGTACGTTCCCTAGCGGGCACTTGGACTATCTATGTTAACTAGCAGGCACTTGGACTATGTAGGTAACCTCGCAGGCACTTGGACTATCTAGGTTAACTAGCGGGCACTTGGACTATCTAGGTTAACTAGCGTGCACTTGGACTATGTAGGTTCCTTAGCGGGCACTTGGACTATCTAGGTTGCCTAGCGGGCACGTGGACTATGTAGGTTAACTAGCATGCCCTTGGACTATCTAGGATACGTAGCGGGCACTTGGTATATAGGTTAACTAGCGGGCACTTGGACAATGTAGGTTAACTAGAGGACACTTGGACTATCTAGGTTAACTAGTGGGCCCTTGGACTATGTAGCTTAACTAGCGGGCACTTGGACAATCTAGATTAATTAGCGGACACTTGGACGATCTAGGTTAACTAGCGGGCAATTGGACTATCAAAGTTAACAAGTGAGCCCTTGGATTATGTAGGTTAACTAGCGGGCCCATGGACTATCTAGGTTACCTAGCGGGCACTTGGACTATATTGGTTACCTAGCGGGCCATTGGACTATGTAGGTTTCCTAGCGGGCACTTGGACTATCTAGGTTAACGAACGGGCACTTGGAATATGTAGGTAACCTAGCAGGCACTTGGACAGTCTAGGTTACCTAGCGGGCACTTGGACTATCTAGGTTAACGAACGGGCACTTGGACTATGTAGGTTACCTAGCGGGCACTAGGACTGTGTAGGATCCCTATCGGACATTTGGACTACTTAGGTTACCTAGCGGGCACTTGGACTATCTAGGTTAACTAGCGGGCACTTGGACGATCTAGGTTAAGTAGAGGGCACTTGGACTATCTAGGTTAACTAGCGGGCACTTGGATGATCACTGTTAACTAGCGGGCACTTGGACTATCTAGGTTAGCTTACGGGCACTTGGACTAAGTACGTCCCCTAGTGGGCACTTGGACACTCTAGGTTAATTAACGGGCAATAGGACTATCTAGGTTAACTAGCGGGCACTTGGACTATGAAGGTTCCCTAGAGGGCACTTGGATTATCTAGGATACCCAGCGGGCACTTGGACTATGTAGGTCAACTAACGGGCCCTTGGACTATCTAGGTTAGCTAACTGGCACGTGGACTATGTAGGTTAACTAGCGGACACTTGCACGATCTAGGTTAACTAGCGGGCTCTTGCACTATGTAGGTTAACTAGCGAGGCCATTGACTATGTTGGTTAACTAGCGGGCACTTGGACGATCTAGGTTAACTAGCGGGCACTAGGATTATAGGTTAACTAGCGGGCACTTGGATTATCTAGGTTACCTAGCGGGCACTTGGACTATGTAGGTTCCCTAGCGGGCCCTTGGACTATGTAAATTCACTAGCGGGCACTTGGAGTATGTGGGTTTCCTGGCGGGCATTTGGACTATCTAGGTTACCTAACGGGCACTTGGACTATGTAGGTTCCCTAGCGCACACTTGTATTATGTAGGTTCCCTATCGGGCACTTGGACTATGTAGGTTACCTAGCGGGCACTTGGAGAATATAGGTTAACTAGGGGGCACTAGGCCTATGTAGGTTTCCTAGCGGGCCCTTGTACTACCTAGGTTACCTAGCGGGCATTTGGACTATATAGATTACCTAGCGGGCACTTAGACTTTGTAGGTTACCTAGCGGGCACTTGGACTATCTAGGTTACCTAGCTGGCACTTGAACTATCTACGTTACCTAGCGGGTACTTGGAGTATGTAGGTTACCTACCGGGCTGTTGCACTATCTAGGTTACCTAGCGGGCACTGGGACTATCTAGGTTAGCTAACAGGCACTTGGACTAAGTACGTCCCCTAGTGGGCACTTGGACACTCTAGGTTAACTAACGGGCACTAGGACTATCTAGGTTAACTAGCGGGCACTTGTACTATCTAGGTTACCTAGCTGGCACTAGGACAATGAAGGTTCCCTAGCGGGCACTAGGATTATCTAGGTTACCTAGCGGGCACTTGGACTATGTAGGTTCCCGATCGGGCACTTGGACTATGTAGGTTAACTAGAGGGCATTTGGACTATGTAGGTTACCTAGCGGGCACTTGGACTATGCAGGTTCCCTATCGGGTACTTGGAAAATGTAGGTTAACTAGGGGTTACTAGGACTATGTAGGTTACCTAGCGGGCCCTTAGACTATCTAGGTTACCTAGCGGGCATTTGGACTATGTAGGCTCCCTAGCGGTTATTTGGACTATATAGATTACTTAGCGGGCACTTAGACTTTGTAGGTTACCTAGCGGGCACTTGGACTATCTAGGTTACCTAGCTGGCACTTGAACTATCTACGTTACCTAGCGGGTACTTGGAGTATGTAGGTTACCTACCGGGCTGTTGGACTATATAGGTTACCTAGCGGGCACTGGGACTATCTAGGTTAGCTAACAGGCACTTGGACTAAGTACGTCCCCTAGTGGGAACTTGGACACTCTAGGTTAACTAACGGGCACTAGGACTATCTAGGTTAACTAGCGGGCACTTGTACTATCTAGGTTACCTAGCTGGCACTAGGACAATGAAGGTTCCCTAGCGGGCACTAGGATTATCTAGGTTACCTAGCGGGCACTTGGACTATGTAGGTTCCCGATCGGGCACTTGGACTATGTAGGTTAACTAGAGGGCATTTGGACTATGTAGGTTACCTAGCCGCCACTTGGACTATCTAGGTTAGCTAACAGGCACTTGGACTATCTAGATTCCCTAGCGGGCACTTGTACTATCTAGGTTACCTAGCTGGCACTTAGATTATGTAGGTTAAATAGCGGGCACTTGCACTATGTAGGTTAACTAGCGGGCCAATGTACTATGTAGCTTTACTAGCGTGCCTTTGGACTATCTAGGTTACCGAACGGGGACTTGGACTATCTAGGTTACCTAGCGGGCACTTTATCTATGTAGGCTAACAAGGGGGCCCTTGGACGATCTAGGTTACCTAGCGTGTACTTCAAGTATCTAGGTTAACTAGCGGGAACTTGCACTATCTAGGTTACCTAGCGGGCACTTGGACTATGTACGTTCCCTAGCGGGCACTTGGACTATCTATGTTAACTAGCAGGCACTTGGACTATCTAGGTTAACTAGCGGGCACTTGGACTATGTAAGTTCCTTAGGGGGCACTTGGACTATCTAGGTTGCCTAGCGGGCACGTGGACTATGTAGGTTAACTAGCGTGCCCTTGGACTATCTAGGATACGTAGCGGGCACTTGGTATATAGGTTAACTAGCGGGCACTTGGACAATGTAGGTTAACTAGAGGACACTTGATCTATCTAGGTTAACTAGTGGGCCCTTGGACTATGTAGGTTAACTAGCGGGCACTTGGACAATCTAGATTAATTAGCGGGCAGTTGGACGATCTAGGTTAACTAGCGGGCAATTGGACTATCAAAGTTAACAAGTGAGCCCTTGGACTATGTAGGTTAACTAGCGGGCCCATGGATTATCTAGGTTACCTAGCGGGCACATGGACTATATAGGTTACCGAGCGGGCCCTTGGACTGTGTAGGTTTCCTAGCGGGCACTTGGACTATCTAGGTTAACGAACGGGCACTTGGAATATGTAGGTAACCTAGCAGGCACTTGGACAGTTTAGGTTACCTAGCGGGCACTTGGACTATCTAGGTTAACGAACGGGCACTTGGACTATGTAGGTTACCTAACGGGCCCTTGGACTATGTAGGTTTCCTAGCGGGCACTTGGACTATCTAGGTTAACGAATGGGCACTTGGAATATGTAGGTAACCTAGCAGGCACTTGGACAGTCTAGGTTACCTAGCGGGTACTTGGACTATCTAGGTTAACGAACGGGCACTTGGACTATGTAGGTTACCTAGCGGGCACTTGGACTGTGTAGGATCCCTATCGGACATTTGGACTACTTAGGTTACCTAGCGGGCACTTGGACTATCTAGGTTAACTAGCGGGCACTTGGACGATCTCGGTTAAGTAGAGGGCACTTGGACTATCTAGGTTAACTAGCGTGCACTTGGACTATCTAGGTTAACTAGCGGGCACTTGGATGATCACTGTTAACTAGCGGGTACTTGGACTATCTAGGTTAGCTTACGGGCACTTGGACTAAGTACGTCCCCTAGTGGGCACTTGGACACTCTAGGTTAATTAACGGGCAATAGGACTATCTAGGTTAACTAGCGGGTACTTGGACTATCTAGGTTACCTAGCTGGCACTTGGACTATGAAGGTTCCCTAGAGGGCACTTGGATTATCTAGGATACCCAGCGGGCACTTGGACTATGTAGGTCAACTAACGGGCCCTTGGACTATCTAGGTTAGCTAACTGGCACGTGGACTATGTAGGTTAACTAGCGGACACTTGCACGATCTAGGTTAACTAGCGGGCTCTTGCACTATGTAGGTTAACTAGCGAGGCCATTGACTATGTTGGTTAACTAGCGGGCAATTGGAAGATCTAGGTTAACTAGCGGGCACTAGGATTATAGGTTAACTAGCGGGCACTTGGATTATCTAGGTTAACTAGCGGGCACTTGGACTATGTAGGTTCCCTAGGGGGCATTTGGACTATATAGATAACCTAGCGGGCACTTAGACTTTGTAGGTTACCTAGCGGGCCCTTGGACTATGTAGGTTAACTAGCGGGCCCTTGGATTTTGTAGGTTACCTAGCGGGCACTTGGACGATCTAGGTTAACTAGCGGGTACTTGGACTATGTAGGTTAACTAGCGGGCCCTTGGATTTTGTAGGTTACCTAGCGCGCACTTGGACGATCTAGGTTAACTAGCGGGTACTTGGACTATGTAGGTTAACTAGCGGGCCCTTGGACTATGTAGATTAACTAGCGGCACTTGGACTATCTACATTAACTAGCGGGCCCTTGGACTATGTAGATTCCCTACCGGGCATTTGGACTATATAGATAATCTAGCGGGCACTTAGACTTTGTAGGTTACATAGCGGACACTTGGACTATCTAGGTTACCTAGCTGGCACATGAACTATCTACGTTACCTTGCGCGTTCTTGGAGTATGTAGGTTACCTAGCGGGCTGTTGGACTATCTAGGATACCAAGCGGGCACTTGGACTATCTAGGTTAACTAACGGGCACTTGTACTATGTAGGTTCCCTAGCGGGCCCGAGGACTATGTAAATTCCCTAGCGGGCACTTGGAGTATGTGGGTTTCCTGGCGGGCATTTGGACTATCTAGGTTACCTAACGGGCACTTGGACTATGTAGGTTCCCTAGCGCACACTTGTATTATGTAGGTTCCCTATCGGGCACTTGGACTATGTAGGTTACCTAGCGGGCACTTGGAGAATATAGGTTAACTAGGGGGCACTAGGACTATGTAGGTTTCCTAGCGGGCCCTTGTACTACCTAGGTTACCTAGCGGGCATTTGGACTATATAGATTACCTAGCGGGCACTTAGACTTTGTAGGTTACCTAGCGGGCACTTGGACTATCTAGGTTACCTAGCTGGCACTTGAACTATCTACGTTACCTAGCGGGTACTTGGAGTATGTAGGTTACCTACCGGGCTGTTGCACTATCTAGGTTACCTAGCGGGCACTGGGACTATCTAGGTTAGCTAACAGGCACTTGGACTAAGTACGTCCCCTAGTGGGCACTTGGACACTCTAGGTTAACTAACGGGCACTAGGACTATCTAGGTTAACTAGCGGGCACTTGTACTATCTAGGTTACCTAGCTGGCACTAGGACAATGAAGGTTCCCTAGCGGGCACTAGGATTATCTAGGTTACCTAGCGGGCACTTGGACTATGTAGGTTCCCGATCGGGCACTTGGACTATGTAGGTTAACTAGAGGGCATTTGGACTATGTAGGTTACCTAGCGGGCACTTGGACTATGCAGGTTCCCTATCGGGTACTTGGAAAATGTAGGTTAACTAGGGGTTACTAGGACTATGTAGGTTACCTAGCGGGCCCTTAGACTATCTAGGTTACCTAGCGGGCATTTGGACTATGTAGGCTCCCTAGCGGTTATTTGGACTATATAGATTACTTAGCGGGCACTTAGACTTTGTAGGTTACCTAGCGGGCACTTGGACTATCTAGGTTACCTAGCTGGCACTTGAACTATCTACGTTACCTAGCGGGTACTTGGAGTATGTAGGTTACCTACCGGGCTGTTGGACTATATAGGTTACCTAGCGGGCACTGGGACTATCTAGGTTAGCTAACAGGCACTTGGACTAAGTACGTCCCCTAGTGGGAACTTGGACACTCTAGGTTAACTAACGGGCACTAGGACTATCTAGGTTAACTAGCGGGCACTTGTACTATCTAGGTTACCTAGCTGGCACTAGGACAATGAAGGTTCCCTAGCGGGCACTAGGATTATCTAGGTTACCTAGCGGGCACTTGGACTATGTAGGTTCCCGATCGGGCACTTGGACTATGTAGGTTAACTAGAGGGCATTTGGACTATGTAGGTTACCTAGCCGCCACTTGGACTATCTAGGTTAGCTAACAGGCACTTGGACTATCTAGATTCCCTAGCGGGCACTTGTACTATCTAGGTTACCTAGCTGGCACTTAGATTATGTAGGTTAAATAGCGGGCACTTGCACTATGTAGGTTAACTAGCGGGCCAATGTACTATGTAGCTTTACTAGCGTGCCTTTGGACTATCTAGGTTACCGAACGGGGACTTGGACTATCTAGGTTACCTAGCGGGCACTTTATCTATGTAGGCTAACAAGGGGGCCCTTGGACGATCTAGGTTACCTAGCGTGTACTTCAAGTATCTAGGTTAACTAGCGGGAACTTGCACTATCTAGGTTACCTAGCGGGCACTTGGACTATGTACGTTCCCTAGCGGGCACTTGGACTATCTATGTTAACTAGCAGGCACTTGGACTATCTAGGTTAACTAGCGGGCACTTGGACTATGTAAGTTCCTTAGCGGGCACTTGGACTATCTAGGTTGCCTAGCGGGCACGTGGACTATGTAGGTTAACTAGCGTGCCCTTGGACTATCTAGGATACGTAGCGGGCACTTGGTATATAGGTTAACTAGCGGGCACTTGGACAATGTAGGTTAACTAGAGGACACTTGATCTATCTAGGTTAACTAGTGGGCCCTTGGACTATGTAGGTTAACTAGCGGGCACTTGGACAATCTAGATTAATTAGCGGGCAGTTGGACGATCTAGGTTAACTAGCGGGCAATTGGACTATCAAAGTTAACAAGTGAGCCCTTGGACTATGTAGGTTAACTAGCGGGCCCATGGATTATCTAGGTTACCTAGCGGGCACATGGACTATATAGGTTACCGAGCGGGCCCTTGGACTGTGTAGGTTTCCTAGCGGGCACTTGGACTATCTAGGTTAACGAACGGGCACTTGGAATATGTAGGTAACCTAGCAGGCACTTGGACAGTTTAGGTTACCTAGCGGGCACTTGGACTATCTAGGTTAACGAACGGGCACTTGGACTATGTAGGTTACCTAACGGGCCCTTGGACTATGTAGGTTTCCTAGCGGGCACTTGGACTATCTAGGTTAACGAACGGGCACTTGGAATATGTAGGTAACCTAGCAGGCACTTGGACAGTCTAGGTTACCTAGCGGGTACTTGGACTATCTAGGTTAACGAATGGGCACTTGGACTATGTAGGTTACCTAGCGGGCACTTGGACTGTGTAGGATCCCTATCGGACATTTGGACTACTTAGGTTACCTAGCGGGCACTTGGACTATCTAGGTTAACTAGCGGGCACTTGGACGATCTCGGTTAAGTAGAGGGCACTTGGACTATCTAGGTTAACTAGCGTGCACTTGGACTATCTAGGTTAACTAGCGGGCACTTGGATGATCACTGTTAACTAGCGGGTACTTGGACTATCTAGGTTAGCTTACGGGCACTTGGACTAAGTACGTCCCCTAGTGGGCACTTGGACACTCTAGGTTAATTAACGGGCAATAGGACTATCTAGGTTAACTAGCGGGTACTTGGACTATCTAGGTTACCTAGCTGGCACTTGGACTATGAAGGTTCCCTAGAGGGCACTTGGATTATCTAGGATACCCAGCGGGCACTTGGACTATGTAGGTCAACTAACGGGCCCTTGGACTATCTAGGTTAGCTAACTGGCACGTGGACTATGTAGGTTAACTAGCGGACACTTGCACGATCTAGGTTAACTAGCGGGCTCTTGCACTATGTAGGTTAACTAGCGAGGCCATTGACTATGTTGGTTAACTAGCGGGCAATTGGAAGATCTAGGTTAACTAGCGGGCACTAGGATTATAGGTTAACTAGCGGGCACTTGGATTATCTAGGTTAACTAGCGGGCACTTGGACTATGTAGGTTCCCTAGGGGGCATTTGGACTATATAGATAACCTAGCGGGCACTTAGACTTTGTAGGTTACCTAGCGGGCCCTTGGACTATGTAGGTTAACTAGCGGGCCCTTGGATTTTGTAGGTTACCTAGCGGGCACTTGGACGATCTAGGTTAACTAGCGGGTACTTGGACTATGTAGGTTAACTAGCGGGCCCTTGGATTTTGTAGGTTACCTAGCGCGCACTTGGACGATCTAGGTTAACTAGCGGGTACTTGGACTATGTAGGTTAACTAGCGGGCCCTTGGACTATGTAGATTAACTAGCGGCACTTGGACTATCTACATTAACTAGCGGGCCCTTGGACTATGTAGATTCCCTACCGGGCATTTGGACTATATAGATAATCTAGCGGGCACTTAGACTTTGTAGGTTACATAGCGGACACTTGGACTATCTAGGTTACCTAGCTGGCACATGAACTATCTACGTTACCTTGCGCGTTCTTGGAGTATGTAGGTTACCTAGCGGGCTGTTGGACTATCTAGGATACCAAGCGGGCACTTGGACTATCTAGGTTAACTAACGGGCACTTGTACTATGTAGGTTCCCTAGCGGGCCCGTGGACTATGTAAATTCCCTAGCGGGCACTTGGACTATGTGGGTTTCCTGGCGGGCATTTGGACTATCTAGGTTACCTAACGGGCACTTGGACTATGTAGGTTCCCTAGCGCACACTTGGATTATGTAGGTTCCCTATCGGGCACTTGGACTATGTAGGTTACCTAGCGGGCACTTGGACTATGTAGGTTCCCTATCGGGCACTTGGAGAATATAGGTTAACGAGGGGGCACTAGGACTATGTAGGTTTCCTAGCGGGCCCTTGTACTACCTAGGTTACCTAGCGGGCATTTGGACTATATAGATTACCTAGCGGGCACTTAGACTTTGTAGGTTACCTAGCGGGCACTAGGACTATCTAGGTTACCTAGCTGGCACTTGAACTATCTACGTTACCTAGCAGGTACTTGGAGTATGTAGGTTACCTACCGGGCTGTTGGACTATCTAGGTTACCTAGCGGGCACTGGGACTATCTATGTTAGCTAACAGGCACTTGGACTAAGTACGTCCCCTAGTGGGCACTTGGACACTCTAGGTTAACTAACGGGCACTAGGACTATCTAGGTTAACTAGCGGGCACTTGTACTATCTAGGTTACCTAGCTGGCACTAGGACAATGAAGGTTCCCTAGCGGGCACTAGGATTATCTAGGTTACCTAGCGGGCACTTGGACTATGTAGGTTCCCGATCGGGCACTTGGACTATGTAGGTTAACTAGAGGGCATTTGGACTATGTAGGTTACCTAGCGGGCACTTGGACTATGTAGGTTCCCTATCGGGCACTTGGAAAATGTAGGTTAACTAGGGGGCACTAGGACTATGTAGGTTACCTATCGGGCCCTAGGACTATCTAGGTTACCTAGCGGGCATTTGGACTATGTAGGCTCCCTAGCGGTTATTTGGACTATATAGATTAATTAGCGGGCACTTAGACTTTGTAGGTTACCTAGCGGGCACTTGGACTATCTAGGTTACCTAGCTGGCACTTGAACTATCTACGTTTCCTAGCGGGGACTTGGAGTATGAAGGTTACCTACCGGGCTGTTGGACTATCTAGGTTACCTAGCGGGCACTTGGACTATCTAGGTTAACTAACGGGCACTTGGACTATGTAGGTTCCCTAGCGGGCACTTGGATTATGTAGGTTAACTAGCGGGCACTTGGACTATGTAAGTCAACTAGCGGGCACTTGGACAGTCTAGGTTACCTAGCAGGCACTTGGTCTATCTAGGTTAACGAACGGGCACTTGGACAATGTAGGTTACCTAGTGGGCACTTGGACTATGTAGGATCCCTATCTGATATTTGGACTACTTAGGTTACCTCGCGGGCACTTGGACTATCTAGGTCAACTAGTGGGCCCTTGTACTATGTAGGTTAACTAGCGAGCACTTGGACTATCTAGGTTAACTAGCGGACCTTCGACTATGTAGGTTAACTAGCGGGCCTTTGGACTATGTAGGTTAACTAGCGGGCACTTGGATGCTCAATGTTAACTAGCGGGCACTTGGACTATCTAGGTTAGCTAATGGGCACATGGACTAAGTACGTCCCCTAGTGGGCACTTGGACTATCTAGGTTAACTAACGGGCACTTGGACTATCTAGGTTACCTAGTGGGCATTTGTACTATCTAGGATACCTAGCTGGCACGTGGACTATGTAGGTCAACTAGCGGGCCCTTGGACTATCTAGGTTAGCTAACGGGCACTTAGATTATATAGGTTAACTAGCGGGCACTTGTAATATGTAGGTTAACTAGCGGACCCTTGGACTATTTAGGTTTACTTGCGGGCCCTTCGACTATATACGTTCCCTAAAGGGCACTTGGACTATCTAGGTTACCGAAAATGCACTTGGACTATCTAGGTTACCTAACGGGCACTTGGACTATGTAGGCTAACTAGGGGGCCCTTCCACTATCTAGGTTAACTAGCGGGTACTTGAACTATCTAGGTTAACCAGCGGGCACTTGGACTATATAGGTTAACTAGCTTGCACTTGGACTATGTAGGTTCCTTAGCGGGCACTTGGACTATCTAGGTTGCCTAGTGGGCACTTGGACTATGTAGGTTGACTAGCGTGCCCTTGTACTATCTAGGTTTCGTAGCGGGCACTTGGTATATAGGTTAACTAGCAGGCACTTGGACTATATAGGCTAATTAGCGGACACTTGGACGATCTAGGTTAACTAGCGGGCCCTTGCACTATGTAGGTTAACTAGCGGAACCATTGATTATGTAGGTTTACTAGCAGGCACTTGGACTATCTAGGTTAACTAACAGGCACTTGGACTATGTAGGTTATCTAGCGGTCACATGGACAATGTAGGTTACCTAGCGGACACTTGGACTACCTAGGTTAGCTAACGGGCAATTGGACTATCAAGGTTACCTAACGGGCACTTGGACTATGTAGGTTACCTAGCGGGCACTTGGACTATCTAGGTTAACTAGCAGGCACTTGGACTATGTAGTTTCCCTAGCGGGCATTTGGACTAGTTAGGTTACCATCGGGAACTTGGAATATGTAGGTTACCTAGCGGGCACTTGGACTATCTAGGTTACCTAGCAGGCACTTTGACTATCTAGGTTAACTAACGGGCACTTGGAGTATGTAGGTTGCCGAGCGGGCACTTGGATTATGTAGGTTCCCTATCGGGCACTTGGACTATGTAGGTTAACTAGCGGGCACTTGGACTGTCTAGGTTACCTAGCGGGCACTTGGACTATATAGGTTAACTAGAGGGCACTTGGACTATGTAGGTTACCTAGCCGCCACTTGGACTATCTAGGTTAGCTAACAGGCACTTGGAGTATCTAGATTCCCTAGCGGGCACTTGTACTATCTAGGTTACCTAGCTGGCACTTAGATTATGTAGGTTAAATAGCGGGCACTTGCACTATGTAGGTTAACTAGCGGGCCCATGTACTATGTAGCTTTACTAGCGTGCCCTTGGACTATCTAGGTTCCCTAAAGGGCACTTGGACTATCTAGGTTACCGAACGGGGACTTGGACTATCTAGGTTACCTAGCGGGCACTTTATCTATGTAGGTTAACAAGGGGCCCTTGGACGATCTAGGTTACCTAGCGGGTACTTCAACTATCTAGGTTAACTAGCGGGCACTTGGAATATGTAGGTTAACTAGCGGACCCTTGGACTATTTAGGTTTACTTGCGGGCCCTTCGACTATATAGGTTCCCTAAAGGGCACTTGGACTATCTAGGTTACCGAAAATGCACTTGGACTATCTAGGTTACCTAACGGGCACTTGGACTATGTAGGCTAACTAGGGGGCCCTTCCACTATCTAGGTTAACTAGCGGGTACTTGAACTATCTAGGTTAACCAGCGGGCACTTGGACTATATAGGTTAACTAGCTTGCACTTGGACTATGTAGGTTCCTTAGCGGGCACTTGGACTATCTAGGTTGCCTAGTGGGCACTTGGACTATGTAGGTTAACTAGCGTGCCCTTGTACTATCTAGGTTTCGTAGCGGGCACTTGGTATGTAGGTTAACTAGTGGGCACTTGGACTATATAGGCTAATTAGCGGACACTTGCACGATCTAGGTTAACTAGCGGGCCCTTGCAGTATGTAGGTTAACTAGCGGGCCCATGGATTATGTAGGTTTACTAGCAGGTACTTGGACTATCTAGGTTAACTAGCAGGCACTTGGACTATGTAGTTTCCCTAGCGGGCATTTGGACTATTTAGGTTACCATCGGGAACTTGGAATATGTAGGTTACCTAGCGGGCACATGGACTATCTAGGTTACCTAGCAGGCACTTTCACTATCTAGGTTAACTAACTGGCACTTGGATTATGTAGGTTCCCTATCGGGCACTTGGACTATGTAGGTTAACTAGCGGGCACTTGGACTGTCTAGGTTACCTAGCGGGCACTTGGACTATGTAGGTTAACTAGAGGGCACTTGGACTATGTAGGTTACCTAGCCGCCACTTGGACTATCTAGGTTAGCTAACAGGCACTTGGACTAACTAGATTAACTAGCGGGCACTTGTACTATCTAGGTTACCTAGCTGGCACTTAGATTATGTAGGTTAAATAGCGGGCACTTGCACTATGTAGGTTAACTAGCGGGCCCATGTACTATGTAGCTTTACTAGCGTGCCCTTGGACTATCTAGGTTCCCTAAAGGGCACTTGGACTATCTAGGTTACCGAACGGGGACTTGGACTATCTAGGTTACCTAGCGGGCACTTTATCTATGTAGGCTAACAAGGGGGCCCTTGGACGATCTACGTTACCTAGCGGGTACTTCAACTATCTAGGTTAACTAGCGGGCACTTGCACTATCTAGGTTACCTAGCGGGCACTTGGACTATGTACGTTCCCTAGCGGGCACTTGGACTATCTATGTTAACTAGCAGGCACTTGGACTATGTAGGTAACCTCGCAGGCACTTGGACTATCTAGGTTAACTAGCGGGCACTTGGACTATCTAGGTTAACTAGCGTGCACTTGGACTATGTAGGTTCCTTAGCGGGCACTTGGACTATCTAGGTTGCCTAGCGGGCACGTGGACTATGTAGGTTAACTAGCGTGCCCTTGGACTATCTAGGATACGTAGCGGGCACTTGGTATATAGGTTAACTAGCGGGCACTTGGACAATGTAGGTTAACTAGAGGACACTTGGACTATCTATGTTAACTAGTGGGCCCTTGGACTATGTAGCTTAACTAGCGGGCACTTGGACAATCTAGATTAATTAGCGGACACTTGGACGATCTAGGTTAACTAGCGGGCAATTGGACTATCAAAGTTAACAAGTGAGCCCTTGGATTATGTAGGTTAACTAGCGGGCCCATGGACTATCTAGGTTACCTAGCGGGCACTTGGACTATATTGGTTACCTAGCGGGCCCTTGGACTATGTAGGTTTCCTAGCGGGCACTTGGACTATCTAGGTTAACGAACGGGCACTTGGAATATGTAGGTAACCTAGCAGGCACTTGGACAGTCTAGGTTACCTAGCGGGCACTTGGACTATCTAGGTTAACGAACGGGCACTTGGACTATGTAGGTTACCTAGCGGGCACTAGGACTGTGTAGGATCCCTATCGGACATTTGGACTACTTAGGTTACCTAGCGGGCACTTGGACTATCTAGGTTAACTAGCGGGCACTTGGACGATCTAGGTTAAGTAGAGGGCACTTGGACTATCTAGGTTAACTAGCGGGCACTTGGATGATCACTGTTAACTAGCGGGCACTTGGACTATCTAGGTTAGCTTACGGGCACTTGGACTAAGTACGTCCCCTAGTGGGCACTTGGACACTCTAGGTTAATTAACGGGCAATAGGACTATCTAGGTTAACTAGCGGGCACTTGGACTATGAAGGTTCCCTAGAGGGCACTTGGATTATCTAGGATACCCAGCGGGCACTTGGACTATGTAGGTCAACTAACGGGCCCTTGGACTATCTAGGTTAGCTAACTGGCACGTGGACTATGTAGGTTACCTAGCGGGCACTTGGACTATGTACGTTCCCTAGCGGGCACTTGGACTATCTATGTTAACTAGCGGGCACTTCGAATATGTAGGTTAACTAGCGGATACTTTCACTATGTAGGTTACCTAGCAGGCACTTGTACTATCTAGGTTAACTAGCGGGCACTTGGACTATCTAGGATAACTAGCGTGCACTTGGACTATGTAGGTTCCTTAGCGGGCACTTGGACTATCTAGGTTGCCTAGCGGGCACTTGGACGATATAGGTTAACTAGCGTGCCCTTGGAATATCTAGGTTACGTAGCGGGCACTTGGTATATAGGTTAACTAGCGGGCACTTGGACTATGTAGGTTAACTAGAGGACACTTGGACTATCTAGGTTAACTAGTAGGCCCTTGGACTATGTAGGTTAACTAGCGGGCGCTTGGACAATGTAGGTTAACTAGCGAGCACTTGGACGATCTAGGTTAACTAGCGGGCACTTGGACTATCAAAGTGAACAAGTGAGCCCTTGGACTATGTAGGTTAACTAGCGGGCCCTTGGACTTTCTAGGTTACCTAGCGGGCACTTGGACTATATAGGTTACCTAGCGGGCACTTGGACTATGTAGGTTTCCTAGCGGGCACTTGGTATATCTAGGTTAACGAACGGGCACTTGGACTATGTAGGTAACCTAGCGGGCACTTGGACAGTCTAGGTTACCTAGCGGCACTTGGTCTATTTAGGTTAACGAACGGGCACTTGGACAATGTTGGTTACCTAGCGGGCACTTTGACTATGTAGGATCCTTATCGGATATTTGGACTACTTAGGTTACTTAGCGGGCACTAGGACTATCTAGGTTAGCTAGCAGGCACTTGGACTATCTAGGTTAACTAGTGGGCCATTGTACTATGTAGGTTAACTAGCGAGCACTGGGACTATCTAGGTTAACTAGCGGACCTTGGACGATCTAGGTTAACTAGCGGGCACTTGGATGATCAATGTTAATTAGCGGGCACTTGGACTATCTAGGTTAGCTAATGGGCACATGGACTAAGTACGTCCCCTATTGGGCACTTGGACGATCTAGGTTAAGTAGCGGGCACTTGGATGATCAATGTTAACTAGCGGGCACTTGGACTATCTAGGTTAGCTAATGGGCACATGGACTAAGTACGTCCCCTATTGGGCACTTGGACTATCTAGGTTACCTAGCGGGCACTTGTACTACCTAGAATACCTAGCTGGCACTTGGACTATGTAGGTCAATTAGCGGGCCCTTGAACTATCTAGGTTACCTGACAGGCACTTAGATTATGTAGGTTAACTAGCGGGCACTTGGAATATGTAGGTTAACTAGCGGGCCCTTGGACTATGTATGTTACCTAGCGGGCACTTGGACGATCTAGGTTAACTAGCGAATACTTGGACTATGTAGGTTAACTAGCGGTCCCTTGGACTATGTAGATTAACTAGCAGCACTTGGACTATCTACGTTAACTAGCGGGCCCTTGGACTATGTAGATTCCCTAGCGGGCAATTGGAATATATAGATAATCTAGCGGGCACTTAGACTTTGTAGGTTACATAGCGGACACTTGGACTATCTAGGTTACCTAGCTGGCTCATGAACTATCTACGTTACCTAGCGGGTTCTTGGAGTATGTAGGTTACCTAGCGGGCTGTTGGACTATCTAGGATACCAAGCGCACACTTGGACTATCTAGGTTAACTAACGGGCACTTGGACTATGTAGGTTCCCTAGCGGGCCCTTGGACTATGTAAATTCCGTAGCGGGCACTTGGACTATGTGGGTTTCCTGGCGGGCATTTGGACTATCTAGGTTACCTAACGGGCACTTGGACTATGTAGGTTCCCTATCGGGCACTTGGATTATATAGGTTCCCTATCGGGCACTTGGACTATGTAGGTTACCTAGCGGGCACTTGGACTATGTAGGTTGCCTATCGGGCACTTGGAGAATGTAGGTTAACTAGGGGGCACTAGGACTATGTAGGATTCCTAGCGGGCCCTTGTACTACCTAGGTTACCTAGTGAGCATTTGGACTATGTAGGCTCCCTAGTGGTCATTTGGACTATATAGATTACCTAGCGGGCACTTAGATTTGTAGGTTACCTAGCGGGCACTTGGACTATCTAGGTTACCTAGCTGGCACTTGATCTATCTACGTTGCCTAGCGGGTTCTTGGAGTATGTAGGTTACCTACCGGGTTGTTGGACTATCTAGGTTACCTAGCGGGCACTGGGACTATCTAGGTTAACTAACGGGCACTTGGACTATGTAGGTTCCCTAGCGGGCCCTTGGACTATGTAAGTTCCCTAGTGGGCACTTGGACTATATGGGTTCCCTAGCGGGCATTTGGACTATCTAGGTTACCTAACGGGCACTTGGACAATGTAGGTTCCCTAGAGGGCACTTGGATTATGTAGGTTCCCTATTGGGCACTTGGACTATGTAGGTTAACTAGCGGGCATTTGGACTATCTAGGTTACCTAGCGGCCCCTTGGACTATGTAGGTTCCCTAGGGGGCATTTGGACTATATAGATAACCGTGCGGGCACTTAGACTTTGTAGGTTACCTAGCGGGCCCATGGACTATGTAGGTTAACTAGCGGGCCCTTGCACTATGTAGGTTACCTAGCGGGCACTTGGACGATCTAGGTTAACTAGCGGGTACTTGGACTATGTAGGCTAACTAGCGGTCCCTTGGACTATGTAGATTAACTAGCGGCACTTGGACTATCTACGTTAACTAGCGGGCCCTTGGACTATGTAGATTCCCTAGCGGGCAATTGGAATATATAGATAATCTAGCGGGCACTTACACTTTGTAGGTTACATAGCGGACACTTGGACTATCTAGGTTACCTAGCTGGCTCATGAACTATCTACGTTACCTATAGGGTTCTTGTAGTATGTAGGTTACCTAGCGGGCTGTTGGACTATCTAGGATACCAAGCGCGCACTTGGACTATCTAGGTTAACTAACGGGCACTTGGACTATGTAGGTTCCCTAGCGGGCCCTTGGACTATGTAAATTCCCTAGCGGACACTTGGACTGTGTGGGTTTCCTGGCGGGCATTTGGACTATCTAGGTTACCTAACGGGCACTTGGACTATATAGGTTACCCAGCGGGCACTTGGATTATGTAGGTTCCCTATCGGGAACTTGGACTATGTAGGTTACCTAGCGGGCACTTGGACTATGTAGGTTCCCTATCGGGCAATTGGAGAATGTAGGTTAACTAGGGGGCACTAGGACTATATAGTTTTCCTAGCGGGCCCTTGTACTACCTAGGTTACCTAGCGGGCATTTGGACTATGTAGGCTCCCTAGTGGTCATTTGGACTATATAGATTACCTAGCGGGCACGTAGACTTTGTAGGTTACCTAGCGGGCACTTGGACTATCTAGGTTACCTAGCTGGCACTTGAACTATCTACGTTACCTAGCGGGTTCTTGGAGTATGTAGGTTACCTACCGGGCTGTTGGACTATCTAGGTTACCTAGCGGGCACTGGGACTATCTAGGTTAACTAAGGGGCACATGGACTATGTAGGTTCCCTAGCTGGCCCTTGGACTATGTAAGTTCCCTAGCGGGCACTTGGATTATATGGGTTCCCTAGCGGGCATTTGGACTATCTAGGTTACCTAACGGGCACTTGGACAATGTAGGTTCCCTAGCGGGCACTTGGATTATGTAGGTTCCCTATCGGGCACTTGGACTATGTAGGTTAACTAGCGGGCATTTGGACTATGTAGGTTACCTAGCGGACACTTGGACTATGTAGGTTAACTATCGAGCATTTGGACTATGTAGGTTACCTAGCGGGCCCTTGGACTATCTAGGTTACCTAGGGGGAACCTGGGCTATGTAGGATAACTAGCTAGCACTTGGACTATCTAGGTTACCTAGCGGGCACTTGGACTATGTACGTTCCCTAGCGGGCACTTGGACTATCTATGTCACCTAGCGGGCACTTGGAGTATGTACGTTTCCTAGCGGGTACTTGGACTAGATAGGTTCCCTAGCGGGCACTTGGACGATCTACATTAACTAGTGAGCACTTGGACTATCAAGGTAAACTAGCGGGCATTTGGACTATTAGGGCCCCTAGCGGGCACTTAAACTTTGTAGGTTACCTAGCGGGCATGTGGACTATGTAGGCTCCCTAGTGGTCATTTGGACTATATAGATTACCTAGCGGGCACTTAGACTTTGTAGGTTACCTAGCGGGCACTTGGACTATCTAGGTTACCTAGCTGGCACTAGAACTATCTACGTTACCTAGCGGGTACTTGGAGTATGTAGGTTACCTACCGGGCTGTTGGACTATCTAGGTTACCTAGCGGGCACTGGGACTATCTAGGTTAACTAAGGGGCACTTGGACTATGTAGGTTCCCTAGCTGGCCCTTGGACTATGTAAGTTCCCTAGCGGGCACTTGGATTATATGGGTTCCCTAGCGGGCATTTGGACTATCTAGGTTACCTAACGGGCACTTGGACAATGTAGGTTCCCTAGCGGGCACTTGGATTATGTAGGTTCCCTATCGGGCACTTGGACTATGTAGGTTAACTAGCGGGCATTTGGACTATGTAGGTTACCTAGCGGACACTTGGACTATGTAGGTTAACTATCGAGCATTTGGACTATGTAGGTTACCTAGCGGGCCCTTGGACTATCTAGGTTACCTAGGGGGAACCTGGACTATGTAGGATAACTAGCTAGCACTTGGACTATCTAGGTTACCTAGCGGGCACTTGGACTATGTACGTTCCCTAGCGGGCACTTGGACTATCTATGTTACCTAGCGGGCACTTGGACTATGTACGTTTCCTAGCGGGTACTTGGACTAGATAGGTTCCCTAGCGGGCACTTGGTCTATATAGGTTAACTAGCGGGCACTTGGACGATCTAGATTAACTAGTGAGCACTTGGACTATCTAGGTTAACTAGCGGGCATTTGGACTATTAGGGCCCCTAGCGGGCATTTGGACTATATTGGTTACCTAGCGGGCATTTGGACTATGTAAGTTAACGAAAGGGCACTTGGACTATGTAGGTAACCTAGTGGTCACTAGAACTGTCTAGGTTTCCTAGCGGGCACTTGGACTATGGAGGTTAACTAGCGGGCACTTGGACTATCTAGGTTAACTAGCAGGCCCTGGGACGATGTAGATTAACTAGCGGGCCCTTGGACTATGTAGGTTAACTAACGGGCCCTAGGACTATGTAGGTTACCTAGCGGGCACTTGGACGATCTAGTTTAACTAGCGGGTACTTGGACTATGTAGGTTTACTAGCGGGACCTTGGACTATGTATATTAACTAGCGGCACTTGGACTATCTATGTTAACTAGCGGGCCCTTGGACTATGTAGATTCCCTAGCGGGCACTTGGACTATGTATGTTCTAGCGTGGGCACTTGGACTATGTAGGTTCCCTAGCAGGCACTTGAACTATGTAGGTTCCAGAGCGGGCACTTGGACTAACTAGATTCCCTAGCGGGCACTTGTACTATGAAGATAAACTAGCGGACACTTGGACGATCTAGGTTAACTAGCGGGTACTTGGACTATGTAGGTTAACTAGCGGGCCCTTGAACTATGTAGATTAACTAGCGGAACTTGGACTACCTACATTAACTAGCAGGCCCTTGGACTATGTAGATTCCCTAGCGGGCACTTGGACTATGTATGTTCCCTAGCGGGCAATTGGGCAATGTATGTTCCCTATGGACACTTGAACTATGTAAGTTAACTATCAGGCACTTGGACTATGTAGGTTAACTAGCGGGCCCTTGGACTATCTAGGGTACCTAGCAGGCCCATGGACTATGTAGATTAACTAGCGGCACTTGGACTATCTACGTTAACTAGCGGGCCCTTGGACTATGTAGATTCCCTAGCAGGCATTTGGACTATATAGATAATCTAGCGGGCACTTAGACTTTGTAGGTTACCTAGCGGACATTGGACTATCTAGGTTACCTAGCTGGCACATGAACTATCTACGTTACCTAGCGGGTTCTTGGAGTATGTAGGTTACCTAGCGGGCTGTTGGACTATCTAGGTTACCAAGCGGGCACTTGGACTATCTAGGTTAACTAACGGGCACTTGGACTATGTAGGTTCCCTAGCGGGCACTTGGATTATGTAGGTTCCCTATCGGGCACTTGGACTATGTAGGTTAACTAGCGGGCATTTGGACTATGTAGGTTAACTAGCGGGCACTTGGACTATGTAGGTTACCTAGCGGGCACTTGGACTATATAGGTTCCCTATCGGGCATTTGGACTATGTAGGTTACCTAGCGGGCCCTTGCACTATCTAGGTTACCCAAGGGAACGTGGACTATGTAGGTTAACTAGTGGGCACTTGGATTATCTAGGTTAACTAGCGGGCATTTGGACTATTAGGGCCCCTAGCGGGTATTTGGACTAAATTGGTTACCTAGCGGGCACTTGGACTATGTAGGTTAACGAACGGGAACTTGGACTATGTAGGTAACCTAGTGGTCACTTGAACCATCTTGGTTCCCTAGCGGGCACTTAGACTATGTAGGTTAACTAGCGGGCACTTGGATTATCTAGGCTAACTAGCGGGCCCAGGGACTATGTACGTTTCCTAGCGGGTACTTGGACTAGTAGGTTCCCTAGCGGGCACTTGGTCTATCTAGGTTACCTAGCGGGCACTTGGACTATGTAGGTTAACTAGCGGGCCCTTGGACTATCTAGGTTACCTAGCTGGCACTTCGACTATGTAGGTTAACTAGCGTGCACTTGGAAGATCTAGGTAAACTAGCGGGCCCTTGGACTATGTAGATTCCCTGACAGGCACTTGGACTATGTATGTTCCAGAGCGGGCACTTGGACTATGTAGGTTCCCTAGCAGTCACTTGGACTATGTAGGTTCCAGAGCGGGCACTTGGACTATCTAGGTTCCCTAGCGGGCACTTGTACTATGTAGGTTAATTAGCGGACACTTGGACGATCTAGGTTAACTAGCGGTTACTTGGATTATGTAGGTTAACTAGCGGGCCCTTGAACTATGTAGATTAACTAGCGGCACTTGGACTATCTACATTAACTAGCGGATCCTTGGACTATGTAGATTGCCTAGCGGGCCCTTGGACAATGTAGGTTCCCTAGCAGGCACTTGGACTCTGTATGTTCCCTACGGACACTTGAACTATGTAAGTTAACTACCGGGCACTTGGACTATGTAGGTTAACTAGCGGGCCCTTGGACTATCTAGGTTACCTAGCGGGCACTTGGACTATGTAGGTTAACTACCGGATACTTGCATTATCTAGGTTACCGAATGGGCATTTGGACTATGTAGGTAACCTAGCGGGCACTTAGAGAGTCTAGGTTACTTAGGGGGCACTTGGACTTCTAGGTTAACGAACGGGCACTTGGACTATGTATGTTGCATAGCGTGCAATTGGACTATCTAGGTTAGGTAACGGGCACAAGAACTATATAGTATACCTAGCTGGCACTTGAACTATCTACGTTATAGCGGGTTCTTGGAGTATGTAGGTTACCTAGCGGGCTGTTGGACTATCTAAGTTACCAAGCGGGCACTGGGACTATCTAGGTTAACTAACGGGTACTTGGACTATGTAGGTTCCCTAGCGGGCCCATGGACTATGTAGGTTCCCTAGCGAGCACTTGGACTATGTGGGTTCCCTAGCAGGCATTTGGACAATCTAGGTTAACTAACGGGCACTTGGACTATGTAGGTTCCCTAGCGGGCACTTGGATTATGTAGGTTCCCTATCGGGCACTTGGACTATGTAGGTTAACTAGCGGGCATTTGGACTATGTAGGTTACCTAGCGGGCACATGGACTTTATAGGTTCCCTATCGGGCATTTGAACTATGTAGGTTACCTAGCGGGCCCTTGGACTATCTAGTTTACCTAGGGAGAACCTGGACTATGTAGGTTAACTAGTGGGCACTTGGACTATCTAGGTTACCTAGCGGGCACTTGGACTATGTACGTTCCCTAGCGGGCACATGGACTATGTAGGTTACCTAGCGGACACTTGGAAGATCTAGGTTACCTAGCAGACACTTTGACTATCTAGGTTAACTAACGGGCACTTGGACTATGTAGGTTGCCTAGCGGGCACTTGGATTATGTAGGTTCACTATCGGGCACTTGGACTATGTTTGTTAACTAGCGGACACTTGCACTATGTAGGTTAACCTGCGGGCCCATTGACTATGTAGGTTAACTAGCGGGCACTTGGACGATCTTGGTTAACTAGCAGGCACTTGGACGATATAGGTTAACGAGCGGGCACTTGGATTATCTTGGTTACCTAGCGGGCACTTGGACTATGTAGGTTCCCTAGCGGGCATTTGGACTATATAGATAACCTAGCGGCATTTAGACATTGTAGGTTAACTAGCTGGCACTTGAACTATCTACGTTGCCTAGCAGATTCTTGGAGTATGTAGGTTACCTAGCGGGCTGTTGGACTATGTAGGTAACCTAGTGGTCACTTGAACTGTCTAGGTTACCTAGCGGGCAATTGGACTATGTAGGTTAACTAGCGGGCACTTGAACTATGTAGGTTAACTAGCGGGCCCTTGGACTATGTAGGTTAACTAGCGTGCACTTGGAAGATCTAGGTAAACTAGCGGGTACTTGGACTATGTAGGTTAACTAGCGGGCCCTTGGACTATGTAGGTTACATAGTGGGCACTTGGACGATCTAGGTTAACTAGCGGGTACTTGGACTATGTAGGTTAACTAGCGGGCCCTTGGACTATGTAGATTAACTAGCGGCACTTGGACTATCTACATTAACTAGCGGGCCCTTGGACTATGTAGATTCCCTGACAGGCACTTGGACTATGTATGTTCCAGAGCGGGCACTTGGACTATGTAGGTTCCCTAGCAGTCACTTGGACTATGTAGGTTCCAGAGCGGGCACTTGGACTATCTAGGTTCCCTAGCGGGCACTTGTACTATGTAGGTTAATTAGCGGACACTTGGACGATCTAGGTTAACTAGCGGTTACTTGGATTATGTAGGTTAACTAGCGGGCCCTTGAACTATGTAGATTAACTAGCGGCACTTGGACTATCTACATTAACTAGCGGATCCTTGGACTATGTAGATTGCCTAGCGGGCCCTTGGACAATGTAGGTTCCCTAGCAGGCACTTGGACTCTGTATGTTCCCTACGGACACTTGAACTATGTAAGTTAACTACCGGGCACTTGGACTATGTAGGTTAACTAGCGGGCCCTTGGACTATCTAGGTTACCTAGCGGGCACTTGGACTATGTAGGTTAACTACCGGATACTTGCATTATCTAGGTTACCGAATGGGCATTTGGACTATGTAGGTAACCTAGCGGGCACTTAGAGAGTCTAGGTTACTTAGGGGGCACTTGGACTTCTAGGTTAACGAACGGGCACTTGGACTATGTATGTTGCATAGCGTGCAATTGGACTATCTAGGTTAGGTAACGGGCACAAGAACTATATAGTATACCTAGCTGGCACTTGAACTATCTACGTTATAGCGGGTTCTTGGAGTATGTAGGTTACCTAGCGGGCTGTTGGACTATCTAAGTTACCAAGCGGGCACTGGGACTATCTAGGTTAACTAACGGGTACTTGGACTATGTAGGTTCCCTAGCGGGCCCATGGACTATGTAGGTTCCCTAGCGAGCACTTGGACTATGTGGGTTCCCTAGCGGGCATTTGGACAATCTAGGTTAACTAACAGGCACTTGGACTATGTAGGTTCCCTAGCGGGCACTTGGATTATGTAGGTTCCCTATCGGGCACTTGGACTATGTAGGTTAACTAGCGGGCATTTGGACTATGTAGGTTACCTAGCGGGCACTTGGACTATGTAGGTTACCTAGCGGGCACATGGACTTTATAGGTTCCCTATCGGGCATTTGAACTATGTAGGTTACCTAGCGGGCCCTTGGACTATCTAGTTTACCTAGGGAGAACCTGGACTATGTAGGTTAACTAGTGGGCACTTGGACTATCTAGGTTACCTAGCGGGCACTTGGACTATGTACGTTCCCTAGCGGGCACATGGACTATGTAGGTTACCTAGTGGACACTTGGAAGATCTAGGTTACCTAGCAGACACTTTGACTATCTAGGTTAACTAACGGGCACTTGGACTATGTAGGTTGCCTAGCGGGCACTTGGATTATGTAGGTTCACTATCGGGCACTTGGACTATGTTTGTTAACTAGCGGACACTTGCACTATGTAGGTTAACTAGCGGGCCCATTGACTATGTAGGTTAACTAGCGGGCACTTGGACGATCTTGGTTAACTAGCGGGCACTTGGACGATATAGGTTAACGAGCGGGCACTTGGATTATCTTGGTTACCTAGCGGGCACTTGGACTATGTAGGTTCCCTAGCGGGCATTTGGACTATATAGATAACCTAGCGGCATTTAGACATTGTAGGTTAACTAGCTGGCACTTGAACTATCTACGTTGCCTAGCAGATTCTTGGAGTATGTAGGTTACCTAGCGGGCTATTGGACTATGTAGGTAACCTAGTGGTCACTTGAACTGTCTAGGTTACCTAGCGGGCAATTGGACTATGTAGGTTAACTAGCGGGCACTTGAACTATGTAGGTTAACTAGCGGGCCCTTGGACTATGTAGGTTAACTAGCGTGCACTTGGAAGATCTAGGTAAACTAGCGGGTACTTGGACTATGTAGGTTAACTAGCGGGCCCTTGGACTATGTAGGTTACATAGTGGGCACTTGGACGATCTAGGTTAACTAGCGGGTACTTGGACTATGTAGGTTAACTAGCGGGCCCTTGGACTATGTAGATTAACTAGCGGCACTTGGACTATCTACATTAACTAGCGGGCCCTTGGACTATGTAGATTCCCTGACAGGCACTTGGACTATGTATGTTCCAGAGCGGGCACTTGGACTATGTAGGTTCCCTAGCAGTCACTTGGACTATGTAGGTTCCAGAGCGGGCACTTGGACTATCTAGGTTCCCTAGCGGGCACTTGTACTATGTAGGTTAATTAGCGGACACTTGGACGATCTAGGTTAACTAGCGGTTACTTGGATTATGTAGGTTAACTAGCGGGCCCTTGAACTATGTAGATTAACTAGCGGCACTTGGACTATCTACATTAACTAGCGGATCCTTGGACTATGTAGATTGCCTAGCGGGCCCTTGGACAATGTAGGTTCCCTAGCAGGCACTTGGACTCTGTATGTTCCCTACGGACACTTGAACTATGTAAGTTAACTACCGGGCACTTGGACTATGTAGGTTAACTAGCGGGCCCTTGGACTATCTAGGTTACCTAGCGGGCACTTGGACTATGTAGGTTAACTACCGGATACTTGCATTATCTAGGTTACCGAATGGGCATTTGGACTATGTAGGTAACCTAGCGGGCACTTAGAGAGTCTAGGTTACTTAGGGGGCACTTGGACTTCTAGGTTAACGAACGGGCACTTGGACTATGTATGTTGCATAGCGTGCAATTGGACTATCTAGGTTAGGTAACGGGCACAAGAACTATATAGTATACCTAGCTGGCACTTGAACTATCTACGTTATAGCGGGTTCTTGGAGTATGTAGGTTACCTAGCGGGCTGTTGGACTATCTAAGTTACCAAGCGGGCACTGGGACTATCTAGGTTAACTAACGGGTACTTGGACTATGTAGGTTCCCTAGCGGGCCCATGGACTATGTAGGTTCCCTAGCGAGCACTTGGACTATGTGGGTTCCCTAGCGGGCATTTGGACAATCTAGGTTAACTAACGGGCACTTGGACTATGTAGGTTCCCTAGCGGGCACTTGGATTATGTAGGTTCCCTATCGGGCACTTGGACTATGTAGGTTAACTAGCGGGCATTTGGACTATGTAGGTTACCTAGCGGGCACTTGGACTATGTAGGTTACCTAGCGGGCACATGGACTTTATAGGTTCCCTATCGGGCATTTGAACTATGTAGGTTACCTAGCGGGCCCTTGGACTATCTAGTTTACCTAGGGAGAACCTGGACTATGTAGGTTAACTAGTGGGCACTTGGACTATCTAGGTTACCTAGGGGGAACCTGGGCTATGTAGGATAACTAGCTAGCACTTGGACTATCTAGGTTACCTAGCGGGCACTTGGACTATGTACGTTCCCTAGCGGGCACTTGGACTATCTATGTCACCTAGCGGGCACTTGGAGTATGTACGTTTCCTAGCGGGTACTTGGACTAGATAGGTTCCCTAGCGGGCACTTGGTCTATATAGGTTAACTAGCGGGCACTTGGACGATCTACATTAACTAGTGAGCACTTGGACTATCAAGGTAAACTAGCGGGCATTTGGACTATTAGGGCCCCTAGCGGGCACTTAAACTTTGTAGGTTACCTAGCGGGCATGTGGACTATGTAGGCTCCCTAGTGGTCATTTGGACTATATAGATTACCTAGCGGGCACTTAGACTTTGTAGGTTACCTAGCGGGCACTTGGACTATCTAGGTTACCTAGCTGGCACTAGAACTATCTACGTTACCTAGCGGGTACTTGGAGTATGTAGGTTACCTACCGGGCTGTTGGACTATCTAGGTTACCTAGCGGGCACTGGGACTATCTAGGTTAACTAAGGGGCACTTGGACTATGTAGGTTCCCTAGCTGGCCCTTGGACTATGTAAGTTCCCTAGCGGGCACTTGGATTATATGGGTTCCCTAGCGGGCATTTGGACTATCTAGGTTACCTAACGGGCACTTGGACAATGTAGGTTCCCTAGCGGGCACTTGGATTATGTAGGTTCCCTATCGGGCACTTGGACTATGTAGGTTAACTAGCGGGCATTTGGACTATGTAGGTTACCTAGCGGACACTTGGACTATGTAGGTTAACTATCGAGCATTTGGACTATGTAGGTTACCTAGCGGGCCCTTGGACTATCTAGGTTACCTAGGGGGAACCTGGACTATGTAGGATAACTAGCTAGCACTTGGACTATCTAGGTTACCTAGCGGGCACTTGGACTATGTACGTTCCCTAGCGGGCACTTGGACTATCTATGTTACCTAGCGGGCACTTGGACTATGTACGTTTCCTAGCGGGTACTTGGACTAGATAGGTTCCCTAGCGGGCACTTGGTCTATATAGGTTAACTAGCGGGCACTTGGACGATCTAGATTAACTAGTGAGCACTTGGACTATCTAGGTTAACTAGCGGGCATTTGGACTATTAGGGCCCCTAGCGGGCATTTGGACTATATTGGTTACCTAGCGGGCATTTGGACTATGTAAGTTAACGAAAGGGCACTTGGACTATGTAGGTAACCTAGTGGTCACTAGAACTGTCTAGGTTTCCTAGCGGGCACTTGGACTATGGAGGTTAACTAGCGGGCACTTGGACTATCTAGGTTAACTAGCAGGCCCTGGGACGATGTAGATTAACTAGCGGGCCCTTGGACTATGTAGGTTAACTAACGGGCCCTAGGACTATGTAGGTTACCTAGCGGGCACTTGGACGATCTAGTTTAACTAGCGGGTACTTGGACTATGTAGGTTTACTAGCGGGACCTTGGACTATGTATATTAACTAGCGGCACTTGGACTATCTATGTTAACTAGCGGGCCCTTGGACTATGTAGATTCCCTAGCGGGCACTTGGACTATGTATGTTCTAGCGTGGGCACTTGGACTATGTAGGTTCCCTAGCAGGCACTTGAACTATGTAGGTTCCAGAGCGGGCACTTGGACTAACTAGATTCCCTAGCGGGCACTTGTACTATGAAGATAAACTAGCGGACACTTGGACGATCTAGGTTAACTAGCGGGTACTTGGACTATGTAGGTTAACTAGCGGGCCCTTGAACTATGTAGATTAACTAGCGGAACTTGGACTACCTACATTAACTAGCAGGCCCTTGGACTATGTAGATTCCCTAGCGGGCACTTGGACTATGTATGTTCCCTAGCGGGCAATTGGGCAATGTATGTTCCCTATGGACACTTGAACTATGTAAGTTAACTATCAGGCACTTGGACTATGTAGGTTAACTAGCGGGCCCTTGGACTATCTAGGGTACCTAGCAGGCCCATGGACTATGTAGATTAACTAGCGGCACTTGGACTATCTACGTTAACTAGCGGGCCCTTGGACTATGTAGATTCCCTAGCAGGCATTTGGACTATATAGATAATCTAGCGGGCACTTAGACTTTGTAGGTTACCTAGCGGACATTGGACTATCTAGGTTACCTAGCTGGCACATGAACTATCTACGTTACCTAGCGGGTTCTTGGAGTATGTAGGTTACCTAGCGGGCTGTTGGACTATCTAGGTTACCAAGCGGGCACTTGGACTATCTAGGTTAACTAACGGGCACTTGGACTATGTAGGTTCCCTAGCGGGCACTTGGATTATGTAGGTTCCCTATCGGGCACTTGGACTATGTAGGTTAACTAGCGGGCATTTGGACTATGTAGGTTAACTAGCGGGCACTTGGACTATGTAGGTTACCTAGCGGGCACTTGGACTATATAGGTTCCCTATCGGGCATTTGGACTATGTAGGTTACCTAGCGGGCCCTTGCACTATCTAGGTTACCCAAGGGAACGTGGACTATGTAGGTTAACTAGTGGGCACTTGGATTATCTAGGTTAACTAGCGGGCATTTGGACTATTAGGGCCCCTAGCGGGTATTTGGACTAAATTGGTTACCTAGCGGGCACTTGGACTATGTAGGTTAACGAACGGGAACTTGGACTATGTAGGTAACCTAGTGGTCACTTGAACCATCTTGGTTCCCTAGCGGGCACTTAGACTATGTAGGTTAACTAGCGGGCACTTGGATTATCTAGGCTAACTAGCGGGCCCAGGGACTATGTACGTTTCCTAGCGGGTACTTGGACTAGTAGGTTCCCTAGCGGGCACTTGGTCTATCTAGGTTACCTAGCGGGCACTTGGACTATGTAGGTTAACTAGCGGGCCCTTGGACTATCTAGGTTACCTAGCTGGCACTTCGACTATGTAGGTTAACTAGCGTGCACTTGGAAGATCTAGGTAAACTAGCGGGCCCTTGGACTATGTAGATTCCCTGACAGGCACTTGGACTATGTATGTTCCAGAGCGGGCACTTGGACTATGTAGGTTCCCTAGCAGTCACTTGGACTATGTAGGTTCCAGAGCGGGCACTTGGACTATCTAGGTTCCCTAGCGGGCACTTGTACTATGTAGGTTAATTAGCGGACACTTGGACGATCTAGGTTAACTAGCGGTTACTTGGATTATGTAGGTTAACTAGCGGGCCCTTGAACTATGTAGATTAACTAGCGGCACTTGGACTATCTACATTAACTAGCGGATCCTTGGACTATGTAGATTGCCTAGCGGGCCCTTGGACAATGTAGGTTCCCTAGCAGGCACTTGGACTCTGTATGTTCCCTACGGACACTTGAACTATGTAAGTTAACTACCGGGCACTTGGACTATGTAGGTTAACTAGCGGGCCCTTGGACTATCTAGGTTACCTAGCGGGCACTTGGACTATGTAGGTTAACTACCGGATACTTGCATTATCTAGGTTACCGAATGGGCATTTGGACTATGTAGGTAACCTAGCGGGCACTTAGAGAGTCTAGGTTACTTAGGGGGCACTTGGACTTCTAGGTTAACGAACGGGCACTTGGACTATGTATGTTGCATAGCGTGCAATTGGACTATCTAGGTTAGGTAACGGGCACAAGAACTATATAGTATACCTAGCTGGCACTTGAACTATCTACGTTATAGCGGGTTCTTGGAGTATGTAGGTTACCTAGCGGGCTGTTGGACTATCTAAGTTACCAAGCGGGCACTGGGACTATCTAGGTTAACTAACGGGTACTTGGACTATGTAGGTTCCCTAGCGGGCCCATGGACTATGTAGGTTCCCTAGCGAGCACTTGGACTATGTGGGTTCCCTAGCAGGCATTTGGACAATCTAGGTTAACTAACGGGCACTTGGACTATGTAGGTTCCCTAGCGGGCACTTGGATTATGTAGGTTCCCTATCGGGCACTTGGACTATGTAGGTTAACTAGCGGGCATTTGGACTATGTAGGTTACCTAGCGGGCACATGGACTTTATAGGTTCCCTATCGGGCATTTGAACTATGTAGGTTACCTAGCGGGCCCTTGGACTATCTAGTTTACCTAGGGAGAACCTGGACTATGTAGGTTAACTAGTGGGCACTTGGACTATCTAGGTTACCTAGCGGGCACTTGGACTATGTACGTTCCCTAGCGGGCACATGGACTATGTAGGTTACCTAGCGGACACTTGGAAGATCTAGGTTACCTAGCAGACACTTTGACTATCTAGGTTAACTAACGGGCACTTGGACTATGTAGGTTGCCTAGCGGGCACTTGGATTATGTAGGTTCACTATCGGGCACTTGGACTATGTTTGTTAACTAGCGGACACTTGCACTATGTAGGTTAACCTGCGGGCCCATTGACTATGTAGGTTAACTAGCGGGCACTTGGACGATCTTGGTTAACTAGCAGGCACTTGGACGATATAGGTTAACGAGCGGGCACTTGGATTATCTTGGTTACCTAGCGGGCACTTGGACTATGTAGGTTCCCTAGCGGGCATTTGGACTATATAGATAACCTAGCGGCATTTAGACATTGTAGGTTAACTAGCTGGCACTTGAACTATCTACGTTGCCTAGCAGATTCTTGGAGTATGTAGGTTACCTAGCGGGCTGTTGGACTATGTAGGTAACCTAGTGGTCACTTGAACTGTCTAGGTTACCTAGCGGGCAATTGGACTATGTAGGTTAACTAGCGGGCACTTGAACTATGTAGGTTAACTAGCGGGCCCTTGGACTATGTAGGTTAACTAGCGTGCACTTGGAAGATCTAGGTAAACTAGCGGGTACTTGGACTATGTAGGTTAACTAGCGGGCCCTTGGACTATGTAGGTTACATAGTGGGCACTTGGACGATCTAGGTTAACTAGCGGGTACTTGGACTATGTAGGTTAACTAGCGGGCCCTTGGACTATGTAGATTAACTAGCGGCACTTGGACTATCTACATTAACTAGCGGGCCCTTGGACTATGTAGATTCCCTGACAGGCACTTGGACTATGTATGTTCCAGAGCGGGCACTTGGACTATGTAGGTTCCCTAGCAGTCACTTGGACTATGTAGGTTCCAGAGCGGGCACTTGGACTATCTAGGTTCCCTAGCGGGCACTTGTACTATGTAGGTTAATTAGCGGACACTTGGACGATCTAGGTTAACTAGCGGTTACTTGGATTATGTAGGTTAACTAGCGGGCCCTTGAACTATGTAGATTAACTAGCGGCACTTGGACTATCTACATTAACTAGCGGATCCTTGGACTATGTAGATTGCCTAGCGGGCCCTTGGACAATGTAGGTTCCCTAGCAGGCACTTGGACTCTGTATGTTCCCTACGGACACTTGAACTATGTAAGTTAACTACCGGGCACTTGGACTATGTAGGTTAACTAGCGGGCCCTTGGACTATCTAGGTTACCTAGCGGGCACTTGGACTATGTAGGTTAACTACCGGATACTTGCATTATCTAGGTTACCGAATGGGCATTTGGACTATGTAGGTAACCTAGCGGGCACTTAGAGAGTCTAGGTTACTTAGGGGGCACTTGGACTTCTAGGTTAACGAACGGGCACTTGGACTATGTATGTTGCATAGCGTGCAATTGGACTATCTAGGTTAGGTAACGGGCACAAGAACTATATAGTATACCTAGCTGGCACTTGAACTATCTACGTTATAGCGGGTTCTTGGAGTATGTAGGTTACCTAGCGGGCTGTTGGACTATCTAAGTTACCAAGCGGGCACTGGGACTATCTAGGTTAACTAACGGGTACTTGGACTATGTAGGTTCCCTAGCGGGCCCATGGACTATGTAGGTTCCCTAGCGAGCACTTGGACTATGTGGGTTCCCTAGCGGGCATTTGGACAATCTAGGTTAACTAACAGGCACTTGGACTATGTAGGTTCCCTAGCGGGCACTTGGATTATGTAGGTTCCCTATCGGGCACTTGGACTATGTAGGTTAACTAGCGGGCATTTGGACTATGTAGGTTACCTAGCGGGCACTTGGACTATGTAGGTTACCTAGCGGGCACATGGACTTTATAGGTTCCCTATCGGGCATTTGAACTATGTAGGTTACCTAGCGGGCCCTTGGACTATCTAGTTTACCTAGGGAGAACCTGGACTATGTAGGTTAACTAGTGGGCACTTGGACTATCTAGGTTACCTAGCGGGCACTTGGACTATGTACGTTCCCTAGCGGGCACATGGACTATGTAGGTTACCTAGTGGACACTTGGAAGATCTAGGTTACCTAGCAGACACTTTGACTATCTAGGTTAACTAACGGGCACTTGGACTATGTAGGTTGCCTAGCGGGCACTTGGATTATGTAGGTTCACTATCGGGCACTTGGACTATGTTTGTTAACTAGCGGACACTTGCACTATGTAGGTTAACTAGCGGGCCCATTGACTATGTAGGTTAACTAGCGGGCACTTGGACGATCTTGGTTAACTAGCGGGCACTTGGACGATATAGGTTAACGAGCGGGCACTTGGATTATCTTGGTTACCTAGCGGGCACTTGGACTATGTAGGTTCCCTAGCGGGCATTTGGACTATATAGATAACCTAGCGGCATTTAGACATTGTAGGTTAACTAGCTGGCACTTGAACTATCTACGTTGCCTAGCAGATTCTTGGAGTATGTAGGTTACCTAGCGGGCTATTGGACTATGTAGGTAACCTAGTGGTCACTTGAACTGTCTAGGTTACCTAGCGGGCAATTGGACTATGTAGGTTAACTAGCGGGCACTTGAACTATGTAGGTTAACTAGCGGGCCCTTGGACTATGTAGGTTAACTAGCGTGCACTTGGAAGATCTAGGTAAACTAGCGGGTACTTGGACTATGTAGGTTAACTAGCGGGCCCTTGGACTATGTAGGTTACATAGTGGGCACTTGGACGATCTAGGTTAACTAGCGGGTACTTGGACTATGTAGGTTAACTAGCGGGCCCTTGGACTATGTAGATTAACTAGCGGCACTTGGACTATCTACATTAACTAGCGGGCCCTTGGACTATGTAGATTCCCTGACAGGCACTTGGACTATGTATGTTCCAGAGCGGGCACTTGGACTATGTAGGTTCCCTAGCAGTCACTTGGACTATGTAGGTTCCAGAGCGGGCACTTGGACTATCTAGGTTCCCTAGCGGGCACTTGTACTATGTAGGTTAATTAGCGGACACTTGGACGATCTAGGTTAACTAGCGGTTACTTGGATTATGTAGGTTAACTAGCGGGCCCTTGAACTATGTAGATTAACTAGCGGCACTTGGACTATCTACATTAACTAGCGGATCCTTGGACTATGTAGATTGCCTAGCGGGCCCTTGGACAATGTAGGTTCCCTAGCAGGCACTTGGACTCTGTATGTTCCCTACGGACACTTGAACTATGTAAGTTAACTACCGGGCACTTGGACTATGTAGGTTAACTAGCGGGCCCTTGGACTATCTAGGTTACCTAGCGGGCACTTGGACTATGTAGGTTAACTACCGGATACTTGCATTATCTAGGTTACCGAATGGGCATTTGGACTATGTAGGTAACCTAGCGGGCACTTAGAGAGTCTAGGTTACTTAGGGGGCACTTGGACTTCTAGGTTAACGAACGGGCACTTGGACTATGTATGTTGCATAGCGTGCAATTGGACTATCTAGGTTAGGTAACGGGCACAAGAACTATATAGTATACCTAGCTGGCACTTGAACTATCTACGTTATAGCGGGTTCTTGGAGTATGTAGGTTACCTAGCGGGCTGTTGGACTATCTAAGTTACCAAGCGGGCACTGGGACTATCTAGGTTAACTAACGGGTACTTGGACTATGTAGGTTCCCTAGCGGGCCCATGGACTATGTAGGTTCCCTAGCGAGCACTTGGACTATGTGGGTTCCCTAGCGGGCATTTGGACAATCTAGGTTAACTAACGGGCACTTGGACTATGTAGGTTCCCTAGCGGGCACTTGGATTATGTAGGTTCCCTATCGGGCACTTGGACTATGTAGGTTAACTAGCGGGCATTTGGACTATGTAGGTTACCTAGCGGGCACTTGGACTATGTAGGTTACCTAGCGGGCACATGGACTTTATAGGTTCCCTATCGGGCATTTGAACTATGTAGGTTACCTAGCGGGCCCTTGGACTATCTAGTTTACCTAGGGAGAACCTGGACTATGTAGGTTAACTAGTGGGCACTTGGACTATCTAGGTTACCTAGGGGGAACCTGGGCTATGTAGGATAACTAGCTAGCACTTGGACTATCTAGGTTACCTAGCGGGCACTTGGACTATGTACGTTCCCTAGCGGGCACTTGGACTATCTATGTCACCTAGCGGGCACTTGGAGTATGTACGTTTCCTAGCGGGTACTTGGACTAGATAGGTTCCCTAGCGGGCACTTGGTCTATATAGGTTAACTAGCGGGCACTTGGACGATCTACATTAACTAGTGAGCACTTGGACTATCAAGGTAAACTAGCGGGCATTTGGACTATTAGGGCCCCTAGCGGGCACTTAAACTTTGTAGGTTACCTAGCGGGCATGTGGACTATGTAGGCTCCCTAGTGGTCATTTGGACTATATAGATTACCTAGCGGGCACTTAGACTTTGTAGGTTACCTAGCGGGCACTTGGACTATCTAGGTTACCTAGCTGGCACTAGAACTATCTACGTTACCTAGCGGGTACTTGGAGTATGTAGGTTACCTACCGGGCTGTTGGACTATCTAGGTTACCTAGCGGGCACTGGGACTATCTAGGTTAACTAAGGGGCACTTGGACTATGTAGGTTCCCTAGCTGGCCCTTGGACTATGTAAGTTCCCTAGCGGGCACTTGGATTATATGGGTTCCCTAGCGGGCATTTGGACTATCTAGGTTACCTAACGGGCACTTGGACAATGTAGGTTCCCTAGCGGGCACTTGGATTATGTAGGTTCCCTATCGGGCACTTGGACTATGTAGGTTAACTAGCGGGCATTTGGACTATGTAGGTTACCTAGCGGACACTTGGACTATGTAGGTTAACTATCGAGCATTTGGACTATGTAGGTTACCTAGCGGGCCCTTGGACTATCTAGGTTACCTAGGGGGAACCTGGACTATGTAGGATAACTAGCTAGCACTTGGACTATCTAGGTTACCTAGCGGGCACTTGGACTATGTACGTTCCCTAGCGGGCACTTGGACTATCTATGTTACCTAGCGGGCACTTGGACTATGTACGTTTCCTAGCGGGTACTTGGACTAGATAGGTTCCCTAGCGGGCACTTGGTCTATATAGGTTAACTAGCGGGCACTTGGACGATCTAGATTAACTAGTGAGCACTTGGACTATCTAGGTTAACTAGCGGGCATTTGGACTATTAGGGCCCCTAGCGGGCATTTGGACTATATTGGTTACCTAGCGGGCATTTGGACTATGTAAGTTAACGAAAGGGCACTTGGACTATGTAGGTAACCTAGTGGTCACTAGAACTGTCTAGGTTTCCTAGCGGGCACTTGGACTATGGAGGTTAACTAGCGGGCACTTGGACTATCTAGGTTAACTAGCAGGCCCTGGGACGATGTAGATTAACTAGCGGGCCCTTGGACTATGTAGGTTAACTAACGGGCCCTAGGACTATGTAGGTTACCTAGCGGGCACTTGGACGATCTAGTTTAACTAGCGGGTACTTGGACTATGTAGGTTTACTAGCGGGACCTTGGACTATGTATATTAACTAGCGGCACTTGGACTATCTATGTTAACTAGCGGGCCCTTGGACTATGTAGATTCCCTAGCGGGCACTTGGACTATGTATGTTCTAGCGTGGGCACTTGGACTATGTAGGTTCCCTAGCAGGCACTTGAACTATGTAGGTTCCAGAGCGGGCACTTGGACTAACTAGATTCCCTAGCGGGCACTTGTACTATGAAGATAAACTAGCGGACACTTGGACGATCTAGGTTAACTAGCGGGTACTTGGACTATGTAGGTTAACTAGCGGGCCCTTGAACTATGTAGATTAACTAGCGGAACTTGGACTACCTACATTAACTAGCAGGCCCTTGGACTATGTAGATTCCCTAGCGGGCACTTGGACTATGTATGTTCCCTAGCGGGCAATTGGGCAATGTATGTTCCCTATGGACACTTGAACTATGTAAGTTAACTATCAGGCACTTGGACTATGTAGGTTAACTAGCGGGCCCTTGGACTATCTAGGGTACCTAGCAGGCCCATGGACTATGTAGATTAACTAGCGGCACTTGGACTATCTACGTTAACTAGCGGGCCCTTGGACTATGTAGATTCCCTAGCAGGCATTTGGACTATATAGATAATCTAGCGGGCACTTAGACTTTGTAGGTTACCTAGCGGACATTGGACTATCTAGGTTACCTAGCTGGCACATGAACTATCTACGTTACCTAGCGGGTTCTTGGAGTATGTAGGTTACCTAGCGGGCTGTTGGACTATCTAGGTTACCAAGCGGGCACTTGGACTATCTAGGTTAACTAACGGGCACTTGGACTATGTAGGTTCCCTAGCGGGCACTTGGATTATGTAGGTTCCCTATCGGGCACTTGGACTATGTAGGTTAACTAGCGGGCATTTGGACTATGTAGGTTAACTAGCGGGCACTTGGACTATGTAGGTTACCTAGCGGGCACTTGGACTATATAGGTTCCCTATCGGGCATTTGGACTATGTAGGTTACCTAGCGGGCCCTTGCACTATCTAGGTTACCCAAGGGAACGTGGACTATGTAGGTTAACTAGTGGGCACTTGGATTATCTAGGTTAACTAGCGGGCATTTGGACTATTAGGGCCCCTAGCGGGTATTTGGACTAAATTGGTTACCTAGCGGGCACTTGGACTATGTAGGTTAACGAACGGGAACTTGGACTATGTAGGTAACCTAGTGGTCACTTGAACCATCTTGGTTCCCTAGCGGGCACTTAGACTATGTAGGTTAACTAGCGGGCACTTGGATTATCTAGGCTAACTAGCGGGCCCAGGGACTATGTACGTTTCCTAGCGGGTACTTGGACTAGTAGGTTCCCTAGCGGGCACTTGGTCTATCTAGGTTACCTAGCGGGCACTTGGACTATGTAGGTTAACTAGCGGGCCCTTGGACTATCTAGGTTACCTAGCTGGCACTTCGACTATGTAGGTTAACTAGCGTGCACTTGGAAGATCTAGGTAAACTAGCGGGCCCTTGGACTATGTAGATTCCCTGACAGGCACTTGGACTATGTATGTTCCAGAGCGGGCACTTGGACTATGTAGGTTCCCTAGCAGTCACTTGGACTATGTAGGTTCCAGAGCGGGCACTTGGACTATCTAGGTTCCCTAGCGGGCACTTGTACTATGTAGGTTAATTAGCGGACACTTGGACGATCTAGGTTAACTAGCGGTTACTTGGATTATGTAGGTTAACTAGCGGGCCCTTGAACTATGTAGATTAACTAGCGGCACTTGGACTATCTACATTAACTAGCGGATCCTTGGACTATGTAGATTGCCTAGCGGGCCCTTGGACAATGTAGGTTCCCTAGCAGGCACTTGGACTCTGTATGTTCCCTACGGACACTTGAACTATGTAAGTTAACTACCGGGCACTTGGACTATGTAGGTTAACTAGCGGGCCCTTGGACTATCTAGGTTACCTAGCGGGCACTTGGACTATGTAGGTTAACTACCGGATACTTGCATTATCTAGGTTACCGAATGGGCATTTGGACTATGTAGGTAACCTAGCGGGCACTTAGAGAGTCTAGGTTACTTAGGGGGCACTTGGACTTCTAGGTTAACGAACGGGCACTTGGACTATGTATGTTGCATAGCGTGCAATTGGACTATCTAGGTTAGGTAACGGGCACAAGAACTATATAGTATACCTAGCTGGCACTTGAACTATCTACGTTATAGCGGGTTCTTGGAGTATGTAGGTTACCTAGCGGGCTGTTGGACTATCTAAGTTACCAAGCGGGCACTGGGACTATCTAGGTTAACTAACGGGTACTTGGACTATGTAGGTTCCCTAGCGGGCCCATGGACTATGTAGGTTCCCTAGCGAGCACTTGGACTATGTGGGTTCCCTAGCAGGCATTTGGACAATCTAGGTTAACTAACGGGCACTTGGACTATGTAGGTTCCCTAGCGGGCACTTGGATTATGTAGGTTCCCTATCGGGCACTTGGACTATGTAGGTTAACTAGCGGGCATTTGGACTATGTAGGTTACCTAGCGGGCACATGGACTTTATAGGTTCCCTATCGGGCATTTGAACTATGTAGGTTACCTAGCGGGCCCTTGGACTATCTAGTTTACCTAGGGAGAACCTGGACTATGTAGGTTAACTAGTGGGCACTTGGACTATCTAGGTTACCTAGCGGGCACTTGGACTATGTACGTTCCCTAGCGGGCACATGGACTATGTAGGTTACCTAGCGGACACTTGGAAGATCTAGGTTACCTAGCAGACACTTTGACTATCTAGGTTAACTAACGGGCACTTGGACTATGTAGGTTGCCTAGCGGGCACTTGGATTATGTAGGTTCACTATCGGGCACTTGGACTATGTTTGTTAACTAGCGGACACTTGCACTATGTAGGTTAACCTGCGGGCCCATTGACTATGTAGGTTAACTAGCGGGCACTTGGACGATCTTGGTTAACTAGCAGGCACTTGGACGATATAGGTTAACGAGCGGGCACTTGGATTATCTTGGTTACCTAGCGGGCACTTGGACTATGTAGGTTCCCTAGCGGGCATTTGGACTATATAGATAACCTAGCGGCATTTAGACATTGTAGGTTAACTAGCTGGCACTTGAACTATCTACGTTGCCTAGCAGATTCTTGGAGTATGTAGGTTACCTAGCGGGCTGTTGGACTATGTAGGTAACCTAGTGGTCACTTGAACTGTCTAGGTTACCTAGCGGGCAATTGGACTATGTAGGTTAACTAGCGGGCACTTGAACTATGTAGGTTAACTAGCGGGCCCTTGGACTATGTAGGTTAACTAGCGTGCACTTGGAAGATCTAGGTAAACTAGCGGGTACTTGGACTATGTAGGTTAACTAGCGGGCCCTTGGACTATGTAGGTTACATAGTGGGCACTTGGACGATCTAGGTTAACTAGCGGGTACTTGGACTATGTAGGTTAACTAGCGGGCCCTTGGACTATGTAGATTAACTAGCGGCACTTGGACTATCTACATTAACTAGCGGGCCCTTGGACTATGTAGATTCCCTGACAGGCACTTGGACTATGTATGTTCCAGAGCGGGCACTTGGACTATGTAGGTTCCCTAGCAGTCACTTGGACTATGTAGGTTCCAGAGCGGGCACTTGGACTATCTAGGTTCCCTAGCGGGCACTTGTACTATGTAGGTTAATTAGCGGACACTTGGACGATCTAGGTTAACTAGCGGTTACTTGGATTATGTAGGTTAACTAGCGGGCCCTTGAACTATGTAGATTAACTAGCGGCACTTGGACTATCTACATTAACTAGCGGATCCTTGGACTATGTAGATTGCCTAGCGGGCCCTTGGACAATGTAGGTTCCCTAGCAGGCACTTGGACTCTGTATGTTCCCTACGGACACTTGAACTATGTAAGTTAACTACCGGGCACTTGGACTATGTAGGTTAACTAGCGGGCCCTTGGACTATCTAGGTTACCTAGCGGGCACTTGGACTATGTAGGTTAACTACCGGATACTTGCATTATCTAGGTTACCGAATGGGCATTTGGACTATGTAGGTAACCTAGCGGGCACTTAGAGAGTCTAGGTTACTTAGGGGGCACTTGGACTTCTAGGTTAACGAACGGGCACTTGGACTATGTATGTTGCATAGCGTGCAATTGGACTATCTAGGTTAGGTAACGGGCACAAGAACTATATAGTATACCTAGCTGGCACTTGAACTATCTACGTTATAGCGGGTTCTTGGAGTATGTAGGTTACCTAGCGGGCTGTTGGACTATCTAAGTTACCAAGCGGGCACTGGGACTATCTAGGTTAACTAACGGGTACTTGGACTATGTAGGTTCCCTAGCGGGCCCATGGACTATGTAGGTTCCCTAGCGAGCACTTGGACTATGTGGGTTCCCTAGCGGGCATTTGGACAATCTAGGTTAACTAACAGGCACTTGGACTATGTAGGTTCCCTAGCGGGCACTTGGATTATGTAGGTTCCCTATCGGGCACTTGGACTATGTAGGTTAACTAGCGGGCATTTGGACTATGTAGGTTACCTAGCGGGCACTTGGACTATGTAGGTTACCTAGCGGGCACATGGACTTTATAGGTTCCCTATCGGGCATTTGAACTATGTAGGTTACCTAGCGGGCCCTTGGACTATCTAGTTTACCTAGGGAGAACCTGGACTATGTAGGTTAACTAGTGGGCACTTGGACTATCTAGGTTACCTAGCGGGCACTTGGACTATGTACGTTCCCTAGCGGGCACATGGACTATGTAGGTTACCTAGTGGACACTTGGAAGATCTAGGTTACCTAGCAGACACTTTGACTATCTAGGTTAACTAACGGGCACTTGGACTATGTAGGTTGCCTAGCGGGCACTTGGATTATGTAGGTTCACTATCGGGCACTTGGACTATGTTTGTTAACTAGCGGACACTTGCACTATGTAGGTTAACTAGCGGGCCCATTGACTATGTAGGTTAACTAGCGGGCACTTGGACGATCTTGGTTAACTAGCGGGCACTTGGACGATATAGGTTAACGAGCGGGCACTTGGATTATCTTGGTTACCTAGCGGGCACTTGGACTATGTAGGTTCCCTAGCGGGCATTTGGACTATATAGATAACCTAGCGGCATTTAGACATTGTAGGTTAACTAGCTGGCACTTGAACTATCTACGTTGCCTAGCAGATTCTTGGAGTATGTAGGTTACCTAGCGGGCTATTGGACTATGTAGGTAACCTAGTGGTCACTTGAACTGTCTAGGTTACCTAGCGGGCAATTGGACTATGTAGGTTAACTAGCGGGCACTTGAACTATGTAGGTTAACTAGCGGGCCCTTGGACTATGTAGGTTAACTAGCGTGCACTTGGAAGATCTAGGTAAACTAGCGGGTACTTGGACTATGTAGGTTAACTAGCGGGCCCTTGGACTATGTAGGTTACATAGTGGGCACTTGGACGATCTAGGTTAACTAGCGGGTACTTGGACTATGTAGGTTAACTAGCGGGCCCTTGGACTATGTAGATTAACTAGCGGCACTTGGACTATCTACATTAACTAGCGGGCCCTTGGACTATGTAGATTCCCTGACAGGCACTTGGACTATGTATGTTCCAGAGCGGGCACTTGGACTATGTAGGTTCCCTAGCAGTCACTTGGACTATGTAGGTTCCAGAGCGGGCACTTGGACTATCTAGGTTCCCTAGCGGGCACTTGTACTATGTAGGTTAATTAGCGGACACTTGGACGATCTAGGTTAACTAGCGGTTACTTGGATTATGTAGGTTAACTAGCGGGCCCTTGAACTATGTAGATTAACTAGCGGCACTTGGACTATCTACATTAACTAGCGGATCCTTGGACTATGTAGATTGCCTAGCGGGCCCTTGGACAATGTAGGTTCCCTAGCAGGCACTTGGACTCTGTATGTTCCCTACGGACACTTGAACTATGTAAGTTAACTACCGGGCACTTGGACTATGTAGGTTAACTAGCGGGCCCTTGGACTATCTAGGTTACCTAGCGGGCACTTGGACTATGTAGGTTAACTACCGGATACTTGCATTATCTAGGTTACCGAATGGGCATTTGGACTATGTAGGTAACCTAGCGGGCACTTAGAGAGTCTAGGTTACTTAGGGGGCACTTGGACTTCTAGGTTAACGAACGGGCACTTGGACTATGTATGTTGCATAGCGTGCAATTGGACTATCTAGGTTAGGTAACGGGCACAAGAACTATATAGTATACCTAGCTGGCACTTGAACTATCTACGTTATAGCGGGTTCTTGGAGTATGTAGGTTACCTAGCGGGCTGTTGGACTATCTAAGTTACCAAGCGGGCACTGGGACTATCTAGGTTAACTAACGGGTACTTGGACTATGTAGGTTCCCTAGCGGGCCCATGGACTATGTAGGTTCCCTAGCGAGCACTTGGACTATGTGGGTTCCCTAGCGGGCATTTGGACAATCTAGGTTAACTAACGGGCACTTGGACTATGTAGGTTCCCTAGCGGGCACTTGGATTATGTAGGTTCCCTATCGGGCACTTGGACTATGTAGGTTAACTAGCGGGCATTTGGACTATGTAGGTTACCTAGCGGGCACTTGGACTATGTAGGTTACCTAGCGGGCACATGGACTTTATAGGTTCCCTATCGGGCATTTGAACTATGTAGGTTACCTAGCGGGCCCTTGGACTATCTAGTTTACCTAGGGAGAACCTGGACTATGTAGGTTAACTAGTGGGCACTTGGACTATCTAGGTTACCTAGCGGGCACTTGGACTATGTACGTTCCCTAGCGGGCACATGGACTATGTAGGTTACCTAGCGGACACTTGGAAGATCTAGGTTACCTAGCAGACACTTTGACTATCTAGGTTAACTAACGGGCACTTGGACTATGTAGGTTGCCTAGCGGGCACTTGGATTATGTAGGTTCATTATCGGGCACTTGGACTATGTTTGTTAACTAGCGGACACTTGCACTATGTAGGTTAACTAGCGGGCCCATTGACTATATAGGTTAACTAGCGGGCACTTGGACGATCTTGGTTAACTAGCGGGCACTTGGACGATATAGTTTAACTAGCGGGCACTTGGATTATCTTGGTTACCTAGCGGGCACTTGGACTATGTAGGTTCCCTAGCGGGCATTTGGACTATATAGATAACCTAGCGGGCATTTAGACATTGTAGGTTAACTAGCTGGCACTTGAACTATCTACGTTGCCTAGCAGGTTCTTGGAGTATGTAGGTTACCTAGCGGGCTGTTGGACTATGTAGGTAACCTAGTGGTCACTTGAACTGTCTAGGTTACCTAGCGGGCAATTGGACTATGTAGGTTAACTAGCGGGCATTTGGACTATGTAGGTTAACTAGCGGGCCCTTGGACTATGTAGGTTAACTAGCGTGCACTTGGAAGATCTAGGTAAACTAGCGGGTACTTGGACTATGTAGGTTAACTAGCGGGCCTTTGGACTATGTAGGTTAACTAGCGGGCCTTTGGACTATGTAGATTAACTAGCGGCACTTGGACTATCTATGTTAACTAGCGGGCCCTTGGACTATGTAGATTGCCTAGCGGGCACTTGGACTATGTAGGTTCCCTAGCGGGCATTTGGACTATATAGATAACCTAGCGGGCACTTAGACTTTGTAGGTTACCTAGCTGGCACTTGAACTATATACGTTGCCTAGCAGGTTCTTAGAGTATGTAGGTTACCTAGCGGGCTGTTGGACTATCTAGGTTACCTAGCAGGCATTGGACTATCTAGGTTAACTAACGGAAACTTGGACTATGTAAGTTCCCTATCGGGCACTTGGACTAGGTAGGTTACCTAGAGGGCACTTGGTCTATCTAGATTAACTAGTGGGCACTTGGACTATCTAGCTTAACTAGGGAGCACTTGGACTATCTAGGATAACTAGCAGGCACTTGGACTATTAGGGTCCTTAGCGGGCATTTGGACTATATAGGTTACCTAGCGGGCACTTGGACTATGTAGGTTAACGAGCAGGCACTTGGACTATGTAGGTAACCTAGTGTTCACTTGAACTGTCTAGGTTACCTAGCGGGCAATTGGACTATGTAGGTTAACTAGCGGGCACTTGGACTATGTAGGTTAACTAGCGGGCCCTTGGACTATGTAGGTTAACTAGCGTGCACTTGGAAGATCTAGGTAAACTAGCGGGTACTTGGACTATGTAGGTTAACTAGCTGGCCTTTGGACTATGTAGGTTAACTAGCGGGCCTTTGGAATATGTAGATTAACTAGCGGCACTTGGACTATCTATGTTAACTAGCGGGCCCTTGGACTATGTAGATTGCCTAGCGGGCACTTGGACTATGTAGGTTCCCTAGCGGGCATTTGGACTATATAGATAACCTAGCGGGCACTTAGACTTTGTAGGTTACCTAGCTGGCACTTGAACTATCTACGTTGCCTAGCAGGTTCTTGGAGTATGTACGTTACCTAGCGGGCTGTTGGACTATCTAGGTTACCTAGCAGGCATTGGACTATCTAGGTTAACTAACGGAAACTTGGACTATGTAAGTTCCCTATCGGGCACTTGGACTAGGTAGGTTCCCTAGAGGGCACTTGGTCTATCTAGATTAACTAGTGGGCACTTTGACTATCTAGCTTAACTAGGGAGCACTTGGACTATCTAGGATAACTAGCAGGCACTTGCACTATTAGGGTCCTTAGCGGGCATTTGGACTATATAGGTTACCTAGCGGGCACTTGGACTATGTAGGTTAACGAGCAGGCACTTGGACTATGTAGGTAACCTAGTGGTCACTTGAACTGTCTAGGTTACCTAGGGGGCAATTGGACTATGTAGGTTAACTAGCGGGCACTTGGACTATGTAGGTTAACTAGCGGGCCCTTGGACTATGTAGGTTAACTAGCGTGCACTTGGAAGATCTAGGTAAACTAGCGGGTACTTGGACTATGTAGGTTAACTAGCTGGCCTTTGGAATATGTAGGTTAACTAGCGGGCCTTTGGACTATGTAGATTAACTAGCGGCACTTGGACGATCTATGTTAACTAGCGGGCCCTTGGACTATGTAGATTGCCTAGCGGGCACTTGGACTATGTAGGTTCCCTAGCGGGCACTTGGACTATGAATGTTCCCTACGGACACTTGAACTATGTAAGTTAACTACCGGGCCCTTGGACGATGTAGGTTAACTAGCGGGCCCTTGCACTATGTAGGCTAACTAGCGGGCCCATGGATTATGTAGGTTTACTAGCAGGCACTTGGACTATCTAGGTTAACCAGCGGGCACTTGGACTATGTAGTTTCCCTAGCGGGCATTTGGACTATTTATGTTACCTAGCGGGCACTTGGACTATGTAGGTTACCTAGTGGGCACTTGGACTATCTAGGTTACCTAGCAGGCACTCTGACTATCTAGGTTAACTAACGGGCACTTGGACTATGTAGGTTGCCTAGAGGACACTTGGATTATGTAGGTTCTCTATCGGGCACTTTGACTATGTAGGTTAACTAGCGAGCACTTGGACTGTCTAGGTTACCTAGTGGGCCCTTTTATTATCTCGGTTAACGAACGGGCACTTGGATTATCTAGGTTAACGAACGGGCACTTGGACTATGTAGGTTACCTATCCGCCACTTGGACTATCTAGGTTAGCTAACAGGCACTTGGACTATCTAGGTTCCCTAGCGGGCACTTGTACTATCTAGGTTACCTAGGTGGCACTTTGACTATGTAAGTCAACTAGCGGGCCCTTGGAGTATCTAGGTTAGCAAATGGGCACTTAGATTATGTAGCTTAACTAGCGGGAACTTGGAATATGTAGGTTAAGTAGCGGACACTTTCACAATGAAGGTTAACTAGGGGCCATGTACTATCTAGGTTAACTAGCGGGCACTTGGACTATGTAGGTCAACTAGCGGACCCTTGGACTATCTAGGTTAGCCAACGGGAACTGAGATTATGTAGGTTATTTAGCGGGCACTTGGAATATGTAGGTAAAGTAGCGGACACTTGCACTATGAAGATCAAGTAGCGGGCCCATGGACTATGTAGGTTTACTAGCGGGCCCTTGGACTATCTAGGTTCCCTAAAGGGCACTTGGACTATCTAGGTTACCGAACGGGCACTTGGACTATCTAGGTTACCTAGCGGTCACTTGGACTACGTAGGCTAACTAGGGGGCCCTTGGACGATCTAGGTTACCTAACGGGTTCTTGAACTATCTAGGTTAACTAGCGGGCACTTGCAGTATCTTGGTTACCTAGCGGGCACTTAGACTATGTACGTTCCCTAGAGGGCACTTGGACTATCTATGTTAACTAGCGGGCACTTGGAATATGTAGGTTAACTAGCGGACACATGCACTCTGTAGGTTACCTAGCAGGCACATGGACTATCTAGGTTAAGTAGCGGGCACTTGGACTATCTAGGATAACTAGCGTGCACTTGGACTATGTAGGTTCCTTAGCGGGCACTTGGACTATCTAGGTTGCCTAGCGGGCACTTGGATGATATAGGTTAACTAGCGTGCCCTTGGAATATCTAGGTTACGTAGCGGGCACTTGGTATATAGGTTAACTAGCGGGCACTTGGACTATGTAGGTTAACTAGAGGACACGTGGACTATCTAGGTTAACTAGTGGGCCCTTGGACTATGTAGGTTAACTAGCAGGCACCTGGACAATCTAGGTTAACTAGCGAGCACTTGTACTATCTAGGTTATCTAGCGGGCATGTGGACTATTAGGGCCCCTAGCGGGCATTTGGACTATATTGGTTACCTAGCGGGCACTTGGACTATGTAGGTTAACGAACGGGCACTTGGACTATCTAGGTTAACTAGCTGGCACTTGGACTATGTAGTTTCCCTAGCGGGCATTTGGACTATTTAGGTTACCTAGCGGGCACTTGGACTATGTAGGTTACCTAGCAGACACTTGGACTATCTAGGTTACCTAGCAGGCACTTTAACTATCTAGGTTAACTAACGGGCACTTGGACTATGTAGGTTGCCTAGCGGGCACTTGGATTATGTAGGTTCACTATCGGGCACTTGGACTATGTAGGTTAATCGCGGACACTTGCACTATGTAGGTTAACTATCGGGCCCATTGACTATGTAGGTTAACTAGCGGGCACTTGGACGATCTAGGTAACTAGCGGGCACTTGGACGATATTGGTTAACTAGCGGGCACTTGGATTATCTAGGTTAGCTAGCGGGCTCTTGCACTATGTCGGTTAACTAGCGGGTCCATTGATTATGTAGGTTAACTAGCGGGCACTTGGACGATCTAGGTTAACTAGCGGGCACTTGGACGATCTAGGTTAACTAGCGGGCACTTGGACGATATAGGTTAACTAGTGGGCACTTGGATTGTCTAGGTTACCTAGCGGGCACTTGGACTATGTAGGTTCCCTGGCGGGCATTTGGACTATATAGATAACCGATCGGGCACTTAGACTTTGTAGGTTGCCTAGCAGGCACTTGGACGATATAGGTTAACTAGCGTGCCCTTGGACTATGTAGGTTAACTTGAGGACACGTGGACTATCTAGGTTAACTAGTGGGCCCTTGGACTATGTAGGTTAACTAGCGGGCACCTGGACAATCTAGGTTAACTAGCGAGCACTTGGAAGATCTAGGTTAACCAGCGGGCACTTGGACTATCAAAGTGAACAAGTGAGCCCTTGGACTATGTAGGTTAACTAGCGCGCCCTTGGACTATCTAGGTTACCTAGCGGGCACTTGGACTATATAGGTTACCTAGCGGGCACTTGGACTATCTAGGCTACCTGGCAGGCACTTGAACTATCTACGTTACCTAGCAGGTACTTGGAGTATGTAGGTTACCTACCGGGCTGTTGGACTATCTAGGTTACCTAGCGGGCACTTGGACTATCTAGGTTAACTAACGGGCACTTGGACTATGTAGGTTCCCTAGCGGGCACTTGGATTATGTAGGTTCACTATCGGGCACTTGGACTATGTAGGTTAATCGCGGACACTTGCACTATGTTGGTTAACTATCGGGCCCATTGACTATGTAGGTTAACTAGCGGGCACTTGGACGATCTAGGTAACTAGCGGGCACTTGGACGATATTGGTTAACTAGCGGGCACTTGGATTATCTAGGTTAGCTAGCGGGCTCTTGCACTATGTCGGTTAACTAGCGGGTCCATTGATTATGTAGGTTAACTAGCGGGCACTTGGACGATCTAGGTTAACTAGCGGGCACTTGGACGATCTAGGTTAACTAGCGGGCACTTGGACGATATAGGTTAACTAGTGGGCACTTGGATTGTCTAGGTTACCTAGCGGGCACTTGGACTATGTAGGTTCCCTGGCGGGCATTTGGACTATATAGATAACCGATCGGGCACTTAGACTTTGTAGGTTGCCTAGCAGGCACTTGGACGATATAGGTTAACTAGCGTGCCCTTGGACTATGTAGGTTAACTTGAGGACACGTGGACTATCTAGGTTAACTAGTGGGCCCTTGGACTATGTAGGTTAACTAGCGGGCACCTGGACAATCTAGGTTAACTAGCGAGCACTTGGAAGATCTAGGTTAACCAGCGGGCACTTGGACTATCAAAGTGAACAAGTGAGCCCTTGGACTATGTAGGTTAACTAGCGCGCCCTTGGACTATCTAGGTTACCTAGCGGGCACTTGGACTATATAGGTTACCTAGCGGGCACTTGGACTATCTAGGCTACCTGGCAGGCACTTGAACTATCTACGTTACCTAGCAGGTACTTGGAGTATGTAGGTTACCTACCGGGCTGTTGGACTATCTAGGTTACCTAGCGGGCACTTGGACTATCTAGGTTAACTAACGGGCACTTGGACTATGTAGGTTCCCTAGCGGGCCCTTGGACTATGTAGGTTCCCTATTGGGCACTTGGACTATGTGGGTTCCCTAGCGGGCATTTGGACTATCTAGGTGACCTAACGGGCACTTGGACTATATAGGTTCCCTAGCGGTCACTTGGATTATGTAGGTTCCCTATCGGGCACTTGGACTTTGTAGGTTAACTAGCGGGCATTTGGACCATGTAGGTTACCTAGAGGGTACTTGGACTATGTAGGTGCCCTATCGGGCACTTGGAGAATGTAGGTTAACTAGGGGGCACTAGGACAATGTAGGTTACCTAGCGGGCCCTTGGACTATCTAGGTTACCTAGGGGGAACCTGGACTATGTAGGTTAACTAGTTGGCACTTGGACTATCTAGGTTACCTAGCAGGCATTTGGACTATGTACTTTCCCTAGCAGGCCCTTGCACTATCTAGGTTACCTAGCGGGCACTTAGACTATGTACGTTATCTAGCGGGCACTTGGACTATGTACGTTTCCTAGCGGGTACTTGGACTAGATAGGTTCCCTAGCGGGCACTTGGTCTATCTAGGTTAACTAGCGGGCACTTGGACTATCTAGGTTAACTATCGGGCATTTGGACTATCAGGGCCCCTAGCGGGCATTTGGACTATATTGGTTACCTAGCGGGCACTTGGACTATGTAGGTTAACGAACGGGCACTTGGACTATGTAGGTAACCTAGTGGTCACTTGAAATGTTTAGGTTACCTCTCGGGCACTTGGACTATGTAGGCTAACTAGGGGGCACTTGGACTATGTAGATTAACTAGCGGCACTTGGACTATCTACATTAACTAGCGGGCCCTTGGACTATGTAGATTCCCTAGAGGGCATTTGGACTATTTAGGTTACCTAGCGGGCACTTGGACTATGTAGGTTACCTAGCGGGCATTTGGAGAGTCTAGGTTACCTAGCAGGCACTTTGACTATCTAGGTTAACTAAAGGGCACTTGGACTATGTAGGTTAACTAGCGGGCACTTGGACTGTCTAGGTTACCTTGTGGGCACTTGGATTATCTCGGTCAACGAATGGGCACTTGGATTATCTAGGTTAACGAAGGGGCACTTGGAATATGTAGGTTATCTAGCCGCCACTTGGACTATCTAGGTTAGCTAACAGGCACTTGTACTATCTAGGTTACCTAGCGGGCACTTTTACTATGTAAGTCAACTAGCGGGCCCTTGGACTATATAGGTTACCCAACGGGCACTTAGATTATGTAGGTTAACTAGCGGGCACTTATAATATGTAGGTTAACTAGCGGGCACTTGCACTACGTAGGTTACCTAGCAGGCACTTGGGCTATCTAGGTTAACTAACGGGCACTTGGACTATCTAGGAAAACTAGCATGCACTTGGACTACGTAGGTTCCTTAGCGGGCACTTGGACTATCTAGGTTGCCTCGCGGGCACTTGGACGATATAAGTTAACTAAGGTGCCCTTGGAATATCTAGGTTACGTAGCGGGTACTTGGTATATAGGTTAACTAGTGGGCCCTTGGAATATGTAGGTTAACTAGCGGGGACTTGGACAATCTAGGTTAACTAGAGGGCACTATGAAGATCTAGGTTTACTAGCGGGCACTTGGACTATCAAAGTGAACATGTGAGCCCTTGGACTATGTAGGTTAACTAGCGGGCCCTTGGACTATCTAGGTTACCTAGCGGGCACTTGGACTATATAGGATACCTAGCGGGCACTTGGACTGTCTAGATTACATAGCGGGCACTTGGACTATGTAGGTTAACTAGCGAGCACTTGGACTCTAGGTTATCTAGCGGACACTTGGATTATCTAGGTTACCTAGCGGGCCCTTGGACTATGTAGGTTAACTAGCGGGCACTTGGACTATCTAGGTTAACTAGCGGGCCCTTGGACGATGTAGTTTAACTAGCGGGCCCTTGGACTATGTAGGTTAACTAGCGGGCCCTTGGACTTTGTAGGTTTACTAGCGTGCACATGGAAGATCTAGGTAAACTAGCGGGTACTTGGACTATGTAGGTTAACTAGCGAGCCTTTGGACTATGTAGATTAACTAGCGGCACTTGGACTATCTACGTTAACTAGCGGGTCCTTGGACTATATATGTTCCAGAGCGGCACTTCGACTATGTAGGTTCCCTAGCAGGCACTTGGACTATGTAGGTTCCCTTGCGGGCACTTGGACTATGTAGGTTAACTAGCGGACACTTGGACGATCTAGGTGAACTAGCAGGTACTTGGATTATGTAGGTTAACTAGCGGGCCCTTGGAATATGTAGATTGCCTAGCGGGCACTTGGACTATGTAGGTTCCAGAGCGGGTACTTCGACTATGTAGGTTCCCTAGCAGGCACTTGGACTATGTAGGTTAACTAGCGGACACTTGGACGATCTAGATTAACTAGCAGGTACTTGGACTATGTAGATTAACTAGCAGCACTTGGACTATCTACGTTAACTAGCGGGCCCTTGGATTATGTAGATTGCCTAGCGATCACTTGGACTATGTAGGTTCCCTAGCGGGCACTTGGACTCTGTATTTCCCTACGGACATTTGAACTATGTAAGTTAACTACCGGGCACTTGGACTATGTAGGTTAACTAGCGGGCACTTGGACTATCTAGGTTAACTAGCGGGCCCTTGGATGATGTAGGTTAACTACCGGGCACTTGCACTATCTAGGTTACCGAACGGGCATTTGGAATATGTAGGTAACCTAGCGGGCACTTGGAGAGTCTAGGTTACCTAGCGGGCACTTGGACTTCTAGGTTAACGAACGGGCTCTTGGACTATGTATGTTGCATAGCGGGCAATTGGACTATCTAGGTTAGGTAACAGGTAATTGGACTATCTAGGTTTCTTAGCGGGCACTTGGACGATCTAGGTTAACTAGCGTGCACTTGGACTATCTAGGTTTTTAGCGGGTACTTGGACTATGTAGGTTAACTACCGGGACCTTGGACTATGTAGATTAACTAGCAGAATTGGACTATCTACGTTAACTAGCGGACCCTTGGACTATGTAGATTCCCTAGCGGGCATTTGGACTATATAGATAACGTAGCGGGCAATTAGATTTTGTAGGTTACCTAGTGGCACAAGAACTATCTAGGTTACCTAGCTGGCACTTGAACTATCTACGTTATAGCGGGTTCTTGGAGTACGTAAGTTACCTAGCGGGCTGTTGGACTATCTAAGTTACCAAGCAGGCACTGGGACTATCTAGGTTAACTAACGGGCACTTGGACTATGTAGGTTCCCTAGCGGGCCCTTGGACTATGTAGGTTCCCTAGCGGGCACTTGGACTATGTGGGTTCCCTAGCGGGCATTTGGACTATCTAGGTTACCTAACGGGCACTTGGACTATGTAGGTTACCTAGCGGGCACTTGAACTATGTAGGATCCCTATCGGACATTTGGACTACTTAGGTTACCTAGCGGTCACTTGGAGTATCTAGGTTAACTAGCGGGCACTTGGACTATGTAGGTCAACTAGCGGGCCCTTGGACTATATAGGTTAGCTAACTGGCACTTGGACTATGTAGGTTAACTAGCGGACACTTGCACGATCTAGGTTAACTAGCAGGCTCTTGCACTTTGTAGGTTAACTAGCGGGCCCATTGACTATGTTGGTTAACTAGCGGGCCCTTGGACGATCTAGGTTAACTAGCGGGCACTTGGACGATCTAGGTTAACTAGCGGGCACTTGGATTATCTAGCTTACCTAGTTGGCACTAGGACTATGTAGGTTCCCTAGCGATCATTTGGACTATATAGATAACATAGCGGGCACTTAGAATTTGTAGGTTATCTAGCGGGCCCTTTGACTATGTAGGTTACCTAGCGGGCACTTGGACGATCAGGTTAACTAGCGGGTACTTGGACTATGTAGGTTAACTAGCCGGCCCTTGGACTATGTAGATTAACTAGGGGCACTTGGACTATCTACGTTAACTAGCGGTCCCTTTGACTATGTCGATTCCCTAGCGGGCATTTGGACTATATAGATAACCTAGCTGGAACATAGACTTTGTAGGTTACCTATCGGGCACTTGGACTATCTAGGTTAGGTAAAGAGCACTTGGACTATCTAGGTTTCTTAGTGGGCATTTGGAAGATCTAGGCTAACTAGAGGGCACATGGACTATCTAGGTTAACTAGCGTGCACTTGGACTATCTAGGTTTCTTAGCGAGTACTTGGACTATGTAGGTTAACTAGCGGGCCCTTGGACTATGTAGATTAACTAGTGGCACTTGGACTATCTACCTTAAGTAGCGGGCCCTTGGACTATCTAGATGAACTACCGGGCACTTGGACTATGTAGGCTAACTAGGGGTCCCTTGGACGATGTAGGTTGCCTAGCAGGAACTTGGACTATGTAGGTTAACTAGCAGGCACTTGGACTATCTAGGTTAACTAGCGTGCACTTGGACTATGTAGGTTCCTTAGCGTGAACTTGGACTATGTAGGTTCCTTAGCGGGCACTTGGACTATCTAGGTTGCCTAGTGGGCACTTGGACGATATAGGTTAACTAGCGTGCCCTTGGAATATCTAGGTTACGTAACGGGCACTTGGTATATAGGTTAACTAGCGGGCACTTGGACTATGTAGGTTAACTAAAGGACACTTGGACTATCTAGGTTAACTAGTGGGCCCTTGGACTATGTAGGTTAACTAGCGGGCACTTGGACAATCTAGGTTAACTAGCGGGCGCTTGAATGATCTAGGTTAACTAGCAGGCACTTGAACTATCAAAGTGAACAAGTGAGCCCTTGGACTATGTTGGTTAATTAGCGGGCCCTTGGACTATCTGGGTTACCTAGCGGGCACTGGGGTATATAGGTTACCTAGCGGGCACTTGGACTATGTAGGTTACCTAGGGGGCACATGGATTATCTAGGTTAACGAACGGGCACTTGGAATATGCAGGTAACCTAGCGGGCACTTGGACTGTCTAGGTTACCTAGCGGGCACTTGGACTTCTAGGTTAACGAACGGGCTCTTGGACTATGTAGGATGCCTAGCGGGCACTTGGACTATCTAGGTTAGGTAACGGGCACTTGGACTATAGCGTGCACTTGGACTATGTAGGTTAACTAGCGAGTACTTGGACTCTAGGTTACCTAGCGGGCACTTGAACTATCTAGGTTACCTAGCGGGCCCGTGGACTATGTAGGTTTCCTAGCAGGCACTTGGACTATCTAGGTTAACGAACGGGCACTTGCACTACGTAGGTAACCTAGCGGGCACTTGGACAGTCTAGGTTAACTAGCGTGCACTTGGACTATCCAGGTTAACTAGCGGGTACTTGGACTATGTAGGTTAACTACCGGGACCTTGGACTATGTAGATTAACTAGCGGAACTGGACTATCTACGTTAACTAGCGGACCCTTGGACTATGTAGATTCCCTAGGGGGCATTTGGACTATATAGATAACGTAGCGGGCAATTAGATTTTGTAGGTTACCTAGTGGCACAAGAATTATCTAGGTTACCTAGCTGGCACTTGAACTATCTACGTTATAGCGGGTTCTTAGAGTATGTAGGTTACCTAGCGGGCTGTTGGACTATCTAAGTTACCAAGCGGGCACTGGGACTATCTAGGTTAACTAACGGGCACTTGGACTATGTAGGTTCCCTAGCGGGCCCTTGGACTATGTAGGTTCCCTAGCGGGCACTTGGACTATGTGGGTTCCCTAGCGGGCATTTGGACTATCTAGGTTACCTAACGGGCACTTGGACTATGTAGGATCCCTATCGGACATTTGGACTATTTAGGTTACCTAGCGGTCACTTGGACTATCTAGGTTAACTAGCAGGCACTTGGACTATGTAGGTCAACTAGCGGGCCCTTGGACTATATAGGTTAGCAAACTGGCACTTGGACTATGTAGGTTAACTAGCTGACACTTGCACGATCTAGGTTAACTAGCAGGCTCTTGCACTTTGTAGGTTAACTAGCGGGCCCATTGACTATGTTGGTTAACTAGCGGGCACTTGGACGATCTAGGTTAACTAGCGGGCACTTGGACGATCTAGGTTACCTAGCGGGCACTTGGACTATGTAGGTTCCCTAGCGGGCATTTGGACTATATAGATAACATAGCGGGCACTTAGAATTTGTAGGTTATCTAGCGGGCCCTTTGACTATGTAGGTTACCTAGCGGGCACTTGGACGATCAGGTTAACTAGCGGGTACTTGGACTATGTAGGTTAACTAGCCGGCCCTTGGACTATGTAGATTAACTAGCGGCACTTGGACTATCTAAGTTAACTAGCGGTCCCTTTGACTATGTCGATTCCCTAGCGGGCATTTGGACTATATAGATAACCTAGCGGGCACTTAGACTTTGTAGGTTACCTAGCGGGCACTTGGACTATCTAGGTTACCTAGCTGGCACATGAACTATCTACGTTACCTAGCGGGTTCTTGGAGTATGTAGGTTACCTAGTGGGCTGTTGGACTATCTAGGTTACCAAGCGGACACTTGGACTATCTAGGTTAACTAACGGGCACTGGGACTATGTAGGTTCCCTAGCGGGACCTTGGACTATGTAAATTCCCTAGCGGGTACTTGGACTATGTGGGTTTCCTGGTGGGCATTTGGACTATCTAGGTTACCTAACGGGCACTTGGACTATGTAGGTTAACTAGAGGGCATTAGGACTATGTAGGTTCCCTATCGGGCACTTGGAGAATGTAGGTTAACGAGGGGGCACTAGGACTATGTAGGTTACCTAGCGGACCCTTGGACTACCTAGGTTACCTAGCGGGCATTTGGACTATGTAGGCTCCCTAGCGGTCATTTGGACTATATAGATAACCTAGCGGGCACTTAGACTTTGTAGGTTACCTAGCGGGCACTTGGACTATCTAGGATACCTAGCTGGCACTTGAACTATCTACGTTACCTAGCGGGTACTTGGAGTATGTAGGTTACCACCGGGCTGTTGGACTATCTAGGTTACCTAGCGGGCACTGGGACTATCTAGGTTAACTAACGGGCACTTGGACTATGTAGTTTCCCTAGCGGGCCCTTGGACTATGTAAGTTCCCAAGCGGGCACTTGGACTATGTGGGTTCCCTAGCGGGCATTTGGACTCTCTAGGTTACCTAGCGGGCATTTGGACTATATTGGTTACTTAGCGGGCACTTGGACTATGTAGGGTAACGAGCGGGCACTTGGACTATGTAGGTAACCTAGTGGTCACTTGAACTGTCTAGGTTACTCAGCGGGCACTTGGACTATGTAGGTTAACTAGCGGACACTTGGACTATGTAGGTTAACTAGCGGGTCCTTGGACGATGTAGGTTAACTAGCGGGCCCTAGGAATATGTAGGTTAACTAGCGGGCCCTTGGACTATGTAGATTAAATAGCGGCACTTGGACTATCTACATTAACTAGCGGGCCCTTGGACTATGTAGATTCCCTAGCGGGCACTTGGACTATGTATGTTCCCTAGCAGGCACTTGTACTATGTAGGTTCCAGAGCGGGCACTTGGACTATCTTGGTTCCCTAGCAGGCACTTGTACTATGTAGGTTAATTAGCGGAACTTGGACGATCTAGGTTAACTAGCGGGTACTTGGACTATATAGCTTAACTAGCGGGCCCTTGAACTATGTAGATTAACTATCGGCACTTGGACTATCTACATTAACTAGCGGGCCCTTGGACTATGTAGATTCCCTAGCGGGCACATGGACTATGTAGGTTCCATAGCGGGCACTTGGACTTTGTATGTTCCCTAGCGGGCACTTGGACTATGTATGTTCCCTACGGACACTTGAACTATGTAAGTTAACTACCGGGCACTTTGACTATGTAGGTTAACTAGCGACCCTTGGACTATCTTGGTTACCTAACGGGCACTTGGACTATGTAGGTTAACTATCGGACACTTGCACTATCTAGGTTACCGTACGGGCAATTGGACTATGTAAGTAACCTAGCGGGCACTTGGAGAGGCTTGGTTACCTAGCGGCCACTTGGACTTCTAGGTTAACGAACGGGCACTTGGACTATGTATGTTGCATAGCGGGCAATTGGACTACCTAGGTTAGGTAACGGGCACTAGGCCTATCTGGGTTTCTTAGCGAGCACTTGGAAGATCTAGGTTAACTAGAGGGCACTTGGACTATCTAGGTTGCCTAGCGGGCACTTGGACGATATAGGTTAACTAGCGTGCCCTTGGAATATCTAGGTTACGTAACGGGCACTTGGTATATAGGTTAACTAGCGGGCACTTGGACTATAGGTTACCCAGAGGACACTTGGACTATCTAGGTTAACTAGTGGTCCCTTGGACTATGTAGGTTAACTAGCGGGCCCTTGGACTCTTTGGGTTACCTAGCAGGCACTTGGGCTATATAGGTTACCTAGCGGGCACTAGGACTATGTAGGTTCCCTAGCGGGCCCTTGGACTATGTAAGTTCCCTAGCGGGCACTTGGACTATGTGGGTTCCCTAGGGGCATTTGGACTATCTAGGTTAACTAGCGAGCACTTGGACTATCTAGGTTAACTAGCCGGCATTTGGACTATTAGGGCCCCTAGTGGGCATTTGGACTATATTAGTTACCTAGCGGGCACTTGGAATATGTAGGTTAACGAACGGGCACTTGGACTATGTAGGTAACCTAGTGGTCACTTGAACTGTCTAGGTTACCTAGCGGGCACTTGGACTATGTAGATTAACTAGCGGGTACTTGGACTATGTAGGTTAACTAGCGAGCCCTTGGAATATGTAGATTAACTAGCGGCATTTGGACTATCTACGTTAACTAGCGGGCCCTTGGACTATGTAGATTCCCTAGCGGGTACTTGGACTACGTATGTTCCAGAGCGGGCACTTGGACTATCTAGATTCCCTAGCGGGCACTTGTACAATGTAGGTTAATTAGCGGACACTTGGACGATCTAGGTTAACTAGCGGGTACTTGGACTATGTAGGTTAAATAGCGGGCCGTTGAAATATGTAGATTAACTAGCGGCACTTGGACTATCTACATTAACTAGCGGGCCCTTGGATTATGTAGATTCCCTAGCGGGCACGTGGACTATGTAGGTTCCCTAGCTGGCACTTGGACTCTGTATGTTCCCTAGCAGGCACTTGGACTATGTATGTTCCCTACGGACACTTGAACTATGTAAGTTAACTACCGGGCACTTTGACTATGTAGGTTAACTAGAGGGCCTTTGGACTATCTAGGTTACCTAGCGGGCACTTGGACTATGTAGGTTAACTACCGGACACTTGCACTATCTAGGTTACCGAACGGGCATTTGGACTATGTAGGTAACCTAGCGGGCACTTGGAGAGTCTAGGTTACCTAGCGGGCACTTGGACTTCTAGGTTAACGAAAGGGCACTTGGACTATGTATGTTGCATAGCGGGCAATTGGACTATCTAGGTTAGGTAAAGAGCACTTGGACTATCTAGGTTTCTTAGTGGGCATTTGGAAGATCTAGGCTAACTAGAGGGCACTTGGACTATCTTGGTTAACTAGCGTGCACTTGGACTATCTAGGTTTCTTAGCGGGTACTTGGAGTATGTAGGTTAACTAGCGGGCCCTTGGACTATGTAGATTAACTAGTGGCACTTGGACTATCTACCTTAAGTAGCGGGCCCTTGGACTATCTAGATGAACTACCGGGCACTTGGACTATGTAGGCTAACTAGGGGTCCCTTGGACGATCTAGGTTGCCTAGCGGGAACTTGGACTATGTAGGTTAACTAGCGGGCACTTGGACTATCTATGTTAACTAGCGTGTACCTGGCTATGTAGGTTCCTTAGCGTGAACTTGGACTATGTAGGTTCCTTAGCGGGCACTTGGACTATCTAGGTTGCCTAGCGGGCACTTGGACGATATAGGTTAACTAGCGTGCCCTTGGAATATCTAGGTTACGTAACGGGCACTTGGTATATAGGTTAACTAGCGGGCACTTGGACTATGTAGGTTAACTAAAGGACACTTGGACTATCTAGGTTAACTAGTGGGCCCTTGGACTATGTAGGTTAACTAGCGGGCACTTGGACGATCTAGGTTAACTAGCGGGCACTTGAACTATCAAAGTGAACAAGTGAGCCCTTGGACTATGTTGGTTAACTAGCGGGCCCTTGGACTATCTGGGTTACCTAGCGGGCACTTGGGCTATATAGATTACCTAGCGGGCACTTGGACTATGTAGGTTACCTAGGGGGCACTTGGATTATCTAGGTTAACGAACGGGCACTTGGAATATGCAGGCAACCTAGAGGGCACTTGGACTGTCTAGGTTACCTAGCGGCACTTGGACTTCTAGGTTAACGAACGGGCTCTTGGACTATGTAGTTTGCCTAGCGGGCACTTGGACTATCTAGGTTAGGTAACGGGCACTTGGACTATCTAGGTTACCTAACGGGCACTTTGACTATCTAGGTAACATAGCGTGCACTTGGACTATGTAGGTTAACTAGCGAGTACTTGGACTCTAGGTTACCTAGCGGGCACTTGAACTATCTAGGTTACCTAGCGGGCTCTTGGACTATGTAGGTTTCCTAGCAGGCACTTGGACTATCTAGGTTAACGAACGGGCATTTGGACTACGTAGGTAACCTAGCGGGCACTTGGACAGTCTAGGTTACCTAGCGGGCACTTGGACTATCTAGGTTAACTAACAGGCACTTGGACGATGTAGGTTACCTAGCGGGCACTTGGACTATGTAGGATCCCTATCGGACATTTGGACTACTTAGGTTACCTAGCGGGCACTTGGACTATCTAGGTTAACTAGCGGGCACTTGGATTATCTAGGTCAACTAGTGGGCCCCTGTACTATGTAGGTTAACTAGCGAGCACTTGGACTATCTAGGTTAACTAGCGGACCTTGGACTATGTAGGTTAACTAGCGGGCCCTTGGACTATGTAGGTTTACTAGCGGGCACTTGGACGATCTAGGTTAACAAGAGGGCACTTGGACTATCTAGGTTAACTAGCGGGCACTTGGATGATCATTGTTAACTAGCGGACACTTGGACTATCTAGGTTAGCTAACGGGCACATGGACTAAGTACGTCCCCTAGTGGGCACATGGACTCTAGGTTAACTAATGGGCACTAGGACTATCTAGGTTAACTAGCTGGCCCTTGGACTATCTAGGTTACCTAGCTGGCACTTGGACTATGAATGTACCCTAGCGGTCACTAGGACTATGTAGGTCAACTAGCGGGCCCTTGGACTATCTAGGTTAGCTAACTGGCACGTGGACTATGTAGGTAAACTAGCGGACACTTGCATGATCTAGGTTAACTAGCGGGCTCTTGCACTCTGTAGGTTAACTAGCGGGCACTTGGACTATCTAGGTTACGTAGCAGGCACTTGGACTATGTACGTTCCCTAGTGAGCACTTGGACTATCTACCTTACCTAGCGGGCACTTGGACTATGTACGTTACCTAGCGGGCACTTGGACTATGTACGTTTCCTAGCGGGTACTTGGACTATCTATGTTAACTAGCGGGAACTTGGACTATGTAGGTTCCCTATGGGGCACTTGGACTAGGTAGGTTCCCTAGCGGGCACTTGGTCTATCTCGGTTAACTAGCGGGCACTTGGACTATCTAGGTTAACTAGTGAGCACTTGGACTATCTAGCATAACTAGTGGGCACTTGGACTATGTAGGTAACCTAGTGGTCACTTGAACTGTCTAGGTTACCTAGCGGGCACTTGGACTATCTAGGTTAACTAGTGTGCCCTTGGACGATGTAGGTTAACTAGCGGGCCCTTGGACGATCTAAGTTAACTAGCAGGTATTTGGACTATGTAGGTTAACTAACGGGCCCTTGGACTATGTAGATTAACTAGCGGCACTTGGACTATCTACGTTAACTAGCGGGCCCTTGGACTATGTAGATTCCCTAGCGGGCACTTGGACTATGTATGTTCCAGAGCGGGCACTTGGACAATGTAGGTTCCCTAGCAGGCACTTGGACTATGTAGGTTCTCTAGCGGGCACTTGGACTATGTAGTATAACTAGCGGACACTTGGACGATCTAGGTTAACTAGCGGGTACTTGGACTATGTAGGTTAACTAGCAGGCCCTTAGACTATGTAGATTAACTAGCAGCACTTGGACTATCTACATTAACCAGCGGGCCCTTGGACTATGTAGATTCCCTAGCGGGCACTTGGACTACGTAGGTTCCCTAGAGGGCACTTGGAATATGTAGGTTCCCTAGCGGGCACTTGGACTATGAATGTTACCTACGGACACTTGAACTATGTAAGTTAACTACCGGGCACTTTGACTATATATGTTAACTAGCGGGCCCTTGGACTACTTAGGTTAACTAGCAGACACTTGCACTATGTAGGTTACCTAGCGGGCACTTGGAATATCTAGGTTACCTAACGGGCACTTGGACTATGTAGGTTCCCTAGCGGGCACTTGGATTATATAGGTTCCCTATTGGGCACTTGGACTATGAAGGTTAACTAGCGGGCATTTGGACTATGTAGGTTACCTAGCGGGCACTTGGACTATGTAGGTTGCCTATCGGGCACTTGGAGAATGTAGGTTAACTAGGGGGCACTAGGACAATGTAGGTTACCTAGCGGACCCTTGGACTATCTAGGTTACTTAGGGGGAACCTGGACTATGTAGGTTAACTAGTGGGCACTTGGACTATCTAGGTTACCTAGCAGGCACTTGGACTATGTAGGTTAACTAGCGGGCACGTGGACTATCTAGGTTACCTAGCGGGCACTTGGATTATGTACGTTCCCTAGCGGGCACTTGGACTATCTACGTTACCTAGCGGGCACTTAGAATATGTACGTTACCTAGCGGGCACTTGGACTATGTAGGTTCCCTAGCGGACACTTGGACTATGTGGTTTCCCTAGCGGGCATTTAGACTATCTAGGTTACCTAACGGGCACTTGGACTATGTAGTTTCCCTAGCGGGCACCTGGATTATGTAGGTTCCCTATCGGGCACTTGGACTATGTAGGTTAATTAGCGGGCATCTGGACTATGTAGGTTACCTAGCTGGCACTTGGACTATGTAGGTTACCTAGCGGGCACTTGGACTATATAGGTTCCCTCTCGGGCACTTGGACTATTTAGGTTACCTAGCGGGCCCTTGGACTATCTAGGTTACCTAGGGGGAACCTGGACTATGTAGGTTAACTAGTGGGCACTTGGACTATCTAGGTTACCTTGCAGGCACTTGGACTATGTAGGTTAACTAGCGGGCACTTGGACTATGTACGTTTCCTAGCGGGCACTTGGACTATCTACGTTACCTAGCGGGCACCTGGACTATGTACGTTCCCTAGCGGGCACTTGGACTATGTACGTTTCCTAGCGGGTACTTGGACTAGATAGGTTCCCTAGCGGCACTTGGCCTATCTAGGTTAACGAACGGGCACTTGGACTATGTAGGTTAACTAACGGACACTTCGAATATCTAGGTTAGCTAACGGGCACTTGGACTATCTAGGTCAACTAGTGGGCCCTTGTACTATGTAGGTTAACTAGCGAGCACTTGGACTATCTAGGTTAACTAGCGGACCTTGGACTATGTAGGTTAACTAGCGGGCCCTTGGACTATGTAGATTTACTAGCGGGCACTTGGACGATCTAGGTTAACTAGAGGGCACTTGGACTATCTAGGTTAACTAGCGGGCACTTGGATGATCATTGTTAACTAGCGGGCACTTGGATTATCTAGGTTAGATAACGGGCACATGGACTAAGTACGTCCCCTAGTGGGCACTTGGACTATCTAGGTTAACTAACGGGCACTAGGACTATCTAGGTTAACTAGCGGGCAATTGGACTATCTAGGTTAACTAGCGGGCACTTGGACTATCTAGGTTACCTAGCTGGCACTTGGACTATGAAGGTTCCCTAGCGGGCACGTGGACTATGTAGGTTAACTAGCGGTCACTTGCACGATCTAGGTTAACTAGCGGGCTCTTGCACTATGTAGGTTAACTAGCGGGCCCATTGACTATGTAGTTTAACTAGCGGGCACTTGGACGATCTAGGTTAACTAGCGGGCACTTGGACGATCTAGGTTAACTAGCGGGCACTTGGACGATATAGGTTAACTAGCGGGCACTTGGATTATCTAGGTTAGCTAGCGGGCTCTTGCACTATGTAGGTTAACTAGCGGGCCCATTGACTATTTAGGTTAACTAGCGGGCACTTGGACGATCTATGTTACCTACGGGGAACTTTGACTATGTAGGTTAACTAGTTGGCACTTGGACTATCTAGGTTAACTAGCGTGCACTTGGCTATGTAGGTTCCTTAGCGTGAACTTGGACTATGTAGGTTCCTTAGCGGGCACTTGGACTATCTAGGTTGCCTAGCGGGCACTTGGACGATATAGGTTAACTATCGTGCCCTTGGAATATCTAGGTTACGTAACGGGCACTTGGTATATAGGTTAACTAGCGGGCACTTGGACTATGTAGGTTAACTAAAGGAAACTTGGACTATCTAGGTTAACTAGTGGGCCCTTGGACTATGTAGGTTAACTAGCGGGCACTTGGACAATCTATGTTAACTAGCGGGCGCTTGGACGATCTAGGTTAACTAGCGGGCACTTGAACTATCAAAGTGAACAAGTGAGCCCTTGGACTATGTTCGTTAACTAGCGGGCCCTTGGACTATCTGGGTTACCTAGCGGGCACTTGGGCTATATAGGTTACCTAGCGGGCACTTGGACTATGTAGTTTCCCTAGCGGGCACTTGGATTATGTAGGTTCCCTATCGGGCACTTGGACTATGTAGGTTACCTAGCGGGCCCTTGGACTATCTATGTTACCTAGGGGGAACCTGGACTATGTAGGTTAACTAGTGGGCACTTGGACTATAGGTTACCCAGAGGACACTTGGACTATCTAGGTTAACTAGTGGTCCCTTGGACTATGTAGGTTAATAGCGGGCCCTTGGACTCTTTGGGTTACCTAGCAGGCACTTGGGCTATATAGGTTACCTAGCGGGCACTAGGACTATGTAGGTTCCCTAGCGGGCCCTTGGACTATGTAAGTTCCCTAGCGGGCACTTGGACTATGTGGGTTCCCTAGGGGCATTTGGACTATCTAGGTTAACTAGCGAGCACTTGGACTATCTTGGTTAACTAGCCGGCATTTGGACTATTAGGGCCCCTAGTGGGCATTTGGACTATATTAGTTACCTAGCGGGCACTTGGAATATGTAGGTTAACGAACGGGCACTTGGACTATGTAGGTAACCTAGTGGTCACTTGAACTGTCTAGGTTACCTAGCGGGCACTTGGACTATGTAGATTAACTAGCGGGTACTTGGACTATGTAGGTTAACTAGCGAGCCCTTGGAATATGTAGATTAACTAGCGGCATTTGGACTATCTAAGTTACCTAGCGGGCCCTTGGACTATGTAGATTCCCTAGCGGGTACTTGGACTATGTATGTTCCAGAGCGGGCACTTGGACTATCTAGATTCCCTAGCGGGCACTTGTACAATGTAGGTTAATTAGCGGACACTTGGACGATCTAGGTTAACTAGCGGGTACTTGGACTATGTAGGTTAAATAGCGGGCCGTTGAAATATGTAGATTAAGTAGCGACACTTGGACTATCTACATTAACTAGCGGGCCCTTGGATTATGTTGATTCCCTAGCGGGCACGTGGACTATGTAGGTTCCCTAGCTGGCACTTGGACTCTGTATGTTCCCTAGCAGGCACTTGGACTATGTATGTTCCCTACGGACACTTGAATTATGTAAGTTAACTACCGGGCACTTTGACTATGTAGGTTAACTAGAGGGCCTTTGGACTATCTAGGTTACCTAGCGGGCACTTGGACTATGTAGGTTAACTACCGGACACTTGCACTATCTAGGTTACCGAACGGGCATTTGGACTATGTAGGTAACCTAGCGGGCACTTGGAGAGTCTAGGTTACCTAGCGGGCACTTGGACTTCTAGGTTAACGAAAGGGCACTTGGACTATGTATGTTGCATAGCGGGCAATTGGACTATCTAGGTTAGGTAAAGAGTACTTGGACTATCTAGGTTTCTTAGTGGGCATTTGGAAGATCTAGGCTAACTAGAGGGCACTTGGACTATCTTGGTTAACTAGCGTGCACTTGGACTATCTAGGTTTCTTAGCGGGTACTTGGAGTATGTAGGTTAACTAGCGGGCCCTTGGACTATGTAGATTAACTAGTGGCACTTGGACTATCTACCTTAAGTAGCGGGCCCTTGGACTATCTAGATGAACTACCGGGCACTTGGACTATGTAGGCTAACTAGGGGTCCCTTGGACGATCTAGGTTGCCTAGCGGGAACTTGGACTATGTAGGTTAACTAGCGGGCACTTGGACTATCTATGTTAACTAGCGTGTACCTGGCTATGTAGGTTCCTTAGCGTGAACTTGGACTATGTAGGTTCCTTAGCGGGCACTTGGACTATCTAGGTTGCCTAGCGGGCACTTGGACGATATAGGTTAACTAGCGTGCCCTTGGAATATCTAGGTTACGTAACGGGCACTTGGTATATAGGTTAACTAGCGGGCACTTGGACTATGTAGGTTAACTAAAGGACACTTGGACTATCTAGGTTAACTAGTGGGCCCTTGGACTATGTAGGTTAACTAGCGGGCACTTGGACGATCTAGGTTAACTAGCGGGCACTTGAACTATCAAAGTGAACAAGTGAGCCCTTGGACTATGTTGGTTAACTAGCGGGCCCTTGGACTATCTGGGTTACCTAGCGGGCACTTGGGCTATATAGATTACCTAGCGGGCACTTGGACTATGTAGGTTACCTAGGGGGCACTTGGATTATCTAGGTTAACGAACGGGCACTTGGAATATGCAGGCAACCTAGAGGGCACTTGGACTGTCTAGGTTACCTAGCGGCACTTGGACTTCTAGGTTAACGAACGGGCTCTTGGACTATGTAGTTTGCCTAGCGGGCACTTGGACTATCTAGGTTAGGTAACGGGCACTTGGACTATCTAGGTTACCTAACGGGCACTTTGACTATCTAGGTAACATAGCGTGCACTTGGACTATGTAGGTTAACTAGCGAGTACTTGGACTCTAGGTTACCTAGCGGGCACTTGAACTATCTAGGTTACCTAGCGGGCTCTTGGACTATGTAGGTTTCCTAGCAGGCACTTGGACTATCTAGGTTAACGAACGGGCACTTGGACTACGTAGGTAACCTAGCGGGCACTTGGACAGTCTAGGTTACCTAGCGGGCACTTGGACTATCTAGGTTAACTAACAGGCACTTGGACGATGTAGGTTACCTAGCGGGCACTTGGACTATGTAGGATCCCTATCGGACATTTGGACTACTTAGGTTACCTAGCGGGCACTTGGACTATCTAGGTTAACTAGCGGGCACTTGGATTATCTAGGTCAACTAGTGGGCCCCTGTACTATGTAGGTTAACTAGCGAGCACTTGGACTATCTAGGTTAACTAGCGGACCTTGGACTATGTAGGTTAACTAGCGGGCCCTTGGACTATGTAGGTTTACTAGCGGGCACTTGGACGATCTAGGTTAACAAGAGGGCACTTGGACTATCTAGGTTAACTAGCGGGCACTTGGATGATCATTGTTAACTAGCGGACACTTGGACTATCTAGGTTAGCTAACGGGCACATGGACTAAGTACGTCCCCTAGTGGGCACATGGACTCTAGGTTAACTAATGGGCACTAGGACTATCTAGGTTAACTAGCTGGCCCTTGGACTATCTAGGTTACCTAGCTGGCACTTGGACTATGAATGTACCCTAGCGGTCACTAGGACTATGTAGGTCAACTAGCGGGCCCTTGGACTATCTAGGTTAGCTAACTGGCACGTGGACTATGTAGGTAAACTAGCGGACACTTGCATGATCTAGGTTAACTAGCGGGCTCTTGCACTATGTAGGTTAACTAGCGGGCACTTGGACTATCTAGGTTAACTAGCGGGCACTTGGACGATCTAGGTTAACTAGCGGGGCCTTGGACTATGTAGATTTACTAGCGGGCACTTGGACGATCTAGGTTAACTAGAGGGCACTTGGACTATCTAGGTTAACTAGCGGGCACTTGGATGATCATTGTTAACTAGCGGGCACTTGGACTATCTAGGTTAGATAACGGGCACATGGACTAAGTACGTCCCCTAGTGGGCACTTGGACTATCTAGGTTAACTAACGGGCACTAGGACTATCTAGGTTAACTAGCGGGCAATTGGACTATCTAGGTTAACTAGCGGGCACTTGGACTATCTAGGTTACCTAGCTGGCACTTGGACTATGAAGGTTCCCTAGCGGGCACTTGGACTATGTAGGTCAACTAACGGGCCCTTGGACTATCTAGGTTAGCTAACTGGCACGTGGACTATGTAGGTTAACTAGCGGTCACTTGCACGATCTAGGTTAACTAGCGGGCTCTTGCACTATGTAGGTTAACTAGCGGGCCCATTGACTATGTAGGTTAACTAGCGGGCACTTGGACGATCTAGGTTAACTAGCGGGCACTTGGACGATCTAGGTTAACTAGCGGGCACTTGGACGATATAGGTTAACTAGCGGGCACTTGGATTATCTAGGTTAGCTAGCGTGCTCTTGCACTATGTAGGTTAACTAGCGGGCCCATTGACTATTTAGGTTAACTAGCGGGCACTTGGACGATCTATGTTACCTACGGGGAACTTTGACTATGTAGGTTAACTAGTTGGCACTTGGACTATCTAGGTTAACTAGCGTGCACTTGGCTATGTAGGTTCCTTAGCGTGAACTTGGACTATGTAGGTTCCTTAGCGGGCACTTGGACTATCTAGGTTGCCTAGCGGGCACTTGGACGATATAGGTTAACTATCGTGCCCTTGGAATATCTAGGTTACGTAACGGGCACTTGGTATATAGGTTAACTAGCGGGCACTTGGACTATGTAGGTTAACTAAAGGACACTTGGACTATCTAGGTTAACTAGTGGGCCCTTGGACTATGTAGGTTAACTAGCGGGCACTTGGACAATCTATGTTAACTAGCGGGCGCTTGGACGATCTAGGTTAACTAGCGGGCACTTGAACTATCAAAGTGAACAAGTGAGCCCTTGGACTATGTTCGTTAACTAGCGGGCCCTTGGACTATCTGGGTTACCTAGCGGGCACTTGGGCTATATAGGTTACCTAGCGGGCACTTGGACTATGTAGTTTCCCTAGCGGGCACTTGGATTATGTAGGTTCCCTATCGTGCACTTGGACTATGTAGGTTAACTAGCGGGCATTTGGACTATGTAGGTTACCTAGCTGGCACTTGGACTATGTAGGTTACCTAGCGGGCACTTGGACTATATAGGTTCCCTATCGGGCACTTGGACTATGTAGGTTACCTAGCGGGCCCTTGGACTATCTAGGTTACCTAGGGGGAACCTGGACTATGTAGGTTAACTAGTGGGCACTTGGACTATAGGTTACCCAGAGGACACTTGGACTATCTAGGTTAACTAGTGGTCCCTTGGACTATGTAGTTTAACTAGCGTCCCTTGGACTCTTTGGGTTACCTAGCAGGCACTTGGGCTATATAGGTTACCTAGCGGGCACTAGGACTATGTAGGTTCCCTAGCGGGCCCTTGGACTATGTAAGTTCCCTAGCGGGCACTTGGACTATGTGGGTTCCCTAGGGGCATTTGGACTATCTAGGTTAACTAGCGAGCACTTGGACTATCTAGGTTAACTAGCCGGCATTTGGACTATTAGGGCCCCTAGTGGGCATTTGGACTATATTAGTTACCTAGCGGGCACTTGGAATATGTAGGTTAACGAACGGGCACTTGGACTATGTAGGTAACCTAGTGGTCACTTGAACTGTCTAGGTTACCTAGCGGGCACTTGGACTATGTAGATTAACTAGCGGGTACTTGGACTATGTAGGTTAACTAGCGAGCCCTTGGAATATGTAGATTAACTAGCGGCATTTGGACTATCTACGTTAACTAGCGGGCCCTTGGACTATGTAGATTCCCTAGCAGGTACTTGGACTACGTATGTTCCAGAGCGGGCACTTGGACTATCTAGATTCCCTAGCGGGCACTTGTACAATGTAGGTTAATTAGCGGACACTTGGACGATCTAGGTTAACTCGCGGGTACTTGGACTATGTAGGTTAAATAGCGGGCCGTTGAAATATGTAGATTAAGTAGCGGCACTTGGACTATCTACATTAACTAGCGGGCCCTTGGATTATGTAGATTCCCTAGCGGGCACGTGGACTATGTAGGTTCCCTAGCTGGCACTTGGACTCTGTATGTTCCCTAGCAGGCACTTGGACTATGTATGTTCCCTACGGACACTTGAACTATGTAAGTTAACTACAGGGCACTTTGACTATGTAGGTTAACTAGAGGGCCTTTGGACTATCTAGGTTACCTAGCGGGCACTTGGACTATGTAGGTTAACTACCGGACACTTGCACTATCTAGGTTACCGAACGGGCATTTGGACTATGTAGGTAACCTAGCGGGCACTTGGAGAGTCTAGGTTACCTAGCGGGCACTTGGACTTCTAGGTTAACGAAAGGGCACTTGGACTATGTATGTTGCATAGCGGGCAATTGGACTATCTAGGTTAGGTAAAGAGCACTTGGACTATCTAGGTTTCTTAGTGGGCATTTGGAAGATCTAGGCTAACTAGAGGGCACTTGGACTATCTTGGTTAACTAGCGTGCACTTGGACTATCTAGGTTTCTTAGCGGGTACTTGGAGTATGTAGGTTAACTAGCGGGCCCTTGGACTATGTAGATTAACTAGTGGCACTTGGACTATCTACCTTAAGTAGCGGGCCCTTGGACTATCTAGATGAACTACCGGGCACTTGGACTATGTAGGCTAACTAGGGGTCCCTTGGACGATCTAGGTTGCCTAGCGGGAACTTGGACTATGTAGGTTAACTAGCGGGCACTTGGACTATCTATGTTAACTAGCGTGTACCTGGCTATGTAGGTTCCTTAGCGTGAACTTGGACTATGTAGGTTCCTTAGCGGGCACTTGGACTATCTAGGTTGCCTAGCGGGCACTTGGACGATATAGGTTAACTAGCGTGCCCTTGGAATATCTAGGTTACGTAACGGGCACTTGGTATATAGGTTAACTAGCGGGCACTTGGACTATGTAGGTTAACTAAAGGACACTTGGACTATCTAGGTTAACTAGTGGGCCCTTGGACTATGTAGGTTAACTAGCGGGCACTTGGACGATCTAGGTTAACTAGCGGGCACTTGAACTATCAAAGTGAACAAGTGAGCCCTTGGACTATGTTGGTTAACTAGCGGGCCCTTGGACTATCTGGGTTACCTAGCGGGCACTTGGGCTATATAGATTACCTAGCGGGCACTTGGACTATGTAGGTTACCTAGGGGGCACTTGGATTATCTAGGTTAACGAACGGGCACTTGGAATATGCAGGCAACCTAGAGGGCACTTGGACTGTCTAGGTTACCTAGCGGCACTTGGACTTCTAGGTTAACGAACGGGCTCTTGGACTATGTAGTTTGCCTAGCGGGCACTTGGACTATCTAGGTTAGGTAACGGGCACTTGGACTATCTAGGTTACCTAACGGGCACTTTGACTATCTAGGTAACATAGCGTGCACTTGGACTATGTAGGTTAACTAGCGAGTACTTGGACTCTAGGTTACCTAGCGGGCACTTGAACTATCTAGGTTACCTAGCGGGCTCTTGGACTATGTAGGTTTCCTAGCAGGCACTTGGACTATCTAGGTTAACGAACGGGCACTTGGACTACGTAGGTAACCTAGCGGGCACTTGGACAGTCTAGGTTACCTAGCGGGCACTTGGACTATCTAGGTTAACTAACAGGCACTTGGACGATGTAGGTTACCTAGCGGGCACTTGGACTATGTAGGATCCCTATCGGACATTTGGACTACTTAGGTTACCTAGCGGGCACTTGGACTATCTAGGTTAACTAGCGGGCACTTGGATTATCTAGGTCAACTAGTGGGCCCCTGTACTATGTAGGTTAACTAGCGAGCACTTGGACTATCTAGGTTAACTAGCGGACCTTGGACTATGTAGGTTAACTAGCGGGCCCTTGGACTATGTAGGTTTACTAGAGGGCACTTGGACGATCTAGGTTAACAAGAGGGCACTTGGACTATCTAGGTTAACTAGCGGGCACTTGGATGATCATTGTTAACTAGCGGACACTTGGACTATCTAGGTTAGCTAACGGGCACATGGACTAAGTACGTCCCCTAGTGGGCACATGGACTCTAGGTTAACTAATGGGCACTAGGACTATCTAGGTTAACTAGCTGGCCCTTGGACTATCTAGGTTACCTAGCTGGCACTTGGACTATGAATGTACCCTAGCGGTCACTAGGACTATGTAGGTCAACTAGCGGGCCCTTGGACTATCTAGGTTAGCTAACTGGCACGTGGACTATGTAGGTAAACTAGCGGACACTTGCATGATCTAGGTTAACTAGCGGGCTCTTGCACAATGTAGGTTAACTAGCGGGCACTTGGACTATCTAGGTTAACTAGCGGGCACTTGGACGATCTAGGTTAACTAGCGGGGCCTTGGACTATGTAGATTTACTAGCGGGCACTTGGACGATCTAGGTTAACTAGAGGGCACTTGGACTATCTAGGTTAACTAGCGGGCACTTGGATGATCATTGTTAACTAGCGGGCACTTGGACTATCTAGGTTAGATAACGGGCACATGGACTAAGTACGTCCCCTAGTGGGCACTTGGACTATCTAGGTTAACTAACGGGCACTAGGACTATCTAGGTTAACTAGCGGGCAATTGGACTATCTAGGTTAACTAGCGGGCACTTGGACTATCTAGGTTACCTAGCTGGCACTTGGACTATGAAGGTTCCCTAGCGGGCACTTGGACTATGTAGGTCAACTAACGGGCCCTTGGACTATCTAGGTTAGCTAACTGGCACGTGGACTATGTAGGTTAACTAGCGGTCACTTGCACGATCTAGGTTAACTAGCGGGCTCTTGCACTATGTAGGTTAACTAGCGGGCCCATTGACTATGTAGGTTAACTAGCGGGCACTTGGACGATCTAGGTTAACTAGCGGGCACTTGGACGATCTAGGTTAACTAGCGGGCACTTGGACGATATAGGTTAACTAGCGGGCACTTGGATTATCTAGGTTAGCTAGCGTGCTCTTGCACTATGTAGGTTAACTAGCGGGCCCATTGACTATTTAGGTTAACTAGCGGGCACTTGGACGATCTATGTTACCTACGGGGAACTTTGACTATGTAGGTTAACTAGTTGGCACTTGGACTATCTAGGTTAACTAGCGTGCACTTGGCTATGTAGGTTCCTTAGCGTGAACTTGGACTATGTAGGTTCCTTAGCGGGCACTTGGACTATCTAGGTTGCCTAGCGGGCACTTGGACGATATAGGTTAACTATCGTGCCCTTGGAATATCTAGGTTACGTAACGGGCACTTGGTATATAGGTTAACTAGCGGGCACTTGGACTATGTAGGTTAACTAAAGGACACTTGGACTATCTAGGTTAACTAGTGGGCCCTTGGACTATGTAGGTTAACTAGCGGGCACTTGGACAATCTATGTTAACTAGCGGGCGCTTGGACGATCTAGGTTAACTAGCGGGCACTTGAACTATCAAAGTGAACAAGTGAGCCCTTGGACTATGTTCGTTAACTAGCGGGCCCTTGGACTATCTGGGTTACCTAGCGGGCACTTGGGCTATATAGGTTACCTAGCGGGCACTTGGACTATGTAGTTTCCCTAGCGGGCACTTGGATTATGTAGGTTCCCTATCGTGCACTTGGACTATGTAGGTTAACTAGCGGGCATTTGGACTATGTAGGTTACCTAGCTGGCACTTGGACTATGTAGGTTACCTAGCGGGCACTTGGACTATATAGGTTCCCTATCGGGCACTTGGACTATGTAGGTTACCTAGCGGGCCCTTGGACTATCTAGGTTACCTAGGGGGAACCTGGACTATGTAGGTTAACTAGTGGGCACTTGGACTATAGGTTACCCAGAGGACACTTGGACTATCTAGGTTAACTAGTGGTCCCTTGGACTATGTAGTTTAACTAGCGTCCCTTGGACTCTTTGGGTTACCTAGCAGGCACTTGGGCTATATAGGTTACCTAGCGGGCACTAGGACTATGTAGGTTCCCTAGCGGGCCCTTGGACTATGTAAGTTCCCTAGCGGGCACTTGGACTATGTGGGTTCCCTAGGGGCATTTGGACTATCTAGGTTAACTAGCGAGCACTTGGACTATCTAGGTTAACTAGCCGGCATTTGGACTATTAGGGCCCCTAGTGGGCATTTGGACTATATTAGTTACCTAGCGGGCACTTGGAATATGTAGGTTAACGAACGGGCACTTGGACTATGTAGGTAACCTAGTGGTCACTTGAACTGTCTAGGTTACCTAGCGGGCACTTGGACTATGTAGATTAACTAGCGGGTACTTGGACTATGTAGGTTAACTAGCGAGCCCTTGGAATATGTAGATTAACTAGCGGCATTTGGACTATCTACGTTAACTAGCGGGCCCTTGGACTATGTAGATTCCCTAGCAGGTACTTGGACTACGTATGTTCCAGAGCGGGCACTTGGACTATCTAGATTCCCTAGCGGGCACTTGTACAATGTAGGTTAATTAGCGGACACTTGGACGATCTAGGTTAACTAGCGGGTACTTGGACTATGTAGGTTAAATAGCGGGCCGTTGAAATATGTAGATTAAGTAGCGGCACTTGGACTATCTACATTAACTAGCGGGCCCTTGGATTATGTAGATTCCCTAGCGGGCACGTGGACTATGTAGGTTCCCTAGCTGGCACTTGGACTCTGTATGTTCCCTAGCAGGCACTTGGACTATGTATGTTCCCTACGGACACTTGAACTATGTAAGTTAACTACAGGGCACTTTGACTATGTAGGTTAACTAGAGGGCCTTTGGACTATCTAGGTTACCTAGCGGGCACTTGGACTATGTAGGTTAACTACCGGACACTTGCACTATCTAGGTTACCGAACGGGCATTTGGACTATGTAGGTAACCTAGCGGGCACTTGGAGAGTCTAGGTTACCTAGCGGGCACTTGGACTTCTAGGTTAACGAAAGGGCACTTGGACTATGTATGTTGCATAGCGGGCAATTGGACTATCTAGGTTAGGTAAAGAGCACTTGGACTATCTAGGTTTCTTAGTGGGCATTTGGAAGATCTAGGCTAACTAGAGGGCACTTGGACTATCTTGGTTAACTAGCGTGCACTTGGACTATCTAGGTTTCTTAGCGGGTACTTGGAGTATGTAGGTTAACTAGCGGGCCCTTGGACTATGTAGATTAACTAGTGGCACTTGGACTATCTACCTTAAGTAGCGGGCCCTTGGACTATCTAGATGAACTACCGGGCACTTGGACTATGTAGGCTAACTAGGGGTCCCTTGGACGATCTAGGTTGCCTAGCGGGAACTTGGACTATGTAGGTTAACTAGCGGGCACTTGGACTATCTATGTTAACTAGCGTGTACCTGGCTATGTAGGTTCCTTAGCGTGAACTTGGACTATGTAGGTTCCTTAGCGGGCACTTGGACTATCTAGGTTGCCTAGCGGGCACTTGGACGATATAGGTTAACTAGCGTGCCCTTGGAATATCTAGGTTACGTAACGGGCACTTGGTATATAGGTTAACTAGCGGGCACTTGGACTATGTAGGTTAACTAAAGGACACTTGGACTATCTAGGTTAACTAGTGGGCCCTTGGACTATGTAGGTTAACTAGCGGGCACTTGGACAATCTATGTTAACTAGCGGGCGCTTGGACGATCTAGGTTAACTAGCGGGCACTTGAACTATCAAAGTGAACAAGTGAGCCCTTGGACTATGTTGGTTAACTAGCGGGCCCTTGGACTATCTGGGTTACCTAGCGGGCACTTGGGCTATATAGGTTACCTAGCGGGCACTTGGACTATGTAGTTTCCCTAGCGGGCACTTGGATTATGTAGGTTCCCTATCGGGCACTTGGACTATGTAGGTTAACTAGCGGGCATTTGGACTATGTAGGTTACCTAGCTGGCACTTGGACTATGTAGGTTACCTAGCGGGCACTTGGACTATATAGGTTCCCTATCGGGCACTTGGACTATGTAGGTTACCTAGCGGGCCCTTGGACTATCTAGGTTACCTAGGGGGAACCTGGACTATGTAGGTTAACTAGTGGGCACTTGGACTATCTAGGTTACCTTGCAGGCACTTGGACTATGTAGGTTAACTAGCGGGCACTTGGACTATGTACGTTTCCTAGCGGGCACTTGGACTATCTACGTTACCTAGCGGGCACCTGGACTATGTACGTTACCTAGCGGGCACTTGGACTATGTACGTTTCCTAGCGGGTACTTGGACTAGATAGGTTCCCTAGCGGCACTTGGCCTATCTAGGTTAACGAACGGGCACTTGGACTATGTAGGTTAACTAACGGACACTTCGAATATCTAGGTTAGCTAACGGGCACTTGGACTATCTAGGTCAACTAGTGGGCCCTTGTACTATGTAGGTTAACTAGCGAGCACTTGGACTATCTAGGTTAACTAGCGGACCTTGGACTATGTAGGTTAACTAGCGGGCCCTTGGACTATGTAGATTTACTAGCGGGCACTTGGACGATCTAGGTTAACTAGAGGGCACTTGGACTATCTAGGTTAACTAGCGGGCACTTGGATGATCATTGTTAACTAGCGGGCACTTGGACTATCTAGGCTAGATAACGGGCACATGGACTAAGTACGTCCCCTAGTGGGCACTTGGACTATCTAGGTTAACTAACGGGCACTAGGACTATCTAGGTTAACTAGCGGGCAATTGGACTATCTAGGTTAACTAGCGGGCACTTGGACTATCTAGGTTACCTAGCTGGCACTTGGACTATGAAGGTTCCCTAGCGGGCACTTGGACTATGTAGGTCAACTAACGGGCCCTTGGACTATCTAGGTTAGCTAACTGGCACGTGGACTATGTAGGTTAACTAGCGGTCACTTGCACGATCTAGGTTACCTAGCGGGCTCTTGCACTATGTAGGTTAACTAGCGGGCCCATTGACTATGTAGGTTAACTAGCGGGCACTTGGACGATCTAGGTTAACTAGCGGGCACTTGGACGATATAGGTTAACTAGCGGGCACTTGGATTATCTAGGTTAGCTAGCGGGATCTTGCACTATGTAGGTTAACTAGCGGGCCCATTGACTATTTAGGTTAACTAGCGGGCACTTGGACGATCTATGTTACCTACGGGGAACTTTGACTATGTAGGTTAACTAGTTGGCACTTGGACTATCTAGGTTAACTAGCGTGCACTTGGCTATGTAGGTTCCTTAGCGTGAACTTGGACTATGTAGGTTCCTTAGCGGGCACTTGGACTATCTAGGTTGCCTAGCGGGCACTTGGACGATATAGGTCAACTATCGTGCCCTTGGAATATCTAGGTTACGTAACGGGCACTTGGTATATAGGTTAACTAGCGGGCACTTGGACTATGTAGGTTAACTAAAGGACACTTGGACTATCTAGGTTAACTAGTGGGCCCTTGGACTATGTAGGTTAACTAGCGGGCACTTGGACAATCTATGTTAACTAGCGGGCGCTTGGACGATCTAGGTTAACTAGCGGGCACTTGAATTATCAAAGTGAACAAGTGAGCCCTTGGACTATGTTGGTTAACTAGCAGGCCCTTGGACTATCTGGGTTACCTAGCGGGCACTTGGGCTATATAGGTTACCTAGCGGGCACTTGGACTATGTAGGTTACCTAGGGGGCACTTGGATTATCTAGGTTAACGAACGGGCACTTGGAATATGCAGGTAACCTAGCGGGCACTTGGAATGTCTAGGTTACCTAGCGGGCACTTGGACTTCTAGGTTAATGAACGGGCTCTTGGACTATGTAGGTTGCCTAGCGGGCACTTGGACTATCTAGGTTAGTTAACGGGCATTTGGACTATCTAGGTTACCTAACAGGCACTTTGACTATCTAGGTAACATAGCGTGCACTTGGACTATGTAGGTTAACTAGCGAGTACTTGGACTCTAGGTTACCTAGCGGGCACTTGGACTATGTAGGTTCCCTAGCAGGCACTAGGACTATGTAGGTTCCCTAGCGGGCACTTGGACTATGTAGTATAACTAGCGGACACTTGGACGATCTAGGTTAACTAGCGGGTACTTGGACTATGTAGGTTAACTAGCAGGCCCTTAGACTATGTAGATTAACTAGCAGCACTTGGACTATCTACATTAACCAGCGGGCCCTTGGACTATGTAGATTCCCTAGCGGGCACTTGGACTACGTAGGTTCCCTAGAGGGCACTTGGAATATGTAGGTTCCCTAGCGGGCACTTGGACTATGAATGTTACCTACGGACACTTGAACTATGTAAGTTAACTACCGGGCACTTTGACTATGTATGTTAACTAGCGGGCCCTTGGACTACTTAGGTTAACTAGCAGACACTTGCACTATGTAGGTTACCTAGCGGGCACTTGGAATATCTAGGTTACCTAACGGGCACTTGGACTATGTAGGTTCCCTAGCGGGCACTTGGATTATATAGGTTCCCTATTGGGCACTTGGACTATGTAGGTTAACTAGCGGGCATTTGGACTATGTAGGTTACCTAGCGGGCACTTGGACTATGTAGGTTGCCTATCGGGCACTTGGAGAATGTAGGTTAACTAGGGGGCACTAGGACAATGTAGGTTACCTAGCGGACCCTTGGACTATCTAGGTTACTTAGGGGGAACCTGGACTATGTAGGTTAACTAGTGGGCACTTGGACTATCTAGGTTACCTAGCAGGCACTTGGACTATGTAGGTTAACTAGCGGGCACTTGGACTATCTAGGTTACCTAGCGGGCACTTGGATTATGTACGTTCCCTAGCGGGCACTTGGACTATCTACGTTACCTAGCGGGCACTTGGAATATGTACGTTACCTAGCGGGCAATTGGACTATGTAGGTTCCCTAGCGGGCACTTGGACAATGTGGTTTCCCTAGCGGGCATTTAGACTATCTAGGTTACCTAACGGGCACTTGGACTATGTAGTTTCCCTAGCGGGCACTTGGATTATGTAGGTTCCCTATCGGGCACTTGGACTATGTAGGTTAACTAGCGGGCATTTGGACTATGTAGGTTACCTAGCTGGCACTTGGACTATGTAGGTTACCTAGCGGGCACTTGGACTATATAGGTTCCCTATCGGGCACTTGGACTATTTAGGTTACCTAGCAGGCCCTTGGACTATCTAGGTTACCTAGGGGGAACCTGGACTATGTAGGTTAACTAGTGGGCACTTGGACTATCTAGGTTACCTTGCAGGCACTTGGACTATGTAGGTTAACTAGCGGGCACTTGGACTATGTACGTTTCCTAGCGGGCACTTGGACTATGTACGTTACCTAGCGGGCACCTGGACTATGTACGTTACCTAGCGGGCACTTGGACTATGTACGTTTCCTAGAGGGTACTTGGACTAGATAGGTTCCCTAGCGGCACTTGGCCTATCTAGGTTAACGAACGGGCACTTGGACTATGTAGGTTAACTAACGGACACTTCGAATATCTAGGTTAGCTAACGGGCACTTGGACTATCTAGGTCAACTAGTGGGCCCTTGTACTATGTAGGTTAACTAGCGATCACTTGGACTATCTAGGTTAACTAGCGGACCTTGGACTATGTAGGTTAACTAGCGGGCCCTTGGACTATGTAGATTTACTAGCAGGCACTTGGACGATCTAGGTTAACTAGAGGGCACTTGGACTATCTAGGTTAACTAGCGGGCACTTGGATGATCATTGTTAACTAGCGGGCACTTGGACTATCTAGGTTAGATAACGGGCACATGGACTAAGTACGTCCCCTAGTGGGCACTTGGACTATCTAGGTTAACTAACGGGCACTAGGACTATCTAGGTTAACTAGCGGGCAATTGGACTATCTAGGTTAACTAGCGGGCACTTGGACTATCTAGGTTACCTAGCTGGCACTTGGACTATGAAGGTTCCCTAGCGGGCACTTGGACTATGTAGGTCAACTAACGGGCCCTTGGACTATCTAGGTTAGCTAACTGGCACGTGGACTATGTAGGTTAACTAGCGGTCACTTGCACGATCTAGGTTAACTAGCGGGCTCTTGCACTATGTAGGTTAACTAGCGGGCCCATTGACTATGTAGGTTAACTAGCAGGCACTTGGACTATGTACGTTCCCTAGTGAGCACTTGGACTATCTACCTTACCTAGCGGGCACTTGGACTATGTACGTTACCTAGCGGGCACTTGGACTATGTACGTTTCCTAGCGGGTACTTGGAGTATCTAGGTTAACTAGTGAGCACTTGGACTATCTAGCATAACTAGTGGGCACTTGGACTATGTAGGTAACCTAGTGGTCACTTGAACTTTCTAGGTTACCTAGCGGGCACTTGGACTATCTAGGTTAACTAGTGTGCCCTTGGACGATGTAGGTTAACTAGCGGGCCCTTGGACGATCTAAGTTAACTAGCAGGTATTTGGACTATGTAGGTTAACTAACGGGCCCTTGGACTATGTAGATTAACTAGCGGCACTTGGACTATCTACGTTAACTAGCGGGCCCTTGGACTATGTAGATTCCCTAGCGGGCACTTGGACTATGTATGTTCCAGAGCGGGCACTTGGACAATGTAGGTTCCCTAGCAGGCACTTGGACTATGTAGGTTCCCTAGCGGGCACTTGGACTATGTAGTATAACTAGCGGACACTTGGACGATCTAGGTTAACTAGCGGGTACTTGGACTATGTAGGTTAACTAGCAGGCCCTTAGACTATGTAGATTAACTAGCAGCACTTGGACTATCTACATTAACCAGCGGGCCCTTGGACTATGTAGATTCCCTAGCGGGCACTTGGACTACGTAGGTTCCCTAGAGGGCACTTGGAATATGTAGGTTCCCTAGCGGGCACTTGGACTATGAATGTTACCTACGGACACTTGAACTATGTAAGTTAACTACCGGGCACTTTGACTATATATGTTAACTAGCGGGCCCTTGGACTACTTAGGTTAACTAGCAGACACTTGCACTATGTAGGTTACCTAGCGGGCACTTGGAATATCTAGGTTACCTAACGGGCACTTGGACTATGTAGGTTCCCTAGCGGGCACTTGGATTATATAGGTTCCCTATTGGGCACTTGGACTATGTAGGTTAACTAGCGGGCATTTGGACTATGTAGGTTACCTAGCGGGCACTTGGACTATGTAGGTTGCCTATCGGGCACTTGGAGAATGTAGGTTAACTAGGGGGCACTAGGACAATGTAGGTTACCTAGCGGACCCTTGGACTATCTAGGTTACTTAGGGGGAACCTGGACTATGTAGGTTAACTAGTGGGCACTTGGACTATCTAGGTTACCTAGCAGGCACTTGGACTATATAGGTTAACTAGCGGGCACTTGGATTATCTAGGTTACCTAGCGGGCACTTGGATTATGTACGTTCCCTAGCGGGCACTTGGACTATCTACGTTACCTAGCGGGCACTTGGAATATGTACGTTACCTAGTGGGCACTTGGACTATGTAGGTTCCCTAGCGGGCACTTGGACTATGTGGTTTCCCTAGCGGGCATTTAGACTATCTAGGTTACCTAACGGGCACTTGGACTATGTAGTTTCCCTAGCGGGCACTTGGATTATGTAGGTTCCCTATCGGGCACTTGGACTATGTAGGTTAACTAGCGGGCATTTGGACTATGTAGGTTACCTAGCTGGCACTTGGACTATGTAGGTTACCTAGCGGGCACTTGGACTATATAGGTTCCCTATCGGGCACTTGGACTATTTAGGTTACCTAGCAGGCCCTTGGACTATCTAGGTTACCTAGGGGGAACCTGGACTATGTAGGTTAACTAGTGGGCACTTGGACTATCTAGGTTACCTTGCAGGCACTTGGACTATGTAGGTTAACTAGCGGGCACTTGGACTATGTACGTTTCCTAGCGGGCACTTGGACTATGTACGTTACCTAGCGGGCACCTGGACTATGTACGTTACCTAGCGGGCACTTGGACTATGTACGTTTCCTAGAGGGTACTTGGACTAGATAGGTTCCCTAGCGGCACTTGGCCTATCTAGGTTAACGAACGGGCACTTGGACTATGTAGGTTAACTAACGGACACTTCGAATATCTAGGTTAGCTAACGGGCACTTGGACTATCTAGGTCAACTAGTGGGCCCTTGTACTATGTAGGTTAACTAGCGATCACTTGGACTATCTAGGTTAACTAGCGGACCTTGGACTATGTAGGTTAACTAGCGGGCCCTTGGACTATGTAGATTTACTAGCAGGCACTTGGACGATCTAGGTTAACTAGAGGGCACTTGGACTATCTAGGTTAACTAGCGGGCACTTGGATGATCATTGTTAACTAGCGGGCACTTGGACTATCTAGGTTAGATAACGGGCACATGGACTAAGTACGTCCCCTAGTGGGCACTTGGACTATCTAGGTTAACTAACGGGCACTAGGACTATCTAGGTTAACTAGCGGGCAATTGGACTATCTAGGTTAACTAGCGGGCACTTGGACTATCTAGGTTACCTAGCTGGCACTTGGACTATGAAGGTTCCCTAGCGGGCACTTGGACTATGTAGGTCAACTAACGGGCCCTTGGACTATCTAGGTTAGCTAACTGGCACGTGGACTATGTAGGTTAACTAGCGGTCACTTGCACGATCTAGGTTAACTAGCGGGCTCTTGCACTATGTAGGTTAACTAGCGGGCCCATTGACTATGTAGGTTAACTAGCAGGCACTTGGACTATGTACGTTCCCTAGTGAGCACTTGGACTATCTACCTTACCTAGCGGGCACTTGGACTATGTACGTTACCTAGCGGGCACTTGGACTATGTACGTTTCCTAGCGGGTACTTGGAGTATCTAGGTTAACTAGTGAGCACTTGGACTATCTAGCATAACTAGTGGGCACTTGGACTATGTAGGTAACCTAGTGGTCACTTGAACTTTCTAGGTTACCTAGCGGGCACTTGGACTATCTAGGTTAACTAGTGTGCCCTTGGACGATGTAGGTTAACTAGCGGGCCCTTGGACGATCTAAGTTAACTAGCAGGTATTTGGACTATGTAGGTTAACTAACGGGCCCTTGGACTATGTAGATTAACTAGCGGCACTTGGACTATCTACGTTAACTAGCGGGCCCTTGGACTATGTAGATTCCCTAGCGGGCACTTGGACTATGTATGTTCCAGAGCGGGCACTTGGACAATGTAGGTTCCCTAGCAGGCACTTGGACTATGTAGGTTCCCTAGCGGGCACTTGGACTATGTAGTATAACTAGCGGACACTTGGACGATCTAGGTTAACTAGCGGGTACTTGGACTATGTAGGTTAACTAGCAGGCCCTTAGACTATGTAGATTAACTAGCAGCACTTGGACTATCTACATTAACCAGCGGGCCCTTGGACTATGTAGATTCCCTAGCGGGCACTTGGACTACGTAGGTTCCCTAGAGGGCACTTGGAATATGTAGGTTCCCTAGCGGGCACTTGGACTATGAATGTTACCTACGGACACTTGAACTATGTAAGTTAACTACCGGGCACTTTGACTATATATGTTAACTAGCGGGCCCTTGGACTACTTAGGTTAACTAGCAGACACTTGCACTATGTAGGTTACCTAGCGGGCACTTGGAATATCTAGGTTACCTAACGGGCACTTGGACTATGTAGGTTCCCTAGCGGGCACTTGGATTATATAGGTTCCCTATTGGGCACTTGGACTATGTAGGTTAACTAGCGGGCATTTGGACTATGTAGGTTACCTAGCGGGCACTTGGACTATGTAGGTTGCCTATCGGGCACTTGGAGAATGTAGGTTAACTAGGGGGCACTAGGACAATGTAGGTTACCTAGCGGACCCTTGGACTATCTAGGTTACTTAGGGGGAACCTGGACTATGTAGGTTAACTAGTGGGCACTTGGACTATCTAGGTTACCTAGCAGGCACTTGGACTATATAGGTTAACTAGCGGGCACTTGGATTATCTAGGTTACCTAGCGGGCACTTGGATTATGTACGTTCCCTAGCGGGCACTTGGACTATCTACGTTACCTAGCGGGCACTTGGAATATGTACGTTACCTAGTGGGCACTTGGACTATGTAGGTTCCCTAGCGGGCACTTGGACTATGTGGTTTCCCTAGCGGGCATTTAGACTATCTAGGTTACCTAACGGGCCCTTGGACTATACAGTTTCCCTAGCGGGCACTTGGATTATGTAGGTTCCCTATCGGGCACTTGGACTATGTAGGTTAACTAGCGGGCATCTGGACTATGTAGGTTACCTAGCTGGCACTTGGACTATGTAGGTTACCTAGCGGGCACTTGGACTATATAGGTTCCCTATCGGGCACTTGGACTATTTAGGTTAACTAGCGGGCCCTTGGACTATCTAGGTTACCTAGGGGGAACCTGGACTATGTAGGTTAACTAGTGGGCACTTGGACTATCTAGGTTACCTTGCAGGCACTTGGACTATGTAGGTTAACTAGCGGGCACTTGGGCTATGTACGTTTCCTAGCGGGCACTTGGACTATCTACGTTACCTAGCGGGCACCTGGACTATGTATGTTACCTAGCGCGCACTTGGACTATGTACGTTTCCTAGCGGGTACTTGGACTAGATAGGTTCCCTAGCGGCACTTGGCCTATCTAGGTTAACGAACGGGCACTTGGACTATGTAGGTTAACTAACGGACACTTCGAATATCTAGGTTAGCTAACGGGCACTTGGACTATCTAGGTCAACTAGTGGGCCCTTGTACTATGTAGGTTAACTAGCGAGCACTTGGACTATCTAGGTTAACTAGCGGACCTTGGACTATGTAGGTTAACTAGCGGGCCCTTGGACTATGTAGATTTACTAGCGGGCACTTGGACGATCTAGGTTAACTAGAGGGCACTTGGACTATCTAGGTTAACTAGCGGGCACTTGGATGATCATTGTTAACTAGCGGGCACTTGGACTATCTAGGTTAGATAAAGGGCACATGGACTAAGTACGTCCCCTAGTGGGCACTTGGACTATCTAGGTTAACTAGCGGGCACTTGGACTATCTAGGTTACCTAGCTGGCACTTGGACTATGAAGGTTCCCTAGCGGGCACTTGGACTATGTAGGTCAACTAACGGGCCCTTGGACTATCTAGGTTAGCTAACTGGCACGTGGACTATGTAGGTTAACTAGCGGTCACTTGCACGATCTAGGTTAACTAGCGGGCTCTTGCACTATGTAGGTTAACTAGCGGGCCCATTGACTATGTAGGTTAACTAGCGGGCACTTGGACGATCTAGGTTAACTAGCGGGCACTTGGACGATCTAGGTTAACTAGCGGGCACTTGGACGATATAGGTTAACTAGCGGGCACTTGGATTATCTAGGTTAGCTAGCGGGCTCTTGCACTATGTAGGTTAACTAGCGGGCCCATTGACTATTTAGGTTAACTAGCGGGCACTTGGACGATCTATGTTACCTACGGGGAACTTTGACTATGTAGGTTAACTAGTTGGCACTTGGACTATCTAGGTTAACTAGCGTGCACTTGGCTATGTAGGTTCCTTAGCGTGAACTTGGACTATGTAGGTTCCTTAGCGGGCACTTGGACTATCTAGGTTGCCTAGCGGGCACTTGGACGATATAGGTTAACTATCGTGCCCTTGGAATATCTAGGTTACGTAACGGGCACTTGGTATATAGGTTAACTAGCGGGCACTTGGACTATGTAGGTTAACTAAAGGACACTTGGACTATCTAGGTTAACTAGTGGGCCCTTGGACTATGTAGGTTAACTAGCGGGCACTTGGACAATCTATGTTAACTAGCGGGCGCTTGGACGATCTAGGTTAACTAGCGGGCACTTGAACTATCAAAGTGAACAAGTGAGCCCTTGGACTATGTTGGTTAACTAGCGGGCCCTTGGACTATCTGGGTTACCTAGCGGGCACTTGGGCTATATAGGTTACCTAGCGGGCACTTGGACTATGTAGTTTCCCTAGCGGGCACTTGGATTATGTAGGTTCCCTATCGTGCACTTGGACTATGTAGGTTAACTAGCGGGCATTTGGACTATGTAGGTTACCTAGCTGGCACTTGGACTATGTAGGTTACCTAGCGGGCACTTGGACTATATAGGTTCCCTATCGGGCACTTGGACTATGTAGGTTACCTAGCGGGCCCTTGGACTATCTAGGTTACCTAGGGGGAACCTGGACTATGTAGGTTAACTAGTGGGCACTTGGACTATAGGTTACCCAGAGGACACTTGGACTATCTAGGTTAACTAGTGGTCCCTTGGACTATGTAGTTTAACTAGCGTCCCTTGGACTCTTTGGGTTACCTAGCAGGCACTTGGGCTATATAGGTTACCTAGCGGGCACTAGGACTATGTAGGTTCCCTAGCGGGCCCTTGGACTATGTAAGTTCCCTAGCGGGCACTTGGACTATGTGGGTTCCCTAGGGGCATTTGGACTATCTAGGTTAACTAGCGAGCACTTGGACTATCTAGGTTAACTAGCCGGCATTTGGACTATTAGGGCCCCTAGTGGGCATTTGGACTATATTAGTTACCTAGCGGGCACTTGGAATATGTAGGTTAATGAACGGGCACTTGGACTATGTAGGTAACCTAGTGGTCACTTGAACTGTCTAGGTTACCTAGCGGGCACTTGGACTATGTAGATTAACTAGCGGGTACTTGGACTATGTAGGTTAACTAGCGAGCCCTTGGAATATGTAGATTAACTAGCGGCATTTGGACTATCTACGTTAACTAGCGGGCCCTTGGACTATGTAGATTCCCTAGCAGGTACTTGGACTACGTATGTTCCAGAGCGGGCACTTGGACTATCTAGATTCCCTAGCGGGCACTTGTACAATGTAGGTTAATTAGCGGACACTTGGACGATCTAGGTTAACTAGCGGGTACTTGGACTATGTAGGTTAAATAGTGGGCCGTTGAAATATGAAGATTAACTAGCGGCACTTGGACTATCTACATTAACTAGCGGGCCCTTGGATTATGTAGATTCCCTAGCGGGCACGTGGACTATGTAGGTTCCCTAGCTGGCACTTGGACTCTGTATGTTCCCTAGCAGGCACTTGGACTATGTATGTTCCCTACGGACACTTGAACTATGTAAGTTAACTACCGGGCACTTTGACTATGTAGGTTAACTAGAGGGCCTTTGGACTATCTAGGTTACCTAGCGGGCACTTGGACTATGTAGGTTAACTACCGGACACTTGCACTATCTAGGTTACCGAACGGGCATTTGGACTATGTAGGTAACCTAGCGGGCACTTGGAGAGTCTAGGTTACCTAGCGGGCACTTGGACTTCTAGGTTAACGAAAGGGCACTTGGACTATGTATGTTGCATAGCGGGCAATTGGACTATCTAGGTTAGGTAAAGAGCACTTGGACTATCTAGGTTTCTTAGTGGGCATTTGGAAGATCTAGGCTAACTAGAGGGCACTTGGACTATCTTGGTTAACTAGCGTGCACTTGGACTATCTAGGTTTCTTAGCGGGTACTTGGAGTATGTAGGTTAACTAGCGGGCCCTTGGACTATGTAGATTAACTAGTGGCACTTGGACTATCTACCTTAAGTAGCGGGCCCTTGGACTATCTAGATGAACTACCGGGCACTTAGACTATGTAGGCTAACTAGGGGTCCCTTGGACGATCTAGGTTGCCTAGCGGGAACTTGGACTATGTAGGTTAACTAGCGGGCACTTGGACTATCTATGTTAACTAGCGTGTACCTGGCTATGTAGGTTCCTTAGCGTGAACTTGGACTATGTAGGTTCCTTAGCGGGCACTTGGACTATCTAGGTTGCCTAGCGGGCACTTGGACGATATAGGTTAACTAGCGTGCCCTTGGAATATCTAGGTTACGTAACGGGCACTTGGTATATAGGTTAACTAGCGGGCACTTGGACTATGTAGGTTAACTAAAGGACACTTGGACTATCTAGGTTAACTAGTGGGCCCTTGGACTATGTAGGTTAACTAGCGGGCACTTGGACGATCTAGGTTAACTAGCGGGCACTTGAACTATCAAAGTGAACAAGTGAGCCCTTGGACTATGTTGGTTAACTAGCGGGCCCTTGGACTATCTGGGTTACCTAGCGGGCACTTGGGCTATATAGATTACCTAGCGGGCACTTGGACTATGTAGGTTACCTAGGGGGCACTTGGATTATCTAGGTTAACGAACGGGCACTTGGAATATGCAGGCAACCTAGAGGGCACTTGGACTGTCTAGGTTACCTAGCGGCACTTGGACTTCTAGGTTAACGAACGGGCTCTTGGACTATGTAGGTTGCCTAGCGGGCACTTGGACTATCTAGGTTAGGTAACGGGCACTTGGACTATCTAGGTTACCTAACGGGCACTTTGACTATCTAGGTAACATAGCGGGCTCTTGGACTATGTAGGTTTCCTAGCAGGCACTTGGACTATCTAGGTTAACGAACGGGCACTTGGACTACGTAGGTAACCTAGCGGGCACTTGGACAGTCTAGGTTACCTAGCGGGCACTTGGACTATCTAGGTTAACTAACAGGCACTTGGACGATGTAGGTTACCTAGCGGGCACTTGGACTATCTAGGTTACCTAGCTGGCACTTGGACTATGAAGGTTCCCTAGCGGGCACTTGGACTATGTAGGTCAACTAACGGGCCCTTGGACTATCTAGGTTAGCTAACTGGCACGTGGACTATGTAGGTTAACTAGCGGTCACTTGCACGATCTAGGTTAACTAGCGGGCTCTTGCACTATGTAGGTTAACTAGCGGGCCCATTGACTATGTAGGTTAACTAGCGGGCACTTGGACGATCTAGGTTAACTAGCGGGCACTTGGACGATATAGGTTAACTAGCGGGCACTTGGATTATCTAGGTTAGCTAGCGGGCTCTTGCACTATGTAGGTTAACTAGCGGGCCCATTGACTATTTAGGTTAACTAGCGGGCACTTGGAAGATCTATGTTACCTACGGGGAACTTTGACTATGTAGGTTAACTAGTTGGCACTTGGACTATCTAGGTTAACTAGCGTGCACTTGGCTATGTAGGTTCCTTAGCGTGAACTTGGACTATGTAGGTTCCTTAGCGGGCACTTGGACTATCTAGGTTGCCTAGCGGGCACTTGGACGATATAGGTTAACTATCGTGCCCTTGGAATATCTAGGTTACGTAACGGGCACTTGGTATATAGGTTAACTAGCGGGCACTTGGACTATGTAGGTTAACTAAAGGACACTTGGACTATCTAGGTTAACTAGTGGGCCCTTGGACTATGTAGGTTAACTAGCGGGCACTTGGACAATCTATGTTAACTAGCGGGCGCTTGGACGATCTAGGTTAACTAGCGGGCACTTGAACTATCAAAGTGAACAAGTGAGCCCTTGGACTATGTTGGTTAACTAGCGGGCCCTTGGACTATCTGGGTTACCTAGCGGGCACTTGGGCTATATAGGTTACCTAGCGGGCACTTGGACTATGTAGTTTCCCTAGCGGGCACTTGGATTATGTAGGTTCCCTATCGGGCACTTGGACTATGTAGGTTAACTAGCGGGCATTTGGACTATGTAGGTTACCTAGCTGGCACTTGGACTATGTAGGTTACCTAGCGGGCACTTGGACTATATAGGTTCCCTATCGGGCACTTGGACTATGTAGGTTACCTAGCGGGCCCTTGGACTATCTAGGTTACCTAGGGGGAACCTGGACTATGTAGGTTAACTAGTGGGCACTTGGACTATCTAGGTTACCTTGCAGGCACTTGGACTATGTAGGTTAACTAGCGGGCACTTGGACTATGTACGTTTCCTAGCGGGCACTTGGACTATCTACGTTACCTAGCGGGCACCTGGACTATGTACGTTACCTAGCGGGCACTTGGACTATGTACGTTTCCTAGCGGGTACTTGGACTAGATAGGTTCCCTAGCGGCACTTGGCCTATCTAGGTTAACGAACGGGCACTTGGACTATGTAGGTTAACTAACGGACACTTCGAATATCTAGGTTAGCTAACGGGCACTTGGACTATCTAGGTCAACTAGTGGGCCCTTGTACTATGTAGGTTAACTAGCGAGCACTTGGACTATCTAGGTTAACTAGCGGACCTTGGACTATGTAGGTTAACTAGCGGGCCCTTGGACTATGTAGATTTACCAGCGGGCACTTGGACGATCTAGGTTAACTAGAGGGCACTTGGACTATCTAGGTTAACTAGCGGGCACTTGGATGATCATTGTTAACTAGCGGGCACTTGGACTATCTAGGCTAGATAACGGGCACATGGACTAAGTACGTCCCCTAGTGGGCACTTGGACTATCTAGGTTAACTAACGGGCACTAGGACTATCTAGGTTAACTAGCGGGCAATTGGACTATCTAGGTTAACTAGCGGGCACTTGGACTATCTAGGTTACCTAGCTGGCACTTGGACTATGAAGGTTCCCTAGCGGGCACTTGGACTATGTAGGTCAACTAACGGGCCCTTGGACTATCTAGGTTAGCTAACTGGCACGTGGACTATGTAGGTTAACTAGCGGTCACTTGCACGATCTAGGTTAACTAGCGGGCTCTTGCACTATGTAGGTTAACTAGCGGGCCCATTGACTATGTAGGTTAACTAGCGGGCACTTGGACGATCTAGGTTAACTAGCGGGCACTTGGACGATATAGGTTAACTAGCGGGCACTTGGATTATCTAGGTTAGCTAGCGGGCTCTTGCACTATGTAGGTTAACTAGCGGGCCCATTGACTATTTAGGTTAACTAGCGGGCACTTGGACGATCTATGTTACCTACGGGGAACTTTGACTATGTAGGTTAACTAGTTGGCACTTGGACTATCTAGGTTAACTAGCGTGCACTTGGCTATGTAGGTTCCTTAGCGTGAACTTGGACTATGTAGGTTCCTTAGCGGGCACTTGGACTATCTAGGTTGCCTAGCGGGCACTTGGACGATATAGGTTAACTATCGTGCCCTTGGAATATCTAGGTTACGTAACGGGCACTTGGTATATAGGTTAACTAGCGGGCACTTGGACTATGTAGGTTAACTAAAGGACACTTGGACTATCTAGGTTAACTAGTGGGCCCTTGGACTATGTAGGTTAACTAGCGGGCACTTGGACAATCTATGTTAACTAGCGGGCGCTTGGACGATCTAGGTTAACTAGCGGGCACTTGAATTATCAAAGTGAACAAGTGAGCCCTTGGACTATGTTGGTTAACTAGCAGGCCCTTGGACTATCTGGGTTACCTAGCGGGCACTTGGGCTATATAGGTTACCTAGCGGGCACTTGGACTATGTAGGTTACCTAGGGGGCACTTGGATTATCTAGGTTAACGAACGGGCACTTGGAATATGCAGGTAACCTAGCGGGCACTTGGAATGTCTAGGTTACCTAGCGGGCACTTGGACTTCTAGGTTAATGAACGGGCTCTTGGACTATGTAGGTTGCCTAGCGGGCACTTGGACTATCTAGGTTAGTTAACGGGCATTTGGACTATCTAGGTTACCTAACAGGCACTTTGACTATCTAGGTAACATAGCGTGCACTTGGACTATGTAGGTTAACTAGCGAGTACTTGGACTCTAGGTTACCTAGCGGGCACTTGGACTATGTAGGTTCCCTAGCAGGCACTAGGACTATGTAGGTTCCCTAGCGGGCACTTGGACTATGTAGTATAACTAGCGGACACTTGGACGATCTAGGTTAACTAGCGGGTACTTGGACTATGTAGGTTAACTAGCAGGCCCTTAGACTATGTAGATTAACTAGCAGCACTTGGACTATCTACATTAACCAGCGGGCCCTTGGACTATGTAGATTCCCTAGCGGGCACTTGGACTACGTAGGTTCCCTAGAGGGCACTTGGAATATGTAGGTTCCCTAGCGGGCACTTGGACTATGAATGTTACCTACGGACACTTGAACTATGTAAGTTAACTACCGGGCACTTTGACTATGTATGTTAACTAGCGGGCCCTTGGACTACTTAGGTTAACTAGCAGACACTTGCACTATGTAGGTTACCTAGCGGGCACTTGGAATATCTAGGTTACCTAACGGGCACTTGGACTATGTAGGTTCCCTAGCGGGCACTTGGATTATATAGGTTCCCTATTGGGCACTTGGACTATGTAGGTTAACTAGCGGGCATTTGGACTATGTAGGTTACCTAGCGGGCACTTGGACAATGTAGGTTGCCTATCGGGCACTTGGAGAATGTAGGTTAACTAGGGGGCACTAGGACAATGTAGGTTACCTAGCGGACCCTTGGACTATCTAGGTTACTTAGGGGGAACCTGGACTATGTAGGTTAACTAGTGGGCACTTGGACTATCTAGGTTACCTAGCAGGCACTTGGACTATGTAGGTTAACTAGCGGGCACTTGGACTATCTAGGTTACCTAGCGGGCACTTGGATTATGTACGTTCCCTAGCGGACACTTGGACTATCTACGTTACCTAGCGGGCACTTGGAATATGTACGTTACCTAGCGGGCAATTGGACTATGTAGGTTCCCTAGCGGACACTTGGACAATGTGGTTTCCCTAGCGGGCATTTAGACTATCTAGGTTACCTAATGGGCACTTGGACTATGTAGTTTCCCTAGCGGGCACTTCGATTATGTAGGTTCCCTATCGGGCACTTGGACTATGTAGGTTAACTAGCGGGCATTTGGACTATGTAGGTTACCTAGCTGGCACTTGGACTATGTAGGTTACCTAGCGGGCACTTGGACTATATAGGTTCCCTATCAGGCACTTGGACTATTTAGGTTACCTAGCAGGCCCTTGGACTATCTAGGTTACCTAGGGGGAACCTGGACTATGTAGGTTAACTAGTGGGCACTTGGACTATCTAGGTTACCTTGCAGGCACTTGGACTATGTAGGTTAACTAGCGGGCACTTGGACTATGTACGTTTCCTAGCGGGCACTTGGACTATGTACGTTACCTAGCGGGCACCTGGACTATGTACGTTACCTAGCGGGCACTTGGACTATGTACGTTTCCTAGAGGGTACTTGGACTAGATAGGTTCCCTAGCGGCACTTGGCCTATCTAGGTTAACGAACGGGCACTTGGACTATGTAGGTTAACTAACGGACACTTCGAATATCTAGGTTAGCTAACGGGCACTTGGACTATCTAGGTCAACTAGTGGGCCCTTGTACTATGTAGGTTAACTAGCGAGCACTTGGACTATCTAGGTTAACTAGCGGACCTTGGACTATGTAGGTTAACTAGCGGGCCCTTGGACTATGTAGATTTACTAGCAGGCACTTGGACGATCTAGGTTAACTAGAGGGCACTTGGACTATCTAGGTTAACTAGCGGGCACTTGGATGATCATTGTTAACTAGCGGGCACTTGGACTATCTAGGTTAGATAACGGGCACATGGACTAAGTACGTCCCCTAGTGGGCACTTGGACTATCTAGGTTAACTAACGGGCACTAGGACTATCTAGGTTAACTAGCGGGCAATTGGACTATCTAGGTTAACTAGCGGGCACTTGGACTATCTAGGTTACCTAGCTGGCACTTGGACTATGAAGGTTCCCTAGCGGGCACTTGGACTATGTAGGTCAACTAACGGGCCCTTGGACTATCTAGGTAGGTTACTGGCACGTGGACTATGTAGGTTAACTAGCGGTCACTTGCACGATCTAGGTTAACTAGCGGGCTCTTGCACTATGTAGGTTAACTAGCGGGCCCATTGACTATGTAGGTTAACTAGCAGGCACTTGGACTATGTACGTTCCCTAGTGAGCACTTGGACTATCTACCTTACCTAGCGGGCACTTGGACTATGTACGTTACCTAGCGGGCACTTGGACTATGTACGTTTCCTAGCGGGTACTTGGAGTATCTAGGTTAACTAGTGAGCACTTGGACTATCTAGCATAACTAGTGGGCACTTGGACTATGTAGGTAACCTAGTGGTCACTTGAACTTTCTAGGTTACCTAGCGGGCACTTGGACTATCTAGGTTAACTAGTGTGCCCTTGGACGATGTAGGTTAACTAGCGGGCCCTTGGACGATCTAAGTTAACTAGCAGGTATTTGGACTATGTAGGTTAACTAACGGGCCCTTGGACTATGTAGATTAACTAGCGGCACTTGGACTATCTACGTTAACTAGCGGGCCCTTGGACTATGTAGATTCCCTAGCGGGCACTTGGACTATGTATGTTCCAGAGCGGGCACTTGGACAATGTAGGTTCCCTAGCAGGCACTTGGACTATGTAGGTTCCCTAGCGGGCACTTGGACTATGTAGTATAACTAGCGGACACTTGGACGATCTAGGTTAACTAGCGGGTACTTGGACTATGTAGGTTAACTAGCAGGCCCTTAGACTATGTAGATTAACTAGCAGCACTTGGACTATCTACATTAACCAGCGGGCCCTTGGACTATGTAGATTCCCTAGCGGGCACTTGGACTACGTAGGTTCCCTAGAGGGCACTTGGAATATGTAGGTTCCCTAGCGGGCACTTGGACTATGAATGTTACCTACGGACACTTGAACTATGTAAGTTAACTACCGGGCACTTTGACTATATATGTTAACTAGCGGGCCCTTGGACTACTTAGGTTAACTTGCAGACACTTGCACTATGTAGGTTACCTAGCGGGCACTTGGAATATCTAGGTTACCTAACGGGCACTTGGACTATGTAGGTTCCCTAGCGGGCACTTGGATTATATAGGTTCCCTATTGGGCACTTGGACTATGTAGGTTAACTAGCGGGCATTTGGACTATATAGGTTACCTAGCGGGCACTTGGACTATGTAGGTTGCCTATCGGGCACTTGGAGAATGTAGGTTAACTAGGGGGCACTAGGACAATGTAGGTTACCTAGCGGACCCTTGGACTATCTAGGTTACTTAGGGGGAACCTGGACTATGTAGGTTAACTAGTGGGCACTTGGACTATCTAGGTTACCTAGCAGGCACTTGGACTATGTAGGTTAACTAGCGGGCACTTGGATTATCTAGGTTACCTAGCGGGCACTTGGAATATGTACGTTACCTAGCGGGCACTTGGACTATGTAGGTTCCCTAGCGGGCACTTGGACTATGTGGTTTCCCTAGCGGGCATTTAGACTATCTAGGTTACCTAACGGGCCCTTGGACTATATAGTTTCCCTAGCGGGCACTTGGATTATGTAGGTTCCCTATCGGGCACTTGGACTATGTAGGTTAACTAGCGGGCATCTGGACTATGTAGGTTACCTAGCTGGCACTTGGACTATGTAGGTTACCTAGCGGGCACTTGGACTATATAGGTTCCCTATCGGGCACTTGGACTATTTAGGTTAACTAGCGGGCCCTTGGACTATCTAGGTTACCTAGGGGGAACCTGGACTATGTAGGTTAACTAGTGGGCACTTGGACTATCTAGGTTACCTTGCAGGCACTTGGACTATGTAGGTTAACTAGCGGGCACTTGGGCTATGTACGTTTCCTAGCGGGCACTTGGACTATCTACGTTACCTAGCGGGCACCTGGACTATGTATGTTACCTAGCGCGCACTTGGACTATATACGTTTCCTAGCGGGTACTTGGACTAGATAGGTTCCCTAGCGGCACTTGGCCTATCTAGGTTAACGAACGGGCACTTGGACTATGTAGGTTAACTAACGGACACTTCGAATATCTAGGTTAGCTAACGGGCACTTGGACTATCTAGGTCAACTAGTGGGCCCTTGTACTATGTAGGTTAACTAGCGAGCACTTGGACTATCTAGGTTAACTAGCGGACCTTGGACTATGTAGGTTAACTAGCGGGCCCTTGGACTATGCAGATTTACTAGCGGGCACTTGGACGATCTAGGTTAACTAGAGGGCACTTGGACTATCTAGGTTAACTAGCGGGCACTTGGATGATCATTGTTAACTAGCGGGCACTTGGACTATCTAGGTTAGATAAAGGGCACATGGACTAAGTACGTCCCCTAGTGGGCACTTGGACTATCTAGGTTAACTAGCGGGCACTTGGACTATCTAGGTTACCTAGCTGGCACTTGGACTATGAAGGTTCCCTAGCGGGCACTTGGACTATGTAGGTCAACTAACGGGCCCTTGGACTATCTAGGTTAGCTAACTGGCACGTGGACTATGTAGGTTAACTAGCGGTCACTTGCACGATCTAGGTTAACTAGCGGGCTCTTGCACTATGTAGGTTAACTAGCGGGCCCATTGACTATGTAGGTTAACTAGCGGGCACTTGGACGATCTAGGTTAACTAGCGGGCACTTGGACGATATAGGTTAACTAGCGGGCACTTGGATTATCTAGGTTAGCTAGCGGGCTCTTGCACTATGTAGGTTAACTAGCGGGCCCATTGACAATTTAGGTTAACTAGCGGGCACTTGGAAGATCTATGTTACCTACGGGGAACTTTGACCATGTAGGTTAACTAGTTGGCACTTGGACTATCTAGGTTAACTAGCGTGCACTTGGCTATGTAGTTTCCTTAGCGTGAACTTGGACTATGTAGGTTCCTTAGCGGGCACTTGGACTATCTAGGTTGCCTAGCGGGCACTTGGACGATATAGGTTAACTATCGTGCCCTTGGAATATCTAGGTTACGTAACGGGCACTTGGTATATAGGTTAACTAGCGGGCACTTGGACTATGTAGGTTAACTAAAGGACACTTGGACTATCTAGGTTAACTAGTGGGCCCTTGGACTATGTAGGTTAACTAGCGGGCACTTGGACAATCTATATTAACTAGCGGGCGCTTGGACGATCTAGGTTAACTAGCGGGCACTTGAACTATCAAAGTGAACAAGTGAGCCCTTGGACTATGTTGGTTAACTAGCGGGCCCTTGGACTATCTGGGTTACCTAGCGGGCACTTGGGCTATATAGGTTACCTAGCGGGCACTTGGACTATGTAGTTTCCCTAGCGGGCACTTGGATTATGTAGGTTTCCTATCGGGCACTTGGACTATGTAGGTTAACTAGCGGGCATTTGGACTATGTAGGTTACCTAGCTGGCACTTGGACTATGTAGGTTACCTAGCGGGCACTTGGACTATATAGGTTCCCTATCGGGCACTTGGACTATGTAGGTTACCTAGCGGGCCCTTGGACTATCTAGTTTACCTAGGGGGAACCTGGACTATGTAGGTTAACTAGTGGGCACTTGGACTATCTAGGTTACCTTGCAGGCACTTGGACTATGTAGGTTAACTAGCGGGCACTTGGACTATGTACGTTTCCTAGCGGGCACTTGGACTATCTACGTTACCTAGCGGGCACCTGGACTATGTACTTACTTAGCGGGCACTTGGACTATGTACGTTTCCTAGCGGGTACTTGGACTAGATAGGTTCCCTAGCGGCACTTGGCCTATCTAGGTTAACGAACGGGCACTTGGACTATGTAGGTTAACTAACGGACACTTCGAATATCTAGGTTAGCTAACGGGCACTTGGACTATCTAGGTCAACTAGTGGGCCCTTGTACTATGTAGGTTAACTAGCGAGCACTTGGACTATCTAGGTTAACTAGCGGACCTTGGACTATGTAGGTTAACTAGCGGGCCCTTGGACTATGTAGATTTACTAGCAGGCACTTGGACGATCTAGGTTAACTAGAGGGCACTTATACTATCTAGGTTAACTAGCGGGCACTTGGATGATCATTGTTAACTAGCGGGCACTTGGACTATCTAGGTTAGATAACGGGCACATGGACTAAGTACGTCCCCTAGTGGGCACTTGGACTATCTAGGTTAACTAACGGGCACTAGGACTATCTAGGTTAACTAGCGGGCAATTGGACTATCTAGGTTAACTAGCGGGCACTTGGACTATCTAGGTTACCTAGCTGGCACTTGGACTATGAAGGTTCCCTAGCGGGCACTTGGACTATGTAGGTCAACTAACGGGCCCTTGGACTATCTAGGTTAGCTAACTGGCACGTGGACTATGTAGGTTAACTAGCGGTCACTTGCACGATCTAGGTTAACTAGCGGGCTCTTGCACTATGTAGGTTAACTAGCGGGCCCATTGACTATGTAGGTTAACTAGCGGGCACTTGGACGATCTAGGTTAACTAGCGGGCACTTGGACGATATAGGTTAACTAGCGGGCACTTGGATTATCTAGGTTAGCTAGCGGGCTCTTGCACTATGTAGGTTAACTAGCGGGCCCATTGACTATTTAGGTTAACTAGCGGGCACTTGGACGATCTATGTTACCTACGGGGAACTTTGACTATGTAGGTTAACTAGTTGGCACTTGGACTATCTAGGTTAACTAGCGTGCACTTGGCTATGTAGGTTCCTTAGCGTGAACTTGGACTATGTAGGTTCCTTAGCGGGCACTTGGACTATCTAGGTTGCCTAGCGGGCACTTGGACGATATAGGTTAACTATCGTGCCCTTGGAATATCTAGGTTACGTAACGGGCACTTGGTATATAGGTTAACTAGCGGGCACTTGGACTATGTAGGTTAACTAAAGGACACTTGGACTATCTAGGTTAACTAGTGGGCCCTTGGACTATGTAGGTTAACTAGCGGGCACTTGGACAATCTATGTTAACTAGCGGGCGCTTGGACGATCTAGGTTAACTAGCGGGCACTTGAACTATCAAAGTGAACAAGTGAGCCCTTGGACTATGTTGGTTAACTAGTGGGCCCTTGGACTATCTGGGTTACCTAGCGGGCACTTGGGCTATATAGGTTACCTAGCGGGCACTTGGACTATGTAGTTTCCCTAGCGGGCACTTGGATTATGTAGGTTCCCTATCGGGCACTTGGACTATGTAGGTTAACTAGCGGTCTTTTGGACTATGTAGGTTACCTAGCTGGCACTTGGACTATGTAGGTTACCTAGCGGGCACTTAGACTATATAGGTTCCCTATCGGGCACTTGGACTATGTAGGTTACCTAGCGGGCCCTCGGACTATCTAGGTTACCTAGGGGGAACCTGGACTATGTAGGTTAACTAGTGGGCACTTGGACTATCTAGGTTACCTTGCAGGCACTTGGACTATGTAGGTTAACTAGCGGGCACTTGGACTATGTACGTTTCCTAGCGGGCACTTGGACTATCTACGTTACCTAGCGGGCACCTGGACTATGTACGTTACCTAGCGGGCACTTGGACTATGTACGTTTCCTAGCGGGTACTTGGACTAGATAGGTTCCCTAGAGGCACTTGGCCTATCTAGGTTAACGAACGGGCACTTGGACTATGTAGGTTAACTAACGGACACTTCGAATATCTAGGTTAGCTAACGGGCACTTGGACTATCTAGGTCAACTAGTGGGCCCTTGTACTATGTAGGTTAACTAGCGAGCACTTGGACTATCTAGGTTAACTAGCGGACCTTGGACTATGTAGGTTAACTAGCGGGCCCTTGGACTATGTAGATTTACTAGCAGGCACTTGGACGATCTAGGTTAACTAGAGGGCACTTGGACTATCTAGGTTAACTAGCGGGCACTTGGATGATCATTGTTAACTAGCGGGCACTTGGACTATCTAGGTTAGATAACGGGCACATGGACTAAGTACGTCCCCTAGTGGGCACTTGGACTATCTAGGTTAACTAACGGGCACTAGGACTATCTAGGTTAACTAGCGGGCAATTGGACTATCTAGGTTAACTAGCGGGCACTTGGACTATCTAGGTTACCTAGCTGGCACTTGGACTATGAAGGTTCCCTAGCGGGCACTTGGACTATGTAGGTCAACTAACGGGCCCTTGGACTATCTAGGTTAGCTAACTGGCACGTGGACTATGTAGGTTAACTAGCGGTCACTTGCACGATCTAGGTTAACTAGCGGGCTCTTGCACTATGTAGGTTAACTAGCGGGCCCATTGACTGTAGGTTAACTAGCGGGCACTTGGACGATCTAGGTTAACTAGCGGGCACTTGGATTATCTAGGTTAGCTAGCGGGCTCTTGCACTATGTAGGTTAACTAGCGGGCCCATTGACTATTTAGGTTAACTAGCGGGCACTTGGACGATCTATGTTACCTACGGGGAACTTTGACTATGTAGGTTAACTAGTTGGCACTTGGACTATCTAGGTTAACTAGCGTGCACTTGGCTATGTAGGTTCCTTAGCGTGAACTTGGACTATGTAGGTTCCTTAGCGGGCACTTGGACTATCTAGGTTGCCTAGCGGGCACTTGGACGATATAGGTTAACTGTCGTGCCCTTGGAATATCTAGGTTACGTAACGGGCACTTGGTATATAGGTTAACTAGCGGGCACTTGGACTATGTAGGTTAACTAAAGGACACTTGGACTATCTAGGTTAACTAGTGGGCCCTTGGACTATGTAGGTTAACTAGCGGGCACTTGGACGATCTAGGTTAACTAGCGGGTACTTGGACTATGTAGGTTAACTAGCAGGCCCTTAGACTATGTAGATTAACTAGCAGCACTTGGACTATCTACATTAACCAGCGGGCCCTTGGACTATGTAGATTCCCTAGCGGGCACTTGGACTACGTAGGTTCCCTAGAGGGCACTTGGAATATGTAGGTTCCCTAGCGGGCACTTGGACTATGAATGTTACCTACGGACACTTGAACTATGTAAGTTAACTACCGGGCACTTTGACTATATATGTTAACTAGCGGGCCCTTGGACTACTTAGGTTAACTAGCAGACACTTGCACTATGTAGGTTACCTAGCGGGCACTTGGAATATCTAGGTTACCTAACGGGCACTTGGACTATGTAGGTTCCCTAGCGGGCACTTGGATTATATAGGTTCCCTATTGGGCACTTGGACTATGTAGGTTAACTAGCGGGCATTTGGACTATGTAGGTTACCTAGCGGGCACTTGGACTATGTAGGTTGCCTATCGGGCACTTGGAGAATGTAGGTTAACTAGGGGGCACTAGGACAATGTAGGTTACCTAGCGGACCCTTGGACTATCTAGGTTACTTAGGGGGAACCTGGACTATGTAGGTTAACTAGTGGGCACTTGGACTATCTAGGTTACCTAGCAGGCACTTGGACTATGTAGGTTAACTAGCGGGCACTTGGATTATCTAGGTTACCTAGCGGGCACTTGGATTATGTACGTTCCCTAGCGGGCACTTGGACTATCTACGTTACCTAGCGGGCACTTGGAATATGTACGTTACCTAGCGGGCACTTGGACTATGTAGGTTCCCTAGCGGGCACTTGGACTATGTGGTTTCCCTAGCGGGCATTTAGACTATCTAGGTTACCTAACGGGCCCTTGGACTATGTAGTTTCCCTAGCGGGCACTTGGATTATGTAGGTTCCCTATCGGGTACTTGGACTATGTAGGTTAACTAGCGGGCATCTGGACTATGTAGGTTACCTAGCTGGCACTTGGACTATGTAGGTTACCTAGCGGGCACTTGGACTATATAGGTTCCCTATCGGGCACTTGGACTATTTAGGTTACCTAGCGGGCCCTTGGACTATCTAGGTTACCTAGGGGGAACCTGGACTATGTAGGTTAACTAGTGGGCACTTGGACTATCTAGGTTACCTTGCAGGCACTTGGACTATGTAGGTTAACTAGCGGGCACTTGGGCTATGTACGTTTCCTAGCGGGCACTTGGACTATCTACGTTACCTAGCGGGCACCTGGACTATGTACGTTACCTAGCGCGCACTTGGACTATATACGTTTCCTAGCGGGTACTTGGACTAGATAGGTTCCCTAGCGGCACTTGGCCTATCTAGGTTAACGAACGGGCACTTGGACTATGTAGGTTAACTAACGGACACTTCGAATATCTAGGTTAGCTAACGGGCACTTGGACTATCTAGGTCAACTAGTGGGCCCTTGTACTATGTAGGTTAACTAGCGAGCACTTGGACTATCTAGGTTAACTAGCGGACCTTGGACTATGTAGGTTAACTAGCGGGCCCTTGGACTATGTAGATTTACTAGCGGGCACTTGGACGATCTAGGTTAACTAGAGGGCACTTGGACTATCTAGGTTAACTAGCGGGCACTTGGATGATCATTGTTAACTAGCGGGCACTTGGACTATCTAGGTTAGATAAAGGGCACATGGACTAAGTACGTCCCCTAGTGGGCACTTGGACTATCTAGGTTAACTAACGGGCACTAGGACTATCTAGGTTAACTAGCGGGCAATTGGACTATCTAGGTTAACTAGCGGGCACTTGGACTATCTAGGTTACCTAGCTGGCACTTGGACTATGAAGGTTCCCTAGCGGGCACTTGGACTATGTAGGTCAACTAACGGGCCCTTGGACTATCTAGGTTAGCTAACTGGCACGTGGACTATGTAGGTTAACTAGCGGTCACTTGCACGATCTAGGTTAACTAGCGGGCTCTTGCACTATGTAGGTTAACTAGCGGGCCCATTGACTATGTAGGTTAACTAGCGGGCACTTGGACGATCTAGGTTAACTAGCGGGCACTTGGACGATATAGGTTAACTAGCGGGCACTTGGATTATCTAGGTTAGCTAGCGTGCTCTTGCACTATGTAGGTTAACTAGCGGGCCCATTGACTATTTAGGTTAACTAGCGGGCACTTGGAAGATCTATGTTACCTACGGGGAACTTTGACTATGTAGGTTAACTAGTTGGCACTTGGACTATCTAGGTTAACTAGCGTGCACTTGGCTATGTAGGTTCCTTAGCGTGAACTTGGACTATGTAGGTTCCTTAGCGGGCACTTGGACTATCTAGGTTGCCTAGCGGGCACTTGGACGATATAGGTTAACTATCGTGCCCTTGGAATATCTAGGTTACGTAACGGGCACTTGGTATATAGGTTAACTAGCGGGCACTTGGACTATGTAGGTTAACTAAAGGACACTTGGACTATCTAGGTTAACTAGTGGGCCCTTGGACTATGTAGGTTAACTAGCGGGCACTTGGACAATCTATGTTAACTAGCGGGCGCTTGGACGATCTAGGTTAACTAGCGGGCACTTGAACTATCAAAGTGAACAAGTGAGCCCTTGGACTATGTTGGTTAACTAGCGGGCCCTTGGACTATCTGGGTTACCTAGCGGGCACTTGGGCTATATAGGTTACCTAGCGAGCACTTGGACTATGTAGTTTCCCTAGCGGGCACTTGGATTATGTAGGTTTCCTATCGGGCACTTGGACTATGTAGGTTAACTAGCGGGCATTTGGACTATGTAGGTTACCTAGCTGGCACTTGGACTATGTAGGTTACCTAGCGGGCACTTGGACTGTATAGGTTCCCTATCGGGCACTTGGACTATGTAGGTTACCTAGCGGGCCCTTGGACTATCTAGTTTACCTAGGGGGAACCTGGACTATGTAGGTTAACTAGTGGGCACTTGGACTATCTAGGTTACCTTGCAGGCACTTGGACTATGTAGGTTAACTAGCGGGCACTTGGACTATGTACGTTTCCTAGCGGGCACTTGGACTATCTACGTTACCTAGCGGGCACCTGGACTATGTACGTTACCTAGCGGGCACTTGGACTATGTACGTTTCCTAGCGGGTACTTGGACGAGATAGGTTCCCTAGCGGCACTTGGCCTATCTAGGTTAACGAACGGGCACTTGGACTATGTAGGTTAACTAACGGACACTTCGAATATCTAGGTTAGCTAACGGGCACTTGGACTATCTAGGTCAACTAGTGGGCCCTTGTACTATGTAGGTTAACTAGCGAGCACTTGGACTATCTAGGTTAACTAGCGGACCTTGGACTATGTAGGTTAACTAGCGGGCCCTTGGACTATGTAGATTTACTAGCAGGCACTTGGACGATCTAGGTTAACTAGAGGGCACTTATACTATCTAGGTTAACTAGCGGGCACTTGGATGATCATTGTTAACTAGCGGGCACTTGGACTATCTAGGTTAGATAACGGGCACATGGACTAAGTACGTCCCCTAGTGGGCACTTGGACTATCTAGGTTAACTAACGGGCACTAGGACTATCTAGGTTAACTAGCGGGCAATTGGACTATCTAGGTTAACTAGCGGGCACTTGGACTATCTAGGTTACCTAGCTGGCACTTGGACTATGAAGGTTCCCTAGCGGGCACTTGGACTATGTAGGTCAACTAACGGGCCCTTGGACTATCTAGGTTAGCTAACTGGCACGTGGACTATGTAGGTTAACTAGCGGTCACTTGCACGATCTAGGTTAACTAGCGGGCTCTTGCACTATGTAGGTTAACTAGCGGGCCCATTGACTATGTAGGTTAACTAGCGGGCACTTGGACGATCTAGGTTAACTAGCGGGCACTTGGACGATATAGGTTAACTAGCGGGCACTTGGATTATCTAGGTTAGCTAGCGGGCTCTTGCACTATGTAGGTTAACTAGCGGGCCCATTGACTATTTAGGTTAACTAGCGGGCACTTGGAAGGTCTATGTTACCTACGGGGAACTTTGACTATGTAGGTTAACTAGTTGGCACTTGGACTATCTAGGTTAACTAGCGTGCACTTGGCTATGTAGGTTCCTTAGCGTGAACTTGGACTATGTAGGTTCCTTAGCGGGCACTTGGACTATCTAGGTTGCCTAGCGGGCACTTGGACGATATAGGTTAACTATCGTGCCCTTGGAATATCTAGGTTACGTAACGGGCACTTGGTATATAGGTTAACTAGCGGGCACTTGGACTATGTAGGTTAACTAAAGGACACTTGGACTATCTAGGTTAACTAGTGGGCCCTTGGACTATGTAGGTTAACTAGCGGGCACTTGGACAATCTATGTTAACTAGCGGGCGCTTGGACGATCTAGGTTAACTAGCGGGCACTTGAACTATCAAAGTGAACAAGTGAGCCCTTGGACTACGTTGGTTAACTAGCGGGCCCTTGGACTATCTGGGTTACCTAGCGGGCACTTGGGCTATATAGGTTACCTAACGGGCACTTGGACTATGTAGTTTCCCTAGCGGGCATTTGGATTATGTAGGTTCCCTATCGGGCACTTGGACTATGTAGGTTAACTAGCGGTCTTTTGGACTATGTAGGTTACCTAGCTGGCACTTGGACTATGTAGGTTACCTAGCGGGCACTTAGACTATATAGGTTCCCTATCGGGCACTTGGACTATGTAGGTTACCTAGCGGGCCCTCGGACTATCTAGGTTACCTAGGGGGAACCTGGACTATGTAGGTTAACTAGTGGGCACTTGGACTATCTAGGTTACCTTGCAGGCACTTGGACTATGTAGGTTAACTAGCGGGCACTTGGACTATGTACGTTTCCTAGCGGGCACTTGGACTATCTACGTTACCTAGCGGGCACCTGGACTATGTACGTTACCTAGCGGGCACTTGGACTATGTACGTTTCCTAGCGGGTACTTGGACTAGATAGGTTCCCTAGAGGCACTTGGCCTATCTAGGTAAACGAACGGGCACTTGGACTATGTAGGTTAACTAACGGACACTTCAAATATCTAGGTTAGCTAACGGGCACTTGGACTATCTAGGTCAACTAGTGGGCCCTTGTACTATGTAGGTTAACTAGCGAGCACTTGGACTATCTAGGTTAACTAGCGGACCTTGGACTATGTAGGTTAACTAGCGGGCCCTTGGACTATGTAGATTTACTAGCGGGCACTTGGACGATCTAGGTTAACTAGAGGGCACTTGGACTATCTAGGTTAACTAGCGGGCACTTGGATGATCATTGTTAACTAGCGGGCACTTGGACTATCTAGGTTAGATAACGGGCACATGGACTAAGTACGTCCCCTAGTGGGCACTTGGACTATCTAGGTTAACTAACGGGCACTAGGACTATCTAGGTTAACTAGCGGGCAATTGGACTATCTAGGTTAACTAGCGGGCACTTGGACTATCTAGGTTACCTAGCTGGCACTTGGACTATGAAGGTTCCCTAGCGGGCACTTGGACTATGTAGGTCAACTAACGGGCCCTTGGACTATCTAGGTTAGCTAACTGGCACGTGGACTATGTAGGTTAACTAGCGGTCACTTGCACGATCTAGGTTAACTAGCGGGCTCTTGCACTATGTAGGTTAACTAGCGGGCCCATTGACTGTAGGTTAACTAGCGGGCACTTGGACGATCTAGGTTAACTAGCGGGCACTTGGATTATCTAGGTTAGCTAGCGGGCTCTTGCACTATGTAGGTTAACTAGCGGGCCCATTGACTATTTAGGTTAACTAGCGGGCACTTGGACGATCTATGTTACCTACGGGGAACTTTGACTATGTAGGTTAACTAGTTGGCACTTGGACTATCTAGGTTAACTAGCGTGCACTTGGCTATGTAGGTTCCTTAGCGTGAACTTGGACTATGTAGGTTCTTTAGCGGGCACTTGGACTATCTAGGTTGCCTAGCGGGCACTTGGACGATATAGGTTAACTGTCGTGCCCTTGGAATATCTAGGTTACGTAACGGGCACTTGGTATATAGGTTAACTAGCGGGCACTTGGACTATGTAGGTTAACTAAAGGACACTTGGACTATCTAGGTTAACTAGTGGGCCCTTGGACTATGTAGGTTAACTAGCGGGCACTTGGACGATCGAGGTTAACTAGCGGGTACTTGGACTATGTAGGTTAACTAGCAGGCCCTTAGACTATGTAGATTAACTAGCAGCACTTTGACTATCTACATTAACCAGCGGGCCCTTGGACTATGTAGATTCCCTAGCGGGCACTTGGACTACGTAGGTTCCCTAGAGGGCACTTGGAATAATAGGTTCCCTAGCGGGCACTTGGACTATGAATGTTACCTACGGACACTTGAACTATGTAAGTTAACTACCGGGCACTTTGACTATATATGTTAACTAGCGGGCCCTTGGACTACTTAGGTTAACTAGCAGACACTTGCACTATGTAGGTTACCTAGCGGGCACTTGGAATATCTAGGTTACCTAACGGGCACTTGGACTATGTAGGTTCCCTAGCGGGCACTTGGATTATATAGGTTCCCTATTGGGCACTTGGACTATGTAGGTTAACTAGCGGGCATTTGGACTATGTAGGTTACCTAGCGGGCACTTGGACTATGTAGGTTGCCTATCGGGCACTTGGAGAATGTAGGTTAACTAGGGGGCACTAGGACAATGTAGGTTACCTAGCGGACCCTTAGACTATCTAGGATACTTAGGGGGAACCTGGACTATGTAGGTTAACTAGTGGGCACTTGGACTATCTAGGTTACCTAGCAGGCACTTGGACTATGTAAGTTAACTAGCGGGCACTTGGATTATCTAGGTTACCTAGCGGGCACTTGGATTATGTACGTTCCCTAGCGGGCACTTGGACTATCTACGTTACCTAGCGGGCACTTGGAATATGTACGTTACCTAGCGGGCACTTGGACTATGTAGGTTCCCTAGCGGGCACTTGGACTATGTGGTTTCCCTAGCGGGCATTTAGACTATCTAGGTTACCTAAAGGGCCCTTGGACTATGTAGTTTCCCTAGCGGGCACTTGGATTATGTAGGTTCCCTATCGGGCACTTGGACTATGTAGGTTAACTAGCGGGCATCTGGACTATGTAGGTTACCTAGCTGGCACTTGGACTATGTAGGTTACCTAGCGGGCACTTGGACTATATAGGTTCCCTATCGGGCACTTGGACTATTTAGGTTACCTAGCGGGCCCTTGGACTATCTAGGTTACCTAGGGGGAACCTGGACTATGTAGGTTAACTAGTGGGCACTTGGACTATCTAGGTTACCTTGCAGGCACTTGGACTATGTAGGTTAACTAGCGGGCACTTGGGCTATGTACGTTTCCTAGCGGGCACTTGGACTATCTACGTTACCTAGCGGGCACCTGGACTATGTACGTTACCTAGCGCGCACTTGGACTATATACGTTTCCTAGCGGGTACTTGGACTAGATAGGTTCCCTAGCGGCACTTGGCCTATCTAGGTTAACGAACGGGCACTTGGACTATGTAGGTTAACTAACGGACACTTCGAATATCTAGGTTAGCTAACGGGCACTTGGACTATCTAGGTCAACTAGTGGGCCCTTGTACTATGTAGGTTAACTAGCGAGCACTTGGACTATCTAGGTTAACTAGCGGACCTTGGACTATGTAGGTTAACTAGCGGGCCCTTGGACTATGTAGATTTACTAGCGGGCACTTGGACGATCTAGGTTAACTAGAGGGCACTTGGACTATCTAGGTTAACTAGCGGGCACTTGGATGATCATTGTTAACTAGCGGGCACTTGGACTATCTAGGTTAGATAAAGGGCACATGGACTAAGTACGTCCCCTAGTGGGCACTTGGACTATCTAGGTTAACTAACGGGCACTAGGACTATCTAGGTTAACTAGCGGGCAATTGGACTATCTAGGTTAACTAGCGGGCACTTGGACTATCTAGGTTACCTAGCTGGCACTTGGACTATGAAGGTTCCCTAGCGGGCACTTGGACTATGTAGGTCAACTAACGGGCCCTTGGACTATCTAGGTTAGCTAACTGGCACGTGGACTATGTAGGTTAACTAGCGGTCACTTGCACGATCTAGGTTAACTAGCGGGCTCTTGCACTATGTAGGTTAACTAGCGGGCCCATTGATTGTAGGTTAACTAGCGGGCACTTGGACGATCTAGGTTAACTAGCGGGCACTTGGACGATATAGGTTAACTAGCGGGCACTTGGATTATCTAGGTTAGCTAGCGGGCTCTTGCACTATGTAGGTTAACTAGCGGGCCCATTGACTATTTAGGTTAACTAGCGGGCACTTGGAAGGTCTATGTTACCTACGGGGAACTTTGACTATGTAGGTTAACTAGTTGGCACTTGGACTATCTAGGTTAACTAGCGTGCACTTGGCTATGTAGGTTCCTTAGCGTGAACTTGGACTATGTAGGTTCCTTAGCGGGCACTTGGACTATCTAGGTTGCCTAGCGGGCACTTGGACGATATAGGTTAACTATCGTGCCCTTGGAATATCTAGGTTACGTAACGGGCACTTGGTATATAGGTTAACTAGCGGGCACTTGGACTATGTAGGTTAACTAAAGGACACTTGGACTATCTAGGTTAACTAGTGGGCCCTTGGACTATGTAGGTTAACTAGCGGGCACTTGGACAATCTATGTTAACTAGCGGGCGCTTGGACGATCTAGGTTAACTAGCGGGCACTTGAACTATCAAAGTGAACAAGTGAGCCCTTGGACTATGTTGGTTAACTAGCGGGCCCTTGGACTATCTGGGTTACCTAGCGGGCACTTGGGCTATATAGGTTACCTAGCGGGCACTTGGACTATGTAGTTTCCCTAGCGGGCACTTGGATTATGTAGGTTCCCTATCGGGCACTTGGACTATGTAGGTTAACTAGCGGGCATCTGGACTATGTAGGTTACCTAGCTGGCACTTGGACTATGTAGGTTACCTAGCGGGCACTTGGACTATATAGGTTCCCTATCGGGCACTTGGACTATTTAGGTTACCTAGCGGGCCCTTGGACTATCTAGGTTACCTAGGGGGAACCTGGACTATGTAGGTTAACTAGTGGGCACTTGGACTATCTAGGTTACCTTGCAGGCACTTGGACTATGTAGGTTAACTAGCGGGCACTTGGGCTATGTACGTTTCCTAGCGGGCACTTGGACTATCTACGTTACCTAGCGGGCACCTGGACTATGTACGTTACCTAGCGCGCACTTGGACTATATACGTTTCCTAGCGGGTACTTGGACTAGATAGGTTCCCTAGCGGCACTTGGCCTATCTAGGTTAACGAACGGGCACTTGGACTATGTAGGTTAACTAACGGACACTTCGAATATCTAGGTTAGCTAACGGGCACTTGGACTATCTAGGTCAACTAGTGGGCCCTTGTACTATGTAGGTTAACTAGCGAGCACTTGGACTATCTAGGTTAACTAGCGGACCTTGGACTATGTAGGTTAACTAGCGGGCCCTTGGACTATGTAGATTTACTAGCAGGCACTTGGACGATCTAGGTTAACTAGAGGGCACTTGGACTATCTAGGTTAACTAGCGGGCACTTGGATGATCATTGTTAACTAGCGGGCACTTGGACTATCTAGGTTAGATAAAGGGCACATGGACTAAGTACGTCCCCTAATGGGCACTTGGACTATCTAGGTTAACTAACGGGCACTAGGACTATCTAGGTTAACTAGCGGGCAATTAGACTATCTAGGTTAACTAGCGGGCACTTGGACTATCTAGGTTACCTAGCTGGCACTTGGACTATGAAGGTTCCCTAGCGGGCACTTGGACTATGTAGGTCAACTAACGGGCCCTTGGACTATCTAGGTTAGCTAACTGGCACGTGGACTATGTAGGTTAACTAGCGGTCACTTGCACGATCTAGGTTAACTAGCGGGCTCTTGCACTATGTAGGTTAACTAGCGGGCCCATTGACTATGTAGGTTAACTAGCGGGCACTTGGACGATCTAGGTTAACTAGCGGGCACTTGGACGATATAGGTTAACTAGCGGGCACTTGGATTATCTAGGTTAGCTAGCGGGCTCTTGCACTATGTAGGTTAACTAGCGGGCCCATTGACTATTTAGGTTAACTAGCGGGCACTTGGAAGATCTATGTTACCTACGGGGAACTTTGACTATGTAGGTTAACTAGTTGGCACTTGGACTATCTAGGTTAACTAGCGTGCACTTGGCTATGTAGGTTCCTTAGCGTGAACTTGGACTATGTAGGTTCCTTAGCGGGCACTTGGACTATCTAGGTTGCCTAGCGGGCACTTGGACGATATAGGTTAACTATCGTGCCCTTGGAATATCTAGGTTACGTAACGGGCACTTGGTATATAGGTTAACTAGCGGGCACTTGGACTATGTAGGTTAACTAAAGGACACTTGGACTATCTAGGTTAACTAGTGGGCCCTTGGACTATGTAGGTTAACTAGCGGGCACTTGGACAATCTATGTTAACTAGCGGGCGCTTGGACGATCTAGGTTAACTAGCGGGCACTTGAACTATCAAAGTGAACAAGTGAGCCCTTGGACTATGTTGGTTAACTAGCGGGCCCTTGGACTATCTGGGTTACCTAGCGGGCACTTGGGCTATATAGGTTACCTAGCGGGCACTTGGACTATGTAGTTTCCCTAGCGGGCACTTGGATTATGTAGGTTCCCTATCGGGCACTTGGACTATGTAGGTTAACTAGCGGTCTTTTGCACTATGTAGGTTACCTAGCTGGCACTTGGACTATGTAGGTTACCTAGCGGGCACTCAGACTATATAGGTTCCCTATCGGGCACTTGGACTATGTAGGTTACGTAGCGGGCCCTCGGACTATCTAGGTTACCTAGGGGGAACCTGGACTATGTAGGTTAACTAGTGGGCACTTGGACTATCTAGGTTACCTTGCAGGCACTTGGACTATGTAGGTTAACTAGCGGGCACTTGGACTATGTACGTTTCCTAGCGGGCACTTGGACTATCTACGTTACCTAGCGGGCACCTGGACTATGTACGTTACCTAGCGGGCTTGGACTATGTACGTTTCCTAGCGGGTACTTGGACTAGATAGGTTCCCTAGAGGCACTTGGCCTATCTAGGTTAACGAACGGGCACTTGGACTATGTAGGTTAACTAACGGACACTTCAAATATCTAGGTTAGCTAACGGGCACTTGGACTATCTAGGTCAACTAGTGGGCCCTTGTACTATGTAGGTTAACTAGCGAGCACTTGGACTATCTAGGTTAACTAGCGGACCTTGGACTATGTAGGTTAACTAGCGGGCCCTTGGACTATGTAGATTTACTAGCAGGCACTTGGACGATCTAGGTTAACTAGAGGGCACTTGGACTATCTAGGTTAACTAGCGGGCACTTGGATGATCATTGTTAACTAGCGGGCACTTGGACTATCTAGGTTAGATAACGGGCACATGGACTAAGTACGTCCCCTAGTGGGCACTTGGACTATCTAGGTTAACTAACGGGCACTAGGACTATCTAGGTTAACTAGCGGGCAATTGGACTATCTAGGTTAACTAGCGGGCACTTGGACTATCTAGGTTACCTAGCTGGCACTTGGACTATGAAGGTTCCCTAGCGGGCACTTGGACTATGTAGGTCAACTAACGGGCCCTTGGACTATCTAGGTTAGCTAACTGGCACGTGGACTATGTAGGTTAACTAGCGGTCACTTGCACGATCTAGGTTAACTAGCGGGCTCTTGCACTATGTAGGTTAACTAGCGGGCCCATTGACTGTAGGTTAACTAGCGGGCACTTGGACGATCTAGGTTAACTAGCGGGCACTTGGATTATCTAGGTTAGCTAGCGGGCTCTTGCACTATGTAGGTTAACTAGCGGGCCCATTGACTATTTAGGTTAACTAGCGGGCACTTGGACGATCTATGTTACCTACGGGGAACTTTGACTATGTAGGTTAACTAGTTGGCACTTGGACTATCTAGGTTAACTAGCGTGCACTTGGCTATGTAGGTTCCTTAGCGTGAACTTGGACTATGTAGGTTCCTTAGCGGGCAGTTGGACGATATAGGTTAACTGTCGTGCCCTTGGAATATCTAGGTTACGTAACGGGCACTTGGTATATAGGTTAATTAGCGGGCACTTGGACTATGTAGGTTACCTAAAGGACACTTGGACTATCTAGGTTAACTAGTGGGCCCTTGGACTATGTAGGTTAACTAGCGGGCTCTTGGACAATCTATGTTAACTAGCGGGCGCTTGGACGATCTAGGTTAACTAGCGGGCACTTGAACTATCAAAGTGAAAAAGTGAGCCCTTGGACTATGTTGGTTAACTAGCGGGCCCTTGGACTATCTGGGTTACCTAGCGGGCACTTGGGCTATATAGGTTACCTAGCGGGCACTTGGACTATGTAGTTTCCCTAGCGGGCACTTGGATTATCTAGGTTAACGAACGGGCACTTGGAATATGCAGGTAACCTAGCGGGCACTTGGAATGTCTAGGTTACCTAGCGGGCACTTGGACTTCTAGGTTAACGAACGGGCTCTTGGACTATGTAGGTTGCCTAGCGGGCACTTGGACTATCTAGGTTAGGTAACGGGCATTTGGACTATCTAGGTTACCTAACGGGCACTTTGACTATCTAGGTAACATAGCGTGCACTTGGACTATGTAGGTTAACTAGTGAGTACTTGGACTCTAGGTTACCTAGCGGGCACTTGGACTATGTAGGTTCCCTAGCAGGCACTTGGACTATGTAGGTTCCCTAGCGGGCACTTGGACTATGTAGTATAACTAGCGGACACTTGGACGATCTAGGTTAACTAGCGGGTACTTGGACTATGTAGGTTAACTAGCAGGCCCTTAGACTATGTAGATTAACTAGCAGCACTTGGACTATCTACATTAACCAGCGGGCCCTTGGACTATGTAGATTCCCTAGCGGGCACTTGGACTACGTAGGTTCCCTAGAGGGCACTTGGAATATGTAGGTTCCCTAGCGGGCACTTGGACTATGAATGTTACCTACGGACACTTGAACTATGTAAGTTAACTACCGGGCACTTTGACTATATATGTTAACTAGCGGGCCCTTGGACTACTTAGGTTAACTAGCAGACACTTGCACTATGTAGGTTACCTAGCGGGCACTTGGAATATCTAGGTTACCTAACGGGCACTTGGACTATGTAGGTTCCCTAGCGGGCACTTGGATTATATAGGTTCCCTATTGGGCACTTGGACTATGTAGGTTAACTAGCGGGCATTTGGACTATGTAGGTTACCTAGCGGGCACTTGGACTATGTAGGTTGCCTATCGGGCACTTGGAGAATGTAGGTTAACTAGGGGGCACTAGGACAATGTAGGTTACCTAGCGGACCCTTGGACTATCTAGGTTACTTAGGGGGAACCTGGACTATGTAGGTTAACTAGTGGGCACTTGGACTATCTAGGTTACCTAGCAGGCACTTGGACTATGTAGGTTAACTAGCGGGCACTTGGACTATCTAGGTTACCTAGCGGGCACTTGGATTATGTACGTTCCCTAGCGGGCACTTGGACTATCTACGTTACCTAGCGGGCACTTGGAATATGTACGTTACCTAGCGGGCACTTGGACTATGTAGGTTCCCTAGCGGGCACTTGGACTATGTGGTTTCCCTAGCGGGCATTTAGACTATCTAGGTTACCTAACGGGCACTTGGACTATGTAGTTTCCCTAGCGGGCACTTGGATTATGTAGGTTCCCTATCGGGCACTTGGACTATGTAGGTTAACTAGCGGGCATTTGGACTATGTAGGTTACCTAGCTGGCACTTGGACTATGTAGGTTACCTAGCGGGCACTTGGACTATATAGGTTCCCTATCGGGCACTTGGACTATTTAGGTTACCTAGCAGGCCCTTGGACTATCTAGGTTACCTAGGGGGAACCTGGACTATGTAGGTTAACTAGTGGGCACTTGGACTATCTAGGTTACCTTGCAGGCACTTGGACTATGTAGGTTAACTAGCGGGCACTTGGACTATGTACGTTTCCTAGCGGGCTCTTGGACTATCTACGTTACCTAGCGGGCACCTGGACTATGTACGTTACCTAGCGGGCACTTGGACTATGTACGTTTCCTAGCGGGTACTTGGACTAGATAGGTTCCCTAGCGGCACTTGGCCTATCTAGCTTAACGAACGGGCACTTGGACTATGTAGGTTAACTAACGGACACTTCGAATATCTAGGTTAGCTAACGGGCACTTGGACTATCTAGGTCAACTAGTGGGCCCTTGTACTATGTAGGTTAACTAGCGAGCACTTGGACTATCTAGGTTAACTAGCGGACCTTGGACTATGTAGGTTAACTAGCGGGCCCTTGGACTATGTAGATTTACTAGCGGGCACTTGGACGATCTAGGTTAACTAGAGGGCACTTGGACTATCTAGGTTAACTAGCGGGCACTTGGATGATCATTGTTAACTAGCGGGCACTTGGACTATCTAGGTTAGATAACGGGCACATGGACTAAGTACGTCCCCTAGTGGGCACTTGGACTATCTAGGTTAACTAACGGGCACTAGGACTATCTAGGTTAACTAGCGGGCAATTGCACTATCTAGGTTAACTAGCGGGCACTTGGACTATCTAGGTTACCTAGCTGGCACTTGGACTATGAAGGTTCCCTAGCGGGCACTTGGACTATGTAGGTCAACTAACGGGCCCTTGGACTATCTAGGTTAGCTAACTGGCACGTGGACTATGTAGGTTAACTAGCGGTCACTTGCACGATCTAGGTTAACTAACGGGCTCTTGCACTATGTAGGTTAACTAGTGGGCCCATTGACTGTAGGTTAACTAGCGGGCACTTGGACGATCTAGGTTAACTTGCGGGCACTTGGACGATATAGGTTAACTAGCGGGCACTTGGATTATCTAGGTTAGCTAGCGGGCACTTGCACTATGTAGGTTAACTAGCGGGCCCATTGACTATTTAGGTTAACTAGCGGGCACTTGGACGATCTATGTTACCTACGGGGAACTTTGACTATGTAGGTTAACTAGTTGGCACTTGGACTATCTAGGTTAACTAGCGTGCACTTGGCTATGTAGGTTCCTTAGCGTGAACTTGGACTATGTAGGTTCCTTAGCGGGCACTTGGACTATCTAGGTTGCCTAGTGGGCACTTGGACGATATAGGTTAACTATCGTGCCCTTGGAATATCTAGGTTACGTAACGGGCACTTGGTATATAGGTTAACTAGCGGGCACTTGGACTATGTAGGTTAACTAAAGGACACTTGGACTATCTAGGTTAACTAGTGGGCCCTTGGACTATGTAGGTTAACTAGGGGCACTTGGACAATCTATGTTAACTAGCGGGCGCTTGGACGATCTAGGTTAACTAGCGGGCACTTGAATTATCAAAGTGAACAAGTGAGCCCTTGGACTATGTTGGTTAACTAGCGGGCCCTTGGACTATCTGGGTTACCTAGCGGGCACTTGGGCTATATAGGTTACCTAGCGGGCACTTGGACTATGTAGGTTACCTAGGGGGCACTTGGATTATCTAGGTTAACGAACGGGCACTTGGAATATGCAGGTAACCTAGCGGGCACTTGGAATGTCTAGGTTACCTAGCGGGCACTTGGACTTCTAGGTTAACGAACGGGCTCTTGGACTATGTAGGTTGCCTAGCGGGCACTTGGACTATCTAGGTTAGGTAAAGGGCATTTGGACTATCTAGGTTACCTAACGGGCACTTTGACTATCTAGGTAACATAGCGTGCACTTGGACTATGTAGGTTAACTAGCGAGTACTTGGACTCTAGGTTACCTAGCGGGCACTTGGACTATGTAGGTTCCCTAGCAGGCACTTGGACTATGTAGGTTCCCTAGCGGGCACTTGGACTATGTAGTATAACTAGCGGACACTTGGACGATCTAGGTTAACTAGCGGGTACTTGGACTATGTAGGTTCACTAGCAGGCCCTTAGACTATGTAGATTAACTAGCAGCACTTGGACTATCTACATTAACCAGCGGGCCCTTGGACTATGTAGATTCCCTAGCGGGCACTTGGACTACGTAGGTTCCCTAGAGGGCACTTGGAATATGTAGGTTCCCTAGCGGGCACTTGGACTATGAATGTTACCTACGGTCACTTGAACTATGTAAGTTAACTACCGGGCACTTTGACTATGTATGTTAACTAGCGGGCCCTTGGACTACTTAGGTTAACTAGCAGACACTTGCACTATGTAGGTTACCTAGCGGGCACTTGGAATATCTAGGTTACCTAACGGGCACTTGGACTATGTAGGTTCCCTAGCGGGCACTTGGATTATATAGGTTCCCTATTGGGCACTTGGACTATGTAGGTTAACTAGCGGGCATTTGGACTATGTAGGTTGCCTAGCGGGCACTTGGACTATCTAGGTTAGGTAAAGGGCATTTGGACTATCTAGGTTACCTAACGGGCACTTTGACTATCTAGGTAACATAGCGTGCACTTGGACTATGTAGGTTAACTAGCGAGTACTTGGACTCTAGGTTACCTAGCGGGCACTTGGACTATGTAGGTTCCCTAGCAGGCACTTGGACTATGTAGGTTCCCTAGCGGGCACTTGGACTATGTAGTAGAACTAGCGGACACTTGGACGATCTAGGTTAACTAGCGGGTACTTGGACTATGTAGGTTAACTAGCAGGCCCTTAGACTATGTAGATTAACTAGCAGCACTTGGACTATCTACATTAACCAGCGGGCCCTTGGACTATGTAGATTCCCTAGCGGGCACTTGGACTACGTAAGTTCCCTAGAGGGCACTTGGAATATGTAGGTTCCCTAGCGGGCACTTGGACTATGAATGTTACCTACGGACACTTGAACTATGTAAGTTAACTACCGGGCACTTTGACTATGTATGTTAACTAGCGGGCCCTTGGACTACTTAGGTTAACTAGCAGACACTTGCACTATGTAGGTTACCTAGCGGGCACTTGGAATATCTAGGTTACCTAACGGGCACTTGGACTATGTAGGTTCCCTAGCGGGCACTTGGATTATATAGGTTCCCTATTGGGCACTTGGACTATGTAGGTTACCTAGCGGGCACTTGGACAATGTAGGTTGCCTATCGGGCACTTGGAGAATGTAGGTTAACTAGGGGGCACTAGGACAATGTAGGTTACCTAGCGGACCCTTGGACTATCTAGGTTACTTAGGGGGAACCTGGACTATGTAGGTTAACTAGTGGGCACTTGGACTATCTAGGTTACCTAGCAGGCACTTGGACTATGTAGGTTAACTAGCGGGCACTTGGACTATCTAGGTTACCTAGCGGGCACTTGGATTATGTACGTTCCCTAGCGGGCACTTGGACTATCTACGTTACCTAGCGGGCACTTGGAATATGTACGTTACCTAGCGGGCACTTGGACTATGTAGGTTCCCTAGCGGGCACTTGGACTATGTAGGTTACCTAGGGGGCACTTGGATTATCTAGGTTAACGAACGGGCACTTGGAATATGCAGGTAACCTAGCGGGCACTTGGAATGTCTAGGTTACCTAGCGGGCACTTGGACTTCTAGGTTAACGAACGGGCTCTTGGACTATGTAGGTTGCCTAGCGGGCACTTGGACTATCTAGGTTAGTTAACGGGCATTTGGACTATCTAGGTTACCTAACGGGCACTTTGACTATCTAGGTAACATAGCGTGCACTTGGACTATGTAGGTTAACTAGCGAGTACTTGGACTCTAGGTTACCTAGCGGGCACTTGGACTATGTAGGTTCCCTAGCAGGCACTTGGACTATGTAGGTTCCCTAGCGGGCACTTGGACTATGTAGTATAACTAGCGGACACTTGGACGATCTAGGTTAACTAGCAGGTACTTGGACTATTAAGGTTAACTAGCAGGCCCTTAGACTATGTAGATTAACTAGCAGCACTTGGACTATCTACATTAACCAGCGGGCCCTTGGACTATGTAGATTCCCTAGCGGGCACTTGGACTACGTAGGTTCCCTAGAGGGCACTTGGAATATGTAGGTTCCCTAGCGGGCACTTGGACTATGAATGTTACCTACGGACACTTGAACTATGTAAGTTAACTACCGGGCACTTTGACTATGTATGTTAACTAGCGGGCCCTTGGACTACTTAGGTTAACTAGCAGACACTTGCACTATGTAGGTTACCTAGCGGGCACTTGGAATATCTAGGTTACCTAACGGGCACTTGGACTATGTAGGTTCCCTAGCGGGCACTTGGATTATATAGGTTCCCTATTGGGCACTTGGACTATGTAGTTTACCTAGCGGGCACTTGGACAATGTAGGTTGCCTATCGGGCACTTGGAGAATGTAGGTTAACTAGGGGGCACTAGGACAATGTAGGTTACCTAGCGGACCCTTGGACTATCTAGGTTACTTAGGGGGAACCTGGACTATGTAGGTTAACTAGTGGGCACTTGGACTATCTAGGTTACCTAGCAGGCACTTGGACTATGTAGGTTAACTAGCGGGCACTTGGACTATCTAGGTTACCTAGCGGGCACTTGGATTATGTACGTTCCCTAGCGGGCACTTGGACTATCTACGTTACCTAGCGGGCACTTGGAATATGTACGTTACCTAGCGGGCACTTGGACTATGTAGGTTCCCTAGCGGGCACTTGGACTATGTGGTTTCCCTAGCGGACATTTAGACTATCTAGGTTACCTAACGGGCACTTGGACTATGTAGTTTCCCTAGCGGGCACTTGGATTATGTAGGTTCCCTATCGGGCACTTGGACTATGTAGGTTAACTAGCGGGCATTTGGACTATGTAGGTTACCTAGCTGGCACTTGGACTATGTAGGTTACCTAGCGGGCACTTGGACTATATAGGTTCCCTATCGGGCACTTGGACTATTTAGGTTACCTAGCAGGCCCTTGGACTATCTAGGTTACCTAGGGGGAACCTGGACTATGTAGGTTAACTAGTGGGCACTTGGACTATCAAGGTTACCTTGCAGGCACTTGGACTATGTAGGTTAACTAGCGGGCACTTGGACTATGTACGTTTCCTAGCGGGCACTTGGACTATCTACGTTACCTAGCGGGCACCTGGACTATGTACGTTACCTAGCGGGCACTTGGACTATGTACGTTTCCTAGCGGGTACTTGGACTAGATAGGTTCCCTAGCGGCACTTGGCCTATCTAGGTTAACGAACGGGCACTTGGACTATGTAGGTTAACTAACGGACACTTTGAATATCTAGGTTAGCTAACGGGCAATTGGACTATCTAGGTTACCTAGCGGGCACTTGGACTATGTAGGTTCCCTAGCAGGCACTTTGACTATCTAGGTTAACTAACGGGCACTTGGACTATGTAGGTTGCCTAGCGAGCACTTGGACTATCTAGGTTAACATAGCGGTCATTCGAATATTAGGGCCCCTAGCGGGCATTTGGAGTGGGCCCTTGGACTATGTAGGTTAACTAGCGGGCCCATTGACTATGTAGGTTAACTAGCGGGCACTTGGACGATCTAGGTTAACTAGCGGGCACTTGGACGATATAGGTTAACTAGCGGGCACTTGGATTATCTAGGTTAGCTAGCGGGCTCTTGCACTATGTAGGTTAACTAGCAGGCCCATTGTCTATTTAGGTTAACTAGCGGGCACTTGGACGATCTATGTTACCTACGGGGAACTTTGACTATGTAGGTTAACTAGTTGGCACTTGGACTATCTAGGTTAACTAGCGTGCACTTGGCTATGTAGGTTCCTTAGCGTGAACTTGGACTATGTAGGTTCTTTAGCGGGCACTTGGACTATCTAGGTTGCCTAGCGGGCACTTGGACGATATAGGTTAACTATCGTGCCCTTGGAATATCTAGGTTACGTAACGGGCACTTGGTATATAGGTTAACTAGCGGGCACTTGGACTATGTAGGTTAACTAAAGGACACTTGGACTATCTAGGTTAACTAGTGGGCCCTTGGACTATGTAGGTTAACTAGCGGGCACTTGGACAATCTATGTTAACTAGCGGGCGCTTGGAGGATCTAGGTTAACTAGCGGGCACTTGAACTATCAAAGTGAACAAGTGAGCCCTTGGACTATGTTGGTTAACTAGCGGGCCCTTGGACTATCTGGGTTACCTAGCGGGCACTTGGGCTATATAGGTTACCTAGCGGGCACTTGGACTATGTAGTTTCCCTAGCGGGCACTTGGATTATGTAGGTTCCCTATCGGGCACTTGGACTATGTAGGTTAACTAGCGGGCATTTGGACTATGTAGCTTACCTAGCTGGCACTTGGACTATGTAGGTTACCTAGCGGGCACTTGGACTATATAGGTTCCCTATCGGGCACTTGGACTATGTAGGTTACCTAGCGGGCCCTTGGACTATCTAGGTTACCTAGGGGGAACCTGGACTATGTAGGTTAACTAGTGGGCACTTGGACTATCTAGGTTACCTTGCAGGCACTTGGACTATGTAGGTTAACTAGCGGGCACTTGGACTATGTACGTTTCCTAGCGGGCACTTGGACTATCTACGTTACCTAGCGGGCACCTGGACTATGTACGTTACCTAGCGGGCACTTGGACTATGTACGTTTCCTAGCGGGTACTTGGACTAGATAGGTTCCCTAGCGGCACTTGGCCTATCTAGGTTAACGAACGGGCACTTGGACTATGTAGGTTAACTAACGGACACTTCGAATATCTAGGTTAGCTAACGGGCACTTGGACTATCTAGGTCAACTAGTGGGCCCTTGTACTATGTAGGTTAACTAGCGAGCACTTGGACTATCTAGGTTAACTAGCGGACCTTGGACTATGTAGGTTAACTAGCGGGCCCTTGGACTATGTAGATTTACTAGCGGGCACTTGGACGATCTAGGTTAACTAGAGGGCACTTGGACTATCTAGGTTAACTAGCGGGCACTTGGATGATCATTGTTAACTAGCGGGCACTTGGACTATCTAGGTTAGATAACGGGCACATGGACTAAGTACGTCCCCTAGTGGGCACTTGGACTATCTAGGTTAACTAACGGGCACTAGGACTATCTAGGTTAACTAGCGGGCAATTGCACTATCTAGGTTAACTAGCGGGCACTTGGACTATCTAGGTTACCTAGCTGGCACTTGGACTATGAAGGTTCCCTAGCGGGCACTTGGACTATGTAGGTCAACTAACGGGCCCTTGGATTATCTAGGTTAGCTAACTGGCACGTGGACTATGTAGGTTAACTAGCGGTCACTTGCACGATCTAGGTTAACTAGCGGGCTCTTGCACTATGTAGGTTAACTAGCGGGCCCATTGACTATGTAGGTTAACTAGCGGGCACTTGGACGATCTAGGTTAACTAGCGGGCACTTGGACGATATAGGTGAACTAGCGGGCACTTGGATTATCTAGGTTAGCTAGCGGGCTCTTGCACTATGTAGGTTAACTAGCAGGCCCATTGACTATTTAGGTTAACTAGCGGGCACTTGGACGATCTATGTTACCTACGGGGAACTTTGACTATGTAGGTTAACTAGTTGGCACTTGGACTATCTAGGTTAACTAGCGTGCACTTGGCTATGTAGGTTCCTTAGCGTGAACTTGGACTATGTAGGTTCTTTAGCGGGCACTTGGACTATCTAGGTTGCCTAGCGGGCACTTGGACGATATAGGTTAACTATCGTGCCCTTGGAATATCTAGGTTACGTAACGGGCACTTGGTATATATGTTAACTAGCGGGCACTTGGACTATGTAGGTTAACTAAAGGACACTTGGACTATCTAGGTTAACTAGTGGGCCCTTGGACTATGTAGGTTAACTAGCGGGCACTTGGACAATCTATGTTAACTAGCGGGCGCTTGGACGATCTAGGTTAACTAGCGGGCACTTGAACTATAAAAGTGAACAAGTGAGCCCTTGGACTATGTTGGTTAACTAGCGGGCCCTTGGACTATCTGGGTTACCTAGCGGGCACTTGGGCTACATAGGTTACCTAGCGGGCACTTGGACTATGTAGTTTCCCTAGCGGGCACTTGGATTATGTAGGTTCCCTATCGGGCACTTGGACTATGTAGGTTAACTAGCGGGCATTTGGACTATGTAGGTTACCTAGCTGGCACTTGGACTATGTAGGTTACCTAGCGGGCACTTGGACTATATAGGTTCCCTATCGGGCACTTGGACTATGTAGGTTACCTAGCGGGCCCTTGGACTATCTAGGTTACCTAGGGGGAACCTGGACTATGTAGGTTAACTAGTGGGCACTTGGACTATCTAGGTTACCTTGCAGGCACTTGGACTATGTAGGTTAACTAGCGGGCACTTGGACTATGTACGTTTCCTAGCGGGCACTTGGACTATCTACGTTACCTAGCGGGCACCTGGACTATGTACGTTACCTAGCGGGCACTTGGACTATGTACGTTTCCTAGCGGGTACTTGGACTAGATAGGTTCCCTAGCGGCACTTGGCCTATCTAGGTTAACGAACGGGCACTTGGACTATGTAGGTTAACTAACGGACACTTCGAATATCTAGGTTAGCTAACGGGCACTTGGACTATCTAGGTCAACTAGTGGGCCCTTGTACTATGTAGGTTAACTAGCGAGCACTTGGACTATCTAGGTTAACTAGCGGACCTTGGACTATGTAGGTTAACTAGCGGGCCCTTGGACTATGTAGATTTACTAGCGGGCACTTGGACGATCTAGGTTAACTAGAGGGCACTTGGACTATCTAGGTTAACTAGCGGGCACTTGGATGATCATTGTTAACTAGCGGGCACTTGGACTATCTAGGTTAGATAACGGGCACATGGACTAAGTACGTCCCCTAGTGTGCACTTGGACTATCTAGGTTAACTAACGGGCACTAGGACTATCTAGGTTAACTAGCGGGCAATTGGACTATCTAGGTTAACTAGCGGGCAATTGGACTATCTAGGTTACCTAGCTGGCACTTGGACTATGAAGGTTCCCTAGCGGGCAGTTGGACTATGTAGGTCAACTAACGGGCCCTTGGACTATCTAGGTTAGCTAACTGGCACGTGGACTATGTAGGTTAACTAGCGGTCACTTGCACGATCTAGGTTAACTAGCGGGCTCTTGCACTATGTAGGTTAACTAGCGGGCCCATTGACTATGTAGGTTAACTAGCGGGCACTTGGACGATCTAGGTTAACTAGCGGGCACTTGGAACGATATAGGTTAACTAGCGGGCACTTGGATTATCTAGGTTAGCTAGCGGGCTCTTGCACTATGTAGGTTAACTAGCGGGCCCATTGACTATTTAGGTTAACTAGCGGGCACTTGGACGATCTATGTTACCTACGGGGAACTTTGACTATGTAGGTTAACTAGTTGGCACTTGGACTATCTAGGTTAACTAGCGTGCACTTGGCTATGTAGGTTCCTTAGCGTGAACTTGGACTATGTAGGTTCCTTAGCGGGCACTTGGACTATCTAGGTTGCCTAGCGGGCACTTGGACGATATAGGTTAACTATCGTGCCCTTGGAATATCTAGGTTACGTAACGGGCACTTGGTATATAGGTTAACTAGCGGGCACTTGGACTATGTAGGTTAACTAAAGGACACTTGGACTATCTAGGTTAACTAGTGGGCCCTTGGACTATGTAGGTTAACTAGCGGGCACTTGGACAATCTATGTTAACTAGCGGGCGCTTGGACGATCTAGGTTAACTAGCGGGCACTTAAACTATCAAAGTGAACAAGTGAGCCCTTGGACTATGTTGGTTAACTAGCGGGCCCTTGGACTATCTGGGTTACCTAGCGGGCACTTGGGCTATATAGGTTACCTAGCGGGCACTTGGACTATGTAGGTTACCTAGGGGGCACTTGGATTATCTAGGTTAACGAACGGGCACTTGGAATATGCAGGTAACCTAGCGGGCACTTGGAATGTCTAGGTTACCTAGCGGGCACTTGGACTTCTAGGTTAACGAACGGGCTCTTGGACTATGTAGGTTGCCTAGCGGGCACTTGGACTATCTAGGTTAGGTAAAGGGCATTTGGACTATCTAGGTTACCTAACGGGCACTTTGACTATCTAGGTAACATAGCGTGCACTTGGACTATGTAGGTTAACTAGCGAGTACTTGGACTCTAGGTTACCTAGCGGGCACTTGGACTATGTAGGTTCCCTAGCAGGCACTTGGACTATGTAGGTTCCCTAGCGGGCACTTGGACTATGTAGTATAACTAGCGGACACTTGGACGATCTAGGTTAACTAGCGGGTACTTGGACTATGTAGGTTCACTAGCAGGCCCTTAGACTATGTAGATTAACTAGCAGCACTTGGACTATCTACATTAACCAGCGGGCCCTTGGACTATGTAGATTCCCTAGCGGGCACTTGGACTACGTAGGTTCCCTAGAGGGCACTTGGAATATGTAGGTTCCCTAGCGGGCACTTGGACTATGAATGTTACCTACGGTCACTTGAACTATGTAAGTTAACTACCGGGCACTTTGACTATGTATGTTAACTAGCGGGCCCTTGGACTACTTAGGTTAACTAGCAGACACTTGCACTATGTAGGTTACCTAGCGGGCACTTGGAATATCTAGGTTACCTAACGGGCACTTGGACTATGTAGGTTCCCTAGCGGGCACTTGGATTATATAGGTTCCCTATTGGGCACTTGGACTATGTAGGTTAACTAGCGGGCATTTGGACTATGTAGGTTACCTAGCGGGCACTTGGACTATGTAGGTTGCCTATCGGGCACTTGGAGAATGTAGGTTAACTAGGGGGCACTAGGACAATGTAGGTTACCTAGCGGACCCTTGGACTATCTAGGTTACTTAGGGGGAACCTGTACTATGTAGGTTAACTAGTGGGCACTTGGACTATCTAGGTTACCTAGCGGGCACTTGGATTATGTACGTTCCCTAGCGGGCACTTGGACTATCTATGTTACCTAGCGGGCACTTGGACTATCTACGTTACCTAGCGGGCACTTGGACTATGTAGGTCCCCTAGCGGGCACTTGGACTATGTGGTTTCCCTAGCGGGCATTTAGACTATCTAGGTTACCTAACGGGCATTGGACTATGTAGTTTCACTAGCGGGCACTTGGATTATGTAGGTTCCCTATCGGGCACTTGGACTATGTAGGTTAACTAGCGGGCATTTGGACTATGTAGGTTACCTAGCTGGCACTTGGACTATGTAGGTTACCTAGCGGGCACTTGGACTATATAGGTTCCCTATCGGGCACTTGGACTATGTAGGTTACCTAGCGGGCCCTTGGACTATCTAGGTTACCTAGGGGGAACCTGGACTATGTAGGTTAACTAGTGGGCACTTGGACTATCTAGGTTACCTTGCAGGCACTTGGACTATGTAGGTTAACTAGCGGGCACTTGGACTATGTACGTTTCCTAGCGGGCACTTGGACTATCTACGTTACCTAGCGGGCACCTGGACTATGTACGTTACCTAGCGGGCACTTGGACTATGTACGTTTCCTAGCGGGTACTTGGACTAGATAGGTTCCCTAGCGGCACTTGGCCTATCTAGGTTAACGAACGGGCACTTGGACTATGTAGGTTAACTAACGGACATTTCGAATATCTAGGTTAGCTAACGGGCACTTGGACTATCTAGGTCAACTAGTGGGCCCTTGTACTATGTAGGTTAACTAGCGAACACTTGGACTATCTAGGTTAACTAGCGGACCTTGGACTATGTAGGTTAACTAGCGGGCCCTTGGACTATGTAGATTTACTAGCAGGCACTTGGACGATCTAGGTTAACTAGAGGGCACTTGGACTATCTAGGTTAACTAGCGGGCACTTGGATGATCATTGTTAACTAGCGGGCACTTGGACTATCTAGGTTAGATAACGGGCACATGGACTAAGTACGTCCCCTAGTGGGCACTTGGACTATCTAGGTTAACTAACGGGCACTAGGACTATCTAGGTTAACTAGCGGGCAATTGGACTATCTAGGTTAACTAGCGGGCACTTGGACTATCTAGGTTACCTAGCTGGCACTTGGACTATGAAGGTTCCCTAGCGGGCACTTGGACTATGTAGGTCAACTAACGGGCCCTTGGACTATCTAGGTTAGCTAACTGGCACGTGGACTATGTAGGTTAACTAGCGGTCACTTGCACGATCTAGGTTAACTAGCGGGCTCTTGCACTATGTAGGTTAACTAGCGGGCCCATTGACTATGTAGGTTAACTAGCGGGCACTTGGACGATCTAGGTTAACTTGCGGGCACTTGGACGATATAGGTTAACTAGCGGGCACTTGGATTATCTAGGTTAGCTAGCGGGCTCTTGCACTATGTAGGTTAACTAGCGGGCCCATTGACTATTTAGGTTAACTAGCGGGCACTTGGACGATCTATGTTACCTACGGGGAACTTTGACTATGTAGGTTAACTAGTTGGCACTTGGACTATCTAGGTTAACTAGCGTGCACTTGGCTATGTAGGTTCCTTAGCGTGAACTTGGACTATGTAGGTTCCTTAGCGGGCACTTGGACTATCTAGGTTGCCTAGCGGGCACTTGGACGATATAGGTTAACTATCGTGCCCTTGGAATATCTAGGTTAAGTAACGGGCACTTGGTATATAGGTTAACTAGCGGGCACTTGGACTATGTAGGTTAACTAAAGGACACTTGGACTATCTAGGTTAACTAGTGGGCCCTTGGACTATGTAGGTTAACTAGCGGGCACTTGGACAATCTATGTTAACTAGCGGGCGCTTGGACGATCTAGGTTAACTAGCGGGCACTTGAACTATCAAAGTGAACAAGTGAGCCCTTGGACTATGTTGGTTAACTAGCGGGCCCTTGGACTATCTGGGTTACCTAGCGGGCACTTGGGCTATATAGGTTACCTAACGGGCACTTGGACTATGTAGTTTCCCTAGCGGGCACTTGGATTATGTAGGTTACCTAGCTGGCACTTGGACTATGTAGGTTAACTAGCGGGCATTTGGACTATGTAGGTTACCTAGCTGGCACTTGGACTATGTAGGTTACCTAGCGGGCACTTGGACTATATAGGTTCCCTATCGGGCACTTGGACTATTTAGGTTACCTAGCGGGCCCTTGGACTATCTAGGTTACCTAGGGGGAACCTGGACTATGTAGGTTAACTAGTGGGCACTTGGACTATCTAGGTTACCTTGCAGGCACTTGGACTATGTAGGTTAACTAGCGGGCACTTGGACTATGTACGTTTCCTAGCGGGCACTTGGACTATCTACGTTACCTAGCGGGCACCTGGACTATGTACGTTACCTAGCGGGCACTTGGACTATGTACGTTTCCTAGCGGGTACTTGGACTAGATAGGTTCCCTAGCGGCACTTGGCCTATCTAGGTTAACGAACGGGCACTTGGACTATGTAGGTTACCTAAGGGACACTTCGAATATCTAGGTTAGCTAACGGGCACTTGGACTATCTAGGTCAACTAGTGGGCCCTTGTACTATGTAGGTTAACTAGCGAGCACTTGGACTATCTAGGTTAACTAGCGGACCTTGGACTATGTAGGTTAACTAGCGGGCCCTTGGACTATGTAGATTTACTAGCGGGCACTTGGACGATCTAGGTTAACTAGAGGGCACTTGGACTATCTAGGTTAACTAGCGGGCACTTGGATGATCATTGTTAACTAGCGGGCACTTGGACTATCTAGGTTAGATAACGGGCACATGGACTAAGTACGTCCCCTAGTGGGCACTTGGACTATCTAGGTTAACTAACGGGCACTAGGACTATCTAGGTTAACTAGCGGGCAATTGGACTATCTAGGTTAACTAGCGGGCACTTGGACTATCTAGGTTACCTAGCTGGCACTTGGACTATGAAGGTTCCCTAGCGGGCACTTGGACTATGTAGGTCAACTAACGGGCCCTTGGACTATCTAGGTTAGCTAACTGGCACGTGGACTATGTAGGTTAACTAGCGGTCACTTGCACGATCTAGGTTAACTAGCGGGCTCTTGCACTATGTAGGTTAACTAGCGGGCCCATTGACTATGTAGGTTAACTAGCGGGCACTTGGACGATCTAGGTTAACTAGCGGGCACTTGGACGATATAGGTTAACTAGCGGGCACTTGGATTATCTAGGTTAGCTAGCGGGCTCTTGCACTATGTAGGTTAACTAGCGGGCCCATTGACTATTTAGGTTAACTAGCGGGCACTTGGACGATCTATGTTACCTACGGGGAACTTTGACTATGTAGGTTAACTAGTTGGCACTTGGACTATCTAGGTTAACTAGCGTGCACTTGGCTATGTAGGTTCCTTAGCGTGAACTTGGACTATGTAGGTTCCTTAGCGGGCACTTGGACTATCTAGGTTGCCTAGCGGGCACTTGGACGATATAGGTTAACTATCGTGCCCTTGGAATATCTAGGTTACGTAACGGGCACTTGGTATATAGGTTAACTAGCGGGCACTTGGACTATGTAGGTTAACTAAAGGACACTTGGACTATCTAGGTTAACTAGTGGGCCCTTGGACTATGTAGGTTAACTAGCGGGCACTTGGACAATCTAGGTTAACTAGCGGGCACTTGAACTATCAAAGTGAACAAGTGAGCCCTTGGACTATGTTGGTTAACTAGCGGGCCCTTGGACTATCTGGGTTTCCTAGCGGGCACTTGGGCTATATAGGTTACCTAACGGGCACTTGGACTATGTAGTTTCCCTAGCGGGCACTTGGATTATGTAGGTTACCTAGCTGGCACTTGGACTATGTAGGTTAACTAGCGGGCATTTGGACTATGTAGGTTACCTAGCTGGCACTTGGACTATGTAGGTTACCTAGCAGGCACTTGGACTATATAGGTTCCCTATCGGGCACTTGGACTATATAGGTTACCTAGCGGGCGCTTGGAATATCTAGGTTACCTAGGGGGAACCTGGACTATGTAGGTTAACTAGTGGGCACTTGGACTATCTAGGTTACCTTGCAGGCACTTGGACTATGTAGGTTAACTAGCGGGCACATGGACTATGTACGTTTCCTAGCGGGCACTTGGACTATCTACGTTAACTAGCGGGCACCTGGACTATGTACGTTACCTAGCGGGCACTTGGACTATGTACGTTTCCTAGCGGGTACTTGGACTAGATAGGTTCCCTAGCGGCACTTGGCCTATCTAGGTTAACGAACGGGCATTTGGACTATGTAGGTTAACTAGCGGACACTTCGAATATCTAGGTTAGCTAATGGGCACTTGGACTATCTAGGTCAACTAGTGGGCCCTTGTACTATGTAGGTTAACTAGCGAGCACTTGGACTATCTAGGTTAACTAGCGGACCTTGGACTATGTAGGTTAACTAGCGGGCCCTTGGACTATGTAGATTTACTAGCGGGCACTTGGACGATCTAGGTTAACTAGAGGGCACTTGGACTATCTAGGATAACTAGTGGGCACTTGGATGATCAGTGTTAACTAGCGGACACTTGGACTATCTAGGTTAGATAACGGGCACATGGACTAAGTACGTACCCTAGTGGGCACTTGGACTATCTAGGTTAACTAACGGGCACTAGGACTATCTAGGTTAACTAGCGGGCACTTGGACTATCTAGGTTAACTAGCGGGCACTTGGACTATCTAGGTTACCTAGCTGGCACTTGAACTATGAAGGTTCCCTAGCGGGCACTTGGACTATGTAGGTCAACTAACGGGCCCTTGGACTATCTAGGTTAGCTAACTGGCACGTGGACTATGTAGGTTAACTAGCGGTCACTTGCACGATCTAGGTTAACTAGCGGGCTCTTGCACTATGTAGGTTATCTAGCGGGCCCATTGACTATGTAGGTTAACTAGCGGGCACTTGGACGATCTAGGTTAACTAGCGGGCACTTGGACGATCTAGGTTAACTAGCGGGCACTTGGACGATATAGGTTAACTAGCGGGCACTTGGATTATCTAGGTTAGCTAGCGGGCTCTTGCACTATGTAGGTTAACTAGCGGGCCCATTGACTATTTAGGTTAACTAGCGGGCACTTGGACGATCTATGTTACCTACGGGGAACTTTGACTATGTAGGTTAACTAGTTGGCACTTGGACTATCTAGGTTAACTAGCGTGCACTTGGCTATGTAGGTTCCTTAGCGTGAACTTGGACTATGTAGGTTCCTTAGCGGGCACTTGGACTATCTAGGTTGCCTAGCGGGCACTTGGACGATATAGGTTAACTATCGTGCCCTTGGAATATCTAGGTTACGTAACGGGCACTTGGTATATAGGTTAACTAGCGGGCACTTGGACTATGTAGGTTAACTAAAGGACACTTGGATTATCTAGGTTAACTAGTGGGCCCTTGGACTATGTAGGTTAACTAGCGGGCACTTGGACAATCTATGTTAACTAGCGGGCGCTTGGACGATCTAGGTTAACTAGCGGGCACTTGAACTATCAAAGTGAACAAGTGAGCCCTTGGACTATGTTGGTTAACTAGCGGGCCCTTGGACTATCTGGGTTACCTAGCGGGCACTTGGGCTATATAGGTTACCTAGCGGGCACTTGGACTATGTAGGTTACCTAGGGGGCACTTGGATTATCTAGGTTAACGAACGGGCACTTGGAATATGCAGGTAACCTAGCGGGCACTTGGAATGTCTAGGTTACCTAGCGGGCACTTGGACTTCTAGGTTAACGAACGGGCTCTTGGACTATGTAGGTTGCCTAGTGGGCACTTGGACTATCTAGGTTAGGTAACGGGCACTTGGACTATCTAGGTTACCTAACGGGCACTTTGACTATCTAGGTAACATAGCGTGCACTTGGACTATGTAGGTTAACTAGCGAGTACTTGGACTCTAGGTTACCTAGCGGGCACTTGAACTATCTAGGTTACCTAGCGGGCCCTTGGACTATGTAGGTTTCCTAGCAGGCACTTGGACTATCTAGGTTAACGAACGGGCACTTGGACTACGTAGGTAACCTAGCGGGCACTTGGATAGTCTAGGTTACCTAGCGGGCACTTGAACTATATAGGTTAACTAACAGGCACTTGGACGATGTAGGTTACCTAGCGGGCACTTGGACTATGTAGGATCCCTATCGGACATTTGGACTACTTAGGTTACCTAGCGGGCACTTGGACTATCTATGTTAACTAGCGAGCACTTGGACTATCTAGGTTAACTAGGAGACCTTGGACTATGTAGGTTAACTAGCAGGCCCTTGGACTATGTAGGTTTACTAGCAGGCACTTGGACGATCTAGGTTAACAAGAGGGCATTGGACTATCTAGGTTAACTAGCGGGCACTTGGATGATCATTGTAAACTAGCGGGCACTTGGACTATCTAGGTTAGCTAACGGGCACATGGACTAAGTACGTCCCCTAGTGGGCACATGGACTCTAGGTTAACTAATGGGCACTAGGACTATCTAGGTTAACTAGCTGGCCCTTGGACTATCTAGGTTACCTAGCTGGCACTTGGACTATGAAGGTACCCTAGCGGTCACTTGGACTATGTAGGTCAACTAGCGGGCCCTTGGACTATCTAGGTTAGATAACTGGCACGTGGACTATGTAGGTAAACTAGCGGACACTTGCACGATCTAGGTTAACTAGCGGGCGCTTGCACTATGTAGGTTAACTAGCGGGCACTTGGACTATCTAGGTTACGTAGCAGGCACTTGGACTATGTACGTTCCCTAGTGGGCACTTGGACTATCTACCTTACCTAACGGGCACTTGGACTATGTACGTTACCTAGCGGGCACTTGGACTATGTACGTTTCCTAGCGGGTACTTGGACTATCTATGTTAACTAGCGGAAACTTGGACTATGTAGATTCCCTATGGTGCACTTGGACTAGGTAGGTTCCCTAGCGGGCACTTGGTCTATCTAGGTTAACTAGCGGGCACTTGGACTATCTAGGTTAACTAGTGAGCACTAGGACTATCTAGCATAACTAGCGGGCACTTGGACTATGTAGGTAACCTAGTGGTCACTTGAACTGTCTAGGCTACCTACCAGGCACTTGAACTATCTAGGTTAACTAGTGTGCCCTTGGACGATGTAGGTTAACTAGCGGGCCCTTGGACGATCTAGGTTAACTAGCAGGTATTTGGACTATGTAGGTTAACTAACGGGCCCTTGGACTATGTAGATTAACTAGCGGCACTTGGACTATCTACGTTAACTAGAGGGCCCTTGGACTATGTAGATTCCCTAGCGGGCACTTGGACTATGTATGTTCCAGAGCGGGCACTTGGACAATGTAGGTTCCCTAGCAGGCACTTGGACTATGTAGGTTCCCTAGCGGGCACTTGGACTATGTAGTATAACTAGCGGACACTTGGACGATCTAGGTTAACTAGCGGGTACTTGGACTATGTAGGTTAACTAGCAGGCCCTTGGACTATGTAGATTAACTAGCAGCACTTGGACTATCTACATTAACCAGCGGGCCCTTGGACTATGTAGATTCCCTAGCGGGCACTTGGACTACGTAGGTTCCCTAGAGGGCACTTGGAATATGTAGGTTCCCTAGCGGGCACTTGGACTATGAATGTTACCTACGGACACTTGAACTATGTAAGTTAACTACCGGGCACTTTGACTATGTATGTTAACTAGCGGGCCCTTGGACTACTTAGGTTAACTAGCAGACACATGCACTATGTAGGATACCTAGCGGGCACTTAGAATATCTAGGTTACCTAACGGGCACTTAGACTATGTAGTTCCCTATTGGTCACTTGGACTATGTAGGTTAACTAGCGGGCATTTGGACTATGTAGGTTACCTAGCGGGCACTTGGACTATGTAGGTTGCCTATCGGGCACTTGGAGAATGTAGGTTAACTAGGGGGCACTAGGACAATGTAGGTTACCTAGCGGACCCTTGGAATATCTAGGTTACCTAGGGGGAACCTGGACTATGTAGGTTAACTAGTGGGCACTTGGACTATCTAGGTTACCTAGCAGGCACTTGGACTATGTAGGTTAACTAGCGGGCACTTGGACTATCTAGGTTACCTAGCGGGCACTTGGATTATATACGTTCCCTAGCGGGCACTTGGACTATCTACGTTACCTAGCGGGCACTTGGACTATGTACGTTACCTAGCGGGCACTTGGACTATGTAGGTTCCCTAGCGGGCACTTGGACTATGTGGGTTCCCTAGCGGGCACTTAGACTATCTAGGTTACATAACGGGCACTTGGACTATGTAGGTTACCTAGCGGGCACTTGGACTATATAGGTTCCCTATCGGGCACTTGGACTATATAGGTTACCTAGCGGGCGCTTGGAATATCTAGGTTACCTAGGGGGAACCTGGACTATGTAGGTTAACTAGTGGGCACTTGGACTATCTAGGTTACCTTGCAGGCACTTGGACTATGTAGGTTAACTAGCGGGCACATGGACTATGTACGTTTCCTAGCGGGCACTTGGACTATCTACGTTACCTAGCGGGCACCTGGACTATGTACGTTACCTAGCGGGCACTTGGACTATGTACGTTTCCTAGCGGGTACTTGGACTAGATAGGTTCCCTAGCGGCACTTGGCCTATCTAGGTTAACGAACGGGCATTTGGACTATGTAGGTTAACTAGCGGACACTTCGAATATCTAGGTTAGCTAATGGGCACTTGGACTATCTAGGTCAACTAGTGGGCCCTTGTACTATGTAGGTTAACTAGCGAGCACTTGGACTATCTAGGTTAACTAGCGGACCTTGGACTATGTAGGTTAACTAGCGGGCCCTTGGACTACGTAGGTTTACTAGCGGGCACTTGGACGATCTAGGTTAACTAGAGGGCACTTATACTATCTAGGTTAACTAGCGGGCACTTGGATGATCATTGTTAACTAGCGGGCACTTGGACTATCTAGGTTAGATAACGGGCACATGGACTAAGTACGTCCCCTAGTGGGCACTTGGACTATCTAGGTTAACTAACGGGCACTAGGACTATCTAGGTTAACTAGCGGGCAATTGGACTATCTAGGTTAACTAGCGGGCACTTGGACTATCTAGGTTGCCTAGCGGGCACTTGGACGATATAGGTTAACTATCGTGCCCTTGGAATATCTAGGTTAAGTAACGGGCACTTGGTATATAGGTTAACTAGCGGGCACTTGGACTATGTAGGTTAACTAAAGGACACTTGGACTATCTAGGTTAACTAGTGGGCCCTTGGACTATGTAGGTTAACTAGCGGGCACTTGGACAATCTATGTTAACTAGCGGGCGCTTGGACGATCTAGGTTAACTAGCGGGCACTTGAACTATCAAAGTGAACAAGTGAGCCCTTGGACTATGTTGGTTAACTAGCGGGCCCTTGGACTATCTGGGTTACCTAGCGGGCACTTGGGCTATATAGGTTACCTAACGGGCACTTGGACTATGTAGTTTCCCTAGCGGGCACTTGGATTATGTAGGTTACCTAGCTGGCACTTGGACTATGTAGGTTAACTAGCGGGCATTTGGACTATGTAGGTTACCTAGCTGGCACTTGGACTATGTAGGTTACCTAGCGGGCACTTGGACTATATAGGTTCCCTATCGGGCACTTGGACTATTTAGGTTACCTAGCGGGCCCTTGGACTATCTAGGTTACCTAGGGGGAACCTGGACTATGTAGGTTAACTAGTGGGCACTTGGACTATCTAGGTTACCTTGCAGGCACTTGGACTATGTAGGTTAACTAGCGGGCACTTGGACTATGTACGTTTCCTAGCGGGCACTTGGACTATCTACGTTACCTAGCGGGCACCTGGACTATGTACGTTACCTAGCGGGCACTTGGACTATGTACGTTTCCTAGCGGGTACTTGGACTAGATAGGTTCCCTAGCGGCACTTGGCCTATCTAGGTTAACGAACGGGCACTTGGACTATGTAGGTTACCTAAGGGACACTTCGAATATCTAGGTTAGCTAACGGGCACTTGGACTATCTAGGTCAACTAGTGGGCCCTTGTACTATGTAGGTTAACTAGCGAGCACTTGGACTATCTAGGTTAACTAGCGGACCTTGGACTATGTAGGTTAACTAGCGGGCCCTTGGACTATGTAGATTTACTAGCGGGCACTTGGACGATCTAGGTTAACTAGAGGGCACTTGGACTATCTAGGTTAACTAGCGGGCACTTGGATGATCATTGTTAACTAGCGGGCACTTGGACTATCTAGGTTAGATAACGGGCACATGGACTAAGTACGTCCCCTAGTGGGCACTTGGACTATCTAGGTTAACTAACGGGCACTAGGACTATCTAGGTTAACTAGCGGGCAATTGGACTATCTAGGTTAACTAGCGGGCACTTGGACTATCTAGGTTACCTAGCTGGCACTTGGACTATGAAGGTTCCCTAGCGGGCACTTGGACTATGTAGGTCAACTAACGGGCCCTTGGACTATCTAGGTTAGCTAACTGGCACGTGGACTATGTAGGTTAACTAGCGGTCACTTGCACGATCTAGGTTAACTAGCGGGCTCTTGCACTATGTAGGTTAACTAGCGGGCCCATTGACTATGTAGGTTAACTAGCGGGCACTTGGACGATCTAGGTTAACTAGCGGGCACTTGGACGATATAGGTTAACTAGCGGGCACTTGGATTATCTAGGTTAGCTAGCGGGCTCTTGCACTATGTAGGTTAACTAGCGGGCCCATTGACTATTTAGGTTAACTAGCGGGCACTTGGACGATCTATGTTACCTACGGGGAACTTTGACTATGTAGGTTAACTAGTTGGCACTTGGACTATCTAGGTTAACTAGCGTGCACTTGGCTATGTAGGTTCCTTAGCGTGAACTTGGACTATGTAGGTTCCTTAGCGGGCACTTGGACTATCTAGGTTGCCTAGCGGGCACTTGGACGATATAGGTTAACTATCGTGCCCTTGGAATATCTAGGTTACGTAACGGGCACTTGGTATATAGGTTAACTAGCGGGCACTTGGACTATGTAGGTTAACTAAAGGACACTTGGACTATCTAGGTTAACTAGTGGGCCCTTGGACTATGTAGGTTAACTAGCGGGCACTTGGACAATCTAGGTTAACTAGCGGGCACTTGAACTATCAAAGTGAACAAGTGAGCCCTTGGACTATGTTGGTTAACTAGCGGGCCCTTGGACTATCTGGGTTTCCTAGCGGGCACTTGGGCTATATAGGTTACCTAACGGGCACTTGGACTATGTAGTTTCCCTAGCGGGCACTTGGATTATGTAGGTTACCTAGCTGGCACTTGGACTATGTAGGTTAACTAGCGGGCATTTGGACTATGTAGGTTACCTAGCTGGCACTTGGACTATGTAGGTTACCTAGCAGGCACTTGGACTATATAGGTTCCCTATCGGGCACTTGGACTATATAGGTTACCTAGCGGGCGCTTGGAATATCTAGGTTACCTAGGGGGAACCTGGACTATGTAGGTTAACTAGTGGGCACTTGGACTATCTAGGTTACCTTGCAGGCACTTGGACTATGTAGGTTAACTAGCGGGCACATGGACTATGTACGTTTCCTAGCGGGCACTTGGACTATCTACGTTAACTAGCGGGCACCTGGACTATGTACGTTACCTAGCGGGCACTTGGACTATGTACGTTTCCTAGCGGGTACTTGGACTAGATAGGTTCCCTAGCGGCACTTGGCCTATCTAGGTTAACGAACGGGCATTTGGACTATGTAGGTTAACTAGCGGACACTTCGAATATCTAGGTTAGCTAATGGGCACTTGGACTATCTAGGTCAACTAGTGGGCCCTTGTACTATGTAGGTTAACTAGCGAGCACTTGGACTATCTAGGTGAACTAGCGGACCTTGGACTATGTAGGTTAACTAGCGGGCCCTTGGACTATGTAGATTTACTAGCGGGCACTTGGACGATCTAGGTTAACTAGAGGGCACTTGGACTATCTAGGATAACTAGTGGGCACTTGGATGATCAGTGTTAACTAGCGGACACTTGGACTATCTAGGTTAGATAACGGGCACATGGACTAAGTACGTACCCTAGTGGGCACTTGGACTATCTAGGTTAACTAACGGGCACTAGGACTATCTAGGTTAACTAGCGGGCACTTGGACTATCTAGGTTAACTAGCGGGCACTTGGACTATCTAGGTTACCTAGCTGGCACTTGAACTATGAAGGTTCCCTAGCGGGCACTTGGACTATGTAGGTCAACTAACGGGCCCTTGGACTATCTAGGTTAGCTAACTGGCACGTGGACTATGTAGGTTAACTAGCGGTCACTTGCACGATCTAGGTTAACTAGCGGGCTCTTGCACTATGTAGGTTATCTAGCGGGCCCATTGACTATGTAGGTTAACTAGCGGGCACTTGGACGATCTAGGTTAACTAGCGGGCACTTGGACGATCTAGGTTAACTAGCGGGCACTTGGACGATATAGGTTAACTAGCGGGCACTTGGATTATCTAGGTTAGCTAGCGGGCTCTTGCACTATGTAGGTTAACTAGCGGGCCCATTGACTATTTAGGTTAACTAGCGGGCACTTGGACGATCTATGTTACCTACGGGGAACTTTGACTATGTAGGTTAACTAGTTGGCACTTGGACTATCTAGGTTAACTAGCGTGCACTTGGCTATGTAGGTTCCTTAGCGTGAACTTGGACTATGTAGGTTCCTTAGCGGGCACTTGGACTATCTAGGTTGCCTAGCGGGCACTTGGACGATATAGGTTAACTATCGTGCCCTTGGAATATCTAGGTTACGTAACGGGCACTTGGTATATAGGTTAACTAGCGGGCACTTGGACTATGTAGGTTAACTAAAGGACACTTGGATTATCTAGGTTAACTAGTGGGCCCTTGGACTATGTAGGTTAACTAGCGGGCACTTGGACAATCTATGTTAACTAGCGGGCGCTTGGACGATCTAGGTTAACTAGCGGGCACTTGAACTATCAAAGTGAACAAGTGAGCCCTTGGACTATGTTGGTTAACTAGCGGGCCCTTGGACTATCTGGGTTACCTAGCGGGCACTTGGGCTATATAGGTTACCTAGCGGGCACTTGGACTATGTAGGTTACCTAGGGGGCACTTGGATTATCTAGGTTAACGAACGGGCACTTGGAATATGCAGGTAACCTAGCGGGCACTTGGAATGTCTAGGTTACCTAGCGGGCACTTGGACTTCTAGGTTAACGAACGGGCTCTTGGACTATGTAGGTTGCCTAGTGGGCACTTGGACTATCTAGGTTAGGTAACGGGCACTTGGACTATCTAGGTTACCTAACGGGCACTTTGACTATCTAGGTAACATAGCGTGCACTTGGACTATGTAGGTTAACTAGCGAGTACTTGGACTCTAGGTTACCTAGCGGGCACTTGAACTATCTAGGTTACCTAGCGGGCCCTTGGACTATGTAGGTTTCCTAGCAGGCACTTGGACTATCTAGGTTAACGAACGGGCACTTGGACTACGTAGGTAACCTAGCGGGCACTTGGATAGTCTAGGTTACCTAGCGGGCACTTGAACTATATAGGTTAACTAACAGGCACTTGGACGATGTAGGTTACCTAGCGGGCACTTGGACTATGTAGGATCCCTATCGGACATTTGGACTACTTAGGTTACCTAGCGGGCACTTGGACTATCTATGTTAACTAGCGAGCACTTGGACTATCTAGGTTAACTAGGAGACCTTGGACTATGTAGGTTAACTAGCAGGCCCTTGGACTATGTAGGTTTACTAGCAGGCACTTGGACGATCTAGGTTAACAAGAGGGCATTGGACTATCTAGGTTAACTAGCGGGCACTTGGATGATCATTGTAAACTAGCGGGCACTTGGACTATCTAGGTTAGCTAACGGGCACATGGACTAAGTACGTCCCCTAGTGGGCACATGGACTCTAGGTTAACTAATGGGCACTAGGACTATCTAGGTTAACTAGCTGGCCCTTGGACTATCTAGGTTACCTAGCTGGCACTTGGACTATGAAGGTACCCTAGCGGTCACTTGGACTATGTAGGTCAACTAGCGGGCCCTTGGACTATCTAGGTTAGATAACTGGCACGTGGACTATGTAGGTAAACTAGCGGACACTTGCACGATCTAGGTTAACTAGCGGGCGCTTGCACTATGTAGGTTAACTAGCGGGCACTTGGACTATCTAGGTTACGTAGCAGGCACTTGGACTATGTACGTTCCCTAGTGGGCACTTGGACTATCTACCTTACCTAACGGGCACTTGGACTATGTACGTTACCTAGCGGGCACTTGGACTATGTACGTTTCCTAGCGGGTACTTGGACTATCTATGTTAACTAGCGGAAACTTGGACTATGTAGATTCCCTATGGTGCACTTGGACTAGGTAGGTTCCCTAGCGGGCACTTGGTCTATCTAGGTTAACTAGCGGGCACTTGGACTATCTAGGTTAACTAGTGAGCACTAGGACTATCTAGCATAACTAGCGGGCACTTGGACTATGTAGGTAACCTAGTGGTCACTTGAACTGTCTAGGTTACCTACCAGGCACTTGAACTATCTAGGTTAACTAGTGTGCCCTTGGACGATGTAGGTTAACTAGCGGGCCCTTGGACGATCTAGGTTAACTAGCAGGTATTTGGACTATGTAGGTTAACTAACGGGCCCTTGGACTATGTAGATTAACTAGCGGCACTTGGACTATCTACGTTAACTAGAGGGCCCTTGGACTATGTAGATTCCCTAGCGGGCACTTGGACTATGTATGTTCCAGAGCGGGCACTTGGACAATGTAGGTTCCCTAGCAGGCACTTGGACTATGTAGGTTCCCTAGCGGGCACTTGGACTATGTAGTATAACTAGCGGACACTTGGACGATCTAGGTTAACTAGCGGGTACTTGGACTATGTAGGTTAACTAGCAGGCCCTTGGACTATGTAGATTAACTAGCAGCACTTGGACTATCTACATTAACCAGCGGGCCCTTGGACTATGTAGATTCCCTAGCGGGCACTTGGACTACGTAGGTTCCCTAGAGGGCACTTGGAATATGTAGGTTCCCTAGCGGGCACTTGGACTATGAATGTTACCTACGGACACTTGAACTATGTAAGTTAACTACCGGGCACTTTGACTATGTATGTTAACTAGCGGGCCCTTGGACTACTTAGGTTAACTAGCAGACACATGCACTATGTAGGATACCTAGCGGGCACTTAGAATATCTAGGTTACCTAACGGGCACTTAGACTATGTAGTTCCCTATTGGTCACTTGGACTATGTAGGTTAACTAGCGGGCATTTGGACTATGTAGGTTACCTAGCGGGCACTTGGACTATGTAGGTTGCCTATCGGGCACTTGGAGAATGTAGGTTAACTAGGGGGCACTAGGACAATGTAGGTTACCTAGCGGACCCTTGGAATATCTAGGTTACCTAGGGGGAACCTGGACTATGTAGGTTAACTAGTGGGCACTTGGACTATCTAGGTTACCTAGCAGGCACTTGGACTATGTAGGTTAACTAGCGGGCACTTGGACTATCTAGGTTACCTAGCGGGCACTTGGATTATATACGTTCCCTAGCGGGCACTTGGACTATCTACGTTACCTAGCGGGCACTTGGACTATGTACGTTACCTAGCGGGCACTTGGACTATGTAGGTTCCCTAGCGGGCACTTGGACTATGTGGGTTCCCTAGCGGGCACTTAGACTATCTAGGTTACATAACGGGCACTTGGACTATGTAGGTTACCTAGCGGGCACTTGGACTATATAGGTTCCCTATCGGGCACTTGGACTATATAGGTTACCTAGCGGGCGCTTGGAATATCTAGGTTACCTAGGGGGAACCTGGACTATGTAGGTTAACTAGTGGGCACTTGGACTATCTAGGTTACCTTGCAGGCACTTGGACTATGTAGGTTAACTAGCGGGCACATGGACTATGTACGTTTCCTAGCGGGCACTTGGACTATCTACGTTACCTAGCGGGCACCTGGACTATGTACGTTACCTAGCGGGCACTTGGACTATGTACGTTTCCTAGCGGGTACTTGGACTAGATAGGTTCCCTAGCGGCACTTGGCCTATCTAGGTTAACGAACGGGCATTTGGACTATGTAGGTTAACTAGCGGACACTTCGAATATCTAGGTTAGCTAATGGGCACTTGGACTATCTAGGTCAACTAGTGGGCCCTTGTACTATGTAGGTTAACTAGCGAGCACTTGGACTATCTAGGTTAACTAGCGGACCTTGGACTATGTAGGTTAACTAGCGGGCCCTTGGACTATGTAGATTTACTAGCGGGCACTTGGACGATCTAGGTTAACTAGAGGGCACTTGGACTATCTAGGATAACTAGCGGGCACTTGGATGATCAGTGTTAACTAGCGGGCACTTGGACTATCTAGGTTAGATAACGGGCACATGGACTAAGTACGTACCCTAGTGGGCACTTGGACTATCTAGGTTAACTAACGGGCACTAGGACTATCTAGGTTAACTAGCGGGCACTTGGACTATCTAGGTTAACTAGCGGGCACTTGGACTATCTAGGTTACCTCGCTGGCACTTGAACTATGAAGGTTCCCTAGCGGGCACTTGGACTATGTAGGTCAACTAATGGGCCCTTGGACTATCTAGGTTAGCTAACTGGCACGTGGACTATGTAGGTTAACTAGCGGTCACTTGCACGATCTAGGTTAACTAGCGGGCTCTTGCACTATGTAGGTTAACTAGCGGGCCCATTGACTATGTAGGTTAACTAGCGGGCACTTGGACGATCTAGGTTAACTAGCGGGCACTTGGACGATATAGGTTAACTAGCGGGCACTTGGATTATCTAGGTTAGCTAGCGGGCTCTTGCACTATGTAGGTTAACTAGCGGGCCCATTGACTATTTAGGTTAACTAGCGGGCAGTTGGACGATCTATGTTACCTACGGGGAACTTTGACTATGTAGGTTAACTAGTTGGCACTTGGACTATCTAGGTTACCTAGCACGCACTTGGACTATGTAGGTTAATTGGCGGGCACTTGGACTATCTAGGTTACGTAGCCGGCACTTGGACGATGTACGTTCCCTAGCGGGCACTTGGACTATCTACCTTACCTAGCGGGCACTTGGACTATGTACGTTTCCTAGCGGGTACTTGGACTATCTATGTTAACTAGCGGGCACTTGGACTATGTAGGTTCCCTAGCGGGCACATGGACTATGTAGGTTCCCAAGCGGGCACTTGGATTTTGAATGTTCCCTACAAACACTTGAACTATGTAAGTTAACTACCGGGCACTTGGACTATATATGTTACCTAGCGGGCCCTTGGACTACTTAGGTTAACTAGCGGACACTTGCACTATGTAGGTTACCTAGCGGGCACTTGGACTATCTAGGTTACCTAATGGGCACTTGGACTATGTAGGTTCCCTAGCGGGCACTTGGATTATATAGGTTCCCTATCGGGCACTTGGACTTTGTAGGTTAACTAGCGGGCATTTGGACTTTGTAGGTTACCTAGCGGGCACTTGGACTAAGTACGTTGCCTATGAGGCACTTGGAGAATGTAGGTTAACTAGGGGGCACTAGGACAATGTAGGTTACCTAGCGGACCCTTGGACTATCTAGGTTACTTAGGGGGAACCTGGACTATGTAGGTTAACTACTGGGCACTTAGACTATCTAGGTTACCTAGCAGGCACTTGGACTATGTAGGATAACTAGCGGGCACTTGGACTATCTAGGTTACCTAGCGGGCACTTGGACTATGTACGTTCCCTAGCGGGCACTTGGACTATCTACGTTACCTAGCGGGCACTTGGACTATGTACGTTACCTAGCGGGCACTTGGACTATGTACGTTTCCTAGCGGGTACTTGGACTAGATAGGTTCCCTAGCGGGCACTTGGTCTATCTAGATTAACTAGCGGGCACTTGAACTATCTAGGTTAACTAGCGAGCACTTGGACTATCTAGGTTAACTAGCGGGCATTTGGACTATCAGGGCCCCTAGCGGGCATTTGGAGTGGGCCCTTGGACTACGTAGGTTAACTAGCGGGCACTTGGACAATCTAGGTTAACTAGCGGGCCCTTGGACGATCTAGGTTAACTAGCGGGCACTTGAACTATCAAAGTGAACAAGTGAGCCCTCGGACTATGTTGGTTAACTAGTGGGCCCTTGGACTATCAGGGTTACCTAGCGGGCACTTGGGCTATATAGGTTACCTAGCGGGCACTTGGACTATGTAGGTTACCTAGTGGGCACTTGGATTATCTAGGTTAACGAACGGGCACTTGGAATATGCAGGTAACCTAGCGGGCACTTGGACTGTCTAGGTTACCTAGGGGACACTTGGACTTCTAGGTTAACGAACGGGCTCTTGGACTATGTAGGTTGCCTGGCGGGCACTTGGACTATCTAGGTTACCTAACGGGCACTTTGACTATCTAGGTTACATAGCGTGCACTTGGACTATGTAGGTTAACTACCGAGCACTTGGACTCTAGGTTACCTAGCGGGTACTTGAACTATCTAGGTTACCTACCGGGCCCTTGGACTATGTTGGTTTCCTAGCAGGCACTTGGAGTATCTAGGTTAACGAACGGGCACTTGGACTATGTAGGTAACCTAGCGGGCACTTGGCCAGTCTAGGTTACCTAGCTGGCACTTGGACTATCTAGGTTAAATAACAGGCACTTGGACGATGTAGGTTACCTAGTGGGCACTTGGACTATGTAGGATCCCTATCGGACATTTGGACTACTTAGGTTTCCTAGCGGGCACTTGGACTATCTAGGTTAACTAGCGGGCATTGGACTATGTAGGTTAACTAGCGGGCCCTTGGACTATGTAGGTTTACTAGCGGGCACGTGGACGATCTATGTTAACTAGAGGGCACTTGGACTATCTAGGTTAACTAGCGGGCACTTGGATGATCATTGTTAACTAGCGGGCACTTGGACTATCTAGGTTACCTAGCTGGTAGTTGGACTATGAAGGTTCCCTAGCGGGCACTTGGACTATGTAGTTCAACTAACGGGCCCTTGGAATATCCAGGTTAGCTAACTGGCACGTGGACTATGTAGGTTAACTAGCGGTCACTTGCACGATCTAGGTTAAGTAGCGGGTTCTTGCACTATGTAGGTTAACTAGCGGGCCCATTGACTATGTAGGTTCACTAGCGGGCACGTGGACGATTTAGGTTAACTAGCGGGCACTTGGACGATATAGGTTAACTAGCGGGCACTTGGATTATCTAGGTTAGCTAGCGGGCTCTTGCACTATGTAGGTTAACTAGCGGGCCCATTGACTATTTAGGTTAACTAGCGGGCAGTTGGACTATCTAGGTTACGTAGCGGGCACTTGGACGATGTACGTTCCCGAGCGGGCACTTGGACTATCTACCTTACCTAGCGGGCACTTGGACTATGTACGTTAACTAGCGGACACTTGGACTATGTACGTTTCCTAGCGGGTACTTGGACTAGATAGGTTCCCTAGCGGCACTTGGTCTATCTAGGTTAACTAGCGGGCACATGGACTATGAAGGTTGCCAAGCGGGCACTTGGACTATGAATGTTCCCTAAGGACACTTGAACAATGTAAGTTAACTACCGGGCACTTGGACTATGGATGTTACCTAGCGGGCTCTTGGACTACTTAGGTTAACTAGCGGACACTTGCACTATGTAGGTTACCTAGCGGGCACTTGGACTATTTAGGTTCCCTAGCGGGCACTAGGATTATATAGGTTCCCTATCGGGCACTTGGACTATGTAGGTTAACTAGCGGGCATTTGGACTATGTGGGTTACCCAGCGGGCACTTGGACTATGTAGGATCCCTATCGGACATTTGGACTACTTAGGTTTCCTAGCGGGCACTTGGACTATCTAGGTTAAGTAGCGGGCACTTGGACTATCTAGGTCAACTAGTGGGCCCTTGTACTATGTAGGTTAACTAGCGAGCACTTGGACTATCTAGGTTAAATAGCGGACCTTGGACTATGTAGATTAACTAGCGGGCCCTTGGACTATGTAGGTTTACTAGCGGGCACGTGGACGATCTAGGTTAACTAGCGGGCACTTGGATGATCATTGTTAACTAGCGGGCACTTGGACTATCTAGGTTAGCTAACGGGCACATGGACTAAGTACGTCCCCTAGTGGGCACTTGGACGATCTAGTTTAACTAACGGGCACTAGGACTATCTAGGTTAACTAGCGGGCACTTGGACTATCTAGGTTACCTAGCTGGCACTTGGACTATGAAGGTTCCCTAGCGGGCACTTGGACTATGTAGGTCAACTAACGGGCCCTTGGACTATCTAGGTTAGCTAACTGGCACGTGGACTATGTAGGTTAACTAGCGGTCACTTGCACGATCTAGGTTAACTAGCGGGCTCTTGCACTATGTAGGTTAACTAGCGGGCCCATTGACTATGTAGGTTAACTAGCGGGCCCATTGACTATGTAGGTTAACTTGCGGGCACTTGGACGATCTAGGTTAACTAGCGGGCACTTGGACGATCTAGGTTAACTAGCGGGCACTTGTATTATCTAGGTTACCTAGCGGGCTCTTGCACTATGTAGGTTAACTAGCGGGCCCATTGACTCTTTAGGTTAACAAGCGGGCACTTTGACGATCTAAGTTACCTAGGAGGAACTTTGACTATATAAGTTAACTAGTGGGCACTTGGACTATCTAGGTTACCTAGCAGGCACTTGGACTATGTAGGTTAACTAGCGGGCACTTGGACTATCTAGGTTACATAGCGGGCACTTGGACGATGTACGTTCCCTAGCGGGCACTTGGACTATCTACCTTACCTAGCGGGCACTTGGACTATGTACGTTAACTAGCGGACACTTGGACTATGTACATTTCCTAGCGGGTACTTGGAATATCTATGTTAACTAGCGGGCACTTAGACAATGTAGGTTCCCTAGCGGTCACATGGACTATGTAGGTTCCCAAGCGGGCACTTGGACTATGAATGTTCCCTACGGACACTTGAACTATGTAAGTTAACTACCGGGCACTTGGACTATGTATGTTACCTAGCGGGCCCTTGGACTACTTAGGTTAACTAGCGGACACTTGCACTATGTAGGTTACCTAGCGGGCACTTGAACTATGTAGGTTCCCTAGCGGGCAATTGGATTATATAGGTTCCCTATCGGGCACTTGGACTATGTAGGTTAACTAGCGGGCATTTGGACTATGTAGGTTACCTAGCGGGCACTTGGACTATGTAGGATCCCTATCGGACATTCGGACTACTTAGGTTTCCTAGCGGGCCCTTGGACTATCTAGGTTAACTAGCGGGCACTTGGACTATGTAGGTTACCTAGCGGGCACTTGGACTATGTACGTTGCCTATAGGGCACTTGGAGAATGTAGGTTAACTAGGGGGCACTAGGACAATGTAGGTTACCTAGCGGACCATTGGACTATCTAGGTTACTTAGGGGGAACCTGGACTATGTAGGTTAACTAGTGGGCACTTGGACTATCTAGGTTCCCTAGCAGGCACTTGGACTATGTAGGTTAACTAGCGGTCACTTGGACTAACTAGGTTACCTAGCGGGCACTTGGACTATGTACGTTTCCTAGCGGGTACTTGGACTAGATAGGTTCCCTAACGGGCACTTGGTCTACCTAGGTTAACTAGCGGGCACTTGGACTATCTAGGTTAACTAGCGAGCACTTGGACAATCTATGTTAACTAGCGTGCATTTGGACTATTAGGACCCCTAGCGGGCATTTGGACTATATTGTTTACCTAGCGGGCACTTGGACTATGTAGGTTCCCTAGCGGGCACTTGGATTATGTAGGTTCCCTATCGGGCACTTGGACTATGTAGGTTAACTAGCGGGCATTTGGAGTATGTAGGTTACCTAGCCGGCACTTGGACTATGTAGGTTACCTAGCGGGCACTTGGATTATATAGGTTCCCTATCGGGCATTTGGACTATGTAGGTTACCTAGCGGGCCCTTGGACTATCTAGGTTACCTAGGGGGAACCTGGACTATGTAGGTTAACTAGTGGGCACTTGGAATATCTAGATTACCTAGCAGGCACTTGGACTATGTAGGTTAACTAGCGGGCTCTTGGACTATGTACGTTTCCTAGCGGGCCCTTGGACTATCTACGTTACCTAGCGGGCACCTGGACTATGTACGTTACCTAGCGGGCACTTGGACTATGTACGTTTCCTAGCGGGTACTTGGACTAGATAGGTTCCCTAGCGGGCACTTGGTCTATCTAGGTTAACTAGCGGGCACTTGGACTATCTAGGTTAACTAGCGGGCATTTGGACTATTAGGGCCCCTAGCGGGCATTTGGAGTGGGCCCTTGGACTATGTAGGTTAACTAGCGGGCACTTGGACAATCTAGGTTAACTAGCGGGCACTTGCACGATCTAGGTTAACTAGCGGGCACTTGAACTATCAAAGTGAACAAGTGAGCCCTCGGACTATGTTGGTTAACTAGCGGGCCCTTGGACTATCTGGGTTACCTAGCGGGCACTTAGGCTATATAGGTTACCTAGCGGGCACTGGGACTATGTAGGTTACCTAGTGGGCACTTGGATTATCTAGGTTAACGAACGGGCACTTGGAATATGCAGGTTACCTAGCGGACACTTGGACTTCTAGGTTAACGAACGGGCTCTTGGACTATGTAGGTTGCCTAGCGGGCACTTGGACTATCTAGGTTAGGTAACGGGCACTTGGACTGTCTAAGTTACCTAACGGGCACTTTGACTATCTAGGATACATAGCGTGCACTTGGACTATGTAGGTTAACTACCGAGCACTTGGACTCTAGGTTACCTAGCGGGCACTTGAACTATCTAGGTTACCTAGCGGGCCCTTGGACTATGTAGGTTTCTTAGCAGGCACTTGGACTATCTAGGTTAACGAACGGGCACTTGGACTATGTAGGTAACCTAGCGGGCACTTGGACAGTCTAGGTTACCTAGCGGGCACTTGGACTATCTAGGTTAAATAACAGGCACTTGGACGATGTAGGTTACCTAGCGGGCACTTAGACTATGTAGGATCCCTATCGGACATTTGGACTACTTAGGTTTCCTAGCGGGCACTTGGTCTATCTAGGTTAACTAGCGGGCACTTGGACTATCTAGGTCAACTAGTGGGCCCTTGTACTATGTAGGTTAACTAGCGAGCACTTGGACTATCTAGGTTAACTAGCGGACCTTGGACTATGTAGGTTAACTAGCGGGCCCTTGGACTATGTAGGTTTACTAGCGGGCACTTGGACGATCTAGGTTAACTAGAGGGCACTTGGACTATCTAGGTTAACTAGCGGGCACTTGGATGATCATTGTTAACTAGCGGGCACTTGGACTATCTAGGTTAGCCAACGGGCACATGGACTAAGTATGTACCCTAGTGGGCACTTGGACTATCTAGGTTAACTAACGGGCAGTAGGACTACCTAGGTTAACTAGCGGGCACTTGGACTATCTAGGTTACCTAGCTGGCACTTGGACTATGAAGGTTCCCTAGCGGGCACTTGGACTATGTAGGTCAACTAGCGGGCCCTTGGATTATCTAGGTTAGCTAACTGGCACATGGAATATGTAGGTTAACTAGCGGACACTTGCACGATCTAGGTTAACTAGCGGGCTCTTGCACTATGTAGGTTAACTAGCGGGCCCATTGACTATGTAGGTTAACTAGCGGGCACTTGGACTATGTACATTTCCTAGCGGGTACTTGGAATATCTATGTTAACTAGCGGGCACTTAGACAATGTAGGTTCCCTAGCGGTCACATGGACTATGTAGGTTCCCAAGCGGGCACTTGGACTATGAATGTTCCCTACGGACACTTGAACTATGTAAGTTAACTACCGGGCACTTGGACTATGTATGTTACCTAGCGGGCCCTTGGACTACTTAGGTTAACTAGCGGACACTTGCACTATGTAGGTTACCTAGCGGGCACTTGAACTATGTAGGTTCCCTAGCGGGCAATTGGATTATATAGGTTCCCTATCGGGCACTTGGACTATGTAGGTTAACTAGCGGGCATTTGGACTATGTAGGTTACCTAGCGGGCACTTGGACTATGTAGGATCCCTATCGGACATTCGGACTACTTAGGTTTCCTAGCGGGCCCTTGGACTATCTAGGTTAACTAGCGGGCACTTGGACTATGTAGGTTACCTAGCGGGCACTTGGACTATGTACGTTGCCTATAGGGCACTTGGAGAATGTAGGTTAACTAGGGGGCACTAGGACAATGTAGGTTACCTAGCGGACCATTGGACTATCTAGGTTACTTAGGGGGAACCTGGACTATGTAGGTTAACTAGTGGGCACTTGGACTATCTAGGTTCCCTAGCAGGCACTTGGACTATGTAGGTTAACTAGCGGTCACTTGGACTAACTAGGTTACCTAGCGGGCACTTGGACTATGTACGTTTCCTAGCGGGTACTTGGACTAGATAGGTTCCCTAACGGGCACTTGGTCTACCTAGGTTAACTAGCGGGCACTTGGACTATCTAGGTTAACTAGCGAGCACTTGGACAATCTATGTTAACTAGCGTGCATTTGGACTATTAGGACCCCTAGCGGGCATTTGGACTATATTGTTTACCTAGCGGGCACTTGGACTATGTAGGTTCCCTAGCGGGCACTTGGATTATGTAGGTTCCCTATCGGGCACTTGGACTATGTAGGTTAACTAGCGGGCATTTGGAGTATGTAGGTTACCTAGCCGGCACTTGGACTATGTAGGTTACCTAGCGGGCACTTGGATTATATAGGTTCCCTATCGGGCATTTGGACTATGTAGGTTACCTAGCGGGCCCTTGGACTATCTAGGTTACCTAGGGGGAACCTGGACTATGTAGGTTAACTAGTGGGCACTTGGAATATCTAGATTACCTAGCAGGCACTTGGACTATGTAGGTTAACTAGCGGGCTCTTGGACTATGTACGTTTCCTAGCGGGCCCTTGGACTATCTACGTTACCTAGCGGGCACCTGGACTATGTACGTTACCTAGCGGGCACTTGGACTATGTACGTTTCCTAGCGGGTACTTGGACTAGATAGGTTCCCTAGCGGGCACTTGGTCTATCTAGGTTAACTAGCGGGCACTTGGACTATCTAGGTTAACTAGCGGGCATTTGGACTATTAGGGCCCCTAGCGGGCATTTGGAGTGGGCCCTTGGACTATGTAGGTTAACTAGCGGGCACTTGGACAATCTAGGTTAACTAGCGGGCACTTGCACGATCTAGGTTAACTAGCGGGCACTTGAACTATCAAAGTGAACAAGTGAGCCCTCGGACTATGTTGGTTAACTAGCGGGCCCTTGGACTATCTGGGTTACCTAGCGGGCACTTAGGCTATATAGGTTACCTAGCGGGCACTGGGACTATGTAGGTTACCTAGTGGGCACTTGGATTATCTAGGTTAACGAACGGGCACTTGGAATATGCAGGTTACCTAGCGGACACTTGGACTTCTAGGTTAACGAACGGGCTCTTGGACTATGTAGGTTGCCTAGCGGGCACTTGGACTATCTAGGTTAGGTAACGGGCACTTGGACTGTCTAAGTTACCTAACGGGCACTTTGACTATCTAGGATACATAGCGTGCACTTGGACTATGTAGGTTAACTACCGAGCACTTGGACTCTAGGTTACCTAGCGGGCACTTGAACTATCTAGGTTACCTAGCGGGCCCTTGGACTATGTAGGTTTCTTAGCAGGCACTTGGACTATCTAGGTTAACGAACGGGCACTTGGACTATGTAGGTAACCTAGCGGGCACTTGGACAGTCTAGGTTACCTAGCGGGCACTTGGACTATCTAGGTTAAATAACAGGCACTTGGACGATGTAGGTTACCTAGCGGGCACTTAGACTATGTAGGATCCCTATCGGACATTTGGACTACTTAGGTTTCCTAGCGGGCACTTGGTCTATCTAGGTTAACTAGCGGGCACTTGGACTATCTAGGTCAACTAGTGGGCCCTTGTACTATGTAGGTTAACTAGCGAGCACTTGGACTATCTAGGTTAACTAGCGGACCTTGGACTATGTAGGTTAACTAGCGGGCCCTTGGACTATGTAGGTTTACTAGCGGGCACTTGGACGATCTAGGTTAACTAGAGGGCACTTGGACTATCTAGGTTAACTAGCGGGCACTTGGATGATCATTGTTAACTAGCGGGCACTTGGACTATCTAGGTTAGCCAACGGGCACATGGACTAAGTATGTACCCTAGTGGGCACTTGGACTATCTAGGTTAACTAACGGGCAGTAGGACTACCTAGGTTAACTAGCGGGCACTTGGACTATCTAGGTTACCTAGCTGGCACTTGGACTATGAAGGTTCCCTAGCGGGCACTTGGACTATGTAGGTCAACTAGCGGGCCCTTGGATTATCTAGGTTAGCTAACTGGCACATGGAATATGTAGGTTAACTAGCGGACACTTGCACGATCTAGGTTAACTAGCGGGCTCTTGCACTATGTAGGTTAACTAGCGGGCCCATTGACTATGTAGGTTAACTAGCGGGCACTTGGACGATCTAGGTTAACTAGCGGGCACTTGGACGATATAGGTTTACTAGCGGGCACTTGGATTATCTAGGTTAGCTAGCGGGCTCTTGCACTATGTAGGTTAACTAGCGGGCCCATTGACTATTTAGGTTAACTAGCGGGCACTTGGACGATCTATGTTACCTAGGGGGAACTTTGACTATGTAGGTAAACTAATGGGCACTTGGACTATCTAGGTTACCTAGCAGGCACTTGGACTATGTAGGTTAACTAGCGGGCATTTGGACTATCTAGGTTACGTAGCGGGCACTTGGACAATGTACGTTCCCTAGCGGGCATTTGGACTATCTACCTTACCTAGCGGGCACTTGGACTATGTACGTTAACTAGCGGACACTTGGACTATGTACGTTTCCTAGCGGGTACTTGGACTATCTATGTTAACTAGCGGGCACTTGGACTATGTAGGTTCGCAAGCGGGCACTTGGACTATGAATGTTCCCTACGGACACTTGAACTATGTAAGTTAACTACCGGGCACTTGGACTATGTATGTTACCTAGCGGGCCCTTGGACTACTTAGGTTAACTAGCGGACACTTGCACTATGTAGGTTACCTAGCGGGCACTTGGACTATCTAGGTTACCTAACGGGCACTTGGACTATGTAGGTTCCCTAGCGGGCACTTTGATTATACAGGTTCCCTATCGGGCACTTGGACTATGTAGGTTAACTAGCGGGCACTTGGACTATCTAGGTTACCTAGCGGGCACTTGGACTATGTACGTTCCCTAGCGGGCACTTGGACTATCTACGTTACCTAGCGGGCACTTGGACTATGTACGTTACTTAGCTGGCACTTGGACTATGTACGTTTCCTAGCGGGTTCTTGGACTAGATAGGTTCCCTAGCGGGCATTTGGTCTATCTAGGTTAACTAGCGTGCACTTGGACTATCTAGGTTACCTAGCAGGCACTTGGACTATGTAGGTTAACTAGCGGGCACTTGGACTATCTAGGTTACCTAGCGGGCACTTGGACTATGTACGTTCCCTAGCGGGCACTTGGACTATCTACGTTACCTAGCGGGCACTTGGACTATGTACGTTACCTAGCGGGCACTTGGACTATGTACGTTTCCTAGCGGGTACTTGGACTAGATAGGTTCCCTAGCGGGCACTTGGTCTATCTAGGTTAACTAGTGGGCACTTGGACTATCTAGGTTAACTAGCGAGCACTTGGACTATCTAGGTTAACTAGCGGGCATTTGGACTATTAGGGCCCCTAGCGGGCATTTGGACTATATTGTTTACCTAGCGGCCACTTGGACTATGTAGGTTAACGAACGGGCACTTGGAATATGCAGGTAACCTAGCGGGCACTTGGACTGTCTATGTTCCCTATCGGGCACTTGGACTATGTAGGTTAATTAGCGGGCATTTGGACTATGTAGGTTTACTAGCGGGCACTTGGACGATCTAGGTTAACTAGAGGGCACTTGGACTATCTAGGTTAACTAGCGGGCACTTGGATGATCATTGTTAACTATCGGGCACTTGGACTATCTAGGTTAGCTAACGGGCACATGGACTAAGTACGTCCCCTAGTGGGCACTTCGACTATCTAGGTTAACTAACGGGCACTAGGAATATCTAGGTTACCTAGCTGGCACTTGTACTATGAAGGTTCCCTAGCGGGCACTTGGAGTATGTAGGTCAACCAGCGGGCCTTTGGACTATCTAGGTTAGCTAAATGGCACGTGGACTATGTAGGTTAACTAGCGGACACTTGCACGATCTAGGTTAACTAGCGGGCTCTTGCACTATGTAGGTTAACTAGCGGGCCCATTGACTATGTAGGTTAACTAGAGGGCACTTGGACGATATAGGTTAACTAGCGGGCACTTGGATTATCTAGGTTAGCTAGCGGGCTCTTGCACTATGTAGGTTAACTAGCGGGCCCATTGACTATTTAGGTTAACTAGCGGGCACTTGGACAATCTAGGTTACCTAGGGGGAACTTTGACTATGTAGGTTAACTAGTGGGCACTTGGACTATCTAGGTTACCTAGCAGGCACTTGGACTATGTAGGTTAACTAGCGGGCCCATTGACTATGTAGGTTAACTAGCGGGCACTTGGACTATGTACATTTCCTAGCGGGTACTTGGAATATCTGTGTTAACTAGCGGGCACTTAGACAATGTAGGTTCCCTAGCGGTCACATGGACTATGTAGGTTCCCAAGCGGGCACTTGGACTATGAATGTTCCCTACGGACACTTGAACTATGTAAGTTAACTACCGGGCACTTGGACTATGTATGTTACCTAGCGGGCCCTTGGACTACTTAGGTTAACTAGCGGACACTTGCACTATGTAGGTTACCTAGCGGGCACTTGAACTATGTAGGTTCCCTAGCGGGCAATTGGATTATATAGGTTCCCTATCGGGCACTTGGACTATGTAGGTTAACTAGCGGGCATTTGGACTATGTAGGTTACCTAGCGGGCACTTGGACTATGTAGGATCCCTATCGGACATTCGGACTACTTAGGTTTCCTAGCGGGCCCTTGGACTATCTAGGTTAACTAGCGGGCACTTGGACTATGTAGGTTACCTAGCGGGCACTTGGACTATGTACGTTGCCTATAGGGCACTTGGAGAATGTAGGTTAACTAGGGGGCACTAGGACAATGTAGGTTACCTAGCGGACCATTGGACTATCTAGGTTACTTAGGGGGAACCTGGACTATGTAGGTTAACTAGTGGGCACTTGGACTATCTAGGTTCCCTAGCAGGCACTTGGACTATGTAGGTTAACTAGCGGTCACTTGGACTAACTAGGTTACCTAGCGGGCACTTGGACTATGTACGTTTCCTAGCGGGTACTTGGACTAGATAGGTTCCCTAACGGGCACTTGGTCTACCTAGGTTAACTAGCGGGCACTTGGACTATCTAGGTTAACTAGCGAGCACTTGGACAATCTATGTTAACTAGCGTGCATTTGGACTATTAGGACCCCTAGCGGGCATTTGGACTATATTGTTTACCTAGCGGGCACTTGGACTATGTAGGTTCCCTAGCGGGCACTTGGATTATGTAGGTTCCCTATCGGGCACTTGGACTATGTAGGTTAACTAGCGGGCATTTGGAGTATGTAGGTTACCTAGCCGGCACTTGGACTATGTAGGTTACCTAGCGGGCACTTGGATTATATAGGTTCCCTATCGGGCATTTGGACTATGTAGGTTACCTAGCGGGCCCTTGGACTATCTAGGTTACCTAGGGGGAACCTGGACTATGTAGGTTAACTAGTGGGCACTTGGAATATCTAGATTACCTAGCAGGCACTTGGACTATGTAGGTTAACTAGCGGGCTCTTGGACTATGTACGTTTCCTAGCGGGCCCTTGGACTATCTACGTTACCTAGCGGGCACCTGGACTATGTACGTTACCTAGCGGGCACTTGGACTATGTACGTTTCCTAGCGGGTACTTGGACTAGATAGGTTCCCTAGCGGGCACTTGGTCTATCTAGGTTAACTAGCGGGCACTTGGACTATCTAGGTTAACTAGCGGGCATTTGGACTATTAGGGCCCCTAGCGGGCATTTGGAGTGGGCCCTTGGACTATGTAGGTTAACTAGCGGGCACTTGGACAATCTAGGTTAACTAGCGGGCACTTGCACGATCTAGGTTAACTAGCGGGCACTTGAACTATCAAAGTGAACAAGTGAGCCCTCGGACTATGTTGGTTAACTAGCGGGCCCTTGGACTATCTGGGTTACCTAGCGGGCACTTAGGCTATATAGGTTACCTAGCGGGCACTGGGACTATGTAGGTTACCTAGTGGGCACTTGGATTATCTAGGTTAACGAACGGGCACTTGGAATATGCAGGTTACCTAGCGGACACTTGGACTTCTAGGTTAACGAACGGGCTCTTGGACTATGTAGTTTGCCTAGCGGGCACTTGGACTATCTAGGTTAGGTAACGGGCACTTGGACTGTCTAAGTTACCTAACGGGCACTTTGACTATCTAGGATACATAGCGTGCACTTGGACTATGTAGGTTAACTACCGAGCACTTGGACTCTAGGTTACCTAGCGGGCACTTGAACTATCTAGGTTACCTAGCGGGCCCTTGGACTATGTAGGTTTCTTAGCAGGCACTTGGACTATCTAGGTTAACGAACGGGCACTTGGACTATGTAGGTAACCTAGCGGGCACTTGGACAGTCTAGGTTACCTAGCGGGCACTTGGACTATCTAGGTTAAATAACAGGCACTTGGACGATGTAGGTTACCTAGCGGGCACTTAGACTATGTAGGATCCCTATCGGATATTTGGACTACTTAGGTTTCCTAGCGGGCACTTGGTCTATCTAGGTTAACTAGCGGGCACTTGGACTATCTAGGTCAACTAGTGGGCCCTTGTACTATGTAGGTTAACTAGCGAGCACTTGGACTATCTAGGTTAACTAGCGGACCTTGGACTATGTAGGTTAACTAGCGGGCCCTTGGACTATGTAGGTTTACTAGCGGGCACTTGGACGATCTAGGTTAACTAGAGGGCACTTGGACTATCTAGGTTAACTAGCGGGCACTTGGATGATCATTGTTAACTAGCGGGCACTTGGACTATCTAGGTTAGCCAACGGGCACATGGACTAAGTATGTACCCTAGTGGGCACTTGGACTATCTAGGTTAACTAACGGGCAGTAGGACTACCTAGGTTAACTAGCGGGCACTTGGACTATCTAGGTTACCTAGCTGGCACTTGGACTATGAAGGTTCCCTAGCGGGCACTTGGACTATGTAGGTCAACTAGCGGGCCCTTGGATTATCTAGGTTAGCTAACTGGCACATGGAATATGTAGGTTAACTAGCGGACACTTGCACGATCTAGGTTAACTAGCGGGCTCTTGCACTATGTAGGTTAACTAGCGGGCCCATTGACTATGTAGGTTAACTAGCGGGCACTTGGACGATCTAGGTTAACTAGCGGGCACTTGGACGATATAGGTTTACTAGCGGGCACTTGGATTATCTAGGTTAGCTAGCGGGCTCTTGCACTATGTAGGTTAACTAGCGGGCCCATTGACTATTTAGGTTAACTAGCGGGCACTTGGACGATCTATGTTACCTAGGGGGAACTTTGACTATGTAGGTAAACTAATGGGCACTTGGACTATCTAGGTTACCTAGCAGGCACTTGGACTATGTAGGTTAACTAGCGGGCATTTGGACTATCTAGGTTACGTAGCGGGCACTTGGACAATGTACGTTCCCTAGCGGGCATTTGGACTATCTACCTTACCTAGCGGGCACTTGGACTATGTACGTTTCCTAGCGGGTACTTGGACTATCTATGTTAACTAGCGGGCACTTGGACTATGTAGGTTCGCAAGCGGGCACTTGGACTATGAATGTTCCCTACGGACACTTGAACTATGTAAGTTAACTACCGGGCACTTGGACTATGTATGTTACCTAGCGGGCCCTTGGACTACTTAGGTTAACTAGCGGACACTTGCACTATGTAGGTTACCTAGCGGGCACTTGGACTATCTAGGTTACCTAACGGGCACTTGGACTATGTAGGTTCCCTAGCGGGCACTTTGATTATACAGGTTCCCTATCGGGCACTTGGACTATGTAGGTTAACTAGCGGGCACTTGGACTATCTAGGTTACCTAGCGGGCACTTGGACTATGTACGTTCCCTAGCGGGCACTTGGACTATCTACGTTACCTAGCGGGCACTTGGACTATGTACGTTACTTAGCTGGCACTTGGACTATGTACGTTTCCTAGCGGGTTCTTGGACTAGATAGGTTCCCTAGCGGGCATTTGGTCTATCTAGGTTAACTAGCGTGCACTTGGACTATCTAGGTTACCTAGCAGGCACTTGGACTATGTAGGTTAACTAGCGGGCACTTGGACTATCTAGGTTACCTAGCGGGCACTTGGACTATGTACGTTCCCTAGCGGGCACTTGGACTATCTACGTTACCTAGCGGGCACTTGGACTATGTACGTTACCTAGCGGGCACTTGGACTATGTACGTTTCCTAGCGGGTACTTGGACTAGATAGGTTCCCTAGCGGGCACTTGGTCTATCTAGGTTAACTAGCGGGCACTTGGACTATCTAGGTTAACTAGCGAGCACTTGGACTATCTAGGTTAACTAGCGGGCATTTGGACTATTAGGGCCCCTAGCGGGCATTTGGACTATATTGTTTACCTAGCGGCCACTTGGACTATGTAGGTTAACGAACGGGCACTTGGAATATGCAGGTAACCTAGCGGGCACTTGGACTGTCTATGTTCCCTATCGGGCACTTGGACTATGTAGGTTAATTAGCGGGCATTTGGACTATGTAGGTTTACTAGCGGGCACTTGGACGATCTAGGTTAACTAGAGGGCACTTGGACTATCTAGGTTAACTAGCGGGCACTTGGATGATCATTGTTAACTATCGGGCACTTGGACTATCTAGGTTAGCTAACGGGCACATGGACTAAGTACGTCCCCTAGTGGGCACTTCGACTATCTAGGTTAACTAACGGGCACTAGGAATATCTAGGTTACCTAGCTGGCACTTGTACTATGAAGGTTCCCTAGCGGGCACTTGGAGTATGTAGGTCAACCAGCGGGCCTTTGGACTATCTAGGTTAGCTAAATGGCACGTGGACTATGTAGGTTAACTAGCGGACACTTGCACGATCTAGGTTAACTAGCGGGCTCTTGCACTATGTAGGTTAACTAGCGGGCCCATTGACTATGTAGGTTAACTAGAGGGCACTTGGACGATATAGGTTAACTAGCGGGCACTTGGATTATCTAGGTTAGCTAGCGGGCTCTTGCACTATGTAGGTTAACTAGCGGGCCCATTGACTATTTAGGTTAACTAGCGGGCACTTGGACAATCTAGGTTACCTAGGGGGAACTTTGACTATGTAGGTTAACTAGTGGGCACTTGGACTATCTAGGTTACCTAGCAGGCACTTGGACTATGTAGGTTAACTAGCGGGCACTTGGACTATCTAGGTTAGGTAAAGGGCACTTGGACTTTCTAGGTTTCTTAGCGGGCTTTTGGAAGATCTAGGTTAACTAGAGGGCACTTGGACTATCTAGGTTAACTAGCGTGCACTTGTACTATCTCGGTTTCTTAGCGGGTCCTTGGACTATGTAGGTTAACTAGCGGGCCCTTGGACAATGTAGATTAACTAGTGGCACTTGGACTATCTACGTTAAGTAGCCGGCCCTTGGACTTCTAGATGAACTACCGGGCACTTGGACTATGTAGGCTAACTAGGGGACCCTTGGACGATCTAGGTTGCCTAGCGGGTACATGAACTATCTAGGTTAACAAGCGGGCACTTGCAGTATCTAGGTTACCTAGCAGGAACTTGGACTATGTAGGTTAACTAGCGGGCACGTGGACTATCTAGGTTTACTATCGTGCACTTGGACTATGTAGGTTCCTTAGCGGGCACTTGGACTATCTAGGTTGCCTAGCGGGCACTTGGACTATATAGGTTAACTAGCGTGCCCTTGGAATATCTAGGTTACGTAACGGGCACTTGGTATATAGGTTAACTAGCGGGCACTTGGACTATGTAGTTTAACTAAAGGACACTTGGACTATCTAGGTTAACTAGTGGGCCCTTGGACTATGTAGGTTAACTAGCGGGGACTTGGACAATCTAGGTTAACTAGCAGGCACTTGAACTATCAAAGTGAACAAGTGAGCCTTTGGACTATGTTGGTTAACTAGTGGGCCCTTGGACTATCTGGGTTACCTAGCGAGCACTTGGACAATGTAGGTTACCTAGTGGGCACTTGGATTATCTAGGTTAACGAACGGGCACTTGGAATATGCAGGTAACCTCCGGGCACTTGGACTGTCTAGGTTACCGAGCGGGCACTTGGACTTCTAGGTTAACGAACGGGCTCTTGTACTATGTAGGTTGCCTAGCGGGCACTTTGTCTATCTAGGTTAGGTAACGGGCACTTGGACTATCTAGGTTACCTAACGGGCACTTTGACTATCTAGGTTACATAGCGTGCACTTGGACTATGTAGGTTAACTAGCGAGTACTTGGACTCTAGGATACCTAGCGGGCACTTGATCTATCTAGGTTACCTAGCGGGCCCTTGGACTATGTAGGTTTCCTAGCAGGCACTTGGACTATCTAGGTTAACGAACGGGCACTTGGACTATGTAGGTAACCTAGCGGGCACTTGGACAGTCTAGGTTACCTAGCGGGCACTTGGACTATCTACGTTAATTAACAGGCACATGGACGATGTAGGTTATCTAGCGGGCACTTGGACTATGTAGGATCCCTATCGGACATTTGGACTACTTAGGTTACCTAGCGGGCACTTGGACTATCTAGGTTAAGTAGCGGGCACTTGGACTATCTAGGTCAACTAGTGGGCCCTTGTACTATGTAGGTTAACTAGCGAGCACTTGGACTATCTAGGTTAACTAGCGGACCTTGGACTATGTAGGTTAACTAGCGGGCCCTTGGACTACGTAGGTTTACTAGCGGGCACTTGGACGATCTAGGTTAACTAGAGGGCACTAGTACTATCTAGGTTAACTAGCGGGCACTTGGATGATCATTGTTAACTAGCGGGCACTTGGACTATCTAGGTTAGCTAACGGGCACATGGACTAAGTACGTCCCCTAGTGGGCACTTGGACTATCTAGGTTAACTAACGGGCACTAGGACTATCTAGGTTAACTAGCGGGCACATGGACTATCTAGGTTACCTAGCTGGCACTTGGACTATGAAGGTTCCCTAGCGGGCTCTTGGACTATGTAGGTCAACAAGCGGGCCCTTGGACTATCTAGGTTAGCTAACTGGCACGTGGACTATGTAGGTTAACTAGCGGACACTTGCACGATCTAGGTTAACTAGCGGGCTCTTGCACTATGTAGTTTAACTAGCGGGCCCATTGACTATGTAGGTTAACTAGCGGGCACTTGGACGATCTAGGTTAACTAGCGGGCCCTTGGACGATATAGGTTAAATAGCGGGCCCTTGGATTATTTAGGTTAGCTAGCGGGCTCTTGCACTATGTAGGTTATCTAGCGGGCCCATTGACTATTTAGGTTAACTAGCGGGCACTTGGACGATCTAGGTTACCTAGGGGGAACTTTGACTATGTAGGTTAACTGGTGGGCACTTGGACTATCTAGGTTACCTAGCAGGCACTTGGACTATGTAGATTAACTAGCGGGCACTTGGACTATCTAGGTTACGTAGCGGGCACTTGGACGATGTACGTTCCCTAGCGGGCACTTGGACTATCTACCTTACCAAGCGGGCACTTGGACTATGTACGTTAACTAGCGGGCACTTGGACTATGTATGTTTCCTAGCGGGTACTTGGACTATCTATGTTAACTAGCGGGCACTTGGACTATGTAGGTTCCCTATGGGGCACTTGGACTAGGTAGGTACCCTAGCGGGCACTTGGTCTATCTAGGTTAACTAGCGGGCACTTGGACTATCTAGGATAACTAGCGGGCCCTTGGACGATGTAGGTTAACTAGCGGGTATTTGGACTATGTAGGTTAACTAACGGGCCCTTGGACTATGTAGATTAACTAGCGGCACTTGGACTATCTATGTTAACTAGCGGGCCCTTGGACTATGTAGATTCCCTAGCGGGCACTTGGATTATGTAGATTAATTAGAAGCACTTGGACTATCTACATTAACCAGTGGGCCCTTGGACTATGTAGATTCCCTAGTGGGCACTTGGACTACGTAGGTTCCTTAGCGGGCACATGGACTATGAATGTTCCCTACGGACACTTGAACTATGTAAGTTAACTACCGGGCACTTGGACTATGTATGTTAAATAGCGGGCCCTTGGACTAATTAGGTTAACTAGCGGACACTTGCACTATGTAGGTTACCTAGCGGGCACTTGGACTATCTAGGTTACCTAACGGGCACTTGGACTATGTAGGTTACCTAGCAGGCACTTGGACTATGTAGGTTAACTAGCGGGCACTAGGACTATCTAGGTTACCTAGCGGGCACTTGGACTATGTACGTTCCCTAGCGGGCACTTGGACTATCTACGTTACCTAGTGGGCACTTGGACTATGTACGTTACCTAGCGGACACTTGGACTATGTAGGTTCCCTAGCGGGTACTTGGACTATGTGGGTTCCCTAGCGGGCATTTAGACTATCTAGGTTACCTAACGGGCACTTGGATTATGTAGGTTCCCTAGCGGGCACTTAGACTATGTAGGTTAACTAGCGGGCATTTGGACTATGTAGGTTAACTAGTGGACACTTAGACGATCTAGGTTAACTAGCGGGTACTTGGACTATGTAGGTTAACTAGCAGGCCCTTGGACTATGTAGATTAACTAGCAGCACTTGGACTATCTACATTAACCAGCGGGCCCTTGGACTATGTAGATTCCCTAGCGGGCACTTGGACTACGTAGGTTCCCTAGAGGGCACTTGGACTATGTAGGTTCCCTAGCGGGCACTTGGACTATGAATGTTCCCTACGGACACTTGAACTATGTAAGTTAACTACCGGGCACTTGGACTATGTATGTTAACTAGCGGGCCGTTGGACTACTTAGGTTAACTAGCAGACACTTGCACTATGTAGGTTACCTAGCGGGCACTTGGACTATCTAGGGTACCTAACGGGCACTTGGACGTGTAGGTTCCCTAGCAGGCACTTGGACTATGTAGGTTCCAGAGGGGGCACTTGGACTAACTAGATTCCCTAGCGGACACTTGTACTATGTAAGTTAACTAGAGGACACTTGGACGATCTAGGTTAACTAGCGGGTACTTGGACTATGTAGGTTAACTAGCGGGCCCTTGAACTATGTAGATTAACTAGCGGAACTTGGACTATCTACATTAACTAGCGGGCCCTTGGACTATGTAGATTCCCTAGCGGGCACTTGGACTATGTATGTTCCCTAGCGGGCACTTGGGCTATGTATGTTCCCTATGGACACTTGAACTATGTAAGTTAACTACCGGGCACTTGGACTATGTAGGTTAACTAGCGGGCCCTTGGACTATCTAGGTTAACTAGCGGACGATTTGACTATGTAGGTTAGCTAGTGGGCACGTGGACAGTCTAGTATACCTAGCAGGCACTTGGACTTCTAGTTTAACGAACGGGCACTTGGACAATGTATGTTGCATAGCGGGCAATTGGACTATCTAGGTTAGGTAACGGACACTTGGACTATCTAGGTTACCTAGCGGGAACTTGGACTATGTAGGTTACCTAGCGGGCACTTGGACTATCTAGGTAACTTAACGGGCCCTTGGACTGTCTAGGTTTCTTAGCGGGCACTTGGACGATCTAGGTTAACTAGAGGGCACTTGGAATATCTAGGTTAACTAGCGTGCACTTGGACTATCTAGGTTAACTAGCGGGCACTTGGATGATCAATCTTAACTTGCGGGCACGTGGACTATCTAGGTTAGCTAACGGGCACTTGGACTAAGTACATCCCCTATTGGGCACTTGGACCCTCTAGGTTAACTAGCGGACATTTGGACTATTAGGGCCCCCAGCGGGCATTTGGACTATATTGGTTACTAGCGGGCACTTGGACTATGTAAGTTAATGATCGGGTACTTGGACTATTATAGGTAACCTAGTGGTCACTTGAAATGTCTAGGTTACCTCGCGGGCACTTGGCCTATGTAGGTTAACTAGCGGGCACTTGGGCTATCTAGGTTAACTATCGGGCCATTGGACTATGTAGGTTATCTAGCGGGCCCTTGGACTATGTAGGTTAACCTACGGGCCCTTGGACTATGTTGGTTACATAGTGGGCACTTGGACGATCTAGGTTAACTAGCCGGTACTTGGACCATGTAGGTTAACTAGCGGGACCTTGGACTATGTAGATTAACTAGCGGCACTTGGACTATCTACATTAACTAGCGGGCCCTTGCACTATGTAGATTCCCTGGCAGGCACTTGGACTATGTATGTTCCAGAGCGGGCACTTGGACTATGTAGGTTCCCTAGCAGTCACTTGGACTATGTAGGTTCCAGAGCGGGCACTTGGACTATCTAGGTTCCCTAGCGGGCACTTGTACTATGTAGGTTAATTAGCGGACACTTGGACGATCTAGGTTAACTAGCGGGTACTTGGATTATGTAGGTTAACTGGCGGGCCCTTCAACTACGTAGATTAACTAGCGGCTCTTGGACTATCTACATTAACTAACGGGTCCTTGGACTATGTAGATTGCCTAGCGGGCACTTGGACTATGTAGGTTCCCTAGCGGGCACTTAGACTCTGTATGTTCCCTATGGACACTTGAACTATGTAAGTTAACTACCGGGCACTTGGACTATGTAGGTTAACTAGCGGGCCCTTGGACTATGTAGGTTACCTAGAGGGCACTTGGACTATGTAGGTTAACTACCGGTCACTTGCATTATCTAGGTTACCGAACGGGCATTTGGACTATGTAGGTAACCTAGCGGGCACTTGGAGAGTCTAGGTTACCTACCAGGCACTTGGACTTCTAGGTTAACGAGCGGGCACTTGGACTATGTATGTTGCATAGCGGGCAATTGGACTATCTAGGTTAGGTAACGGGCACAAGAACTATCTACGTTACATAGCTGGCACTTGAACTATCTACGTTATAGCGGGTTCTTAGAGCATGTAGGTTACCTAGCGGGCTCTTGGACTATTAGGGCCCCTAGCGGGCATTTGGACTATATTGGTTACCTAGCGGGCACTTGGACTATGTAGGTTAACGAACGGGCACTTGGACTATGTAGGTAACCTAGTGGTCACTTGAAAAGTCTAGGTTACTTAGCGGGCACTTGGACTATGTAGGTTAACTAGCGGGCACTTGGACTATCTAGGTTAACTAGCGGGCCATTGGACTATGTAGGTTAACTAGCGGGCCCTTGGACTATGTAGATTAACTAGCAGAACTTGAACTATCTACGTTAACTAAGCGGGCACTTGGACTATGTATGTTCCAGAGCGGGCACTTCGACTATGTAGGTTCCCTAGCAGGCACTTGGACTATGTAGGTTCCCTAGCGGGCAGTTGGACTATGTAAGTTCCGTATCGGGCACTTGGACTATGTAGGTTAACTAGCGGGCATTTGGACCATGTAGGTTACCTAGCGGGCACTTTGACTGTGTAGGTTCCCTATCAGGCACTTGGAGAATGTAGGTTAACTAGGGGGCACTAGGACAATGTAGGTTACCTAGCTGGCCCTTGGACTATCTAGGTTACCTAGGGGGAACCTGGATTATGTAGGTTAACTAGTGGGCACTTCGACAATCTAGGTTACCTAGCAGGCACGTGGACTATGTACGTTCCCTAGCAGGCCCTTGGACTATCTACGTTACCTAGCGGGCATTTAGACTATGTACGTTACGTAGCGGGCACTTGGACTATGTATGTTTCCTAGCGGGTACTTGGACTAGATAGGTTCCCTGGCGGGCACTTGGTCTATCTAGGTTAACTAGCGGGCACTTGGACTATCTAGGTTAACTAGCGGACATTTGGACTATTAGGGCCCCCAGCGGGCATTTGGACTATATTGGTTACTAGCGGGCACTTGGACTATGTAAGTTAATGATCGGGTACTTGGACTATTATAGGTAACCTAGTGGTCACTTGAAATGTCTAGGTTACCTCGCGGGCACTTGGCCTATGTAGGTTAACTAGCGGGCACTTGGGCTATCTAGGTTAACTATCGGGCCATTGGACTATGTAGGTTATCTAGCGGGCCCTTGGACTATGTAGGTTAACCTACGGGCCCTTGGACTATGTTGGTTACATAGTGGGCACTTGGACGATCTAGGTTAACTAGCCGGTACTTGGACCATGTAGGTTAACTAGCGGGACCTTGGACTATGTAGATTAACTAGCGGCACTTGGACTATCTACATTAACTAGCGGGCCCTTGCACTATGTAGATTCCCTGGCAGGCACTTGGACTATGTATGTTCCAGAGCGGGGACTTGGACTATGTAGGTTCCCTAGCAGTCACTTGGACTATGTAGGTTCCAGAGCGGGCACTTGGACTATCTAGGTTCCCTAGCGGGCACTTGTACTATGTAGGTTAATTAGCGGACACTTGGACGATCTAGGTTAACTAGCGGGTACTTGGATTATGTAGGTTAACTGGCGGGCCCTTCAACTACGTAGATTAACTAGCGGCTCTTGGACTATCTACATTAACTAACGGGTCCTTGGACTATGTAGATTGCCTAGCGGGCACTTGGACTATGTAGGTTCCCTAGCGGGCACTTAGACTCTGTATGTTCCCTATGGACACTTGAACTATGTAAGTTAACTACCGGGCACTTGGACTATGTAGGTTAACTAGCGGGCCCTTGGACTATGTAGGTTACCTAGAGGGCACTTGGACTATGTAGGTTAACTACCGGTCACTTGCATTATCTAGGTTACCGAACGGGCATTTGGACTATGTAGGTAACCTAGCGGGCACTTGGAGAGTCTAGGTTACCTACCAGGCACTTGGACTTCTAGGTTAACGAGCGGGCACTTGGACTATGTATGTTGCATAGCGGGCAATTGGACTATCTAGGTTAGGTAACGGGCACAAGAACTATCTAGGTTACATAGCTGGCACTTGAACTATCTACGTTATAGCGGGTTCTTAGAGCATGTAGGTTACCTAGCGGGCTCTTGGACTATTAGGGCCCCTAGCGGGCATTTGGACTATATTGGTTACCTAGCGGGCACTTGGACTATGTAGGTTAACGAACGGGCACTTGGACTATGTAGGTAACCTAGTGGTCACTTGAAAAGTCTAGGTTACTTAGCGGGCACTTGGACTATGTAGGTTAACTAGCGGGCACTTGGACTATCTAGGTTAACTAGCGGGCCATTGGACTATGTAGGTTAACTAGCGGGCCCTTGGACTATGTAGATTAACTAGCAGAACTTGAACTATCTACGTTAACTAAGCGGGCACTTGGACTATGTATGTTCCAGAGCGGGCACTTCGACTATGTAGGTTCCCTAGCAGGCACTTGGACTATGTAGGTTCCCTAGCGGGCAGTTGGACTATGTAAGTTCCGTATCGGGCACTTGGACTATGTAGGTTAACTAGCGGGCATTTGGACCATGTAGGTTACCTAGCGGGCACTTTGACTGTGTAGGTTCCCTATCAGGCACTTGGAGAATGTAGGTTAACTAGGGGGCACTAGGACAATGTAGGTTACCTAGCTGGCCCTTGGACTATCTAGGTTACCTAGGGGGAACCTGGATTATGTAGGTTAACTAGTGGGCACTTCGACAATCTAGGTTACCTAGCAGGCACGTGGACTATGTACGTTCCCTAGCAGGCCCTTGGACTATCTACGTTACCTAGCGGGCATTTAGACTATGTACGTTACGTAGCGGGCACTTGGACTATGTATGTTTCCTAGCGGGTACTTGGACTAGATAGGTTCCCTGGCGGGCACTTGGTCTATCTAGGTTAACTAGCGGGCACTTGGACTATCTAGGTTAACTAGCGGACATTTGGACTATTAGGGCCCCCAGCGGGCATTTGGACTATATTGGTTACTAGCGGGCACTTGGACTATGTAAGTTAATGATCGGGTACTTGGACTATTATAGGTAACCTAGTGGTCACTTGAAATGTCTAGGTTACCTCGCGGGCACTTGGCCTATGTAGGTTAACTAGCGGGCACTTGGGCTATCTAGGTTAACTATCGGGCCATTGGACTATGTAGGTTATCTAGCGGGCCCTTGGACTATGTAGGTTAACCTACGGGCCCTTGGACTATGTTGGTTACATAGTGGGCACTTGGACGATCTAGGTTAACTAGCCGGTACTTGGACCATGTAGGTTAACTAGCGGGCCCTTGGACTATGTAGATTAACTAGCGGCACTTGGACTATCTACATTAACTAGCGGGCCCTTGCACTATGTAGATTCCCTGGCAGGCACTTGGACTATGTATGTTCCAGAGCGGGGACTTGGACTATGTAGGTTCCCTAGCAGTCACTTGGACTATGTAGGTTCCAGAGCGGGCACTTGGACTATCTAGGTTCCCTAGCGGGCACTTGTACTATGTAGGTTAATTAGCGGACACTTGGACGATCTAGGTTAACTAGCGGGTACTTGGATTATGTAGGTTAACTGGCGGGCCCTTCAACTACGTAGATTAACTAGCGGCTCTTGGACTATCTACATTAACTAACGGGTCCTTGGACTATGTAGATTGCCTAGCGGGCACTTGGACTATGTAGGTTCCCTAGCGGGCACTTAGACTCTGTATGTTCCCTATGGACACTTGAACTATGTAAGTTAACTACCGGGCACTTGGACTATGTAGGTTAACTAGCGGGCCCTTGGACTATGTAGGTTACCTAGAGGGCACTTGGACTATGTAGGTTAACTACCGGTCACTTGCATTATCTAGGTTACCGAACGGGCATTTGGACTATGTAGGTAACCTAGCGGGCACTTGGAGAGTCTAGGTTACCTACCAGGCACTTGGACTTCTAGGTTAACGAGCGGGCACTTGGACTATGTATGTTGCATAGCGGGCAATTGGACTATCTAGGTTAGGTAACGGGCACAAGAACTATCTAGGTTACATAGCTGGCACTTGAACTATCTACGTTATAGCGGGTTCTTAGAGCATGTAGGTTACCTAGCGGGCTCTTGGACTATTAGGGCCCCTAGCGGGCATTTGGACTATATTGGTTACCTAGCGGGCACTTGGACTATGTAGGTTAACGAACGGGCACTTGGACTATGTAGGTAACCTAGTGGTCACTTGAAAAGTCTAGGTTACTTAGCGGGCACTTGGACTATGTAGGTTAACTAGCGGGCACTTGGACTATCTAGGTTAACTAGCGGGCCATTGGACTATGTAGGTTAACTAGCGGGCCCTTGGACTATGTAGATTAACTAGCAGAACTTGAACTATCTACGTTAACTAAGCGGGCACTTGGACTATGTATGTTCCAGAGCGGGCACTTCGACTATGTAGGTTCCCTAGCAGGCACTTGGACTATGTAGGTTCCCTAGCGGGCAGTTGGACTATGTAAGTTCCGTATCGGGCACTTGGACTATGTAGGTTAACTAGCGGGCATTTGGACCATGTAGGTTACCTAGCGGGCACTTTGACTGTGTAGGTTCCCTATCAGGCACTTGGAGAATGTAGGTTAACTAGGGGGCACTAGGACAATGTAGGTTACCTAGCTGGCCCTTGGACTATCTAGGTTACCTAGGGGGAACCTGGATTATGTAGGTTAACTAGTGGGCACTTCGACAATCTAGGTTACCTAGCAGGCACGTGGACTATGTACGTTCCCTAGCAGGCCCTTGGACTATCTACGTTACCTAGCGGGCATTTAGACTATGTACGTTACGTAGCGGGCACTTGGACTATGTATGTTTCCTAGCGGGTACTTGGACTAGATAGGTTCCCTGGCGGGCACTTGGTCTATCTAGGTTAACTAGCGGGCACTTGGACTATCTAGGTTAACTAGCGGACATTTGGACTATTAGGGCCCCCAGCGGGCATTTGGACTATATTGGTTACTAGCGGGCACTTGGACTATGTAAGTTAATGATCGGGTACTTGGACTATTATAGGTAACCTAGTGGTCACTTGAAATGTCTAGGTTACCTCGCGGGCACTTGGCCTATGTAGGTTAACTAGCGGGCACTTGGGCTATCTAGGTTAACTATCGGGCCATTGGACTATGTAGGTTATCTAGCGGGCCCTTGGACTATGTAGGTTAACCTACGGGCCCTTGGACTATGTTGGTTACATAGTGGGCACTTGGACGATCTAGGTTAACTAGCCGGTACTTGGACCATGTAGGTTAACTAGCGGGCCCTTGGACTATGTAGATTAACTAGCGGCACTTGGACTATCTACATTAACTAGCGGGCCCTTGCACTATGTAGATTCCCTGGCAGGCACTTGGACTATGTATGTTCCAGAGCGGGGACTTGGACTATGTAGGTTCCCTAGCAGTCACTTGGACTATGTAGGTTCCAGAGCGGGCACTTGGACTATCTAGGTTCCCTAGCGGGCACTTGTACTATGTAGGTTAATTAGCGGACACTTGGACGATCTAGGTTAACTAGCGGGTACTTGGATTATGTAGGTTAACTGGCGGGCCCTTCAACTACGTAGATTAACTAGCGGCTCTTGGACTATCTACATTAACTAACGGGTCCTTGGACTATGTAGATTGCCTAGCGGGCACTTGGACTATGTAGGTTCCCTAGCGGGCACTTAGACTCTGTATGTTCCCTATGGACACTTGAACTATGTAAGTTAACTACCGGGCACTTGGACTATGTAGGTTAACTAGCGGGCCCTTGGACTATGTAGGTTACCTAGAGGGCACTTGGACTATGTAGGTTAACTACCGGTCACTTGCATTATCTAGGTTACCGAACGGGCATTTGGACTATGTAGGTAACCTAGCGGGCACTTGGAGAGTCTAGGTTACCTACCAGGCACTTGGACTTCTAGGTTAACGAGCGGGCACTTGGACTATGTATGTTGCATAGCGGGCAATTGGACTATCTAGGTTAGGTAACGGGCACAAGAACTATCTAGGTTACATAGCTGGCACTTGAACTATCTACGTTATAGCGGGTTCTTAGAGCATGTAGGTTACCTAGCGGGCTCTTGGACTATTAGGGCCCCTAGCGGGCATTTGGACTATATTGGTTACCTAGCGGGCACTTGGACTATGTAGGTTAACGAACGGGCACTTGGACTATGTAGGTAACCTAGTGGTCACTTGAAAAGTCTAGGTTACTTAGCGGGCACTTGGACTATGTAGGTTAACTAGCGGGCACTTGGACTATCTAGGTTAACTAGCGGGCCATTGGACTATGTAGGTTAACTAGCGGGCCCTTGGACTATGTAGATTAACTAGCAGAACTTGAACTATCTACGTTAACTAAGCGGGCACTTGGACTATGTATGTTCCAGAGCGGGCACTTCGACTATGTAGGTTCCCTAGCAGGCACTTGGACTATGTAGGTTCCCTAGCGGGCAGTTGGACTATGTAAGTTCCGTATCGGGCACTTGGACTATGTAGGTTAACTAGCGGGCATTTGGACCATGTAGGTTACCTAGCGGGCACTTTGACTGTGTAGGTTCCCTATCAGGCACTTGGAGAATGTAGGTTAACTAGGGGGCACTAGGACAATGTAGGTTACCTAGCTGGCCCTTGGACTATCTAGGTTACCTAGGGGGAACCTGGATTATGTAGGTTAACTAGTGGGCACTTCGACAATCTAGGTTACCTAGCAGGCACGTGGACTATGTACGTTCCCTAGCAGGCCCTTGGACTATCTACGTTACCTAGCGGGCATTTAGACTATGTACGTTACGTAGCGGGCACTTGGACTATGTATGTTTCCTAGCGGGTACTTGGACTAGATAGGTTCCCTGGCGGGCACTTGGTCTATCTAGGTTAACTAGCGGGCACTTGGACTATCTAGGTTAACTAGCGGACATTTGGACTATTAGGGCCCCCAGCGGGCATTTGGACTATATTGGTTACTAGCGGGCACTTGGACTATGTAAGTTAATGATCGGGTACTTGGACTATTATAGGTAACCTAGTGGTCACTTGAAATGTCTAGGTTACCTCGCGGGCACTTGGCCTATGTAGGTTAACTAGCGGGCACTTGGGCTATCTAGGTTAACTATCGGGCCATTGGACTATGTAGGTTATCTAGCGGGCCCTTGGACTATGTAGGTTAACCTACGGGCCCTTGGACTATGTTGGTTACATAGTGGGCACTTGGACGATCTAGGTTAACTAGCCGGTACTTGGACCATGTAGGTTAACTAGCGGGCCCTTGGACTATGTAGATTAACTAGCGGCACTTGGACTATCTACATTAACTAGCGGGCCCTTGCACTATGTAGATTCCCTGGCAGGCACTTGGACTATGTATGTTCCAGAGCGGGCACTTGGACTATGTAGGTTCCCTAGCAGTCACTTGGACTATGTAGGTTCCAGAGCGGGCACTTGGACTATCTAGGTTCCCTAGCGGGCACTTGTACTATGTAGGTTAATTAGCGGACACTTGGACGATCTAGGTTAACTAGCGGGTACTTGGATTATGTAGGTTAACTGGCGGGCCCTTCAACTACGTAGATTAACTAGCGGCTCTTGGACTATCTACATTAACTAACGGGTCCTTGGACTATGTAGATTGCCTAGCGGGCACTTGGACTATGTAGGTTCCCTAGCGGGCACTTAGACTCTGTATGTTCCCTATGGACACTTGAACTATGTAAGTTAACTACCGGGCACTTGGACTATGTAGGTTAACTAGCGGGCCCTTGGACTATGTAGGTTACCTAGAGGGCACTTGGACTATGTAGGTTAACTACCGGTCACTTGCATTATCTAGGTTACCGAACGGGCATTTGGACTATGTAGGTAACCTAGCGGGCACTTGGAGAGTCTAGGTTACCTACCAGGCACTTGGACTTCTAGGTTAACGAGCGGGCACTTGGACTATGTATGTTGCATAGCGGGCAATTGGACTATCTAGGTTAGGTAACGGGCACAAGAACTATCTAGGTTACATAGCTGGCACTTGAACTATCTACGTTATAGCGGGTTCTTAGAGCATGTAGGTTACCTAGCGGGCTCTTGGACTATTAGGGCCCCTAGCGGGCATTTGGACTATATTGGTTACCTAGCGGGCACTTGGACTATGTAGGTTAACGAACGGGCACTTGGACTATGTAGGTAACCTAGTGGTCACTTGAAAAGTCTAGGTTACTTAGCGGGCACTTGGACTATGTAGGTTAACTAGCGGGCACTTGGACTATCTAGGTTAACTAGCGGGCCATTGGACTATGTAGGTTAACTAGCGGGCCCTTGGACTATGTAGATTAACTAGCAGAACTTGAACTATCTACGTTAACTAAGCGGGCACTTGGACTATGTATGTTCCAGAGCGGGCACTTCGACTATGTAGGTTCCCTAGCAGGCACTTGGACTATGTAGGTTCCCTAGCGGGCAGTTGGACTATGTAAGTTCCGTATCGGGCACTTGGACTATGTAGGTTAACTAGCGGGCATTTGGACCATGTAGGTTACCTAGCGGGCACTTTGACTGTGTAGGTTCCCTATAAGGCACTTGGAGAATGTAGGTTAACTAGGGGGCACTAGGACAATGTAGGTTACCTAGCTGGCCCTTGGACTATCTAGGTTACCTAGGGGGAACCTGGATTATGTAGGTTAACTAGTGGGCACTTCGACAATCTAGGTTACCTAGCAGGCACGTGGACTATGTACGTTCCCTAGCAGGCCCTTGGACTATCTACGTTACCTAGCGGGCATTTAGACTATGTACGTTACGTAGCGGGCACTTGGACTATGTATGTTTCCTAGCGGGTACTTGGACTAGATAGGTTCCCTGGCGGGCACTTGGTCTATCTAGGTTAACTAGCGGGCACTTGGACTATCTAGGTTAACTAGCGGACATTTGGACTATTAGGGCCCCCAGCGGGCATTTGGACTATATTGGTTACTAGCGGGCACTTGGACTATGTAAGTTAATGATCGGGTACTTGGACTATTATAGGTAACCTAGTGGTCACTTGAAATGTCTAGGTTACCTCGCGGGCACTTGGCCTATGTAGGTTAACTAGCGGGCACTTGGGCTATCTAGGTTAACTATCGGGCCATTGGACTATGTAGGTTATCTAGCGGGCCCTTGGACTATGTAGGTTAACCTACGGGCCCTTGGACTATGTTGGTTACATAGTGGGCACTTGGACGATCTAGGTTAACTAGCCGGTACTTGGACCATGTAGGTTAACTAGCGGGCCCTTGGACTATGTAGATTAACTAGCGGCACTTGGACTATCTACATTAACTAGCGGGCCCTTGCACTATGTAGATTCCCTGGCAGGCACTTGGACTATGTATGTTCCAGAGCGGGGACTTGGACTATGTAGGTTCCCTAGCAGTCACTTGGACTATGTAGGTTCCAGAGCGGGCACTTGGACTATCTAGGTTCCCTAGCGGGCACTTGTACTATGTAGGTTAATTAGCGGACACTTGGACGATCTAGGTTAACTAGCGGGTACTTGGATTATGTAGGTTAACTGGCGGGCCCTTCAACTACGTAGATTAACTAGCGGCTCTTGGACTATCTACATTAACTAACGGGTCCTTGGACTATGTAGATTGCCTAGCGGGCACTTGGACTATGTAGGTTCCCTAGCGGGCACTTAGACTCTGTATGTTCCCTATGGACACTTGAACTATGTAAGTTAACTACCGGGCACTTGGACTATGTAGGTTAACTAGCGGGCCCTTGGACTATGTAGGTTACCTAGAGGGCACTTGGACTATGTAGGTTAACTACCGGTCACTTGCATTATCTAGGTTACCGAACGGGCATTTGGACTATGTAGGTAACCTAGCGGGCACTTGGAGAGTCTAGGTTACCTACCAGGCACTTGGACTTCTAGGTTAACGAGCGGGCACTTGGACTATGTATGTTGCATAGCGGGCAATTGGACTATCTAGGTTAGGTAACGGGCACAAGAACTATCTAGGTTACATAGCTGGCACTTGAACTATCTACGTTATAGCGGGTTCTTAGAGCATGTAGGTTACCTAGCGGGCTCTTGGACTATTAGGGCCCCTAGCGGGCATTTGGACTATATTGGTTACCTAGCGGGCACTTGGACTATGTAGGTTAACGAACGGGCACTTGGACTATGTAGGTAACCTAGTGGTCACTTGAAAAGTCTAGGTTACTTAGCGGGCACTTGGACTATGTAGGTTAACTAGCGGGCACTTGGACTATCTAGGTTAACTAGCGGGCCATTGGACTATGTAGGTTAACTAGCGGGCCCTTGGACTATGTAGATTAACTAGCAGAACTTGAACTATCTACGTTAACTAAGCGGGCACTTGGACTATGTATGTTCCAGAGCGGGCACTTCGACTATGTAGGTTCCCTAGCAGGCACTTGGACTATGTAGGTTCCCTAGCGGGCAGTTGGACTATGTAAGTTCCGTATCGGGCACTTGGACTATGTAGGTTAACTAGCGGGCATTTGGACCATGTAGGTTACCTAGCGGGCACTTTGACTGTGTAGGTTCCCTATCAGGCACTTGGAGAATGTAGGTTAACTAGGGGGCACTAGGACAATGTAGGTTACCTAGCTGGCCCTTGGACTATCTAGGTTACCTAGGGGGAACCTGGATTATGTAGGTTAACTAGTGGGCACTTCGACAATCTAGGTTACCTAGCAGGCACGTGGACTATGTACGTTCCCTAGCAGGCCCTTGGACTATCTACGTTACCTAGCGGGCATTTAGACTATGTACGTTACGTAGCGGGCACTTGGACTATGTATGTTTCCTAGCGGGTACTTGGACTAGATAGGTTCCCTGGCGGGCACTTGGTCTATCTAGGTTAACTAGCGGGCACTTGGACTATCTAGGTTAACTAGCGGACATTTGGACTATTAGGGCCCCCAGCGGGCATTTGGACTATATTGGTTACTAGCGGGCACTTGGACTATGTAAGTTAATGATCGGGTACTTGGACTATTATAGGTAACCTAGTGGTCACTTGAAATGTCTAGGTTACCTCGCGGGCACTTGGCCTATGTAGGTTAACTAGCGGGCACTTGGGCTATCTAGGTTAACTATCGGGCCATTGGACTATGTAGGTTATCTAGCGGGCCCTTGGACTATGTAGGTTAACCTACGGGCCCTTGGACTATGTTGGTTACATAGTGGGCACTTGGACGATCTAGGTTAACTAGCCGGTACTTGGACCATGTAGGTTAACTAGCGGGACCTTGGACTATGTAGATTAACTAGCGGCACTTGGACTATCTACATTAACTAGCGGGCCCTTGCACTATGTAGATTCCCTGGCAGGCACTTGGACTATGTATGTTCCAGAGCGGGCACTTGGACTATGTAGGTTCCCTAGCAGTCACTTGGACTATGTAGGTTCCAGAGCGGGCACTTGGACTATCTAGGTTCCCTAGCGGGCACTTGTACTATGTAGGTTAATTAGCGGACACTTGGACGATCTAGGTTAACTAGCGGGTACTTGGATTATGTAGGTTAACTGGCGGGCCCTTCAACTACGTAGATTAACTAGCGGCTCTTGGACTATCTACATTAACTAACGGGTCCTTGGACTATGTAGATTGCCTAGCGGGCACTTGGACTATGTAGGTTCCCTAGCGGGCACTTAGACTCTGTATGTTCCCTATGGACACTTGAACTATGTAAGTTAACTACCGGGCACTTGGACTATGTAGGTTAACTAGCGGGCCCTTGGACTATGTAGGTTACCTAGAGGGCACTTGGACTATGTAGGTTAACTACCGGTCACTTGCATTATCTAGGTTACCGAACGGGCATTTGGACTATGTAGGTAACCTAGCGGGCACTTGGAGAGTCTAGGTTACCTACCAGGCACTTGGACTTCTAGGTTAACGAGCGGGCACTTGGACTATGTATGTTGCATAGCGGGCAATTGGACTATCTAGGTTAGGTAACGGGCACAAGAACTATCTAGGTTACATAGCTGGCACTTGAACTATCTACGTTATAGCGGGTTCTTAGAGCATGTAGGTTACCTAGCGGGCTCTTGGACTATTAGGGCCCCTAGCGGGCATTTGGACTATATTGGTTACCTAGCGGGCACTTGGACTATGTAGGTTAACGAACGGGCACTTGGACTATGTAGGTAACCTAGTGGTCACTTGAAAAGTCTAGGTTACTTAGCGGGCACTTGGACTATGTAGGTTAACTAGCGGGCACTTGGACTATCTAGGTTAACTAGCGGGCCATTGGACTATGTAGGTTAACTAGCGGGCCCTTGGACTATGTAGATTAACTAGCAGAACTTGAACTATCTACGTTAACTAAGCGGGCACTTGGACTATGTATGTTCCAGAGCGGGCACTTCGACTATGTAGGTTCCCTAGCAGGCACTTGGACTATGTAGGTTCCCTAGCGGGCAGTTGGACTATGTAAGTTCCGTATCGGGCACTTGGACTATGTAGGTTAACTAGCGGGCATTTGGACCATGTAGGTTACCTAGCGGGCACTTTGACTGTGTAGGTTCCCTATCAGGCACTTGGAGAATGTAGGTTAACTAGGGGGCACTAGGACAATGTAGGTTACCTAGCTGGCCCTTGGACTATCTAGGTTACCTAGGGGGAACCTGGATTATGTAGGTTAACTAGTGGGCACTTCGACAATCTAGGTTACCTAGCAGGCACGTGGACTATGTACGTTCCCTAGCAGGCCCTTGGACTATCTACGTTACCTAGCGGGCATTTAGACTATGTACGTTACGTAGCGGGCACTTGGACTATGTATGTTTCCTAGCGGGTACTTGGACTAGATAGGTTCCCTGGCGGGCACTTGGTCTATCTAGGTTAACTAGCGGGCACTTGGACTATCTAGGTTAACTAGCGGACATTTGGACTATTAGGGCCCCCAGCGGGCATTTGGACTATATTGGTTACTAGCGGGCACTTGGACTATGTAAGTTAATGATCGGGTACTTGGACTATTATAGGTAACCTAGTGGTCACTTGAAATGTCTAGGTTACCTCGCGGGCACTTGGCCTATGTAGGTTAACTAGCGGGCACTTGGGCTATCTAGGTTAACTATCGGGCCATTGGACTATGTAGGTTATCTAGCGGGCCCTTGGACTATGTAGGTTAACCTACGGGCCCTTGGACTATGTTGGTTACATAGTGGGCACTTGGACGATCTAGGTTAACTAGCCGGTACTTGGACCATGTAGGTTAACTAGCGGGACCTTGGACTATGTAGATTAACTAGCGGCACTTGGACTATCTACATTAACTAGCGGGCCCTTGCACTATGTAGATTCCCTGGCAGGCACTTGGACTATGTATGTTCCAGAGCGGGCACTTGGACTATGTAGGTTCCCTAGCAGTCACTTGGACTATGTAGGTTCCAGAGCGGGCACTTGGACTATCTAGGTTCCCTAGCGGGCACTTGTACTATGTAGGTTAATTAGCGGACACTTGGACGATCTAGGTTAACTAGCGGGTACTTGGATTATGTAGGTTAACTGGCGGGCCCTTCAACTACGTAGATTAACTAGCGGCTCTTGGACTATCTACATTAACTAACGGGTCCTTGGACTATGTAGATTGCCTAGCGGGCACTTGGACTATGTAGGTTCCCTAGCGGGCACTTAGACTCTGTATGTTCCCTATGGACACTTGAACTATGTAAGTTAACTACCGGGCACTTGGACTATGTAGGTTAACTAGCGGGCCCTTGGACTATGTAGGTTACCTAGAGGGCACTTGGACTATGTAGGTTAACTACCGGTCACTTGCATTATCTAGGTTACCGAACGGGCATTTGGACTATGTAGGTAACCTAGCGGGCACTTGGAGAGTCTAGGTTACCTACCAGGCACTTGGACTTCTAGGTTAACGAGCGGGCACTTGGACTATGTATGTTGCATAGCGGGCAATTGGACTATCTAGGTTAGGTAACGGGCACAAGAACTATCTAGGTTACATAGCTGGCACTTGAACTATCTACGTTATAGCGGGTTCTTAGAGCATGTAGGTTACCTAGCGGGCTCTTGGACTATTAGGGCCCCTAGCGGGCATTTGGACTATATTGGTTACCTAGCGGGCACTTGGACTATGTAGGTTAACGAACGGGCACTTGGACTATGTAGGTAACCTAGTGGTCACTTGAAAAGTCTAGGTTACTTAGCGGGCACTTGGACTATGTAGGTTAACTAGCGGGCACTTGGACTATCTAGGTTAACTAGCGGGCCATTGGACTATGTAGGTTAACTAGCGGGCCCTTGGACTATGTAGATTAACTAGCAGAACTTGAACTATCTACGTTAACTAAGCGGGCACTTGGACTATGTATGTTCCAGAGCGGGCACTTCGACTATGTAGGTTCCCTAGCAGGCACTTGGACTATGTAGGTTCCCTAGCGGGCAGTTGGACTATGTAAGTTCCGTATCGGGCACTTGGACTATGTAGGTTAACTAGCGGGCATTTGGACCATGTAGGTTACCTAGCGGGCACTTTGACTGTGTAGGTTCCCTATCAGGCACTTGGAGAATGTAGGTTAACTAGGGGGCACTAGGACAATGTAGGTTACCTAGCTGGCCCTTGGACTATCTAGGTTACCTAGGGGGAACCTGGATTATGTAGGTTAACTAGTGGGCACTTCGACAATCTAGGTTACCTAGCAGGCACGTGGACTATGTACGTTCCCTAGCAGGCCCTTGGACTATCTACGTTACCTAGCGGGCATTTAGACTATGTACGTTACGTAGCGGGCACTTGGACTATGTATGTTTCCTAGCGGGTACTTGGACTAGATAGGTTCCCTGGCGGGCACTTGGTCTATCTAGGTTAACTAGCGGGCACTTGGACTATCTAGGTTAACTAGCGGACATTTGGACTATTAGGGCCCCCAGCGGGCATTTGGACTATATTGGTTACTAGCGGGCACTTGGACTATGTAAGTTAATGATCGGGTACTTGGACTATTATAGGTAACCTAGTGGTCACTTGAAATGTCTAGGTTACCTCGCGGGCACTTGGCCTATGTAGGTTAACTAGCGGGCACTTGGGCTATCTAGGTTAACTATCGGGCCATTGGACTATGTAGGTTATCTAGCGGGCCCTTGGACTATGTAGGTTAACCTACGGGCCCTTGGACTATGTTGGTTACATAGTGGGCACTTGGACGATCTAGGTTAACTAGCCGGTACTTGGACCATGTAGGTTAACTAGCGGGACCTTGGACTATGTAGATTAACTAGCGGCACTTGGACTATCTACATTAACTAGCGGGCCCTTGCACTATGTAGATTCCCTGGCAGGCACTTGGACTATGTATGTTCCAGAGCGGGCACTTGGACTATGTAGGTTCCCTAGCAGTCACTTGGACTATGTAGGTTCCAGAGCGGGCACTTGGACTATCTAGGTTCCCTAGCGGGCACTTGTACTATGTAGGTTAATTAGCGGACACTTGGACGATCTAGGTTAACTAGCGGGTACTTGGATTATGTAGGTTAACTGGCGGGCCCTTCAACTACGTAGATTAACTAGCGGCTCTTGGACTATCTACATTAACTAACGGGTCCTTGGACTATGTAGATTGCCTAGCGGGCACTTGGACTATGTAGGTTCCCTAGCGGGCACTTAGACTCTGTATGTTCCCTATGGACACTTGAACTATGTAAGTTAACTACCGGGCACTTGGACTATGTAGGTTAACTAGCGGGCCCTTGGACTATGTAGGTTACCTAGAGGGCACTTGGACTATGTAGGTTAACTACCGGTCACTTGCATTATCTAGGTTACCGAACGGGCATTTGGACTATGTAGGTAACCTAGCGGGCACTTGGAGAGTCTAGGTTACCTACCAGGCACTTGGACTTCTAGGTTAACGAGCGGGCACTTGGACTATGTATGTTGCATAGCGGGCAATTGGACTATCTAGGTTAGGTAACGGGCACAAGAACTATCTAGGTTACATAGCTGGCACTTGAACTATCTACGTTATAGCGGGTTCTTAGAGCATGTAGGTTACCTAGCGGGCTCTTGGACTATTAGGGCCCCTAGCGGGCATTTGGACTATATTGGTTACCTAGCGGGCACTTGGACTATGTAGGTTAACGAACGGGCACTTGGACTATGTAGGTAACCTAGTGGTCACTTGAAAATCTAGGTTACTTAGCGGGCACTTGGACTATGTAGGTTAACTAGCGGGCACTTGGACTATCTAGGTTAACTAGCGGGCCATTGGACTATGTAGGTTAACTAGCGGGCCCTTGGACTATGTAGATTAACTAGCAGAACTTGAACTATCTACGTTAACTAAGCGGGCACTTGGACTATGTATGTTCCAGAGCGGGCACTTCGACTATGTAGGTTCCCTAGCAGGCACTTGGACTATGTAGGTTCCCTAGCGGGCAGTTGGACTATGTAAGTTCCGTATCGGGCACTTGGACTATGTAGGTTAACTAGCGGGCATTTGGACCATGTAGGTTACCTAGCGGGCACTTTGACTGTGTAGGTTCCCTATCAGGCACTTGGAGAATGTAGGTTAACTAGGGGGCACTAGGACAATGTAGGTTACCTAGCTGGCCCTTGGACTATCTAGGTTACCTAGGGGGAACCTGGATTATGTAGGTTAACTAGTGGGCACTTCGACAATCTAGGTTACCTAGCAGGCACGTGGACTATGTACGTTCCCTAGCAGGCCCTTGGACTATCTACGTTACCTAGCGGGCATTTAGACTATGTACGTTACGTAGCGGGCACTTGGACTATGTATGTTTCCTAGCGGGTACTTGGACTAGATAGGTTCCCTGGCGGGCACTTGGTCTATCTAGGTTAACTAGCGGGCACTTGGACTATCTAGGTTAACTAGCGGACATTTGGACTATTAGGGCCCCCAGCGGGCATTTGGACTATATTGGTTACTAGCGGGCACTTGGACTATGTAAGTTAATGATCGGGTACTTGGACTATTATAGGTAACCTAGTGGTCACTTGAAATGTCTAGGTTACCTCGCGGGCACTTGGCCTATGTAGGTTAACTAGCGGGCACTTGGGCTATCTAGGTTAACTATCGGGCCATTGGACTATGTAGGTTATCTAGCGGGCCCTTGGACTATGTAGGTTAACCTACGGGCCCTTGGACTATGTTGGTTACATAGTGGGCACTTGGACGATCTAGGTTAACTAGCCGGTACTTGGACCATGTAGGTTAACTAGCGGGACCTTGGACTATGTAGATTAACTAGCGGCACTTGGACTATCTACATTAACTAGCGGGCCCTTGCACTATGTAGATTCCCTGGCAGGCACTTGGACTATGTATGTTCCAGAGCGGGGACTTGGACTATGTAGGTTCCCTAGCAGTCACTTGGACTATGTAGGTTCCAGAGCGGGCACTTGGACTATCTAGGTTCCCTAGCGGGCACTTGTACTATGTAGGTTAATTAGCGGACACTTGGACGATCTAGGTTAACTAGCGGGTACTTGGATTATGTAGGTTAACTGGCGGGCCCTTCAACTACGTAGATTAACTAGCGGCTCTTGGACTATCTACATTAACTAACGGGTCCTTGGACTATGTAGATTGCCTAGCGGGCACTTGGACTATGTAGGTTCCCTAGCGGGCACTTAGACTCTGTATGTTCCCTATGGACACTTGAACTATGTAAGTTAACTACCGGGCACTTGGACTATGTAGGTTAACTAGCGGGCCCTTGGACTATGTAGGTTACCTAGAGGGCACTTGGACTATGTAGGTTAACTACCGGTCACTTGCATTATCTAGGTTACCGAACGGGCATTTGGACTATGTAGGTAACCTAGCGGGCACTTGGAGAGTCTAGGTTACCTACCAGGCACTTGGACTTCTAGGTTAACGAGCGGGCACTTGGACTATGTATGTTGCATAGCGGGCAATTGGACTATCTAGGTTAGGTAACGGGCACAAGAACTATCTAGGTTACATAGCTGGCACTTGAACTATCTACGTTATAGCGGGTTCTTAGAGCATGTAGGTTACCTAGCGGGCTCTTGGACTATTAGGGCCCCTAGCGGGCATTTGGACTATATTGGTTACCTAGCGGGCACTTGGACTATGTAGGTTAACGAACGGGCACTTGGACTATGTAGGTAACCTAGTGGTCACTTGAAAAGTCTAGGTTACTTAGCGGGCACTTGGACTATGTAGGTTAACTAGCGGGCACTTGGACTATCTAGGTTAACTAGCGGGCCATTGGACTATGTAGGTTAACTAGCGGGCCCTTGGACTATGTAGATTAACTAGCAGAACTTGAACTATCTACGTTAACTAAGCGGGCACTTGGACTATGTATGTTCCAGAGCGGGCACTTCGACTATGTAGGTTCCCTAGCAGGCACTTGGACTATGTAGGTTCCCTAGCGGGCAGTTGGACTATGTAAGTTCCGTATCGGGCACTTGGACTATGTAGGTTAACTAGCGGGCATTTGGACCATGTAGGTTACCTAGCGGGCACTTTGACTGTGTAGGTTCCCTATCAGGCACTTGGAGAATGTAGGTTAACTAGGGGGCACTAGGACAATGTAGGTTACCTAGCTGGCCCTTGGACTATCTAGGTTACCTAGGGGGAACCTGGATTATGTAGGTTAACTAGTGGGCACTTCGACAATCTAGGTTACCTAGCAGGCACGTGGACTATGTACGTTCCCTAGCAGGCCCTTGGACTATCTACGTTACCTAGCGGGCATTTAGACTATGTACGTTACGTAGCGGGCACTTGGACTATGTATGTTTCCTAGCGGGTACTTGGACTAGATAGGTTCCCTGGCGGGCACTTGGTCTATCTAGGTTAACTAGCGGGCACTTGGACTATCTAGGTTAACTAGCGGACATTTGGACTATTAGGGCCCCCAGCGGGCATTTGGACTATATTGGTTACTAGCGGGCACTTGGACTATGTAAGTTAATGATCGGGTACTTGGACTATTATAGGTAACCTAGTGGTCACTTGAAATGTCTAGGTTACCTCGCGGGCACTTGGCATATGTAGGTTAACTAGCGGGCACTTGGGCTATCTAGGTTAACTATCGGGCCATTGGACTATGTAGGTTATCTAGCGGGCCCTTGGACTATGTAGGTTAACCTACGGGCCCTTGGACTATGTTGGTTACATAGTGGGCACTTGGACGATCTAGGTTAACTAGCCGGTACTTGGACCATGTAGGTTAACTAGCGGGACCTTGGACTATGTAGATTAACTAGCGGCACTTGGACTATCTACATTAACTAGCGGGCCCTTGCACTATGTAGATTCCCTGGCAGGCACTTGGACTATGTATGTTCCAGAGCGGGCACTTGGACTATGTAGGTTCCCTAGCAGTCACTTGGACTATGTAGGTTCCAGAGCGGGCACTTGGACTATCTAGGTTCCCTAGCGGGCACTTGTACTATGTAGGTTAATTAGCGGACACTTGGACGATCTAGGTTAACTAGCGGGTACTTGGATTATGTAGGTTAACTGGCGGGCCCTTCAACTACGTAGATTAACTAGCGGCTCTTGGACTATCTACATTAACTAACGGGTCCTTGGACTATGTAGATTGCCTAGCGGGCACTTGGACTATATAGGTTCCCTAGCGGGCACTTAGACTCTGTATGTTCCCTATGGACACTTGAACTATGTAAGTTAACTACCGGGCACTTGGACTATGTAGGTTAACTAGCGGGCCCTTGGACTATGTAGGTTACCTAGAGGGCACTTGGACTATGTAGGTTAACTACCGGTCACTTGCATTATCTAGGTTACCGAACGGGCATTTGGACTATGTAGGTAACCTAGCGGGCACTTGGAGAGTCTAGGTTACCTACCAGGCACTTGGACTTCTAGGTTAACGAGCGGGCACTTGGACTATGTATGTTGCATAGCGGGCAATTGGACTATCTAGGTTAGGTAACGGGCACAAGAACTATCTAGGTTACATAGCTGGCACTTGAACTATCTACGTTATAGCGGGTTCTTAGAGCATGTAGGTTACCTAGCGGGCTCTTGGACTATTAGGGCCCCTAGCGGGCATTTGGACTATATTGGTTACCTAGCGGGCACTTGGACTATGTAGGTTAACGAACGGGCACTTGGACTATGTAGGTAACCTAGTGGTCACTTGAAAATCTAGGTTACTTAGCGGGCACTTGGACTATGTAGGTTAACTAGCGGGCACTTGGACTATCTAGGTTAACTAGCGGGCCATTGGACTATGTAGGTTAACTAGCGGGCCCTTGGACTATGTAGATTAACTAGCAGAACTTGAACTATCTACGTTAACTAAGCGGGCACTTGGACTAGGTATGTTCCAGAGCGGGCACTTCGACTATGTAGGTTCCCTAGCAGGCACTTGGACTATGTAGGTTCCCTAGCGGGCAGTTGGACTATGTAAGTTCCGTATCGGGCACTTGGACTATGTAGGTTAACTAGCGGGCATTTGGACCATGTAGGTTACCTAGCGGGCACTTTGACTGTGTAGGTTCCCTATCAGGCACTTGGAGAATGTAGGTTAACTAGGGGGCACTAGGACAATGTAGGTTACCTAGCTGGCCCTTGGACTATCTAGGTTACCTAGGGGGAACCTGGATTATGTAGGTTAACTAGTGGGCACTTCGACAATCTAGGTTACCTAGCAGGCACGTGGACTATGTACGTTCCCTAGCAGGCCCTTGGACTATCTACGTTACCTAGCGGGCATTTAGACTATGTACGTTACGTAGCGGGCACTTGGACTATGTATGTTTCCTAGCGGGTACTTGGACTAGATAGGTTTCCTGGCGGGCACTTGGTCTATCTAGGTTAACTAGCGGGCACTTGGACTATCTAGGTTAACTAGCGGACATTTGGACTATTAGGGCCCCCAGCGGGCATTTGGACTATATTGGTTACTAGCGGGCACTTGGACTATGTAAGTTAATGATCGGGTACTTGGACTATTATAGGTAACCTAGTGGTCACTTGAAATGTCTAGGTTACCTCGCGGGCACTTGGCCTATGTAGGTTAACTAGCGGGCACTTGGGCTATCTAGGTTAACTATCGGGCCATTGGACTATGTAGGTTATCTAGCGGGCCCTTGGACTATGTAGGTTAACCTACGGGCCCTTGGACTATGTTGGTTACATAGTGGGCACTTGGACGATCTAGGTTAACTAGCCGGTACTTGGACCATGTAGGTTAACTAGCGGGACCTTGGACTATGTAGATTAACTAGCGGCACTTGGACTATCTACATTAACTAGCGGGCCCTTGCACTATGTAGATTCCCTGGCAGGCACTTGGACTATGTATGTTCCAGAGCGGGCACTTGGACTATGTAGGTTCCCTAGCAGTCACTTGGACTATGTAGGTTCCAGAGCGGGCACTTGGACTATCTAGGTTCCCTAGCGGGCACTTGTACTATGTAGGTTAATTAGCGGACACTTGGACGATCTAGGTTAACTAGCGGGTACTTGGATTATGTAGGTTAACTGGCGGGCCCTTCAACTACGTAGATTAACTAGCGGCTCTTGGACTATCTACATTAACTAACGGGTCCTTGGACTATGTAGATTGCCTAGCGGGCACTTGGACTATGTAGGTTCCCTAGCGGGCACTTAGACTCTGTATGTTCCCTATGGACACTTGAACTATGTAAGTTAACTACCGGGCACTTGGACTATGTAGGTTAACTAGCGGGCCCTTGGACTATGTAGGTTACCTAGAGGGCACTTGGACTATGTAGGTTAACTACCGGTCACTTGCATTATCTAGGTTACCGAACGGGCATTTGGACTATGTAGGTAACCTAGCGGGCACTTGGAGAGTCTAGGTTACCTACCAGGCACTTGGACTTCTAGGTTAACGAGCGGGCACTTGGACTATGTATGTTGCATAGCGGGCAATTGGACTATCTAGGTTAGGTAACGGGCACAAGAACTATCTAGGTTACATAGCTGGCACTTGAACTATCTACGTTATAGCGGGTTCTTAGAGCATGTAGGTTACCTAGCGGGCTCTTGGACTATTAGGGCCCCTAGCGGGCATTTGGACTATATTGGTTACCTAGCGGGCACTTGGACTATGTAGGTTAACGAACGGGCACTTGGACTATGTAGGTAACCTAGTGGTCACTTGAAAATCTAGGTTACTTAGCGGGCACTTGGACTATGTAGGTTAACTAGCGGGCACTTGGACTATCTAGGTTAACTAGCGGGCCATTGGACTATGTAGGTTAACTAGCGGGCCCTTGGACTATGTAGATTAACTAGCAGAACTTGAACTATCTACGTTAACTAAGCGGGCACTTGGACTATGTATGTTCCAGAGCGGGCACTTCGACTATGTAGGTTCCCTAGCAGGCACTTGGACTATGTAGGTTCCCTAGCGGGCAGTTGGACTATGTAAGTTCCGTATCGGGCACTTGGACTATGTAGGTTAACTAGCAGGCATTTGGACCATGTAGGTTACCTAGCGGGCACTTTGACTGTGTAGGTTCCCTATCAGGCACTTGGAGAATGTAGGTTAACTAGGGGGCACTAGGACAATGTAGGTTACCTAGCTGGCCCTTGGACTATCTAGGTTACCTAGGGGGAACCTGGATTATGTAGGTTAACTAGTGGGCACTTCGACAATCTAGGTTACCTAGCAGGCACGTGGACTATGTACGTTCCCTAGCAGGCCCTTGGACTATCTACGTTACCTAGCGGGCATTTAGACTATGTACGTTACGTAGCGGGCACTTGGACTATGTATGTTTCCTAGCGGGTACTTGGACTAGATAGGTTTCCTGGCGGGCACTTGGTCTATCTAGGTTAACTAGCGGGCACTTGGACTATCTAGGTTAACTAGCGGACATTTGGACTATTAGGGCCCCCAGCGGGCATTTGGACTATATTGGTTACTAGCGGGCACTTGGACTATGTAAGTTAATGATCGGGTACTTGGACTATTATAGGTAACCTAGTGGTCACTTGAAATGTCTAGGTTACCTCGCGGGCACTTGGCCTATGTAGGTTAACTAGCGGGCACTTGGGCTATCTAGGTTAACTATCGGGCCATTGGACTATGTAGGTTATCTAGCGGGCCCTTGGACTATGTAGGTTAACCTACGGGCCCTTGGACTATGTTGGTTACATAGTGGGCACTTGGACGATCTAGGTTAACTAGCCGGTACTTGGACCATGTAGGTTAACTAGCGGGACCTTGGACTATGTAGATTAACTAGCGGCACTTGGACTATCTACATTAACTAGCGGGCCCTTGCACTATGTAGATTCCCTGGCAGGCACTTGGACTATGTATGTTCCAGAGCGGGCACTTGGACTATGTAGGTTCCCTAGCAGCCACTTGGACTATGTAGGTTCCAGAGCGGGCACTTGGACTATCTAGGTTCCCTAGCGGGCACTTGTACTATGTAGGTTAATTAGCGGACACTTGGACGATCTAGGTTAACTAGCGGGTACTTGGATTATGTAGGTTAACTGGCGGGCCCTTCAACTACGTAGATTAACTAGCGGCTCTTGGACTATCTACATTAACTAACGGGTCCTTGGACTATGTAGATTGCCTAGCGGGCACTTGGACTATGTAGGTTCCCTAGCGGGCACTTAGACTCTGTATGTTCCCTATGGACACTTGAACTATGTAAGTTAACTACCGGGCACTTGGACTATGTAGGTTAACTAGCGGGCCCTTGGACTATGTAGGTTACCTAGAGGGCACTTGGACTATGTAGGTTAACTACCGGTCACTTGCATTATCTAGGTTACCGAACGGGCATTTGGACTATGTAGGTAACCTAGCGGGCACTTGGAGAGTCTAGGTTACCTACCAGGCACTTGGACTTCTAGGTTAACGAGCGGGCACTTGGACTATGTATGTTGCATAGCGGGCAATTGGACTATCTAGGTTAGGTAACGGGCACAAGAACTATCTAGGTTACATAGCTGGCACTTGAACTATCTACGTTATAGCGGGTTCTTAGAGCATGTAGGTTACCTAGCGGGCTCTTGGACTATTAGGGCCCCTAGCGGGCATTTGGACTATATTGGTTACCTAGCGGGCACTTGGACTATGTAGGTTAACGAACGGGCACTTGGACTATGTAGGTAACCTAGTGGTCACTTGAAAATCTAGGTTACTTAGCGGGCACTTGGACTATGTAGGTTAACTAGCGGGCACTTGGACTATCTAGGTTAACTAGCGGGCCATTGGACTATGTAGGTTAACTAGCGGGCCCTTGGACTATGTAGATTAACTAGCAGAACTTGAACTATCTACGTTAACTAAGCGGGCACTTGGACTAGGTATGTTCCAGAGCGGGCACTTCGACTATGTAGGTTCCCTAGCAGGCACTTGGACTATGTAGGTTCCCTAGCGGGCAGTTGGACTATGTAAGTTCCGTATCGGGCACTTGGACTATGTAGGTTAACTAGCGGGCATTTGGACCATGTAGGTTACCTAGCGGGCACTTTGACTGTGTAGGTTCCCTATCAGGCACTTGGAGAATGTAGGTTAACTAGGGGGCACTAGGACAATGTAGGTTACCTAGCTGGCCCTTGGACTATCTAGGTTACCTAGGGGGAACCTGGATTATGTAGGTTAACTAGTGGGCACTTCGACAATCTAGGTTACCTAGCAGGCACGTGGACTATGTACGTTCCCTAGCAGGCCCTTGGACTATCTACGTTACCTAGCGGGCATTTAGACTATGTACGTTACGTAGCGGGCACTTGGACTATGTATGTTTCCTAGCGGGTACTTGGACTAGATAGGTTCCCTGGCGGGCACTTGGTCTATCTAGGTTAACTAGCGGGCACTTGGACTATCTAGGTTAACTAGCGGACATTTGGACTATTAGGGCCCCCAGCGGGCATTTGGACTATATTGGTTACTAGCGGGCACTTGGACTATGTAAGTTAATGATCGGGTACTTGGACTATTATAGGTAACCTAGTGGTCACTTGAAATGTCTAGGTTACCTCGTGGGCACTTGGCCTATGTAGGTTAACTAGCGGGCACTTGGGCTATCTAGGTTAACTATCGGGCCATTGGACTATGTAGGTTATCTAGCGGGCCCTTGGACTATGTAGGTTAACCTACGGGCCCTTGGACTATGTTGGTTACATAGTGGGCACTTGGACGATCTAGGTTAACTAGCCGGTACTTGGACCATGTAGGTTAACTAGCGGGCCCTTGGACTATGTAGATTAACTAGCGGCACTTGGACTATCTACATTAACTAGCGGGCCCTTGCACTATGTAGATTCCCTGGCAGGCACTTGGACTATGTATGTTCCAGAGCGGGCACTTGGACTATGTAGGTTCCCTAGCAGTCACTTGGACTATGTAGGTTCCAGAGCGGGCACTTGGACTATCTAGGTTCCCTAGCGGGCACTTGTACTATGTAGGTTAATTAGCGGACACTTGGACGATCTAGGTTAACTAGCGGGTACTTGGATTATGTAGGTTAACTGGCGGGCCCTTCAACTACGTAGATTAACTAGCGGCTCTTGGACTATCTACATTAACTAACGGGTCCTTGGACTATGTAGATTGCCTAGCGGGCACTTGGACTATGTAGGTTCCCTAGCGGGCACTTAGACTCTGTATGTTCCCTATGGACACTTGAACTATGTAAGTTAACTACCGGGCACTTGGACTATGTAGGTTAACTAGCGGGCCCTTGGACTATGTAGGTTACCTAGAGGGCACTTGGACTATGTAGGTTAACTACCGGTCACTTGCATTATCTAGGTTACCGAACGGGCATTTGGACTATGTAGGTAACCTAGCGGGCACTTGGAGAGTCTAGGTTACCTACCAGGCACTTGGACTTCTAGGTTAACGAGCAGGCACTTGGACTATGTATGTTGCATAGCGGGCAATTGGACTATCTAGGTTAGGTAACGGGCACTTGGACTATCTAGGTTACCTAGCGGGAACTTGGACTATGTAGGTTACCTAGCGGGCACTTGGACTATCTAGGTAACTTAACGGGCACTTGGACTGTCTAGGTTTCTTAGCGGGCACTTGGACGATCTAGGTCAACTAGAGGGCACTTGGAATATCTAGGTTAACTAGCGTGCACTTGGACTATCTAGGTTAACTAGCGGGCACTTGGATGATCAATCTTAACTTGCGGGCACGTGGACTATCTAGGTTAGCTAACGGGCACTTGGACTAAGTACATCCCCTATTGGGCACTTGGACCCTCTAGGTTAACTAACGGGCACTAGGACTATCTAGGTTAATTAGCGGGCACTTGTACTATCTAGGTTACCTAGCTAGCACTTGAACTATCTACGTTACCTAGCGGGTACTTGGAGTATGTAGGTTACCTACCGGGTTGTTGGACTATCTAGGTTAACTAACGGGCACTTGGACTATGTAGGTTCCTAGGCGGGCCCTTGGACTATGTAAGTTCCCTAGTGGGCACTTGGACTATGTAGGTCAACTAGCGGGCACTTGGATTATGTAGGTTCCCTATCGGGCACTTGGACTATGTAGGTTAACTAGAGGGCATTTGGACTATGTAGGTTACCTAGCGGGCACTTGGACTATCTAGGTTACCTAGCTGGCACTTGAACTATCTACGTTACCTAGCGGGTACTTGGAATAAGAAGGTTCCCTAGCGGGCACTAGGATTATCTGGGTTACCTAGCGGGGACTTGGACTATGTAGGTCAACTAGCTGGCACATGGAATATGTAGGTTCCCTATCGGGCACTTGGACTATGTAGGTTAACTAGAGGGCATTTGGACTATGTAGGTTACCTAGCGGGCACTTGGACTATGTAGGTTCGCCATCGGGCAGTTGGAAAATGTAGGTTAACTAGGGGGCACTAAGACTATGTAGGTTGCCTAGCGGGCCCATAGACTATCTAGGTTACCTAGCGGGCATTTGGACTCTGTAGGCTCCCTAGCGGTTATTTGGACTATATAGATTACTTAGCGGGCACTTAGACTTTGTATGTTACCTAGCGGGTACTTGGAGTATGTAGGTTACCTACCGGGCTGTTGGACTATCTAGGTTACCTAGCGGGCACTTGGACTATCTAGGCTAACTAACGGGCACTTGGACTATGTAGGTTAACTAGCGGGCATTTGGGCTATCTAGGTTAACTAGCGGGCACTTGGACTATCTAGGTTAACTAGCGGGCCATTGGACTATGTAGGTTAACTAGCGGGCCCTTGGACTATGTAGATTAACTAGCAGAACTTGAACTATCTACGTTAACTAAGCGGGCACTTGGACTATGTATGTTCCAGAGCGGGCACTTCGACTATGTAGGTTCCCTAGCAGGCACTTGGACTATGTAGGTTCCCTAGCGGGCAGTTGGACTATGTAAGTTCCGTATCGGGCACTTGGACTATGTAGGTTAACTAGCGGGCATTTGGACCATGTAGGTTACCTAGCGGGCACTTTGACTGTGTAGGTTCCCTATCAGGCACTTGGAGAATGTAGGTTAACTAGGGGGCACTAGGACAATGTAGGTTACCTAGCTGGCCCTTGGACTATCTAGGTTACCTAGGGGGAACCTGGATTATGTAGGTTAACTAGTGGGCACTTCGACAATCTAGGTTACCTAGCAGGCACGTGGACTATGTACGTTCCCTAGCAGGCCCTTGGACTATCTACGTTACCTAGCGGGCATTTAGACTATGTACGTTACGTAGCGGGCACTTGGACTATGTATGTTTCCTAGCGGGTACTTGGACTAGATAGGTTCCCTGGCGGGCACTTGGTCTATCTAGGTTAACTAGCGGGCACTTGGACTATCTAGGTTAACTAGCGGACATTTGGACTATTAGGGCCCCCAGCGGGCATTTGGACTATATTGGTTACTAGCGGGCACTTGGACTATGTAAGTTAATGATCGGGTACTTGGACTATTATAGGTAACCTAGTGGTCACTTGAAATGTCTAGGTTACCTCGCGGGCACTTGGCCTATGTAGGTTAACTAGCGGGCACTTGGGCTATCTAGGTTAACTATCGGGCCATTGGACTATGTAGGTTATCTAGCGGGCCCTTGGACTATGTAGGTTAACCTACGGGCCCTTGGACTATGTTGGTTACATAGTGGGCACTTGGACGATCTAGGTTAACTAGCCGGTACTTGGACCATGTAGGTTAACTAGCGGGCCCTTGGACTATGTAGATTAACTAGCGGCACTTGGACTATCTACATTAACTAGCGGGCCCTTGCACTATGTAGATTCCCTGGCAGGCACTTGGACTATGTATGTTCCAGAGCGGGGACTTGGACTATGTAGGTTCCCTAGCAGTCACTTGGACTATGTAGGTTCCAGAGCGGGCACTTGGACTATCTAGGTTCCCTAGCGGGCACTTGTACTATGTAGGTTAATTAGCGGACACTTGGACGATCTAGGTTAACTAGCGGGTACTTGGATTATGTAGGTTAACTGGCGGGCCCTTCAACTACGTAGATTAACTAGCGGCTCTTGGACTATCTACATTAACTAACGGGTCCTTGGACTATGTAGATTGCCTAGCGGGCACTTGGACTATGTAGGTTCCCTAGCGGGCACTTAGACTCTGTATGTTCCCTATGGACACTTGAACTATGTAAGTTAACTACCGGGCACTTGGACTATGTAGGTTAACTAGCGGGCCCTTGGACTATGTAGGTTACCTAGAGGGCACTTGGACTATGTAGGTTAACTACCGGTCACTTGCATTATCTAGGTTACCGAACGGGCATTTGGACTATGTAGGTAACCTAGCGGGCACTTGGAGAGTCTAGGTTACCTACCAGGCACTTGGACTTCTAGGTTAACGAGCGGGCACTTGGACTATGTATGTTGCATAGCGGGCAATTGGACTATCTAGGTTAGGTAACGGGCACAAGAACTATCTAGGTTACATAGCTGGCACTTGAACTATCTACGTTATAGCGGGTTCTTAGAGCATGTAGGTTACCTAGCGGGCTCTTGGACTATTAGGGCCCCTAGCGGGCATTTGGACTATATTGGTTACCTAGCGGGCACTTGGACTATGTAGGTTAACGAACGGGCACTTGGACTATGTAGGTAACCTAGTGGTCACTTGAAAAGTCTAGGTTACTTAGCGGGCACTTGGACTATGTAGGTTAACTAGCGGGCACTTGGACTATCTAGGTTAACTAGCGGGCCATTGGACTATGTAGGTTAACTAGCGGGCCCTTGGACTATGTAGATTAACTAGCAGAACTTGAACTATCTACGTTAACTAAGCGGGCACTTGGACTATGTATGTTCCAGAGCGGGCACTTCGACTATGTAGGTTCCCTAGCAGGCACTTGGACTATGTAGGTTCCCTAGCGGGCAGTTGGACTATGTAAGTTCCGTATCGGGCACTTGGACTATGTAGGTTAACTAGCGGGCATTTGGACCATGTAGGTTACCTAGCGGGCACTTTGACTGTGTAGGTTCCCTATCAGGCACTTGGAGAATGTAGGTTAACTAGGGGGCACTAGGACAATGTAGGTTACCTAGCTGGCCCTTGGACTATCTAGGTTACCTAGGGGGAACCTGGATTATGTAGGTTAACTAGTGGGCACTTCGACAATCTAGGTTACCTAGCAGGCACGTGGACTATGTACGTTCCCTAGCAGGCCCTTGGACTATCTACGTTACCTAGCGGGCATTTAGACTATGTACGTTACGTAGCGGGCACTTGGACTATGTATGTTTCCTAGCGGGTACTTGGACTAGATAGGTTCCCTGGCGGGCACTTGGTCTATCTAGGTTAACTAGCGGGCACTTGGACTATCTAGGTTAACTAGCGGACATTTGGACTATTAGGGCCCCCAGCGGGCATTTGGACTATATTGGTTACTAGCGGGCACTTGGACTATGTAAGTTAATGATCGGGTACTTGGACTATTATAGGTAACCTAGTGGTCACTTGAAATGTCTAGGTTACCTCGCGGGCACTTGGCCTATGTAGGTTAACTAGCGGGCACTTGGGCTATCTAGGTTAACTATCGGGCCATTGGACTATGTAGGTTATCTAGCGGGCCCTTGGACTATGTAGGTTAACCTACGGGCCCTTGGACTATGTTGGTTACATAGTGGGCACTTGGACGATCTAGGTTAACTAGCCGGTACTTGGACCATGTAGGTTAACTAGCGGGACCTTGGACTATGTAGATTAACTAGCGGCACTTGGACTATCTACATTAACTAGCGGGCCCTTGCACTATGTAGATTCCCTGGCAGGCACTTGGACTATGTATGTTCCAGAGCGGGGACTTGGACTATGTAGGTTCCCTAGCAGTCACTTGGACTATGTAGGTTCCAGAGCGGGCACTTGGACTATCTAGGTTCCCTAGCGGGCACTTGTACTATGTAGGTTAATTAGCGGACACTTGGACGATCTAGGTTAACTAGCGGGTACTTGGATTATGTAGGTTAACTGGCGGGCCCTTCAACTACGTAGATTAACTAGCGGCTCTTGGACTATCTACATTAACTAACGGGTCCTTGGACTATGTAGATTGCCTAGCGGGCACTTGGACTATGTAGGTTCCCTAGCGGGCACTTAGACTCTGTATGTTCCCTATGGACACTTGAACTATGTAAGTTAACTACCGGGCACTTGGACTATGTAGGTTAACTAGCGGGCCCTTGGACTATGTAGGTTACCTAGAGGGCACTTGGACTATGTAGGTTAACTACCGGTCACTTGCATTATCTAGGTTACCGAACGGGCATTTGGACTATGTAGGTAACCTAGCGGGCACTTGGAGAGTCTAGGTTACCTACCAGGCACTTGGACTTCTAGGTTAACGAGCGGGCACTTGGACTATGTATGTTGCATAGCGGGCAATTGGACTATCTAGGTTAGGTAACGGGCACAAGAACTATCTAGGTTACATAGCTGGCACTTGAACTATCTACGTTATAGCGGGTTCTTAGAGCATGTAGGTTACCTAGCGGGCTCTTGGACTATTAGGGCCCCTAGCGGGCATTTGGACTATATTGGTTACCTAGCGGGCACTTGGACTATGTAGGTTAACGAACGGGCACTTGGACTATGTAGGTAACCTAGTGGTCACTTGAAAATCTAGGTTACTTAGCGGGCACTTGGACTATGTAGGTTAACTAGCGGGCACTTGGACTATCTAGGTTAACTAGCGGGCCATTGGACTATGTAGGTTAACTAGCGGGCCCTTGGACTATGTAGATTAACTAGCAGAACTTGAACTATCTACGTTAACTAAGCGGGCACTTGGACTAGGTATGTTCCAGAGCGGGCACTTCGACTATGTAGGTTCCCTAGCAGGCACTTGGACTATGTAGGTTCCCTAGCGGGCAGTTGGACTATGTAAGTTCCGTATCGGGCACTTGGACTATGTAGGTTAACTAGCGGGCATTTGGACCATGTAGGTTACCTAGCGGGCACTTTGACTGTGTAGGTTCCCTATCAGGCACTTGGAGAATGTAGGTTAACTAGGGGGCACTAGGACAATGTAGGTTACCTAGCTGGCCCTTGGACTATCTAGGTTACCTAGGGGGAACCTGGATTATGTAGGTTAACTAGTGGGCACTTCGACAATCTAGGTTACCTAGCAGGCACGTGGACTATGTACGTTCCCTAGCAGGCCCTTGGACTATCTACGTTACCTAGCGGGCATTTAGACTATGTACGTTACGTAGCGGGCACTTGGACTATGTATGTTTCCTAGCGGGTACTTGGACTAGATAGGTTCCCTGGCGGGCACTTGGTCTATCTAGGTTAACTAGCGGGCACTTGGACTATCTAGGTTAACTAGCGGACATTTGGACTATTAGGGCCCCCAGCGGGCATTTGGACTATATTGGTTACTAGCGGGCACTTGGACTATGTAAGTTAATGATCGGGTACTTGGACTATTATAGGTAACCTAGTGGTCACTTGAAATGTCTAGGTTACCTCGCGGGCACTTGGCCTATGTAGGTTAACTAGCGGGCACTTGGGCTATCTAGGTTAACTATCGGGCCATTGGACTATGTAGGTTATCTAGCGGGCCCTTGGACTATGTAGGTTAACCTACGGCCCTTGGACTATGTTGGTTACATAGTGGGCACTTGGACGATCTAGGTTAACTAGCCGGTACTTGGACCATGTAGGTTAACTAGCGGGACCTTGGACTATGTAGATTAACTAGCGGCACTTGGACTATCTACATTAACTAGCGGGCCCTTGCACTATGTAGATTCCCTGGCAGGCACTTGGACTATGTATGTTCCAGAGCGGGCACTTGGACTATGTAGGTTCCCTAGCAGTCACTTGGACTATGTAGGTTCCAGAGCGGGCACTTGGACTATCTAGGTTCCCTAGCGGGCACTTGTACTATGTAGGTTAATTAGCGGACACTTGGACGATCTAGGTTAACTAGCGGGTACTTGGATTATGTAGGTTAACTGGCGGGCCCTTCAACTACGTAGATTAACTAGCGGCTCTTGGACTATCTACATTAACTAACGGGTCCTTGGACTATGTAGATTGCCTAGCGGGCACTTGGACTATGTAGGTTCCCTAGCGGGCACTTAGACTCTGTATGTTCCCTACGGACACTTGAACTATGTAAGTTAACTACCGGGCACTTGGACTATGTAGGTTAACTAGCGGGCCCTTGGACTATGTAGGTTCCCTAGCGAGCACTTGGACTATGTGGGTTCCCTAGCGGGCATTTGGACTATGTAGGTTAACGAACGGGCACTTGGACGATCTAGGTTAATTAGCTGGCACTTGGACTATGAAGTTTCCATAGCGTGCATTTGGACTATTTAGGTTACCTAGAGGGCACTTGGACTATATAGGTTACCTAGCAGACACTTGGACTATCTAGGTTACCTAGCAGGCACTTTGACTATCTAGGTTAACTAATGGGCACTTGGACTATGTAGGTTGCCTCGCGGGCACTTGGATTATGTAGGTTCACTATAGGGCACTTGGACTATCTAGGTTACCTAGCTGGCACTTGAACTATCTACGTTACCTAGCGGGTACTTGGAGTATGTAGGTTACCTACCGGGCTGTTGGACTATCTAGGTTACCTAGCGGGCACTTGGAATATCTTGGTTAACTAACGGGCACTTGGACTATATAGGTTCCCTAGCGGGCCCTTGGACTATGTAAGTTCCCTAGCGGGCAATTGGACTATGTAGGTCAACTAGCGGGCACTTGGATTATGTAGGTTCCCTATCGGGCACTTGGACTATGTAGGTTAACTAGAGGGCATTTGGACTATGTAAGTTACCTAGCGGGCACTTGGACTATCTAGGTTACCTAGCGGGTACTTGGACTATGAAGGTTCCCTAGAGGGCACTAGGATTATCTGGGTTACCTAGCGGGCACTTGGACTATGTAGGTCAACTAGCGGGCACTTGGATTATGTAGGTTCCCTATCGGGCACTTGACTATGTAGGTTAACTAGAGGGCATTTGTACTATGTAGGTTACCTAGCGGGCACTTGGACTATGTAGGTTCACTATCGGGCACTTGGAAAATGTAGGTTAACTAGGGGGCACTAGGACTATGTAGGTTACCTAGCGGGCCCTTAGATTATCTAGGTTACCTAGCGGGCATTTGGACTATGTAGGCTCCCTAGCGGTTATTTGGACTATATAGATTACTTAGCGGGCACTTAGACTTTGTAGGTTACCTAGCGGGCACTTGGACTATGTAGGTTAACTAGAGGGCATTTGGACTATCTAGGTTAACTAGCGGGCACTTGGACTATCTAGGTTAACTAGCGGGCCATTGGACTATGTAGGTTATCTAGCGGGCCCTTGGACTATGTAGGTTAACTAGCGGCACTTGGACTATCTACATTAACTAGCGGGCCCTTGGACTATGTAGATTCCCTGGCAGACACTTGGACTATGTATGTTCCAGAGCAGGCACTTGGACTATGTAGGTTCCCTAGCAGTCACTTGGACTATGTAGGTTCCAGAGCGGGCACTTGGACTATCTAGGTTCCCTAGCGGGCACTTGGACTATGTACGTTTCCTAGCGGGTACTTGGACTAGATAGGTTCCCTAGCGGGAACTAGGTCTATCTAGGTTAACTAGCGGGCACTTGGACTATCTAGGTTAACTAGCGGGTACTTGGAGTATGTAGGTTACCTACCGGGCTGTTGGAATATCTAGGTTACCTAGCGGGCACTTGGACTATATAGGTTAACTAACGGGCACTTGGACTATGTAGGTTCCCTAGCGGGCCCATGGACTATGTAGGTTCCCTAGCGAGCACTTGGACTATGTGGGTTCCCTAGCGGGCATTTGGACTATCTAGGTTAACTAACGGGCACTTGGACTATGTAGGTTCCCTAGCGGGCACTTGGATTATGTAGGTTCCCTATCGGGCACATGGACTATGTAGGTTCACTAGCGGGCATTTGGACTATGTAGGTTACGTAGCGGGCACTTGGACTATGTAGGTTACCTAGCGGTCACTTGGACTATATAAGTTCCCTATCGGGCATTTGGACCATTTAGGTTACCTAGCGGGCCCTTGGACTATCTAGGTTACCTAGGGGGAACCTGGACTATGTAGGTTAACTAGTTTGCACTTGGACTATCTAGGTTACCTAGCGGGCACTTGGACTATGTACGTTCCCTAGCGGGCACTTGGACTATGTACGTTTCCTAGCGGGTACTTGGACTATCTAGGTTAACTAGCGGGCACTTGGACTATCTAGGTTAACTAGCGAGCACTTGGACTATCTAGGTTAACTAGCGGGCATTTGGACTATTAGGGCCCCTAGCGGGCATTTGGACTATATTGTTTACCTAGCGGGCACTTGGACTATGTAGGTTAACGAACGGGCACTTGGACGATCTAGGTTAATTAGCTGGCACTTGGACTATGAAGTTTCCATAGCGTGCATTTGGACTATTTAGGTTACCTAGAGGGCACTTGGACTATATAGGTTACCTAGCAGACACTTGGACTATCTAGGTTACCTAGCAGGCACTTTGACTATCTAGGTTAACTAACGGGCACTTGGACTATGTAGGTTGCCTAGCGGGCACTTGGATTATGTAGGTTCACTATAGGGCACTTGGCCTATCTAGGTTACCTAGCTGGCACTTGAACTATCTACGTTACCTAGCGGGTACTTGGAGTATGTAGGTTACCTACCGGGCTGTTGGACTATCTAGGTTACCTATCGGGCACTTGGACTATCTTGGTTAACTAACGGGCACTTGGACTATATAGGTTCCCTAGCGGGCCCTTGGACTATGTAAGTTCCCTAGCGGGCAATTGGACTATGTAGGTCAACTAGCGGGCACTTGGATTATGTAGGTTCCCTATAGGGCACGTGGACTATGTAGGTTAACTAGAGGGCATTTGGACTATGTAGGTTACCTAGCGGGCACTTGGACTATCTACGTTTCCTAGCGGGTACTTGGACTATGAAGGTTCCCTAGAGGGCACTAGGATTATCTGGGTTACCTAGCGGGCACTTGGACTATGTAGGTCAACTAGCGGGCACTTGGATTATGTAGGTTCCCTATCGGGCACTTGGACTATGTAGGTTAACTAGAGGGCATTTGGACTATGTAGGTTACCTAGCGGGCACTTGGACTATGCAGGTTCGCTATCGGGCACTTGGAAAATGTAGGTTAACTAGGGGGCACTAGGACTATGTAGGTTACCTAGCAGGCCCTTAGACTATCTAGGTTACCTAGCGGGCATTTGGACTATGTAGGCTCCCTAGCGGTTATTTGGACTCTATAGATTACTTAGCGGGCACTTAGACTTTGTAGGTTACCTAGCGGGCCCTTGGACTGTCTAGGTTACCTAGGGGGAACCTGGACTATGTAGGTTGACTAGTGGGAACTTGGACTATCTAGGTTACCTAGCAGGCACATGGACTATGTAGGTTAACTAGCAGGCCCTTGGACTATCTAGGTTACTTAGCGAGCACTTGGACTATGTAGGTTAACTAGCAGTCACTTGCATTATCTAGGTTACCGAACGGGCATTTGGACTATGTAGGTAACCTAGCGGGCACTTGGAGAGTCTAGGTTACCTAGCGGGCACTTGGACTTCTAGGTTAACGAACGGGCACTTGGACTATGTATGTTGCATAGCGGGCAATTGGACTATCTAGGTTAGGTAACGGGCACAAGAACTACCTTGGTTACCTAGCTGGCACTTGAACTATCTATGTTTTAGCGGGTTCTTGGAGTATGTAGGTTACCTAGCGGGCTGTTGGACAATCTAAGTTACCAAGCGGGCACTGGGACTATCTAGGTTAACTAACGAGCACTTGGACTATGTAGGTTCCCTAGCGGGCCCTTGGACTATGTAGGTTCCCTAGCGAGCACTTGGACTATGTGGGTTCCCTAGCGGGCATTTGGACTATGTAGGTTAACGAACGGGCACTTGGACGATCTAGGTTAATTAGCTGGCACTTGGACTATGAAGTTTCCATAGCGTGCATTTGGACTATTTAGGTTACCTAGAGGGCACTTGGACTATATAGGTTACCTAGCAGACACTAGGACTATCTAGGTTACCTAGCAGGCACTTTGACTATCTACGTTAACTAACGGGCACTTGGACTATGTAGGTTGCCTAGCGGGCACTTGGATTATGTAGGTTCACTATAGGGCACTTGGACTATCTAGGTTACCTAGCTGGCACTTGAACTATCTACGTTACCTAGCGGGTACTTGGAGTATGTAGGTTACCTACCGGGCTGTTGGACTATCTAGGTTACCTAGTGGGCACTTGGACTATCTTGGTTAACTAACGGGCACTTGGACTATATAGGTTCCCTAGCGGGCCCTTGGACTATGTAAGTTCCCTAGCGGGCAATTGGACTATGTAGGTCAACTAGCGGGCACTTGGATTATGTAGGTTCCCTATCGGGCACTTGGACTATGTAGGTTAACTAGAGGGCATTTGGACTATGTAGGTTACCTAGCGGGCACTTGGACTATCTAGGTTACCTAGCGGGTACTTGGACTATGAAGGTTCCCTAGAGGGCACTAGGATTATCTGGGTTACCTAGCGGGCACTTGGACTATGTAGGTCAACTAGCGGGCACTTGGATTATGTAGGTTCCCTATCGGGCACTTGACTATGTAGGTTAACTAGAGGGCATTTGTACTATGTAGGTTACCTAGCGGGCACTTGGACTATGTAGGTTCACTATCGGGCACTTGGAAAATGTAGGTTAACTAGGGGGCACTAGGACTATGTAGGTTACCTAGCGGGCCCTTAGATTATCTAGGTTACCTAGCGGGCATTTGGACTATGTAGGCTCCCTAGCGATTATTTGGACTATATAGATTACTTAGCGGGCACTTAGACTTTGTAGGTTACCTAGCGGGTACTTGGAGTATGTAGGTTACCTACCGGGCTGCTGGACTATCTAGGTTACCTAGCGGGCACTTGGACTATCTATGCTAAATAACGGGCACTTGGACTATGTAGGTTAACTAGCGGGCATTTGGGCTATCTAGGTTAACTAGCGGGCACTTGGACTATCTAGGTTAACTAGCGGGCCATTGGACTATGTAGGTTAACTAGCGGGCCCTTGGACTATGTAGATTAACTAGCAGAACTTGAACTATCTACGTTAACTAAGCGGGCACTTGGACTATGTATGTTCCAGAGCGGGCACTTCGACTATGTAGGTTCCCTAGCAGGCACTTGGACTATGTAGGTTCCCTAGCGGGCAGTTGGACTATGTAAGTTCCGTATCGGGCACTTGGACTATGTAGGTTAACTAGCGGGCATTTGGACCATGTAGGTTACCTAGCGGGCACTTTGACTGTGTAGGTTCCCTATCAGGCACTTGGAGAATGTAGGTTAACTAGGGGGCACTAGGACAATGTAGGTTACCTAGCGGGCACTTGGACTATGTAGGTTAACTAGAGGGCATTTGGACTATGTAGGTTACCTAGCGGGCCCTTGGACTATCTAGGTTAACTAGCGGGCCATTGGACTATGTAGGTTATCTAGCGGGCCCTTGGACTATGTAGGTTAACTAGCGGCACTTGGACTATCTACATTAACTAGCGGGCCCTTGGACTATGTAGATTCCCTGGCAGACACTTGGACTATGTATGTTCCAGAGCAGGCACTTGGACTATGTAGGTTCCCTAGCAGTCACTTGGACTATGTAGGTTCCAGAGCGGGCACTTGGACTATCTAGGTTCCCTAGCGGGCACTTGGACTATGTACGTTTCCTAGCGGGTACTTGGACTAGATAGGTTCCCTAGCGGGCACTAGGTCTATCTAGGTTAACTAGCGGGCACTTGGACTATCTAGGTTAACTAGCGGGTACTTGGAGTATGTAGGTTACCTACCGGGCTGTTGGAATATCTAGGTTACCTAGCGGGCACTTGGACTATCTAGGTTAACTAACGGGCACTTGGACTATGTAGGTTCCCTAGCGGGCCCATGGACTATGTAGGTTCCTTAGCGAGCACTTGGACTATGTGGGTTCCCTAGCGGGCATTTGGACTATCTAGGTTAACTAACGGGCACTTGGACTATGTAGGTTCCATAGCGGGCCCTTAGACTATGTAATTTCCTATCTGGCACTTGGACTATGTAGGTTAACTAGAGGGCATTTGGACTATGTAGGTTACCTAGCGGGCACTTGGACTATGTAGGTTCCCTATCGGGCACTTGGAGAATGTAGGTTAACTAGGGGGCACTAGGACAATGTAGGTTACCTAGCAGGCCCTTGGACTATCTAGGTTACCTAGGGGGAACCTGGACTATGTAGGTTAACTAGTGGGAACTTGGACTATCTAGGTTACCTAGCAGGCACATGGACTATGTATGTTACCTAGCAGGCCCTTGGACTATCTACGTTACCTAGTGGGCACTTGGACTATGTATGTTTCCTAGCGGGTACTTGGACTAGATAGGTTCCCTAGCGGGCACTTGGTCTATCTAGGTTAACTAGCGGGCATTTGGACTATGAGGGCCCCTAGCGGGCATTTGGACTATATTGGTTACCTAGCGGGCACTTGGACTATGTAGGTTAACGAATGGGCACTTGGACTATGTAGGTAACCTAGTGGTCACTTGAAATGTCTGGGTTACCTCGCGGGCACTTGACCTATGTAGGTTAACTAGCGGGCATTTGGACTATCTAGGTTAACTAGCGGGACATTGGACTATGGAGGTTAACTACCGGGCCCTTGGACTATGTAGGTTAACTAGCGGGCCCTTGGACTATGTAGGTTACATAGTGGGCACTTGGACGATCTAGGTTAACTAGCGGGTACTTGGACTATGTAGGTTAACTAGCGGGCCCTTGACTATGTAGATTAACTAGCAGCACTTGGACTATCTACATTAACTATCGGGCCCTTGGACTATGTAGATTCCCTAGCGGGCACTTGGACTCTGTATGTTCCCTACGGACACTTGAACTATGTAAGTTAACTACCGGGCACTTGGACTATGTAGGTTAACTAGCGCGCCCTTGGACTATCTAGGTTACTTAGCGGGCACTTTGACTATGTAGGTTAACTACCGGTCACTTGCATTATCTAGGTTACCGAACGGGCATTTGGACTATGTAGGTAACCTAGCGGGCACTTGGAGAGTCTAGGTTACCTAGCGGGCACTTGGACTTCTAGGTTAACGAACGGGCCCTTGGACTATGTATGTTGCATAGCGGGCAATTGGACTATCTAGGTTAGGTAAGGGCACAAGAACTGCCTTGGTTACCTAGCTGGCACTTGAAATATCTATGTTATAGCGGGTTCTTGGAGTATGTAGGTTACCTAGCGGGCTGTTGGACTATCTAAGTTACCAAGCGGGCACTGGGACTATCTAGGTTAACTAACGGGCACTTGGACTATTTAGGTTCCCAAGCAGGCCCATGGACTATGTAGGTTCCCTAGCGAGCACTTGGACTATGTAGGTCAACTAGCGGGCACTTGGATTATGTAGGTTTCCTAGTGGGCACTTGGACTATCTAGGTTAACTAACGGGCACTTGGACTATGTAGGTTCCCTAGCGGGCACTTGGACTATCTAGGTTACCTAGCTGGCACTTGAACTATCTACGTTACCTAGCGGGTACTCGGACTATGAAGGTTCCCTAGCGGGCACTAGGATTATCTGGGTTAACTAGCGGGCACTTGGACTATGTAGGTTAACTAGAGGGCATTTGGACTGTGTAGGTTACCTAGCGGGCACTTGGACTATCTAAGTTACCTAGATGGCACTTGAACTATCTACGTTACCTAGCGGGTACTTGGACTATGAAGGATCCCTAGCGGGCACTAGGATTATCTGGGTTACCTAGTGGGCACTTGGACTATGTAGGTCAACTAGCGGGCATTTGGACTATGTAGGTTCCCTAGCGCGCACTTGGACTATGTAGGTTAACTAGAGGGCATTTGGACTATGTAGGTTACCTAGGGGGCACTTGGAGAGTCTCGGTTACCTAGGGGGCACTTGGACTTCTAGGTTAACCTACGGGCACTTGGACTATGTATGTTGCATAGCGGGCAATTGGACAATCTAGGTTAGGTAACGGGCACAAGAACTATCCTGGTTACCTAGCTGGCACTTGAACTATCTACGTTATAGCGGGTTCTTGGAGTATGTAGGTTACCTAGCGGGCTGTTGGACTATCTAAGTTACCAAGCAGGCACTGGGACTATCTAGGTTAACTAACGGGCACTTGGACTATGTAGGTTCCCTAGCGGTCCCATGGGCTATGTAGTTTCCCTAGCGAGCACTTGGACTATATGGGTTCCCTAGCGGGCATTTGGACTATGTACGTTCCGTAGCGTGCATGGACTATCTACGTTACCTAGTGGGCACTTGGACTATGTACGTTACCTAGCGGGCACTTGGACTATGTACGTTTCCTAGCGGGTACTTGGACTAGATAGGTTCCCTAGCGGGCACTAGGTCTATCTAGGTTAACTAGCGGGCACTTGGACTATCTAGGTTAACTAGCGGGTACTTGGAGTATGTAGGTTACCTACCGGGCTGTTGGAATATCTAGGTTACCTAGCGGGCACTTGGACTATCTAGGTTAACTAACGGGCACTTGGACTATGTAGGTTCCCTAGCGGGCACATGGACTATGTAGGTTCCCTAGCGAGCACTTGGACTATGTGGGTTCCCTAGCGGGCATTTGGACTATCTAGGTTAACTAACGGGCACTTGGACTATGTAGGTTCCATAGCGGGCCCTTGGACTATGTAATTTCCCTATCGGGCACTTGGACTATGTAGGTTAACTAGAGGGCATTTGGACTATGTAGGTTACCTAGCGGGCACTTGGACTATGTAGGTTCCCTATCGGGCACTTGGAGAATGTAGGTTAACTAGGGGGCAGTAGGACAATGTAGGTTACCTAGCGGGCCCTTGGACTATCTAGGTTACCTAGGGGGAACCTGGACTATGTAGGTTAACTAGTGGGAACTTGGACTATCTAGGTTACCTAGCAGGCACATGGACTATGTATGTTACCTAGCAGGCCCTTGGACTATCTACGTTACCTAGTGGGCACTTGGACTATGTATGTTTCCTAGCGGGTACTTGGACTAGATAGGTTCCCTAGCGGGCACTTGGTCTATCTAGGTTAACTAGCGGGCATTTGGACTATTAGGGCTCCTAGCAGGCATTTGGACTATATTGGTTACCTAGCGGGCACTTGGACTATGTAGGTTAACGAATGGGCACTTGGACTATGTAGGTAACCTAGTGGTCACTTGAAATGTCTAGGTTACCTCGCGGGCACTTGGCCTATGTAGGTTAACTAGCGGGCACTTGGACTATCTAGGTAAACTAGCGGGCCATTGGACTATGTAGGTTAACTAGCGGGCCCTTGGACTATGTAGGTTACATAGTGGGCACTTGGACGATCTAGGTAAACTAGCGGGTACTTGGACTATGTGGGTTAACTAGCGGGCCCTTGGACTATGTAGATTAACTAGCGGCACTTGGACTATCTACATTAACTAGCGGGTCTTTGGACTATGTAGATTGACTAGCGGGCACTTGGACAATGTAGGTTCCCTAGCGGGCACTTGGACTCTGTATGTTCCCTACGGACACTTGAACTATGTAAGTTAACTACCGGGCACTTGGACTATGTAGGTTAACTAGCGGGCCCTTGGACTATCTAGGTTACTTAGCGGGCACATGGACTATGTAGGTTAACTACCGGTCACTTGCATTATCTAGGTTACCGAACGGGCATTTGGACTACGTAGGTAACCTAGCGGGCACTTGGAGAGTCTAGGTTACCTAGCGGGCACTTGGACTTCTAGGTTAACGAACGGGCACTTGGACTATGTATGTTGCATAGCGGGCAATTGGACTATCTAGGTTAGGTAACGGGCACAAGAACTACCTTGGTTACCTAGCTGGCACTTGAACTATCTACGTTATAGCGGGTTCTTGGAGTATGTAGGCTACCTTGCGGGCTGTTGGACTATCTAAGTTACCAAGCGGGCACTGGGACTATCTAGGTTAACTAACGAGCACTTGGACTATGTAGGTTCCCTAGCGGGCCCATGGACTATGTAGGTTCCCTAGCGAGCACTTGGACTATGTGGGTTCCCTAGCGGGCATTTGGACTATCTAGGTTAACTAACGGGCACTTGGACTATGTAGGTTCCCTAGCGGGCACTTGGATTATGTAGGTTCCATATCGGGCACTTGGACTATGTAGGTTCACTAGCGGGCATTTGGACTATGTAGGTTACCTGGCGGGCACTTGGACTATGTAGGTTACCTAGCTGTCACTTGGACTATATAGGTTACCTATCGGGCATTTGGACTATTTAGGTTACCTAGCGGGCCCTTGGACTATCTAGGTTACCTAGGGGGAACCTGGACTATGTAGGTTAACTAGTTTGCACTTGGACTATCAAGGTTACCTAGCGGGAACTTGGACTATGTACGTTCCCTAGCGGGCACTTGGACTATCTACGTTACCTAGCGGGCACTTGGACTATGTACGTTTCCTAGCGGGTACTTGGACTAGATACGTTCCCTAGCGGGCACTTGGTCTATCTAGGTTAACTAGCGGGCATTTGGACTATCTAGGTCAACAGCGGGCATTTGGACTATTAGGGCCCCTAGCGGGCATTTGGACTATATTGGTTACCTAGCGGGCACTTGGACTATGTAGGTTAACGAACGGGCACTTGGACTATCTAGGTTAACTAGCTGGCACTTGGACTATGAAGTTTCCATAGCGGGCATTTTGACTATTTAGGTTACCTAGCGGGCACTTGGACTATATAGGTTACCTAGCAGACACTTGGAATATCTAGGTTACCTAGCAGGCACTTTGACTATCTAGGTTAACTAACGGGCACTTGGACTATGTAGGTTGCCTAGCGGGCACTTGGATTATGTAGGTTCACTATAGGGCACTTGGACTATCTAGGTTACCTAGCTGGCACTTGAACTATCTACGTTACCTAGCGGGTACTTGGAGTATGTAGGTTACCTACCGGGCTGTTGGACTATCTAGGTTACCTAGCGGGCACTTGGACTATCTAGGTTAACTAACGGGCACTTGGACTATGTAGGTTCCCTAGCGGGTCCTTGGACTATGTAAGTTCCCTAGCGGGCAATTGGACTATGTAGGTCAACTAGCGGGCACTTGGATTATGTAGGTTCCCTATCGGGCACTTGGACTATGTAGGTTAACTAGAGGGCATTTGGACTATGTAGGTTACCTAGCGGGAACTTGGACTATCTACGTTACCTAGCGGGTACTTGGACTATGAAGGTTCCCTAGAAGCACTAAGATTATCTGGGTTACCTAGCGGGCACTTGGACTATGTAGGTCAACTAGCGGGCACTTGGATTATGTAGGTTCCCTATCGGGCACTTGGAATATGTAGGTTAACTAGAGGGCATTTGGATTATGTAGGTTACCTAGTGGGCACTTGGACTATGTAGGTTCGCTATCGGGCACTTGGAAAATGTAGGTTAACTAGGGGACACTAGGACTATGTAGGTTACCTAGCGGGCCCTTAGACTATCTAGGTTACCTAGCGGGCATTTGGACTATGTAGGCTCCCTAGCGGTTATTTGGACTATATAGATTACTTAGCGGGCACTTAGACTTTGTAGGTTACCTAGCAGGCACTTGGACTATGTAGGTTAACTAGCGGGCACTTGGACTATCTAGGTTAACTAGCGGGCCTTTGGACTATGTAGGTTATCTAGCGGGCCCTTGGACTATGTAGGTTAACTAGCGGACCCTTGGACTATGTAGGTTACATAGTGGGCACTTGGACGATCTAGGTTAACTAGCGGGTACTTGGACTATGTAGATTCCCTGGCAGGCACTTGGACTATGTATGTTCCAGAGCGGGCACTTGGACTATGTAGGTTCCCTAGCAGTCACTTGGACTATGTACGTTTCCTAGCGGGTACTTGGACTAGATACGTTCCCTAGCGGGCACTTGGTCTATCTAGGTTAACTAGCGGGCACTTGGACTATCTAGGTCCACAGCGGGCATTTGGACTATTAGGGCCCCTAGCGGGCATTTGGACTATATTGGTTACCTAGCGGGCACTTGGACTATGTAGGTTAACGAACGGGCACTTGGACTATCTAGGTTAACTAGCTGGCACTTGGACTATGAAGTTTCCATAGCGGGCATTTGGACTATTTAGGTTACCTAGCGGGCACTTGGACTATATAGGTTACCTAGCAGACACTTGGAATATCTAGGTTACCTAGCAGGCACTTTGACTATCTAGGTTAACTAACGGGCACTTGGACTATGTAGGTTGCCTAGCGGGCACTTGGATTATGTAGGTTCACTATAGGTCACTTGGACTATCTAGGTTACCTAGCTGGCACTTGAACTATCTACGTTACCTAGCGGGTACTTGGAGTATGTAGGTTACCTACCAGGCTGTTGGACTATCTAGGTTACCTAGCGGGCACTTGGACTATCTAGGTTAACTAACGGGCACTTGGACTATGTAGGTTCCCTAGCGGGTCCTTGGATTATGTAAGTTCCCTAGCGGGCAATTGGACTATTTAGGTCAACTAGCGGGCACTTGGATTATGTAGGTTCCCTATCGGGCACTTGGACTATGTAGGTTAACTAGAGGGCATTTGGACTATGTAGGTTACCTAGCGGGCACTTGGACTATCTACGTTACCTAGCAGGTTCTTGGACTATGAAGGTTCCCTAGAGGGCACTAGGCTTTTCTGGGTTACCTAGCGGGCACTTGGACTATGTAGGTCAACTAGCGGGCACTTGGATTATGTAGGTTCCCTATCGGGCACTTGGACTATGTAGGTTAACTAGAGGGCATTTGGATTATGTAGCTTACCTAGTGGGCACTTGGACTATGTAGGTTCGCTATCGGGCACTTGGAAAATGTAGGTTAACTAGGGGCCACTAGGACTATGTAGGTTACCTAGCGGGCCCTTAGACTATCTAGGTTACCTAGCGGGCATTTGGACTATGTAGGCTCCCTAGCAGTTATTTGGACTATATAGATTACTTAGCGGGCACTTAGACTTTGTAGGTTACCTAGCAGGCACTTGGACTATGTAGGTTAACTAGCGGGCACTTGGACTATCTAGGTTAATTAGCGGGCCTTTGGACTATGTAGGTTATCTAGCGGGCCCTTGGACTATGTAGGTTAACTAGCAGGCCCTTGGACTATGTAGGTTACATAGTGGGCACTTGGACGATCTAGGTTAACTAGCGGGTACTTGGACTATGTAGGTTAACTAGCGGGCCCTTGGACTATGTAGATTAACTAGCGTCACTTGGACTATCTACATTAACTAGCGGGACCTTGGACTATGTAGATTCCCTGGCAGGCACTTGGACTATGTATGTTCCAGAGCGGGCACTTGGACTATGTAGGTTCCCTAACAGTCACTTGGACTATGTAGGTTCCAGAGCGGGCACTTGGACTATCTAGGTTCCCTAGCGGGCACTTGTACTATGTAGGTTAATTAGCGGACACTTGGACGATCTAGGTTAACTAGCGGGTACTTGGATTATGTAGGTTAACTAGCGGGCCCATGAACTATGTAGATTAACTAGCGGGACTTGGACTATCTACATTAACGAGCGGGTCCTTGGACTATGTAGATTGCCTAGCGGGTACTTGGACTATGTAGGTTCCCTAGCGGGCACTTGGTCTCTGTATGTTCCCTACGGACTCTTGAACTATGTAAGTTAACTACCGGGCACTTGGACTATGTAGGTTAACAAGCGGGCCCTTGGACTATCTAGGTTACCTAGCGGGCACTTGGACTATGTAGGTTAAATACCGGGCACTTGCATTATCTAGGTTACCGAACGGGCATTTGGACTATGTAGGTAACCTAGCGGGCACTTGGAGAGTCTAGGTTACCTAAGGGGCACTTGGACTTCTAGGTTAACGAACGGGCACTTGGACTATGTATGTTGCATAGCGGGCAATTGGACAATCTAGGTTAGGTAACGGCACAAGAATTATCTAGGTTACCAAGCTGGCACTTGAACTATCTACGTTATAGCGGGTTCTTGGAGTATGTAGGTTACCTAGCGGGCTGTTGGACTATCTAAGTTACCAACGGGCACTGGGACTATCTAGGTTAACTAACGGGCACTTGGACTATGTAGGTTCCCTAGCGGGCCCATGGACTACGTAGGTTCCCTAGCGAGCACTTGGACTATATGGGTTCCCTAGCGGGCATTTGGACTATGTACGTTCCCTAGCGGGCACTTGGAGTATGTACATTTCCTAGCGGGTACTTGGACTAGATAGGTTCCCAATCGGGCACTAGGTCTATCTAGGTTAACTAGCGGGCACTTGGACTATCTAGGTTAACTAGAGGGTACTTGGAGTATTTAGGTTACCTACCGGGCTGTTGGACTATCTAGGTTACCTAGCGGGCACTTGGACTATCTAGGTTAACCAACGGGCACTTGGACTATGTAGGTTCCCTAGCGGGCCCTTGGACTATGTAATTTCCCTAGCGGGCACTTGGACTATGTAGGTCAACTAGCGGGCACTTGGATTATGTAGGTTCCCTATCGGGCAATTTGACTATGTAGGTTAACTAGAGGGCATTTGGACTATGTAGGTTACCTAGCGGGCACTTGGACTATCTTGGTTACCTAGCTGGAACTTGAACTATCTACGTTACCTAGCGGGTACTTGGACTATGAAGGTTCCCTAGCGGGCACTATGATTATCTGGGTTACCTAGCGGGAACTTGGACTATGTAGGTCAACTAGCGGGCACTTGATTTATGTAGGTTCCCTATCGGGCACTTGGACTATGTAGGTTAACTAGAGGGCATTTTGACTATGTAGGTTACCTAGGGGGCACTTGGACTATGTAGGTTCTCTATCGGGCACTTGGAAAATGTAGGTTAACTAGGGGGCACTAGGACTATGTAGGTTACCTAGCGCGCCCTTAGACTATCTAGGTTACCTAGCGGGCATTTGGACTATGTAGGCTCCCTAGCGGTTATTTGGACTATATAGATTACTTAGAGGGCACTTAGACTTTGTAGGTTACCTAGCGGGCACTTGGACTATCTAGGTTACCTAGCAGGCACTTGAACTATCTACGTTACCTAGCGGTTACTTGGAGTATGTAGGTTACCTACCGGGCTGTTGGACATTCTAGGTTACCTAGCGGGCACTTGGACTATGTAGTTTAACTAGCGGGCATTTGGACCATGTAGGTTACCTAGCGGGCACTTTGACTATGTAGGTTCCCTATCGGGCACTTGGAGAATGTAGGTTAACTAGGGGGCACTAGGACAATGTAGGTTACTTAGCGGGCCCTTGGACTATCTAGGTTACCTAGGGGGAACCTGGACTATGTAGGTTAACTAGTGGGAACTTAGACTATCTAGGTTACCTAGCAGGCACATGGACTATCTAAGTTACCTAGCGGGCACTTAGACTATGTATGTTTCCTAGCGGGTACTTGGACTAGATAGGTACCCTAGCGGGCACTTGGTCTATCTAGGTTAACTAGCGGGCACTTGGACTATCTAGGTTAACTAGCGGGCATTTGGACTATTAGGGCCACTAGCGGGCATTTGGACTATATTGGTTACCTAGCGGGCACTTGGACTATGTAGGTTAACGAACGGGCACTTGGACTATGTAGGTATCCTAGTGGTCACTTGAAATGTCTAGGTTACCTCGCGGGCACTTGGCCTATGTAGGTTAACTAGCGGGCACTTGGACTATCTAGTTAAACTAGCGGGCCATTGGACTATGTAGATTAACTAGCGGGCCCTTGGACTATGTAGATTAACTAGTAGCACTTGGACTATCTACATTAACTAGCGGGCCCTTGGACTATGTAGATTCCCTAGCGGGCACTTGGACTCTGTATGTTCCCTACAGACACTTGAACTATGTAAGTTAACTACCGGGCACTTGGACTATGCAGGTTAACTAGCGGGCCCTTGGACTATCTAGGTTACTTAGCGGGCACATGGACTATGTAGGTTAACTACCGGTCACTTGCATTATCTAGGTTACCGAACGGGCATTTGGACTATGTAGGTAACCTAGCGGGCACTTGGAGAGTCTAGGTTACCTAGCGGGCACTTGGACTTCTAGGTTAACGAACGGGCACTTGGACTATGTATGTTGCATAGCGGGCAATTGGACTATCTAGGTTAGGTAACAGGCACAAGAACTACCTTGGTTACCTAGCTGGCACTTGAACTATCTACGTTATAGCGGGTTCTTGGAGTATGTAGGCTACCTTGCGGGCTGTTGGACTATCTAAGTTACCAAGCGGGCACTGGGACTATCTAGGTTAACTAACGAGCACTTGGACTATGTAGGTTCCCTAGCGGGCCCATGGACTATGTAGGTTCCCTAGCGAGCACTTGGACTATGTGGGTTCCCTAGCGGGCATTTGGACTATCTAGGTTAACTAACAGGCACTTGGACTATGTAGGTTCCCTAGCGGGCACTTGGATTATGTAGGTTCCATATCGGGCACTTGGACTATGTAGGTTCACTAGCGGGCATTTGGACTATGTAGGTTCCCTATCGGGCACTTGGACTATGTAGGTTAACTAGAGGGCATTTGGACTATGTAGGTTACCTAGCGTGCACTTGGACTATCTACGTTACCTAGCGGGTACTTGGACTATGAAGGTTCCCTAGCGGGCACTAGAATTATCTGGGTTACCTAGCGGGCACTTGGACTATGTAGGTCAACTAGCGGGCACTTGGATTATGTAGGTTCCCTATCGGGCACTTGGTCGATGTAGGTTAACTAGAGGGCATTTGGACTATGTAGGTTACCTAGCGGGCACTTGGACTATGTAGGTTCACTATCGGGCACTTGGAAAATGTAGGTTAACGAGGGGGCACTAGGACTATGTAAGTTACCTAGCGGGCCCTTAGACTATCTAGGTTACCTAGCGGGCATTTGGACTATGTAGGCTCCCTAGCGGTTATTTGGACTATATAGATTACTTAGCGGGCACTTAGACTTTGTAGGTTACCTAGCGGGCACTTGGACTATGTAGGTTAACTAGCGGGCACTTGGACTATCTAGGTTAACTAGCGGGCCATTGGACTATGTAGGTTAACTAGCGGGCCCATGGACTATGTAGGTTAACTAGCGGGCCCTAGGACTATGTAGGTTACATAGTGGGCACTTGGACGATCTAGGTTAACTAGCGGGTACATGGACTATTTAGGATAACTAGCGGGCCCTTGGACTATGTAGATTAACTAGCGGCACTTGGACTATCTACATTAACTAGCGGGCCCTTGGTCTATGTAGATTCCCTGGCAGGCACTTGGACTATGTATGTTCCAGCGCGGGTACTTGGACTATGTAGGTTCCCTAGCAGTCACTTGGACTATGTAGGTTCCAGAGCGGGCACTTGGACTATCTAGGTTCCCTAGCGGGCACTTGTACTATGTAGGTTAATTAGCGGACACTTGGACGATCTAGGTTAACTAACGGGTACTTGGATTATGTAGGTTAACTATCGGGCCCTTGAACTATGTAGATTAACTAGCGGCACTTGGACTATCTACATTAACTAGCGGGTTCTTGGACTATGTAGATTGCCTAGCGAGCACTTGGACAATGTAGGTTCCCTAGCGGGCACTTGGACTCTGTATGTTCCCTACGGACACTTGAAGTATGTAAGTTAACTAGCGGGCACTTGGACTATGTTGGTTAACTAGCAGGCCCTTGGATTATCTAGGTTACCTAGCGGGCAGTTGGACTATGTAGGTTAAATACCGGGCACTTGCATTATCTAGGTTACCGAACGGGCATTTGGACTATGTAGGTAACCTAGCGGGCACTTGGAGAGTCTCGGTTACCTAGGGGGCACTTGGACTTCTAGGTTAACGAACGGGCACTTGGACTATGTATGTTGCATAGCGGGCAATTGGACTATCTAGGTTAGGTAACGGGCACAAGAACTATCTAGGTTACCTATCTGGCACTTGAACTATCTACGTTATAGCGGGTTCTTGGAGTATGTAGGTTACCTAGTGGGCTGTTAGACTATCTAAGTTACCAAGCGGGCACTGGGACTATCTAGGTTAACGAACGGGCACTTGGACTATGTAGGTTCCCTAGTGGGCACTTTAATTATGTAGGTTCCCTATCGGGCACTTGGACTATGTAGGTTAACTAGCGGACATTTGGACTATGTAGGTTACCTAGCGGGCACTTGGACTATGTAGGTTACCTAGCGGGCACTTGGACTATAATGTTCCCTATCGGGCATTTGGATTATGTAGGTTACCTAGTGAGCCCTTGGACTATCTAGGTTACCTTGGGGGAACCTGGACTATGTAGGTTAACTAGTGGGCACTTGTACTATCTAGGTTACCTAGCGGGTACTTGGACTATGTACGTTCCCTAGCGTGCATGGGCTATCTACGTTACCTAGTGGGCACTTGGATTATGTACGTTACCTAGCGGGCACTTGGACTATGTACGTTTCCTAGCGGGTACTTGGACTAGATAGGTTCCCTAGCGGGCACTAGGTCTATCTAGGTTAACTAGCGGGCACTTGGATTATCTAGGTTTACTAGCGAGCACTTGGACTATCTAGGTTAACTAGCGGGCATTTGGACTTTTATGGCCCCTAGCGGGCATTTGGACTATATTGGTTACCTAGCGGGCACTTGGACTATGTAGGATAACGAACGGGCACTTGGACTATCTAGGTTAACTTGCTGGCACTTGGACTATGTAGTTTCCCTAGCGGGCATTTGGACTATTTAGGTTACCTAGCGGATACTTGGACTATCTAGGTTGCCTAGCAGGCACTTTGACTATCTAGGTTAACTAACGGGCACTTGGACTATGTAGGTTGCCTAGCGGGCAATTGGATTATGTAGGTTCACTATCGGGCACTTGGACTATCTAGGTTACCTAGCTGGCACTTGAACTATCTACGTTACCTAGCGGTTACTTGGAGTATGTAGGTTACCTACCGGGTTGTTGGAATATCTAGGTTACCTAGTGGGCACTTGGACTATCTAGGTTAACTAACGGGCACTTGGACTATGTAGGTTCCCTAGCGGGCCCTTGGACTATGTAAGTTCCCAACGGCCCCTTGGACTATGTAGGTTAACTAGCGGGCCCTTGGACTATGTAGGTTAACTAGCGGGCACTTGGAATATGTAGGTTAACTAGCGGGCCATTGGACTATGTAGGTTAACTAGCGGGCACCAGGTCTATCTAGGTTAACTAGCGGGCACTTGGACTATCATGGTTAACTAGCGAGCACTTGGACTATCTAGGTTAACTAGCGGGCATTTGGACTATTAGGGCCCCTAGCGGGCACTTGGACTCTATTGGTTACCTAGCAGGCACTTGGACTATGTAGGTCAACTAGCGGGCTCTTGGATTATGTAGGTTCCCTATCGGGCACTTGGACTATGTAGGTTAACTAGAGGGCATTTGGACTATGTAGGTTACCTAGCGGGCACTTGGACTATCTAGGTTACCTAGCTGTCACTTGAACTATCTACGTTACCTAGCGGGTACTTGGACTATGAAGGTATCCTAGCGGGCACTAGGATTATCTGGGTTACCTAGCGGGCACTTGGACTATGTAGGTTAACTAGAGGCCATTTGGACTATGTAGGTTACCTAGCGGGCACATGGACTATCTAGGTTACCTAGCTGGCACTTGAACTATCTACGTTACCTAGCGGGTACTTGGACTATGAAGGTTCCCTACCGGGCACTAGGATTATCTGGGTTACCTAGCGGACACTTGGACTATGTAGGTAACCTAGCGGGCACTTGGAGAGTCTAGTTTACCTAGGGGGCACTTGGACTTCTAGGTTAATGAACGGGCACATGGACTATGTATGTTGCATAGCGGGCAATTGGACTATCTAGTTTAGGTAACGGGCACAAGAACTATCTAGTTTACCTAGCTGGCACTTGAACTATCTACGATAAAGCCGGTTCTTGGAGTATGTAGGTTACCTAGCGGGCTGTTGGACTATCTAAGTTACCAAGCGGGCACTGGGACTATCTAGGTTAACTAACGGGCACTTGGGCTATGTAGGTTCCCTAGCAGGCCCATGGACTATGTAGGTTCCCTAGCGAGCACTTGGAATATGTGGGTTCCCTAGCGGGCATTTGGACAATCTAGGTTAACTAACGGGCACTTGGACTCTGTAGGTTCCCGAGCGGGCACTTGGATTATGTAGGTTCCCTATCGGGCACTTGGACTATGTAGGTTAACTAGCGGGCATTTGGACTATGTAGGGTACCTAGCGGGCACTTGGACTATGTAGGTTACCTAGCGGGCACATGGACTATATAAGTTCCCTATCGGGCATTTGGACTATGTAGGTTACCTAGCGGGCCCTTGGACTATCTATGTTACCTAGGGGGAACCTGGACTATGCAGGTTACCTAGCGGGCACTTGGACTATGTACGTTCCCTAGCGGGCACTTGGACTCTGTATGTTACCTATTGGGCACTTGGACTATGTACGTTACCTAGCGGACACTTGGACTATCTAGGTTACCTAGCAGGCACTTTGACTATCTAGGTTTACTAAGGGGCACTTGGACTATGTAGTTTGCCTAGCGGGCACTTGGATTATGTAGGTTCACTATCGGGCACTTGGACTATGTAGGTGAACTAGTGGACACTTGCACTATGTAGGTTAACTAGCGGGCCCATTTACTATGTAGGTTAACTAGCGGGCACTTGGACGATCTAGGTAACTAGCGGGCACTTGGACGATATAGGTTAACTAGCGGGCACTTGGATTATCTAGGTTAGCTAGCGGGCTCTTGCACTATGTAGGTTTACTAGCGGGCCCATTGACTATGTAGGTTAACTAGCGGGCTCTTGGACGATCTAGGTTAACTAGCGGGCACTTGGACGATATAGGTTAACTAGCGGGCCCTTGGACTATCTAGGTTACCTAGCGGGCACTTGGACTATGTAGGTTCCCTAGCGGGCATTTGGACTATATAGATAACCTAGCGGGCACTTAGACTTTGTAGGTTACCTAGCTGGCACTTGAACTATCTACGTTGCCTAGCAGGTTCTTGGAGTATGTAGGTTACCTAGCGGGCTGTTGGACTATCTAGGTTACCTAGCAGGCATTGGACTATCTAGGTTAACTAACGGAAACTTGGACTATGTAAGTTCCCTATCGGGCACTTGGACTAGGTAGGTTCCCTAGCGGGCACTTGGTCTATCTAGGTTAACTAGTGGGCACTTGGACTATCTAGGTTAACTAGCGAGCACTTGGACTATCTAGGATAACTAGCAGGCACTTTGACTATTAGGGTCTTTAGCGGGCATTTGGACTATATAGGTTACCTAGCGGGCACTTGGAATATGGAGGTTAACGAGCAGGCACTTGGACTATGTAGGTAACCTAGTGGTCACTTGAACTGTCTAGGTTACCTAGCGGGCACTTGGACTATGTAGGTTAACTAGCGCGCCCTTGGACGATGTAGGTTAACTAGCGGGCCCTTGGACTATGTAGGTTAACTAGCGGGCCCTTGGACTATGTAGGTTAACTAGCGTGCACTTGGAAGGTCTAGGTAAACTAGCGGGTACTTGGACTATGTAGGTTAACTAGCGGGCCTTTGGACTATGTAGGTTAACTAGCGGGCCTTTGGACTATTTAGATTAACTAGCGGCACTTGGACTATCTATGTTAACTAGCGGGCCCTTGGACTATGTAGATTGCCTAGCGGGCACTTGGACTATGTAAGTTCCCTAGCGCGCACTTGGACTCTGTATGTTCCTTACGGACACTTGAACTATGTAAGTTAACTACCGGGCCCTTGGACGATGTAAGTTAACTAGCGGGCCCTTGCACTATGTAGGCTAACTAGCGGGCCCATGGATTATGTAGGTTTACTAGCAGGCACTTGGACTATCTAGGTTAACCAGCGGGCACTTGGACTATGTAGTTTCCCTAGCGGGCATTTGGACTATTTATGTTACCTCGCGGGCACTTGGACTATGTAGGTTACCTAGCGGGCACTTGGACTATCTAGGTTACCTAGCAGGCACTCTGCCTATCTAGGTTAACTAACAGGCACTTGGACTATGTAGGTTGCCTAGAGGGCACTTGGATTATGTAGGTTCCCTATCGCGCACTTTGACTATGTAGGTTAACTAGCGGGCACTTGGACTGTCTAGGTTACCTAGTGGGCACTTGGATTATCTCAGTTAATGAACGGGCACTTGGATTATCTATAACGAACGGGCACTTGGAATATGTAGGTTACCTAACCGCCACTTGGACTATCTAGATTAGCTAACAGGCACTTGGACTATCTAGGTTCCCTTGAGGGCACTTGTACTATCTAGGTTACCTAGCTGGCACTTTGACTATGTAAGTCAACTAGCGGGCCATTGGAGTATCTAGGATAGCCAACGGGCACTTAGATTATGTAGCTTAACTAGCTGGAACATGGAATATGTAGGTTAAGGAGCGGACACTTGCACAATGAAGGTTAACTAGCGGGCTCATGGACTATGTAGGTTTACTATCGGGCCCTTGGCTATCTAGGTTCCCTAAAGGGCACTTGGACTATCTTGGTTACCTAGTGGGCACTTGGACTATGTAGGCTAACTAGGGGGCCCTTTGACGATCTAGGTTACCTAGTGGGTACTTTAACTATCTAGGTTACCTAGCGGGCACTTGGACTATGTACGTTTCCTAGCAGGCACTTGGACTATCTATGTTAACTAGCGGGCACTTGGAATATGTAGGTTAACTAGCGGACACTTGCACTATGTAGGTTACCTAGCAGGCACTTGGACTATCTAGGTTAACTAGCGGGCACTTGGACTATGTAGGTCAACTAGCGGGCCCTTGGACTATCTAGGTTAGCCAACGGGAACTGAGATTATGTAGGTTAACTAGCGGGCACTTGGAATATGTAGGTAAAATAGCGGACACGGGCACTATGAAGATCAACTAGCGGGCCCATGGACTATGTAGGTTTACTAGCGGGCCCTTGGACTATCTAGGTTCCCTAAAGGGCACTTGGACTATCTAGGTTAACTAGCGGGCACTTGGACTATCTAGGTTACCTAGCGGGCTCTTGCACTATGTAGGTTAACTAGCGGGCCCATTGACTATGTAGGTTAACTAGCGGGCACTTGGACGATCTAGGTTAACTAGCGGGCACTTGGACGATATAGGTTAACTAGCGGGCCCTTGGACTATCTAGGTTACCTAGCGGGCACTTGGACTATGTAGGTTCCCTAGCGGGCATTTGGACTATATAGATAACCTAGCGGGCACTTAGACTTTGTAGGTTACCTAGCTGGCACTTGAACTATCTACGTTGCCTAGCAGGTTCTTGGAGTATGTAGGTTACCTAGCGGGCTGTTGGACTATCTAGGTTACCTAGCAGGCATTGGACTATCTAGGTTAACTAACGGAACCTTGGACTATGTAAGTTCCCTATCGGGCACTTGGACTAGGTAGGTTCCCTAGCGGGCACTTGGTCTATCTAGCTTAACTAGTGGGCACTTGGACTATCTAGGTTAACTAGCGAGCACTTGGACTATCTAGGATAACTAGCAGGCACTTGGACTATTAGGGTCTTTAGCGGGCATTTGGACTATATAGGTTACCTAGCGGGCACTTGGACTATGTAGGTTAACGAGCAGGCACTTGGACTATGTAGGTAACCTAGTGGTCACTTGAACTGTCTAGGTTACCTAGCGGGCAATTGGACTATGTATGTTAACTAGCGGGCACTTGGACTATCTAGGTTAACTAGCGGGCCCTTGGACGATGTAGGTTAACTAGCGGGCCCTTGGACTATGTAGGTTAACTAGCGGGCCCTTGGACTATGTAGGTTAACTAGCGTGCACTTGGAAGGTCTAGGTAAACTAGCGGGTACTTGGACTATGTAGGTTAACTAGCGGGCCTTTGGACTATGTAGGTTAACTAGCGGGCCTTTGGACTATGTAGATTAACTAGCGACACTTGGACTATCTATGTTAACTAGCGGGCCCTTGGACTATGTAGATTGCCTAGCGGGCACTTGGACTATGTAAGTTCCCTAGCGCGCACTTGGACTCTGTATGTTCCTTACGGACACGTGAACTATGTAAGTTAACTACCGGGCCCTTGGACGATGTAGGTTAACTAGCGGGCCCTTGCACTATGTAGGCTAACTAGCGGGCCCATGGATTATGTAGGTTTACTAGCAGGCACTTGGACTATCTAGGTTAACCAGCGGGCACTTGGACTATGTAGTTTCCCTAGCGGGCATTTGGACTATTTATGTTACCTCGCGGGCACTTGGACTATGTAGGTTACCTAGCGGGCACTTGGACTATCTAGGTTACCTAGCAGGCACTCTGCCTATCTAGGTTAACTAACAGGCACTTGGACTATGTAGGTTGCCTAGAGGGCACTTGGATTATGTAGGTTCCCTATCGCGCACTTTGACTATGTAGGTTAACTAGCGGGCACTTGAACTGTCTAGGTTACCTAGTGGGCACTTGGATTATCTCAGTTAACGAACGGGCACTTGGATTATCTATAACGAACGGGCACTTGGAATATGTAGGTTACCTAACCGCCACTTGGACTATCTAGATTAGCTAACAGGCACTTGGACTATCTAGGTTCCCTTGAGGGCACTTGTACTATCTAGGTTACCTAGCTGGCACTTTGACTATGTAAGTCAACTAGCGGGCCATTGGAGTATCTAGGATAGCCAACGGGCACTTAGATTATGTAGCTTAACTAGCTGGAACATGGAATATGTAGGTTAAGGAGCGGACACTTGCACAATGAAGGTTAACTAGCGGGCTCATGGACTATGTAGGTTTACTATCGGGCCCTTGGCTATATAGGTTCCCTAAAGGGCACTTGGACTATCTTGGTTACCTAGCGGGCACTTGGACTATGTAGGCTAACTAGGGGGCCCTTTGACGATCTAGGTTACCTAGTGGGTACTTTAACTATCTAGGTTACCTAGCGGGCACTTGGACTATGTACGTTTCCTAGCAGGCACTTGGACTATCTATGTTAACTAGCGGGCACTTGGAATATGTAGGTTAACTAGCGGACACTTGCACTATGTAGGTTACCTAGCAGGCACTTGGACTATCTAGGTTAACTAGCGGGCACTTGGACTATGTAGGTCAACTAGCGGGCCCTTGGACTATCTAGGTTAGCCAACGGGAACTGAGATTATGTAGGTTAACTAGCGGGCACTTGGAATATGTAGGTAAAATAGCGGACACGGGCACTATGAAGATCAACTAGCGGGCCCATGGACTATGTAGGTTTACTAGCGGGCCCTTGGACTATCTAGGTTCCCTAAAGGGCACTTGGACTATCTAGGTTACCGAACGGGCACTTGGACTATCTAGGTTACCTAGCGGGCACTTGGACTATGTAGGCTAACTAGGGGGCCCTTGGACGATCTAGGTTACCTAGCGGGTTCTTGAACTATCTAGGTTAACTAGCGGGCACTTGCAGTATCTAGGTTACCTAGCGGGCACTTGGACTATGTACGTTCCCTAGCGGGCACTTGGACTATCTATGTTAACTAGCGGGCACTTGGAATATGTAGGTTAACTAGCGGACACATGCACTATGTAGGTTACCTAGCAGGCACTTGGACTATCTAGGTTAACTAGCGGGCACTTGGACTATCTAGGATAACTAGCGTGCACTTGGACTATGTAGGTTCCTTAGCGGGCACTTGGACTATCTAGGTTGCCTAGCGGGCACTTGGACGATATAGGTTAACTAGCGTGCCCTTGGAATATCTAGGTTACGTAGCGGGCACTTGGTATATAGGTTAACTAGCGGGCACTTGGACTATGTAGGTTAACTAGAGGACACGTGGACTATCTAGGTTAATTAGTGGACCCTTGGACTATGTAGGTTAACTAGCGGGCACTTGGACAATCTAGGTTAACTAGCGGGCACTTGAAAGATCTAGGATAACTAGCGGGCACTTGGACTATCAAAGTAAACAAGTGAGCCCTTGGACTATGTAGGTTAACTAGCGGGCCCTTGGACTATCAAGGCTACCTAGCGGGCACTTGGATTATATAGGTTACCTGGCAGGCACTTGAACTATCTACGTTACCTAGCGGGTACTTGGAGTATGTAGGTTATCTACCGGGCTGTTGGATTATCTAGGTTACCGAGCGGGCACTTGGACTATCTAGGTTAACTAACGGGCACTTGGACTATGTAGGTTCCCTAGCGGGCCCTTGGACTATGTAGGTTCCCTATCGGGCACTTGGACTATGTGGGTTCCCTAGCGGGCATTTGGACTATCTAGGTTACCTAACGGGCACTTGGACTATATAGGTCCCCTAGCGGGCACTTGGATTATGTAGGTTCCCTATCGGGCACATGGACTATGTAGGTTAATTAGCGGGCATTTGGACCATGTAGGTTCCCTATCGGGCACTTGGAGAATGTAGGTTAACTAGGGGGCACTAGGACAATGTAGGTTGCCTAGCGGGCCCTTGGACCATCTAGGTTACATAGAGGGAACCTAGACTATGTAGGTTAACTAGTGGGCACTTGGACTATCTAGGTTACCTAGCAGGCATTTGGACTATGTACGTTCCCTAGCAGGCCCTTGGACTATCTAGGTTACCTAGCGGGCACTTAGACTATGTATGTTACCTAGCGGGCACTTGGACTATGTATGTTTCCTAGCGGGTACTTGGACTAGATAGGTTCCCTAGTGGGCACAAGTTCTATCTAGGTTAATTAGCAGGCACTTGGACCATCTAGGTTAACTAGCGGGCATTTGGACTATTAGGACCCCTAGCGGGCATTTGGACTATATTGGTTACCTAGCGGGCACTTGGACTATGTAGGTTAACGAACGGGCACTTGGACTATGTTGGTAACCTAGTGGTCACTTGAAATGTCTAGGTTACCTCGCGGGCACTTGGACTATGTAGGTTAACTAGCGGGCACTTGGACTATGTACGTTCCCTAGCGTGCATGGACTATCTACGTTACCTAGTGGGCACTTGGATTATGTACGTTACCTAGCGGGCACTTGGACTATGTACGTTTCCTAGCGGGTACTTGGACTAGATAGGTTCCCTAGCGGGCACTAGGTCTATCTAGGTTAACTAGCGGGCACTTGGACTATCTAGGTTTACTAGCGAGCACTTGGACTATCTAGGTTAACTAGCGGGCATTTGGACTTTTATGGCCCCTAGCGGGCATTTGGACTATATTGGTTACCTAGCGGGCACTTGGACTATGTAGGATAACGAACGGGCACTTGGACTATCTAGGTTAACTTGCTGGCACTTGGACTATGTAGTTTCCCTAGCGGGCATTTGGACTATTTAGGTTACCTAGCGGACACTTGGACTATCTAGGTTGCCTAGCAGGCACTTTGACTATCTAGGTTAACTAACGGGCACTTGGACTATGTAGGTTGCCTAGCGGGCAATTGGATTATGTAGGTTCACTATCGGGCAATTGGATTATGTAGGTTCACTATCGGGCACTTGGACTATCTAGGTTACCTAGCTGACACTTGAACTATCTACGTTACCTAGCGGTTACTTGGAGTATGTAGGTTACCTACCGGGTTGTTGGAATATATAGGTTACCTAGTGGGCACTTGGACTATCTAGGTTAACTAACGGGCACTTGGACTATGTAGGTTCCCTAGCGGGCCCTTGGACTATGTAAGTTCCCAACGGCCCCTTGGACTATGTAGGTTAACTAGCAGGCCCTTGGACTATGTAGGTTAACTAGCGGGCACTTGGAATATGTAGGTTAACTAGCGGGCCATTGGACTATGTAGGTTAACTAGCGGGCACCAGGTCTATCTAGGTTAACTAGCGGGCACTTGGACTATCATGGTTAACTAGCGAGCACTTGGACTATCTAGGTTAACTAGCGGGCATTTGGACTATTAGGGCCCCTAGCGGGCACTTGGACTATATTGGTTACCTAGCGGGCACTTGGACTATGTAGGTCAACTAGCGGGCACTTGGATTATGTAGGTTCCCTATCGGGCACTTGGACTATGTAGGTTAACTAGAGGGCATTTGGACTATGTAGGTTACCTAGCGGGCACTTGGACTATCTAGGTTACCTAGCTGTCACTTGAACTATCTACGTTACCTAGCGGGTACTTGGACTATGAAGGTATCCTAGCGGGCACTAGGATTATCTGGGTTACCTAGCGGGCACTTGGACTATGTAGGTTAACTAGAGGCCATTTGGACTATGTAGGTTACCTAGCGGGCACATGGACTATCTAGGTTACCTAGCTGGCACTTGAACTATCTACGTTACCTAGCGGGTACTTGGACTATGAAGGTTCCCTACCGGGCACTAGGATTATCTGGGTTACCTAGCGGGCACTTGGACTATGTAGGTTACCTAGCGGGCACTTGGACTATGTAGGTTCGCTATCGGGCACTTGGAAAATGTAGGTTAACTAGGGGGCACTAGGACTATGTAGGTTACCTAGCGGGCCCATAGACTATGTAGGTTACCTAGGAGGCATTTGGACTATGTAGGCTCCCTAGCGGTTATTTAGACTATATAGATTACTTAGCGGGCACATAGAATTTGTAGGTTACCTAGCGGGCACTTGGACAATCTAGGTTACCTAGCAGGCACTTGAACTATCTACGTTACCTAGCGGGTACTTGGAGTATGTAGGTTACCTACCGGGCTGTTGGACTATCTAGGTTACCTAGTGGGCACTTGGACTATCTAGGTTAACTAACGGGCACTTGGACTATGTAGGTTAACTAGCGGGCACTTGGACAATCTAGGTTAACTAGCGGGCACTTGAAAGATCTAGGATAACTAGCGGGCACTTGGACTATCAAAGTAAACAAGTGAGCCCTTGGACTATGTAGGTTAACTAGCGGGCCCTTGGACTATCAAGGCTACCTAGCGGGCACTTGGATTATATAGGTTACCTGGCAGGCACTTGAACTATCTACGTTACCTAGCGGGTACTTGGAGTATGTAGGTTATCTACCGGGCTGTTGGATTATCTAGGTTACCGAGCGGGCACTTGGACTATCTAGGTTAACTAACGGGCACTTGGACTATGTAGGTTCCCTAGCGGGCCCTTGGACTATGTAGGTTCCCTATCGGGCACTTGGACTATGTGGGTTCCCTAGCGGGCATTTGGACTATCTAGGTTACCTAACGGGCACTTGGACTATATAGGTCCCCTAGCGGGCACTTGGATTATGTAGGTTCCCTATCGGGCACATGGACTATGTAGGTTAATTAGCGGGCATTTGGACCATGTAGGTTCCCTATCGGGCACTTGGAGAATGTAGGTTAACTAGGGGGCACTAGGACAATGTAGGTTGCCTAGCGGGCCCTTGGACCATCTAGGTTACATAGAGGGAACCTAGACTATGTAGGTTAACTAGTGGGCACTTGGACTATCTAGGTTACCTAGCAGGCATTTGGACTATGTACGTTCCCTAGCAGGCCCTTGGACTATCTAGGTTACCTAGCGGGCACTTAGACTATGTATGTTACCTAGCGGGCACTTGGACTATGTATGTTTCCTAGCGGGTACTTGGACTAGATAGGTTCCCTAGTGGGCACAAGTTCTATCTAGGTTAATTAGCAGGCACTTGGACCATCTAGGTTAACTAGCGGGCATTTGGACTATTAGGACCCCTAGCGGGCATTTGGACTATATTGGTTACCTAGCGGGCACTTGGACTATGTAGGTTAACGAACGGGCACTTGGACTATGTTGGTAACCTAGTGGTCACTTGAAATGTCTAGGTTACCTCGCGGGCACTTGGACTATGTAGGTTAACTAGCGGGCACTTGGACTATGTACGTTCCCTAGCGTGCATGGACTATCTACGTTACCTAGTGGGCACTTGGATTATGTACGTTACCTAGCGGGCACTTGGACTATGTACGTTTCCTAGCGGGTACTTGGACTAGATAGGTTCCCTAGCGGGCACTAGGTCTATCTAGGTTAACTAGCGGGCACTTGGACTATCTAGGTTTACTAGCGAGCACTTGGACTATCTAGGTTAACTAGCGGGCATTTGGACTTTTATGGCCCCTAGCGGGCATTTGGACTATATTGGTTACCTAGCGGGCACTTGGACTATGTAGGATAACGAACGGGCACTTGGACTATCTAGGTTAACTTGCTGGCACTTGGACTATGTAGTTTCCCTAGCGGGCATTTGGACTATTTAGGTTACCTAGCGGACACTTGGACTATCTAGGTTGCCTAGCAGGCACTTTGACTATCTAGGTTAACTAACGGGCACTTGGACTATGTAGGTTGCCTAGCGGGCAATTGGATTATGTAGGTTCACTATCGGGCAATTGGATTATGTAGGTTCACTATCGGGCACTTGGACTATCTAGGTTACCTAGCTGACACTTGAACTATCTACGTTACCTAGCGGTTACTTGGAGTATGTAGGTTACCTACCGGGTTGTTGGAATATATAGGTTACCTAGTGGGCACTTGGACTATCTAGGTTAACTAACGGGCACTTGGACTATGTAGGTTCCCTAGCGGGCCCTTGGACTATGTAAGTTCCCAACGGCCCCTTGGACTATGTAGGTTAACTAGCAGGCCCTTGGACTATGTAGGTTAACTAGCGGGCACTTGGAATATGTAGGTTAACTAGCGGGCCATTGGACTATGTAGGTTAACTAGCGGGCACCAGGTCTATCTAGGTTAACTAGCGGGCACTTGGACTATCATGGTTAACTAGCGAGCACTTGGACTATCTAGGTTAACTAGCGGGCATTTGGACTATTAGGGCCCCTAGCGGGCACTTGGACTATATTGGTTACCTAGCGGGCACTTGGACTATGTAGGTCAACTAGCGGGCACTTGGATTATGTAGGTTCCCTATCGGGCACTTGGACTATGTAGGTTAACTAGAGGGCATTTGGACTATGTAGGTTACCTAGCGGGCACTTGGACTATCTAGGTTACCTAGCTGTCACTTGAACTATCTACGTTACCTAGCGGGTACTTGGACTATGAAGGTATCCTAGCGGGCACTAGGATTATCTGGGTTACCTAGCGGGCACTTGGACTATGTAGGTTAACTAGAGGCCATTTGGACTATGTAGGTTACCTAGAGGGCACATGGACTATCTAGGTTACCTAGCTGGCACTTGAACTATCTACGTTACCTAGCGGGTACTTGGACTATGAAGGTTCCCTACCGGGCACTAGGATTATCTGGGTTACCTAGCGGGCACTTGGACTATGTAGGTTACCTAGCGGGCACTTGGACTATGTAGGTTCGCTATCGGGCACTTGGAAAATGTAGGTTAACTAGGGGGCACTAGGACTATGTAGGTTACCTAGCGGGCCCATAGACTATGTAGGTTACCTAGGAGGCATTTGGACTATGTAGGCTCCCTAGCGGTTATTTAGACTATATAGATTACTTAGCGGGCACTTAGAATTTGTAGGTTACCTAGCGGGCACTTGGACAATCTAGGTTACCTAGCAGGCACTTGAACTATCTACGTTACCTAGCGGGTACTTGGAGTATGTAGGTTACCTACCGGGCTGTTGGACTATCTAGGTTACCTAGTGGGCACTTGGACTATCTAGGTTAACTAACGGGCACTTGGACTATGTAGGTTAACTAGCGGGCATTTGGACCATGTAGGTTACCAAGCGGGCACTTAGAGAATGTAGGTTAACTAGGGAGCACTAGGACAATGTAGGTTACCTGGCGGGCCCTTGGACTATCTGGGTTACCTAGGGGGCACCTGCACTATGTATGTTAACTATTGGGCACTTGGACTATCTAGGTTACCTAGCAGGCACGTGGACTATGTACGTTCCCTAGCAGGCCCTTGGACTATCTACGTTACCTAGCGGGCACTTAGACTATGTACGTTACCTAGCGGGCACTTGGACTATGTACGTTTCCTAGCGGGTACTTGGACTAGATAGGTTCCCTAGCGGGCACTTGGTCTATCTAGGTTAACTAGCGGGCACTTGGACTATCTAGGTTAACTAGCGGGCATTTGGAGTATTAGGGCCCCTAGCGGGCATTTGGACTATATTGGTTACCTAGCGGGCACTTGGACTATGTAGGTTAACGAACGGGCACTTGGACTATGTAGGTTAACGAACGGGCACTTGGACTATGTAGGTAACCTAGTGGTCACTTGAAATGTCTAGGTTACCTCGCGGGCACTTGGACTATGTAGGTTAACTAGCGGGCACTTGGACTATCTAGGTTAACTAGCGGGCCATTGGACTATGTAGGTTAACTAGCGGGCCCTTGGACTACGTAAGTTAACTAGCGGGCCCTTGGACTATGTAGGTTACATAGTGGGCACTTGGACGATCTAGGTTAACTAGCGGGTACTTGGACTATGTAGGTTAACTAGCGGGCCCTTGGACTATGTAGATTAACTAGCGGCACTTGGACTATCTACATTAACTAGCGGGCCCTTGGACTATGTAGATTCCCTGACAGGCACTTGGACTATGTATGTTCCAGAGCGGGCACTTGGACTATGTAGGTTCCCTAGCAGTCACTTGGACTATGTAGGTTCCAGAGCGGGCACTTGGACTATCTAGGTTCCCTAGCGGGCACTTGTACTATGTAGGTTAATTAGCGGACACTTGGACGATCTAGGTTAACTAGCGGGTACTTGGATTATGTAGGTTAACTAGCGGGCCCTTGAACTATGTAGATTAACTAGCGGCACTTGGACTATCTACATTAACTAGCGGGTCCTTGGACTATGTAGATTGCCTAGCGGGCACTTGGACAATGTAGGTTCCCTAGAGGGCACTTGGACTCTGTATGTTCCCTACGGACACTTGAACTATGTAAGTTAACTACCGGGCACTTGGACTATGTAGGTTAACTAGCGGGCCCTTGGACTATCTAGGTTACCTAGCGGGCACTTGGACTATGTAGGTTAACTACCGGTCACTTGCATTATCTAGGTTACCGAATGGGCATTTGGACTATGTAGGTAACCTAGCGGGCACTTGGAGAGTCTAGTTTACCTAGGGGGCACTTGGACTTCTAGGTTAATGAACGGGCACATGGACTATGTATGTTGCATAGCGGGCAATTGGACTATCTAGTTTAGGTAACGGGCACAAGAACTATCTAGTTTACCTAGCTGGCACTTGAACTATCTACGATAAAGCGGGTTCTTGGAGTATGTAGGTTACCTAGCGGGCTGTTGGACTATCTAAGTTACCAAGCGGGCACTGGGACTATCTAGGTTAACTAACGGGCACTTGGACTATGTAGGTTCCCTAGCAGGCCCATGGACTATGTAGGTTCCCTAGCGAGCACTTGGAATATGTGGGTTCCCTAGCGGGCATTTGGACAATCTAGGTTAACTAACGGGCACTTGGACTCTGTAGGTTCCCTAGCGGGCACTTGGATTATGTAGGTTCCCTATCGGGCACTTGGACTATGTAGGTTAACTAGCGGGCATTTGGACTATGTAGGTTACCTAGCGGGCACTTGGACTATGTAGGTTACCTAGCGGGCACATGGACTATATAGGTTCCCTATCGGGCATTTGGACTATGTAGGTTACCTAGCGGGCCCTTGGACTATCTATGTTACCTAGGGGGAACCTGGACTATGCAGGTTACCTAGCGGGCACTTGGACTATGTACGTTCCCTAGCGGGCACTTGGACTCTGTATGTTACCTATTGGGCACTTGGACTATGTACGTTACCTAGCGGACACTTGGACTATCTAGGTTACCTAGCAGGCACTTTGACTATCTAGGGTAACTAAGGGGCACTTGGACTATGTAGTTTGCCTAGCGGGCACTTGGATTATGTAGGTTCACTATCGGCCACTTGGACTATGTAGGTTAACTAGTGGACACTTGCACTATGTAGGTTAACTAGCGGGCCCATTTACTATGTAGGTTAACTAGCGGGCACTTGGACGATCTAGGTAACTAGCGGGCACTTGGACGATATAGGTTAACTAGCGGGCACTTGGATTATCTAGGTTAGCTAGCGGGCTCTTGCACTATGTAGGTTAACTAGCGGGCCCATTGACTATGTAGGTTAACTAGCGGGCACTTGGACGATCTAGGTTAACTAGCGGGCACTTGGACGATATAGGTTAACTAGCGGGCCCTTGGACTATCTAGGTTCCCTAGCGGGCATTTGGACTATATAGATAACCTAGCGGGCACTTAGACTTTGTAGGTTACCTAGCTGGCACTTGAACTATCTACGTTGCCTAGCAGGTTCTTGGAGCATGTACGTTACCTAGCGGGCTGTTGGACTATCTAGGTTACCTAGCAGGCATTGGACTATCTAGGTTAACTAACGGAAACTTGGACTATGAAAGTTCCCTATCGGGCACTTGGACTAGGTAGGTTCCCTAGCGGGCACTTGGTCTATCTAGGTTAACTAGTGGGTACTTGGACTATCTAGGTTAACTAGCGAGCACTTGGACTATCTAGGATAACTAGCAGGCACTTGGACTATTAGGGTCTTTAGCGGGCATTTGGACTATATAGGTTACTTAGCGGGCACTTGGACTATGTAGGTTAACGAGCAGGCACTTGGACTATGTAGGTAACCTAGTGGTCACTTGAACTGTCTAGGATACCTAGCGGGCAATTGGACTATGTAGGTTAACTAGCGGGCACTTGGACTATCTAGGTTAACTAGCGCGCCCTTGGACGATGTAGGTTAACTAGCGGGCCCTTGGACTATGTAGGTTAACTAGCGGGCCCTTGGACTATGTAGGTTAACTAGCGTGCACTTGGAAGGTCTAGGTAAACTAGCGGGTACTTGGACTATGTAGGTTAACTAGCGGGCCTTTGGACTATGTAGGTTAACTAGCGGGCCTTTGGACTATGTAGATTAACTAGCGGCACTTGGACTATGTAGGTTCCCTAGCGGGCATTTGGACTATATAGATAACCTAGCGGGCACTTAGACTTTGTAGGTTACCTAGCTGGCACTTGAACTATCTACGTTGCCTAGCAGGTTCTTGGAGTATGTAGGTTACCTAGCGGGCTGTTGGACTATCTAGGTTACCTAGCAGGCATTGGACTATCTAGGTTAACTAACGGAAACTTGGACTATGTAAGTTCCCTATCGGGCACTTGGACTAGGTAGGTTCCCTAGCGGGCACTTGGTCTATCTAGGTTAACTAGTGGGCACTTGGACTATCTAGGTTAACTAGCGAGCACTTGGACTATCTAGGATAACTAGCAGGCACTTGGACTATTAGGGTCTTTAGCGGGCATTTGGACTATATAGGTTACCTAGCGGGCACTTGGACTATGTAGGTTAACGAGCAGGCACTTGGACTATGTAGGTAACCTAGTGGTCACTTGAACTGTCTAGGTTACCTAGCGGGCAATTGGACTATGTAGGTTAACTAGCGGGCACTTGGACTATCTAGGTTAACTAGCGCGCCCTTGGACGATGTAGGTTAACTAGCGGGCCCTTGGACTATGTAGGTTAACTAGCGGGCCCTTGGACTATGTAGGTTAACTAGCGTGCACTTGGAAGTTCTAGGTAAACTACCGGGTACTTGGACTATGTAGGTTAACTAGCGGGCCTTTGGACTATGTAGGTTAACTAGCGGGCCTTTGGACTATGTAGATTAACTAGCGGCACTTGGACTATCTATGTTAACTAGCGGGCCCTTGGACTATGTAGATTGCCTAGCGGGCACTTGGACTATGTAAGTTCCCTAGCGCGCACTTGGACTCTGTATGTTCCTTACGGACACTTGAACTATGTAAGTTAACTACCGGGCCCTTGGACGATGTAGGTTAACTAGCGGGCCCTTGCACTATGTAGGCTAACTAGCGGGCCCATGGATTATGTAGGTTTACTAGCAGGCATTTGGATTATCTAGGTTAACCAGCGGGCACTTGGACTATGTAGTGTCCCTAGAGGGCATTTGGACTATTTATTTTACCTCGCGGGTACTTGGATTATGTAGGTTACCTAGCGGGCACTTGGACTATCTAGGTTACCTAGCAGGCACTCTGACTATCTAGGTTAACTAACAGGCACTTGGACTGTGTAGGTTGCCTAGAGGGCACTTGGATTATGTAGGTTCCCTATCGCGCACTTTGACTATGTAGGTTAACTAGCGGGCACTTGGACTGTCTAGGTTACCTAGTGGGCACTTGGATTATCTCAGTTAACGAACGGGCACTTGGATTATCTATAACGAACGGGCACTTGGAATATGTAGGTTACCTAACCGCCACTTGGACTATCTAGATTAGCTAACAGGCACTTGGACTATCTAGGTTCCCTTGAGGGCACTTGTACTATCTAGGTTACCTAGCTGGCACTTTGACTATGTAAGTCAACTAGCGGGCCATTGGAGATTCTAGGATAGCCAACGGGCACTTAGATTATGTAGCTTAACTAGCTGGAACATGGAATATGTAGGTTAAGGAGCGGACACTTGCACAATGAAGGTTAACTAGCGGGCTCATGGACTATGTAGGTTTACTATCGGGCCCTTGGCTATCTAGGTTCCCTAAAGGGCACTTGGACTATCTTGGTTACCTAGCGGGCACTTGGACTATGTAGGCTAACTAGGGGGCCCTTTGACGATCTAGGTTACCTAGTGGGTACTTTAACTATCTAGGTTACCTAGCGGGCACTTGGACTATGTACGTTTCCTAGCAGGCACTTGGACTATCTATGTTAACTAGCGGGCACTTGGAATATGTAGGTAAACTAGCGGACACTTGCACTATGTAGGTTACCTAGCAGGCACTTGGACTATCTAGGTTAACTAGCGGGCACTTGGACTATGTAGGTCAACTAGCGGGCCCTTGGACTATCTAGGTTAGCCAACGGGAACTGAGATTATGTAGGTTAACTAGCGGGCACTTGGAATATGTAGGTAAAATAGCGGACACGGGCACTATGAAGATCAACTAGCGGGCCCATGGACTATGTAGGTTTACTAGCGGGCCCTTGGACTATCTAGGTTCCCTAAAGGGCACTTGGACTATCTAGGTTACCGAACGGGCACTTGGACTATCTAGGTTACCTAGCGGGCACTTGGACTATGTAGGCTAACTAGGGGGCCCTTGGACGATCTAGGTTACCTAGCGGGTTCTTGAACAATCTAGGTTAACTAGCGGGCACTTGCAGTATCTAGGTTACCTAGCGGGCACTTGGACTATGTACGTTCCCTAGCGGGCACTTGGACTATCTATGTTAACTAGCGGGCACTTGGAATATGTAGGTTAACTAGCGGACACATGCACTATGTAGGTTACCTAGCAGGCACTTGGACTATCTAGGTTAACTAGCGGGCACTTGGACTATCTAGGATAACTAGCGTGCACTTGGACTATGTAGGTTCCTTAGCGGGCACTTGGACTATCTCGGTTGCCTAGCGGGCACTTGGACGATATATGTTAACTAGCGTGCCCTTGGAATATCTAGGTTACGTAGCGGGCACTTGGTATATAGGTTAACTAGCGGGCACTTGGACTATGTAGGTTAACTAAAGGACACTTGGACTATCTAGGTTAACTAGTGGGCCCTTGGACTATGTAGGTTAACTAGCGGGCACTTGGACAATCTAGGTTAACTAGCGGGCACTTGAAAGATCTAGGATAACTAGCGGGCACTTGGACTATCAAAGTAAACAAGTGAGCCCTTGGACTATGTAGGTTAACTAGCGGGCCCTTGGACTATCAAGGCTACCTAGCGGGCACTTGGATTATATAGGTTACCTGGCAGGCACTTGAACTATCTACGTTACCTAGCGGGTACTTGGAGTATGTAGGTTATCTACCGGGCTGTTGGATTATCTAGGTTACAGAGCGGGCACTTGGACTATCTAGGTTAACTAACGGGCACTTGGACTATGTAGGTTCCCTAGCGGGCCCTTGGACTATGTAGGTTCCCTATCGGGCACTTGGACTATGTGGGTTCCCTAGCGGGCATTTGGACTATCTAGGTTACTTAACGGGCACTTGGACTATATAGGTCCCCTAGCGGGCACTTGGATTATGTAGGTTCCCTATCGGGCACATGGACTATGTAGGTTAATTAGCGGGCATTTGGACCATGTAGGTTCCCTATCGGGCACTGGAGAATGTAGGTTAACTAGGGGGCACTAGGACAATGTAGGTTGCCTAGCGGGCCCTTGGACTATCTAGGTTACATAGAGGGAACCTAGACTATGTAGGTTAACTAGTGGGCACTTGGACTATCTAGGTTACCTAGCAGGCATTTGGACTATGTACGTTCCCTAGCAGGCCCTTGGACTATCTAGGTTACCTAGCGGGCACTTAGACTATGTATGTTACCTAGCGGGCACTTGGACTATGTATGTTTCCTAGCAGGTACTTGGACTAGATAGGTTCCCTAGTGGGCACAAGTTCTATCTAGGTTAATTAGCAGGCACTTGGACCATCTAGGTTAACTAGCGGGCATTTGGACTATTAGGGCCCCTAGCGGGCATTTGGACTATATTGGTTACCTAGCGGGCACTTGGACTATGTAGGTTAACGAACGGGCACTTGGACTATGTTGGTAACCTAGTGGTCACTTGAAATGTCTAGGTTACCTCGCGGGCACTTGGACTATGTAGGTTAACTAGCGGGCACTTGGACTATGTACGTTCCCTAGCGTGCATGGACTATCTACGTTACCTAGTGGGCACTTGGATTATGTACGTTACCTAGCAGGAACTTGGACTATGTACGTTTCCTAGCGGGTACTTGGACTAGATAGGTTCCCTAGCGGGCACTAGGTCTATCTAGGTTAACTAGCGGGCACTTGGTCTATCTAGGTTTACTAGCGAGCACTTGGACTATCTAGGTTAACTAGCGGGCATTTGGACTTTTATGGCCCCTAGCGGGCATTTGGACTATATTGGTTACCTAGCGGGCACTTGGACTATGTAGGATAACGAACGGGCACTTGGACTATCTAGGTTAACTTGTTGGCACTTGGACTATGTAGTTTCCCTAGCGGGCATTTGGACTATTTAGGTTACCTAGCGGACACTTGGACTATCTAGGTTGCCTAGCAGGCACTTTGACTATCTAGGTTAACTAACGGGCACTTGGACTATGTAGGTTGCCTAGCGGGCAATTGGATTATGTAGGTTCACTATCGGGCACTTGGACTATCTAGGTTACCTAGCTGGCACTTGAACTATCTACGTTACCTAGCGGTTACTTGGAGTATGTAGGTTACCTACCGGGTTGTTGGAATATCTAGGTTACCTAGTGGGCACTTGGACTATCTAGGTTAACTAACGGGCACTTGGACTATGTAGGTTCCCTAGCGGGCCCTTGGACTATGTAAGTTCCCAACGGCCCCTTGGACTATGTAGGTTAACTAGCGGGCCCTTGGACTATGTAGGTTAACTAGCGGGCACTTGGAATATGTAGGTTAACTAGCGGGCCATTGGACTATGTAGGTTAACTAGCGGGCACCAGGTCTATCTAGGTTAACTAGCGGGCACTTGGACTATCATGGTTAACTAGCGAGCACTTGGACTATCTAGGTTAACTAGCGGGCATTTGGACTATTAGGGCCCCTAGCGGGCACTTGGACTATATTGGTTACCTAGCGGGCACTTGGACTATGTAGGTCAACTAGCGGGCACTTGGATTATGTAGGTTCCCTATCGGGCACTTGGACTATGTAGGTTAACTAGAGGGCATTTGGACTATGTAGGTTACCTAGCGGGCACTTGGACTATCTACGTTACCTAGCGGGTACTTGGACTATGAAGGTATCCTAGCGGGTACTAGGATTATCTGGGTTACCTAGCGGGCACTTGGACTATGTAGGTTAACTAGAGGCCATTTGGACTATGTAGGTTACCTAGCGGGCACATGGACTATCTAGGTTACCTAGCTGGCACTTGAACTATCTACGTTACCTAGCGGGTACTTGGACTATGAAGGTTCCCTACCGGGCACTAGGATTATCTGGGTTACCTAGCGGGCACTTGGACTATGTAGGTTACCTAGCGGGCACTTGGACTATGTAGGTTCGCTATCGGGCACTTGGAAAATGTAGGTTAACTAGGGGGCACTAGGACAATGTAGGTTACCTAGCGGGCCCATAGACTATCTAGGTTACCTAGCAGGCATTTGGACTATGTAGGCTCCCTAGCGGTTATTTGGACTATATAGATTACTTAGCGGGCACTTAGAATTTGTAGGTTACCTAGCGGGCACTTGGACAATCTAGGTTACCTAGCAGGCACTTGAACTATCTACGTTACCTAGCGGGTACTTGGAGTATGTAGGTTACCTACCGGGCTGTTGGACTATCTCGGTTACCTAGTGGGCACTTGGACTATCTAGGTTAACTAACGGGCACTTGGACTATGTAGGTTAACTAGCGGGCATTTGGACCATGTAGGTTACCAAGCGGGCACTTAGAGAATGTAGGTTAACTAGGGAGCACTAGGACAATGTAGGTTACCTGGCGGGCCCTTGGACTATCTGGGTTACCTAGGGGGCACCTGCACTATGTAGGTTAACTAGTGGGCACTTGGACTATCTAGGTTACCTAGCAGGCACGTGGACTATGTACGTTCCCTAGCAGGCCCTTGGACTATCTACGTTACCTAGCGGGCACTTAGACTATGTACGTTACCTAGCGGGCACTTGGACTATGTACGTTTCCTAGCGGGTACTTGGACTAGATAGGTTCCCTAGCGGGCACTTGGTCTATCTAGGTTAACTAGCGGGCACTTGGACTATCTAGGTTAACTAGCGGGCATTTGGAGTATTAGGGCCCCTAGCGGGCATTTGGACTATATTGGTTACCTAGCGGGCACTTGGACTATGTAGGTTAACGAACGGGCACTTGGACTATGTCGGTAACCTTGTGGTCACTTGAAATGTCTAGGTTACCTCGCGGGCACTTGGACTATGTAGGTTAACTAGCGGGCACTTGGACTATCTAGGTTAACTAGCGGGCCATTGGACTATGTAGGTTAACTAGCGGGCCCTTGGACTACGTAGGTTAACTAGCGGGCCCTTGGACTATGTAGGTTACATAGTGGGCACTTGGACGATCTAGGTTAACTAGCGGGTACTTGGACTATGTAGGTTAACTAGCGGGCCCTTGGACTATGTAGATTAACTAGCGGCACTTGGACTATCTACATTAACTAGCGGGCCCTTGGACTATGTATATTCCCTGACAGGCACTTGGACTATGTATGTTCCAGAGCGGGCACTTGGACTATGTAGGTTCCCTAGCAGTCACTTGGACTATGTAGGTTCCAGAGCGGGCACTTGGACTATCTAGGTTCCCTAGCGGGCACTTGTACTATGTAGGTTAATTAGCGGACACTTGGACGATCTAGGTTAACTAGCGGGTACTTGGATTATGTAGGTTAACTAGCGGGCCCTTGAACTATGTAGATTAACTAGCGGCACTTGGACTATCTACATTAACTAGCGGGTCCTTGGACTATGTAGATTGCCTAGCGGGCACTTGGACAATGTAGGTTCCCTAGCGGGCACTTGGACTCTGTATGTTCCCTACGGACACTTGAACTATGTAAGTTAACTACCGGGCACTTGGACTATGTAGGTTAACTAGCGGGCCCTTGGACTATCTAGGTTACCTAGCGGGCACTTGGACTATGTAGGTTAACTACCAGTCACTTGCATTATCTAGGTTACCGAATGGGCATTTGGACTATGTAGGTAACCTGGCGGGCACTTGGAGAGTCTAGTTTACCTAGGGGGCACTTGGACTTCTAGGTTAATGAACGGGCACATGGACTATGTATGTTGCATAGCGGGCAATTGGACTATCTAGTTTAGGTAACGGGCACAAGAACTATCTAGTTTACCTAGCTGGCACTTGAACTATCTACGATAAAGCGGGTTCTTGGAGTATGTAGGTTACCTAGCGGGCTGTTGGACTATCTAAGTTACCAAGCGGGCACTGGGACTATCTAGGTTAACTAAGGGGCACTTGGACTATGTAGGTTCCCTAGCAGGCCCATGGACTATGTAGGTTCCCTAGCGAGCACTTGGAATATGTGGGTTCCCTAGCGGGCATTTGGACAATCTAGGTTAACTAACGGGCACTTGGACTCTGTAGCTTCCCTAGCGGGCACTTGGATTATGTAGGTTCCCTATCGGGCACTTGGACTATGTAGGTTAACTAGCGGGCATTTGGACTATGTAGGTTACCTAGCGGGCACTTGGACTATGTAGGTTACCTAGCGGGCACATGGACTATATAGGTTCCCTATCGGGCATTTGGACTATGTAGGTTACCTAGCGGGCCCTTGGACTATCTATGTTACCTCGGGGGAACCTGGACTATGCAGGTTACCTAGCGGGTACTTAGACTATGTACGTTCCCTAGCGGGCACTTGGACTCTGTATGTTACCTAGTGGGCACTTGGACTATGTACGTTACCTAGCGGACACTTGGACTATCTAGGTTACCTAGCAGGCACTTTGACTATCTAGGTTAACTAAGGGGCACTTGGACTATGTAGTTTGCCTAGCGGGCACTTGGATTATGTAGGTTCACTATCGGGCACTTGGACTATGTAGGTTAACTAGTGGACACTTGCACTATGTAGGTTAACTAGCGGGCCCATTTACTATGTAGGTTAACTAGCGGGCACTTGGACGATCTAGGTAACTAGCGGGCACTTGGACGATATAGGTTAACTAGCGGGCACTTGGATTATCTAGGTTAGCTAGCGGGCTCTTGCACTATGTAGGTTAACTAGCGGGCCCATTGACTATGTAGGTTAACTAGCGGGCACTTGGACGATCTAGGTTAACTAGCGGGCCCTTGGACGATATAGGTTAACTAGCGGGCCCTTGGACTATCTAGGTTACCTAGCGGGCAATTGGACTATGTAGGTTCCCTAGCGGGCATTTGGACTATATAGATAACCTAGCGGGCACTTAGACTTTGTAGGTTACCTAGCTGGCACTTGAACTATCTACGTTGCCTAGCAGGTTCTTGGAGTATGTAGGTTACCTAGCGGGCTGTTGGACTATCTAGGTTACCTAGCAGGCATTGGACTATCTAGGTTAACTAACGGAAACTTGGACTATGTATGTTCCCTATCGGGCACTTGGACTAGGTAGGTTCCCTAGCGGGCACTTGGTCTATCTAGGTTAACTAGTGGGCACTTGGACTATCTAGGTTAACTAGCGAGCACTTGGACTATCTAGGATAACTAGCAGGCACTTGGACTATTAGGGTCTTTAGCGGGCATTTGGACTATATAGGTTACCTAGCGGGCACTTGGACTATGTAGGTTAACGAGCAGGCACTTGGACTATGTAGGTAACCTAGTGGTCACTTGAACTGTCTAGGTTACCTAGCGGGCAATTGGACTATGTAGGTTAACGAGCGGGCACTTGGACTATCTAGGTTAACTAGCGCGCCCTTGGACGATGTAGGTTAACTAGCGGGCCCTTGGACTATGTAGGTTAACTAGCGGGCCCTTGGACTATGTAGGTTAACTAGCGTGCACTTGGAAGATCTAGGTAAACTAGCGGGTACTTGGACTATGTAGGTTAACTAGCGGGCCTTTGGACTATGTAGGTTAACTAGCGGGCCTTTGGACTATGTAGATTAACTAGCTGCACTTGGACTATCTATGTTAACTAGCGGGCCCTTGGACTATGTAGATTGCCTAGCGGGCACTTGGACTATGTAAGTTCCCTAGCGCGCACTTGGACTCTGCATGTTCCTTACGGACACTTGAACTATGTAAGTTAACTACCGGGCCCTTGGACGATGTAGGTTAACTAGCGGGCCCTTGCACTATGTAGGCTAACTAGCGGGCCCATGGATTATGTAGGTTTACTAGCAGGCACTTGGACTATCTAGGTTAACCAGCGGGCACTTGGACTATGTAGTTTCCCTAGCGGGCATTTGGACTATTTATGTTACCTCGCGGGCACTTGGACTATGTAGGTTACCTAGCGGGCACTTGGACTATCTAGGTTACCTAGCAGGCACTCTGACTATCTAGGTTAACTAACAGGCACTTGGACTATGTAGGTTGCCTAGAGGGCACTTGGATTATGTAGGTTCCCTATCGCGCACTTTGACTATGTAGGTTAACTAGCGGGCACTTGGACTGTCTAGGTTACCTAGTGGGCAGTTGGATTATCTCAGTTAACGAACGGGCACTTTGATTATCTATAACGAACGGGCACTTGGAATATGTAGGTTACCTAACCGCCACTTGGACTATCTAGATTAGCTAACAGGCACTTGGACTATCTAGGTTCCCTTGAGGGCACTTGTACTATCTAGGTTACCTAGCTGGCACTTTGACTATGTAAGTCAACTAGCGGGCCATTGGAGTATCTAGGATAGCCAACGGGCACTTAGATTATGTAGCTTAACTAGCTGGAACATGGAATATGTAGGTTAAGGAGCGGACACTTGCACAATGAAGGTTAACTAGCGGGCACATGGACTATGTAGGTTTACTATCGGGCCCTTGGCTATCTAGGTTCCCTAAAGGGCACTTGGACTATCTTGGTTACCTAGCGGGCACTTGGACTATGTAGGCTAACTAGGGGGCCCTTTGACGATCTAGGTTACCTAGTGGGTACTTTAACTATCTAGGTTACCTAGCGGGCACTTGGACTATGTACGTTTCCTAGCAGGCACTTGGACTATCTATGTTAACTAGCGGGCACTTGGAATATGTAGGTTAACTAGCGGACACTTGCACTATGTAGGTTACCTAGCAGGCACTTGGACTATCTAGGTTAACTAGCGGGCACTTGGACTATGTAGGTCAACTAGCGGGCCCTTGGACTATCTAGGTTAGCCAACGGGAACTGAGATTATGTAGGTTAACTAGCGGGCACTTGGAATATGTAGGTAAAATAGCGGACACGGGCACTATGAAGATCAACTAGCGGGCCCATGGACTATGTAGGTTTACTAGCGGGCCCTTGGACTATCTAGGTTCCCTAAAGGGCACTTGGACTATCTAGGTTACCGAACGGGCACTTGGACTATCTAGGTTACCTAGCGGGCACTTGGACTATGTAGGCTAACTAGGGGGCCCTTGGACGATCTAGGTTACCTAGCGGGTTCTTGAACTATCTAGGTTAACTAGCGGGCACTTGCAGTATCTAGGTTACCTAGCGGGCACTTGGACTATGTACGTTCCCTAGCGGGCACTTGGACTATCTATGTTAACTAGCGGGCACTTGGAATATGTAGGTTAACTAGCGGACACATGCACTATGTAGGTTACCTAGCAGGCACTTGGACTATCTAGGTTAACTAGCGGGCACTTGGACTATCTAGGATAACTAGCGTGCACTTGGACTATGTAGGTTCCTTAGCGGGCACTTGGACTATCTAGGTTGCCTAGCGGGCACTTGGACGATATAGGTTAACTAGCGTGCCCTTGGAATATCTAGGTTACGTAGCGGGCACTTGGTATATAGGTTAACTAGCGGGCACTTGGACTATGTAGGTTAACTAGAGGACACGTGGACTATCTAGGTTAATTAGTGGACCCTTGGACTATGTAGGTTAACTAGCGGGCACTTGGACAATCTAGGTTAACTAGCGGGCACTTGAAAGATCTAGGATAACTAGCGGGCACTTGGACTATCAAAGTAAACAAGTGAGCCCTTGGACTATGTAGGTTAACTAGCGGGCCCTTGGACTATCAAGGCTACCTAGCGGGCACTTGGATTATATAGGTTACCTGGCAGGCACTTGAACTATCTACGTTACCTAGCGGGTACTTGGAGTATGTAGGTTATCTACCGGGCTGTTGGATTATCTAGGTTACCGAGCGGGCACTTGGACTATCTAGGTTAACTAACGGGCACTTGGACTATGTAGGTTCCCTAGCGGGCCCTTGGACTATGTAGGTTCCCTATCGGGCACTTGGACTATGTGGGTTCCCTAGCGGGCATTTGGACTATCTAGGTTACCTAACGGGCACTTGGACTATATAGGTCCCCTAGCGGGCACTTGGATTATGTAGGTTCCCTATCGGGCACTTGGAGAATGTAGGTTAACTAGGGGGCACTAGGACAATGTAGGTTGCCTAGCGGGCCCTTGGACTATCTAGGTTACATTGGGGGAACCTAGACTATGTAGGTTAACTAGTGGGCACTTGGACTATCTAGGTTACCTAGCAGGCATTTGGACTATGTACGTTCCCTAGCAGGCCCTTGGACTATCTAGGTTACCTAGCGGGCACTTAGACTATGTATGTTACCTAGCGGGCACTTGGACTTTGTATGTTTCCTAGCGGGTACTTGGACTAGATAGGTTCCCTAGTGGGCACAAGTTCTATCTAGGTTAATTAGCAGGCACTTGGACCATCTAGGTTAACTAGCGGGCATTTGGACTATTAGGGCCCCTAGCGGGCATTTGGACTATATTGGTTACCTAGCGGGCACTTGGACTATGTAGGTTAACGAACGGGCACTTGGACTATGTTGGTAACCTAGTGGTCACTTGAAATGTCTAGGTTACCTCGCGGGCACTTGGACTATGTAGGTTAACTAGCGGGCACTTGGACTATGTAGATTAACTAGCGGCACTTGAATTATCTACATTAACTAGCGGGCCCTTGGACTATGTAGATTCCCTAGCGGGCATTTGGACTATTTAGGTTACCTAGCGGGCACTTGGACTATGTAGGTTACCTAGCGGGCACTTGGACTATCTAGGCTACCTGGCAGGCACTTGAACTATCTACGTTACCTAGCGGGTACTTGGAGTATGTAGGTTACCTACCGGGCTGTTGGACTATCTAGGTTACCTAGCGGGCACATGGACTATCTAGGTTAACTAACGGGCACTTGGACTATGTAGGTTCCCTAGCGGGCCCTTGGACTATGTAGGTTCCCTATCGGGCACTTGGACTATGTGGGTTCCCTAGCGGGCATTTGGACTATCTAGGTGACCTAACGGGCACTTGGACTATATAGGTTCCCTACCGGGCACTTGGATTATGTAGGTTCCCTATCGGGCACTTGGACTTTGTAGGTTAACTAGCGGGCATTTGGACCATGTAGTTTACCTATTGGGTACTTGGACTATGTAGGTTACCTATCGGGCACTTGGAGAATGTAGGTTAACTAGGGGGGACTAGGACAATGTAGGTTACCTAGCGGGCCCTTGGACTATCTAGGTTACCTAGGGGGAACCTGGACTATGTAGGTTAACTAGTGGGCACTTGGACAATCTAGGTTACCTAGCAGGCATTTGGACTATGTACGTTCCCTAGCAGGCCCTTGGACTATCTAGGTTACCTAGCGGGCACTTAGACTATGTATGTTACCTAGCGGGCACTTGGACTATGTACGTTTCCTAGCGGGTACTTGGACTAGATAGGTTCCCTAGCGGGCACTTGGTCTATCTAGGTTAACTAGCGGGCACTTGGACTATCTAGGTGACCTAACGGGCACATGGACTATATAGGTTCCCTAGCGGGCACTTGCATTATGTAGGTTCCCTATCGGGCACTTGGACTTTGTAGGTTAACTAGCGGGCATTTGGACCATGTAGTTTACCTAGCGGGCACTTGGACTATGTACATTTCCTAGCGGGTACTTGGACTAGATAGGTTCCCTAGCGGGCACTTGGTCTATCTAGGTTAACTAGCGGGCACTTGGACTATCTAGGTTAACTATCGGGCATTTGGACTATCAGGGCCCCTAGCGGGCATTTGAACTATATTGGTTACCTAGCGGGCACTTGGACTATGTAGGGTAACGAACGGGCACTTGGACTATAGGTAGCCTAGTGGTCACTTGAAATGTTTAGGTTACCTCTCGGGCACTTGGACTATGTAGGTTAACTAGCTGGCACTTGGACTATGTAGATTAACTAGCGGCACTTGGATTATCTACATTAACTAGCGGGCCCTTGGACTATGTAGATTCCCTAGCGGGCACTTGGACTATCTAGGTTACCTAGCAGGCACTTTGACTATCTAGGTTAACTAAAGGGCACTTGGACTATGTAGGTTAACTAGCGGGCACTTGGACTGTCTAAGTTACCTAGTGGGCACTTGGATTATATCGGTTAACGAATGGGCAATTGGATTATCTAGGTTAACGAACGGGCACTTGGACTATGTAGGTTACCTAGCCGCCACATGGACTATCTAGGTTAGCTATCAGGCACTTTTACAATCTAGGTAACCTAGCTGGCACTTTGACTATGTAAGTCAACTAGTGGGCCCTTGGACTATATAGGTTAGCCAACGGGCACTTAGATTATGTAGGTTAACTAGCGGGCACTTGGGCTATCTATGTTAACTAGCGGGCACTTGTAATATGTAGGTTAACTAGCAGACACTTGCAATAGGTAGGTTACCTAGCAGGCACTTGGACTATCTAGGTTAACTAACGGGCACTTGGACTATCTAGGAAAACTAGCATGCACTTGGACTATGTAGGTTACTTAGCGGGCACTTGGACTATCTAGGTTGCCTCGCGGGCACTTGGACGATAGAGGTTAACTAGCGTGCCCTTGGAATATCTAGGTTACGTAGTGGGCACTTGGTATATAGGTTAACTAGTGGGCCCTTGGAATATGTAGTTTAACTAGCGGGCACTTGGACAATCTAGGTTAACTAGAGGGCACTTGGAAGATCGAGGTTAACTAGCGGGCACTTGGACTATCAAAGTGAACATGTGAGCCCTTGGATAATGTAGGTTAACTAGCGGGCCCTTGGAGTATCTAGGTTACCTAGCGGGCACTTGGACTATGTACGTTTCCTAGCAGGCACTTGGACTATCTATGTTAACTAGCGGGCACTTGGAATATGTAGGTTAACTAGCGGACACTTGCACTATGTAGGTTACCTAGCAGGCACTTGGACTATCTAGGTTAACTAGCGGGCACTTGGACTATGTAGGTCAACTAGCGGGCCCTTGGACTATCTAGGTTAGCCAACGGGAACTGAGATTATGTAGGTTAACTAGCGGGCACTTGGAATATGTAGGTAAAATAGCGGACACGGGCACTATGAAGATCAACTAGCGGGCCCATGGACTATGTAGGTTTACTAGCGGGCCCTTGGACTATCTAGGTTCCCTAAAGGGCACTTGGACTATCTAGGTTACCGAACGGGCACTTGGACTATCTAGGTTACCTAGCGGGCACTTGGACTATGTAGGCTAACTAGGGGGCCCTTGGACGATCTAGGTTACCTAGCGGGTTCTTGAACTATCTAGGTTAACTAGCGGGCACTTGCAGTATCTAGGTTACCTAGCGGGCACTTGGACTATGTACGTTCCCTAGCGGGCACTTGGACTATCTATGTTAACTAGCGGGCACTTGGAATATGTAGGTTAACTAGCGGACACATGCACTATGTAGGTTACCTAGCAGGCACTTGGACTATCTAGGTTAACTAGCGGGCACTTGGACTATCTAGGATAACTAGCGTGCACTTGGACTATGTAGGTTCCTTAGCGGGCACTTGGACTATCTAGGTTGCCTAGCGGGCACTTGGACGATATAGGTTAACTAGCGTGCCCTTGGAATATCTAGGTTACGTAGCGGGCACTTGGTATATAGGTTAACTAGCGGGCACTTGGACTATGTAGGTTAACTAGAGGACACGTGGACTATCTAGGTTAATTAGTGGACCCTTGGACTATGTAGGTTAACAAGCGGACACTTGGACAATCTAGGTTAACTAGCGGGCACTTGAAAGATCTAGGATAACTAGCGGGCACTTGGACTATCAAAGTAAACAAGTGAGCCCTTGGACTATGTAGGTTAACTAGCGGGCCCTTGGACTATCAAGGCTACCTAGCGGGCACTTGGATTATATAGGTTACCTGGCAGGCACTTGAACTATCTACGTTACCTAGCGGGTACTTGGAGTATGTAGGTTATCTACCGGGCTGTTGGATTATCTAGGTTACCGAGCGGGCACTTGGACTATCTAGGTTAACTAACGGGCACTTGGACTATGTAGGTTCCCTAGCGGGCCCTTGGACTATGTAGGTTCCCTATCGGGCACTTGGACTATGTGGGTTCCCTAGCAGGCATTTGGACTATCTAGGTTACCTAACGGGCACTTGGACTATATAGGTCCCCTAGCGGGCACTTGGATTATGTAGGTTCCCTATCGGGCACTTGGAGAATGTAGGTTAACTAGGGGGCACTAGGACAATGTAGGTTGCCTAGCGGGCCCTTGGACTATCTAGGTTACATTGGGGGAACCTAGACTATGTAGGTTAACTAGTGGGCACTTGGACTATCTAGGTTACCTAGCAGGCATTTGGACTATGTACGTTCCCTAGCAGGCCCTTGGACTATCTAGGTTACCTAGCGGGCACTTAGACTATGTATGTTACCTAGCGGGCACTTGGACTTTGTATGTTTCCTAGCGGGTACTTGGACTAGATAGGTTCCCTAGTGGGCACAAGTTCTATCTAGGTTAATTAGCAGGCACTTGGACCATCTAGGTTAACTAGCGGGCATTTGGACTATTAGGGCCCCTAGCGGGCATTTGGACTATATTGGTTACCTAGCGGGCACTTGGACTATGTAGGTTAACGAACGGGCACTTGGACTATGTTGGTAACCTAGTGGTCACTTGAAATGTCTAGTTTACCTCGCGGGCACTTGGACTATGTAGGTTAACTAGCGGGCACTTGGACTATGTAGATTAACTAGCGGCACTTGAATTATCTACATTAACTAGCGGGCCCTTGGACTATGTAGATTCCCTAGCGGGCATTTGGACTATTTAGGTTACCTAGCGGGCACTTGGACTATGTAGGTTACCTAGCGGGCACTTGGACTATCTAGGTTACCTAGCAGGCACTTTGACTATCTAGGTTAACTAAAGGGCACTTGGACTATCAAAGTGAAAAAGTGAGCCCTTGAACTATGTAGGTTAACTAGCGGGCCCTTGGACTATCTAGGTTACCTAGCGGGCACTTGGACTATATAGGTTACCTAGCGGGCACTTGGATTATCTAGGCTACCTGGCAGGCACTTGAACTATCTACGTTACCTAGCGGGTACTTGGAGTATGTAGGTTACCTACCGGGCTGTTGGACTATCTAGGTTACCTAGCGGGCACATGGACTATCTAGGTTAACTAACGGGCACTTGGACTATGTAGGTTCCCTAGCGGGCCCTTGGACGATGTAGGTTTCCTATCGGGCACTTGGACTATGTGGGTTCCCTAGCGGGCATTTGGACTATCTAGGTGACCTAACGGGCACTTGGACTATATAGGTTCCCTAGCGGGCACTTGGATTATGTAGGTTCCCTATCGGGCACTTGGACTTTGTAGGTTAAGTAGCGGGCATTTGGACCATGTAGTTTACCTATTGGGTACTTGGACTATGTAGGTTACCTATCGGGCACTTGGAGAATGTAGGTTAACTAGGGGGGACTAGGACAATGTAGGTTACCTAGCGGGCCCTTGGACTATCTAGGTTACCTAGGGGGAACCTGGACTATGTAGGTTAACTAGTGGGCACTTGGACAATCTAGGTTACCTAGCAGGCATTTGGACTATGTACGTTCCCTAGCAGGCCCTTGGACTATCTAGGTTACCTAGCGGGCACTTAGACTATGTATGTTACCTAGCGGGCACTTGGACTATGTACGTTTCCTAGCGGGTACTTGGACTAGATAGGTTCCCTAGCGGGCACTTGGTCTATCTAGGTTAACTAGCGGGCACTTGGACTATCTAGGTGACCTAACGGGCACATGGACTATATAGGTTCCCTAGCGGGCACTTGCATTATGTAGGTTCCCTATCGGGCACTTGGACTTTGTAGGTTAACTAGCGGGCATTTGGACCATGTAGTTTACCTAGCGGGCACTTGGACTATGTACATTTCCTAGCGGGTACTTGGACTAGATAGGTTCCCTAGCGGGCACTTGGTCTATCTAGGTTAACTAGCGGGCACTTGGACTATCTAGGTTAACTATCGGGCATTTGGACTATCAGGGCCCCTAGCGGGCATTTGAACTATATTGGTTACCTAGCGGGCACTTGGACTATGTAGGGTAACGAACGGGCACTTGGACTATAGGTAGCCTAGTGGTCACTTGAAATGTTTAGGTTACCTCTCGGGCACTTGGACTATGTAGGTTAACTAGCTGGCACTTGGACTATGTAGATTAACTAGCGGCACTTGGATTATCTACATTAACTAGCGGGCCCTTGGACTATGTAGATTCCCTAGCGGGCACTTGGACTATCTAGGTTACCTAGCAGGCACTTTGACTATCTAGGTTAACTAAAGGGCACTTGGACTATGTAGGTTAACTAGCGGGCACTTGGACTGTCTAAGTTACCTAGTGGGCACTTGGATTATATCGGTTAACGAATGGGCAATTGGATTATCTAGGTTAACGAACGGGCACTTGGACTATGTAGGTTACCTAGCCGCCACTTGGACTATCTAGGTTAGCTATCAGGCACTTGTACAATCTAGGTAACCTAGCTGGCACTTTGACTATGTAAGTCAACTAGCGGGCCCTTGGACTATATAGGTTAGCCAACGGGCACTTAGATTATGTAGGTTAACTAGCGGGCACTTGTAATATGTAGGTTAACTAGCAGACACTTGCAATAGGTAGGTTACCTAGCAGGCACTTGGACTATCTAGGTTAACTAACGGGCACTTGGACTATCTAGGAAAACTAGCATGCACTTGGACTATGTAGGTTCCTTAGCGGGCACTTGGACTATCTAGGTTGCCTCGCGGGCAATTGGACGATAGAGGTTAACTAGCGTGCCCTTGGAATATCTAGGTTACGTAGTGCGCACTTGGTATATAGGTTAACTAGTGGGCCCTTGGAATATGTAGGTTAACTAGCGGGCACTTGGACAATCTAGGTTAACTAGAGGGCACTTGGAAGATCGAGGTTAACTAGCGGGCACTTGGACTATCAAAGTGAACATGTGAGCCCTTGGATTATGTAAGTTAACTAGCGGGCCCTTGGAGTATCTAGGTTACCTAGCGGGCATTTGGACTGTCTAGGTTACCTAGCGGGCACTTGGATTTCAAGGTTAACGAACGGGCTCTTGGACTATGTAGGTTGCCTAGCGGGCACTTGGACTATCTAGGTTAGGTAACGGGCACTTGGACTATCTAGGTTACCTAGCGGGAACTTGGACAATGTAAGTTACCTAGCAGGCACTTGGACTATCTACGTTACCTAACGGGCACTTTGACTATCTAGGTTACATAGCGGGCACTTGGACTATGTAGGTTAACTAGCGAGCACTTGGACTCTAGGTTATCTAGCGGACACTTGGACTATCTAGGTTACCTAGCGGGCCTTTGGACTATGTAGGTTACCTAACGGGCACTTGGACTATCTAGGTTACCTAGCGGGCACTTGGACTCTGTAGGTTAACTAGCGGGCCCTTGGACGATGTAGGTTAACTAGCGGGCCCTTTGACTATGTAGGTTTACTAGCGTGCACTTGGAAGATCTAGGTAAACTAGCGGGTACTTGGACTACGTAGGTTAACTAGCGAGCCTTTGGACTATGTAGATTAACTAGCGGCACTTGGACTATCTACGTTAACTAGCGGGCCCTTGGACTATGTATATTGCCTAGCGGGCACTTGGACTATGTATGTTCCAGAGCGGGCACGTTGACTATGTAGGTTCCCTAGCAGGCACTTGGACTATGTAGGTTCCCTAGCAGGCACTTGGACTATGTAGGTTAACTAGCAGACACTTGCACGATGTCAGTTAACTAGCAGGTACTTGAACTATGTAGATTAACTAGCGGCACTTGGACTATCTACATTAACTAGCGGGCCCTTGGACTATGTAGATTCCCTAGCGGGCACTTGGACTATGTAGGTTCCCTAGCGGGCACTTGGACTCTCTATGTTCCCTAGCGGGCACTTGGACTATGTATGTTCCCTACGGACACTTGAATTATGTAAGTTAACTACCGGGCATTTTGACTATGTAGGTTAACTAGCGGGCCCTTGGACTATCTAGGTTACCGAACGGGCATTTGGACAATGTAGGTAACCTAGCGGGCACTTGAAGAGTCTAGGTTACCTATCGGGCACTTGGACTTCTAGGTTAACGAACGGGCACTTGGACTATGTATGTTGCATAGCGGGCAATTGGACTATCTAGGTTAGGTAACAGGCACTTGGACTATCTAGGTTTCTTAGCGGGCACTTGGACGATCTAGGTTAACTAGCGTGCACTTGGACTATCTAGGTTTTTAGCGGGTACTTGGACTATGTAGGTTAACTAGCGGGACCTTGGACTATGTAGATTAACTAGCGGAATTGGACTATCTACGTTAACTAGCGGGCCCTTGGACTATGTAGATTCCCTAGCGGGCATTTGGACTATATAGATAACGTAGCGGGCAATTAGATTTTGTAGGTTACCTAGTGGCACAAGAACTATCTAGGTTACCTAGCTGGCACTTGAACTATCTAGGTTATAGCGGGTTCTTGGAGTATGTAGGTTACCTAGCCGGCTGTTGGACTATCTAAGTTACCAAGCGGGCACTGGGACTATCTTGGTTAACTAACGGGCACTTGGACTATGTAGGTTCCCTAGCGGGCCCTTGGACTATGTAGGTTCCCTAGCGGGCACTTGGACTATGTGGATTCCCTAGCGGGCATTTGGACTATCTAGGTTACCTAACGGGAACTTGGACTATGTAGGTTACCTAGCGGGCACTTGGACTATGTAGATTAACTAGCGGCACTTGAATTATCTACATTAACTAGCGGGCCCTTGGACTATGTAGATTCCCTAGCGGGCATTTGGACTATTTAGGTTACCTAGCGGGCACTTGGACTATGTAGGTTACCTAGCGGGCACTTGGACTATCTAGGTTACCTAGGAGGCACTTTGACTATCTAGGTTAACTAAAGGGCACTTGGACTATCAAAGTGAAAAAGTGAGCCCTTGAACTATGTAGGTTAACTAGCGGGCCCTTGGACTATCTAGGTTACCTAGCGGGCACTTGGACTATATAGGTTACCTAGCGGGCACTTGGACTATCTAGGCTACCTGGCAGGCACTTGAACTATCTACGTTACCTAGCGGGTACTTGGAGTATGTAGGTTACCTACCGGGCTGTTGGACTATCTAGGTTACCTAGCGGGCACATGGACTATCTAGGTTAACTAACGGGCACTTGGACTATGTAGGTTCCCTAGCGGGCCCTTGGACTATGTAGGTTCCCTATCGGGCACTTGGACTATGTGGGTTCCCTAGCGGGCATTTGGACTATCTAGGTGACCTAACGGGCACTTGGACTATATAGGTTCCCTAGCGGGCACTTGGATTATGTAGGTTCCCTATCGGGCACTTGGACTTTGTAGGTTAACTAGCGGGCATTTGGACCATGTAGTTTACCTATTGGGTACTTGGACTATGTAGGTTACCTATCGGGCACTTGGAGAATGTAGGTTAACTAGGGGGGACTAGGACAATGTAGGTTACCTAGCGGGCCCTTGGACTATCTAGGTTACCTAGGGGGAACCTGGACTATGTAGGTTAACTAGTGGGCACTTGGACAATCTAGGTTACCTAGCAGGCATTTGGACTATGTACGTTCCCTAGCAGGCCCTTGGACTATCTAGGTTACCTAGCGGGCACTTAGACTATGTATGTTACCTAGCGGGCACTTGGACTATGTACGTTTCCTAGCGGGTACTTGGACTAGATAGGTTCCCTAGCGGGCACTTGGTCTATCTAGGTTAACTAGCGGGCACTTGGACTATCTAGGTGACCTAACGGGCACATGGACTATATAGGTTCCCTAGCGGGCACTTGCATTATGTAGGTTCCCTATCGGGCACTTGGACTTTGTAGGTTAACTAGCGGGCATTTGGACCATGTAGTTTACCTAGCGGGCACTTGGACTATGTACATTTCCTAGCGGGTACTTGGACTAGATAGGTTCCCTAGCGGGCACTTGGTCTATCTAGGTTAACTAGCGGGCACTTGGACTATCTAGGTTAACTATCGGGCATTTGGACTATCAGGGCCCCTAGCGGGCATTTGAACTATATTGGTTACCTAGCGGGCACTTGGACTATGTAGGGTAACGAACGGGCACTTGGACTATAGGTAGCCTAGTGGTCACTTGAAATGTTTAGGTTACCTCTCGGGCACTTGGACTATGTAGGTTAACTAGCTGGCACTTGGACTATGTAGATTAACTAGCGGCACTTGGATTATCTACATTAACTAGCGGGCCCTTGGACTATGTAGATTCCCTAGCGGGCACTTGGACTATCTAGGTTACCTAGCAGGCACTTTGACTATCTAGGTTAACTAAAGGGCACTTGGACTATGTAGGTTAACTAGCGGGCACTTGGACTGTCTAAGTTACCTAGTGGGCACTTGGATTATATCGGTTAACGAATGGGCAATTGGATTATCTAGGTTAACGAACGGGCACTTGGACTATGTAGGTTACCTAGCCGCCACATGGACTATCTAGGTTAGCTATCAGGCACTTTTACAATCTAGGTAACCTAGCTGGCACTTTGACTATGTAAGTCAACTAGTGGGCCCTTGGACTATATAGGTTAGCCAACGGGCACTTAGATTATGTAGGTTAACTAGCGGGCACTTGGGCTATCTATGTTAACTAGCGGGCACTTGTAATATGTAGGTTAACTAGCAGACACTTGCAATAGGTAGGTTACCTAGCAGGCACTTGGACTATCTAGGTTAACTAACGGGCACTTGGACTATCTAGGAAAACTAGCATGCACTTGGACTATGTAGGTTACTTAGCGGGCACTTGGACTATCTAGGTTGCCTCGCGGGCACTTGGACGATAGAGGTTAACTAGCGTGCCCTTGGAATATCTAGGTTACGTAGTGGGCACTTGGTATATAGGTTAACTAGTGGGCCCTTGGAATATGTAGTTTAACTAGCGGGCACTTGGACAATCTAGGTTAACTAGAGGGCACTTGGAAGATCGAGGTTAACTAGCGGGCACTTGGACTATCAAAGTGAACATGTGAGCCCTTGGATAATGTAGGTTAACTAGCGGGCCCTTGGAGTATCTAGGTTACCTAGCGGGCACTTGGACTATGTACGTTTCCTAGCAGGCACTTGGACTATCTATGTTAACTAGCGGGCACTTGGAATATGTAGGTTAACTAGCGGACACTTGCACTATGTAGGTTACCTAGCAGGCACTTGGACTATCTAGGTTAACTAGCGGGCACTTGGACTATGTAGGTCAACTAGCGGGCCCTTGGACTATCTAGGTTAGCCAACGGGAACTGAGATTATGTAGGTTAACTAGCGGGCACTTGGAATATGTAGGTAAAATAGCGGACACGGGCACTATGAAGATCAACTAGCGGGCCCATGGACTATGTAGGTTTACTAGCGGGCCCTTGGACTATCTAGGTTCCCTAAAGGGCACTTGGACTATCTAGGTTACCGAACGGGCACTTGGACTATCTAGGTTACCTAGCGGGCACTTGGACTATGTAGGCTAACTAGGGGGCCCTTGGACGATCTAGGTTACCTAGCGGGTTCTTGAACTATCTAGGTTAACTAGCGGGCACTTGCAGTATCTAGGTTACCTAGCGGGCACTTGGACTATGTACGTTCCCTAGCGGGCACTTGGACTATCTATGTTAACTAGCGGGCACTTGGAATATGTAGGTTAACTAGCGGACACATGCACTATGTAGGTTACCTAGCAGGCACTTGGACTATCTAGGTTAACTAGCGGGCACTTGGACTATCTAGGATAACTAGCGTGCACTTGGACTATGTAGGTTCCTTAGCGGGCACTTGGACTATCTAGGTTGCCTAGCGGGCACTTGGACGATATAGGTTAACTAGCGTGCCCTTGGAATATCTAGGTTACGTAGCGGGCACTTGGTATATAGGTTAACTAGCGGGCACTTGGACTATGTAGGTTAACTAGAGGACACGTGGACTATCTAGGTTAATTAGTGGACCCTTGGACTATGTAGGTTAACTAGCGGGCACTTGGACAATCTAGGTTAACTAGCGGGCACTTGAAAGATCTAGGATAACTAGCGGGCACTTGGACTATCAAAGTAAACAAGTGAGCCCTTGGACTATGTAGGTTAACTAGCGGGCCCTTGGACTATCAAGGCTACCTAGCGGGCACTTGGATTATATAGGTTACCTGGCAGGCACTTGAACTATCTACGTTACCTAGCGGGTACTTGGAGTATGTAGGTTATCTACCGGGCTGTTGGATTATCTAGGTTACCGAGCGGGCACTTGGACTATCTAGGTTAACTAACGGGCACTTGGACTATGTAGGTTCCCTAGCGGGCCCTTGGACTATGTAGGTTCCCTATCGGGCACTTGGACTATGTGGGTTCCCTAGCAGGCATTTGGACTATCTAGGTTACCTAACGGGCACTTGGACTATATAGGTCCCCTAGCGGGCACTTGGATTATGTAGGTTCCCTATCGGGCACTTGGAGAATGTAGGTTAACTAGGGGGCACTAGGACAATGTAGGTTGCCTAGCGGGCCCTTGGACTATCTAGGTTACATTGGGGGAACCTAGACTATGTAGGTTAACTAGTGGGCACTTGGACTATCTAGGTTACCTAGCAGGCATTTGGACTATGTACGTTCCCTAGCAGGCCCTTGGACTATCTAGGTTACCTAGCGGGCACTTAGACTATGTATGTTACCTAGCGGGCACTTGGACTTTGTATGTTTCCTAGCGGGTACTTGGACTAGATAGGTTCCCTAGTGGGCACAAGTTCTATCTAGGTTAATTAGCAGGCACTTGGACCATCTAGGTTAACTAGCGGGCATTTGGACTATTAGGGCCCCTAGCGGGCATTTGGACTATATTGGTTACCTAGCAGGCACTTGGACTATGTAGGTTAACGAACGGGCACTTGGACTATGTTGGTAACCTAGTGGTCACTTGAAATGTCTAGTTTACCTCGCGGGCACTTGGACTATGTAGGTTAACTAGCGGGCACTTGGACTATGTAGATTAACTAGCGGCACTTGAATTATCTACATTAACTAGCGGGCCCTTGGACTATGTAGATTCCCTAGCGGGCATTTGGACTATTTAGGTTACCTAGCGGGCACTTGGACTATGTAGGTTACCTAGCGGGCACTTGGACTATCTAGGTTACCTAGCAGGCACTTTGACTATCTAGGTTAACTAAAGGGCACTTGGACTATCAAAGTGAAAAAGTGAGCCCTTGAACTATGTAGGTTAACTAGCGGGCCCTTGGACTATCTAGGTTACCTAGCGGGCACTTGGACTATATAGGTTACCTAGCGGGCACTTGGATTATCTAGGCTACCTGGCAGGCACTTGAACTATCTACGTTACCTAGCGGGTACTTGGAGTATGTAGGTTACCTACCGGGCTGTTGGACTATCTAGGTTACCTAGCGGGCACATGGACTATCTAGGTTAACTAACGGGCACTTGGACTATGTAGGTTCCCTAGCGGGCCCTTGGACGATGTAGGTTTCCTATCGGGCACTTGGACTATGTGGGTTCCCTAGCGGGCATTTGGACTATCTAGGTGACCTAACGGGCACTTGGACTATATAGGTTCCCTACCGGGCACTTGGATTATGTAGGTTCCCTATCGGGCACTTGGACTTTGTAGGTTAACTAGCGGGCATTTGGACCATGTAGTTTACCTATTGGGTACTTGGACTATGTAGGTTACCTATCGGGCACTTGGAGAATGTAGGTTAACTAGGGGGGACTAGGACAATGTAGGTTACCTAGCGGGCCCTTGGACTATCTAGGTTACCTAGGGGGAACCTGGACTATGTAGGTTAACTAGTGGGCACTTGGACAATCTAGGTTACCTAGCAGGCATTTGGACTATGTACGTTCCCTAGCAGGCCCTTGGACTATCTAGGTTACCTAGCGGGCACTTAGACTATGTATGTTACCTAGCGGGCACTTGGACTATGTACGTTTCCTAGCGGGTACTTGGACTAGATAGGTTCCCTAGCGGGCACTTGGTCTATCTAGGTTAACTAGCGGGCACTTGGACTATCTAGGTGACCTAACGGGCACATGGACTATATAGGTTCCCTAGCGGGCACTTGCATTATGTAGGTTCCCTATCGGGCACTTGGACTTTGTAGGTTAACTAGCGGGCATTTGGACCATGTAGTTTACCTAGCGGGCACTTGGACTATGTACATTTCCTAGCGGGTACTTGGACTAGATAGGTTCCCTAGCGGGCACTTGGTCTATCTAGGTTAACTAGCGGGCACTTGGACTATCTAGGTTAACTATCGGGCATTTGGACTATCAGGGCCCCTAGCGGGCATTTGAACTATATTGGTTACCTAGCGGGCACTTGGACTATGTAGGGTAACGAACGGGCACTTGGACTATAGGTAGCCTAGTGGTCACTTGAAATGTTTAGGTTACCTCTCGGGCACTTGGACTATGTAGGTTAACTAGCTGGCACTTGGACTATGTAGATTAACTAGCGGCACTTGGATTATCTACATTAACTAGCGGGCCCTTGGACTATGTAGATTCCCTAGCGGGCACTTGGACTATCTAGGTTACCTAGCAGGCACTTTGACTATCTAGGTTAACTAAAGGGCACTTGGACTATGTAGGTTAACTAGCGGGCACTTGGACTGTCTAAGTTACCTAGTGGGCACTTGGATTATATCGGTTAACGAATGGGCAATTGGATTATCTAGGTTAACGAACGGGCACTTGGACTATGTAGGTTACCTAGCCGCCACTTGGACTATCTAGGTTAGCTATCAGGCACTTGTACAATCTAGGTAACCTAGCTGGCACTTTGACTATGTAAGTCAACTAGCGGGCCCTTGGACTATATAGGTTAGCCAACGGGCACTTAGATTATGTAGGTTAACTAGCGGGCACTTGTAATATGTAGGTTAACTAGCAGACACTTGCAATAGGTAGGTTACCTAGCAGGCACTTGGACTATCTAGGTTAACTAACGGGCACTTGGACTATCTAGGAAAACTAGCATGCACTTGGACTATGTAGGTTCCTTAGCGGGCACTTGGACTATCTAGGTTGCCTCGCGGGCAATTGGACGATAGAGGTTAACTAGCGTGCCCTTGGAATATCTAGGTTACGTAGTGCGCACTTGGTATATAGGTTAACTAGTGGGCCCTTGGAATATGTAGGTTAACTAGCGGGCACTTGGACAATCTAGGTTAACTAGAGGGCACTTGGAAGATCGAGGTTAACTAGCGGGCACTTGGACTATCAAAGTGAACATGTGAGCCCTTGGATTATGTAAGTTAACTAGCGGGCCCTTGGAGTATCTAGGTTACCTAGCGGGCACTTGGACTGTCTAGGTTACCTAGCGGGCACTTGGATTTCAAGGTTAACGAACGGGCTCTTGGACTATGTAGGTTGCCTAGCGGGCACTTGGACTATCTAGGTTAGGTAACGGGCACTTGGACTATCTAGGTTACCTAGCGGGAACTTGGACAATGTAAGTTACCTAGCAGGCACTTGGACTATCTACGTTACCTAACGGGCACTTTGACTATCTAGGTTACATAGCGGGCACTTGGACTATGTAGGTTAACTAGCGAGCACTTGGACTCTAGGTTATCTAGCGGACACTTGGACTATCTAGGTTACCTAGCGGGCCTTTGGACTATGTAGGTTACCTAACGGGCACTTGGACTATCTAGGTTACCTAGCGGGCACTTGGACTCTGTAGGTTAACTAGCGGGCCCTTGGACGATGTAGGTTAACTAGCGGGCCCTTTGACTATGTAGGTTTACTAGCGTGCACTTGGAAGATCTAGGTAAACTAGCGGGTACTTGGACTACGTAGGTTAACTAGCGAGCCTTTGGACTATGTAGATTAACTAGCGGCACTTGGACTATCTACGTTAACTAGCGGGCCCTTGGACTATGTATATTGCCTAGCGGGCACTTGGACTATGTATGTTCCAGAGCGGGCACGTTGACTATGTAGGTTCCCTAGCAGGCACTTGGACTATGTAGGTTCCCTAGCGGGCACTTGGACTATGTAGGTTAACTAGCAGACACTTGCACGATGTCAGTTAACTAGCAGGTACTTGAACTATGTAGATTAACTAGCGGCACTTGGACTATCTACATTAACTAGCGGGCCCTTGGACTATGTAGATTCCCTAGCGGGCACTTGGACTATGTAGGTTCCCTAGCGGGCACTTGGACTCTCTATGTTCCCTAGCGGGCACTTGGACTATGTATGTTCCCTACGGACACTTGAATTATGTAAGTTAACTACCGGGCATTTTGACTATGTAGGTTAACTAGCGGGCCCTTGGACTATCTAGGTTACCGAACGGACATTTGGACAATGTAGGTAACCTAGCGGGCACTTGAAGAGTCTAGGTTACCTATCGGGCACTTGGACTTCTAGGTTAACGAACGGGCACTTGGACTATGTATGTTGCATAGCGGGCAATTGGACTATCTAGGTTAGGTAACAGGCACTTGGACTATCTAGGTTTCTTAGCGGGCACTTGGACGATCTAGGTTAACTAGCGTGCACTTGGACTATCTAGGTTTTTAGCGGGTACTTGGACTATGTAGGTTAACTAGCGGGACCTTGGACTATGTAGATTAACTAGCGGAATTGGACTATCTACGTTAACTAGCGGGCCCTTGGACTATGTAGATTCCCTAGCGGGCATTTGGACTATATAGATAACGTAGCGGGCAATTAGATTTTGTAGGTTACCTAGTGGCACAAGAACTATCTAGGTTACCTAGCTGGCACTTGAACTATCTAGGTTATAGCGGGTTCTTGGAGTATGTAGGTTACCTAGCCGGCTGTTGGACTATCTAAGTTACCAAGCGGGCACTGGGACTATCTTGGTTAACTAACGGGCACTTGGACTATGTAGGTTCCCTAGCGGGCCCTTGGACTATGTAGGTTCCCTAGCGGGCACTTGGACTATGTGGATTCCCTAGCGGGCATTTGGACTATCTAGGTTACCTAACGGGAACTTGGACTATGTAGGTTACCTAGCGGGCACTTGGACTATGTAGGATCCCTATCGGACATTTGGACTACTTAGGTTACCTAGCGGTCACTTGGACTATCTAGGTTAACTAGCGGGCACTTGGACTATGTAGGTCAACTAGCGGGCCCTTGGACTATCTAGGTTAGCTAACTGGCATTTGGACTATGAATGTTCCCTAGCGGGCATTTGGACTATGTAGGTTCCCTAGCGGGCGTTTAGACTATATAGATAACATAGCGGGCACTTAGAATTTGTAGGTTATCTAGCGGGCCCTTTGACTATGTAGGTTACCAAGCGGGCACTTGGACGATCAGGTTAACTAGCGGGTACTTGGACTATGTAGGTTAACTAGCCGGCCCTTGGACTATGTAGATTAACTAGCGGCACTTGGACTATCTACGTTAACTAGCGGTCCCTTTGACTATGTCGATTCCCTAGCGGGCATTTGGACTATATAGATAACCTAGCGGGCACTTAGACTTTGTAGGTTACCTAGCGGGCACTTGGACTATATAGGTTACCTAGCTGGCACATGAACTATCTACGTTACCTAGCGGGTTCTTGGAGTATGTAGGTTACCTACGGGCTGTTGGACTATCTATGTTACCAAGCAGACACTTGGACTATCTAGGTTAACTGACGGGCACTGGGACTATGTAGGTTCCCTAGCGGGACCTTGGACTATGTAAATTCCCTAGTGGGCACTTGGACTATGTCGATTCCCTAGTGGGCATTTGGACTATTTAGGTTACCTAACGGGCACTTGGACTATGTAGGTTAACTAGAGGGCATTAGGACTATGTAGGTTACCTATCGGGCACTTGGAGAATGTAGGTTAACGAGGGGGCACTAGGACTATGTAGGTTACCTAGCGGGCCCTTGGACTACCTAGGTTACCTAGCGGGCATTTGGACTATGTAGGCTCCCTAGCGGTCATTTGGACTATATAGATTACCTAGCGGGCACTTAGACTTTGTAGGTTACCTAGCGGGCACTTGGACTATCTAGGTTACCTAGCTGGCACTTGAACTATCTACGTTACCTAGCGGGTACTTGGAGTATGTAGGTTACCTATCGGGCTGTTGGACTATCTAGGTTACCTAGCGGGCACTGGGACTATCTAGGTTAACTAACGGGCACTTGGACTATATAGGTTCCCTAGCGGGCCCTTGGACTATGTAAGTTCCCTAGCGGGCACTTGGACTATGTGGGTTCCCTAGCGGGCATTTGGACTCTCTAGGTTACCTAGCGGGCATTTGGACTATATTGGTTACTTAGCGGGCACTTGGACTATGTAGGTTAACGAACGGGCACTTGGACTATGTAGGTAACCTAGTGGTCACTTGAACTGTCTAGGTTACCTAGCGGGCACTTGGACTATGTAGGTTAACTAGCGGACACTTGGACTATCTAGGTTAACTAGCGGGCCCTTGGACGAAGTAGGTTAACTAGCGGGCCCTAGGACTATGTAGGTTAACTAGCGGGCCCTTGGACTATGTAGGTTACCTAGCGGGCACTTGGACGATCTAGGTTAACAAGCAGGTACTTAGACTATTTAGGTTAACTAGCGGGACCTTGGACTATGTAGATTAACTAGCGGCACTTGGACTATCTACATTAACTAGCGGGCCCTTGGACTATGTAGATTCCCTAGCGGGCACTTTGACTATGTATATTCCAGAGCGGGCACTTGGACTATGTAGGTTCCCTAGCAGGCACTTGTACTATGTAGGTTCCAGAGCGGGCACTTGGACTATCTTGGTTCCCTAGCGGGCACTTGTACTATGTAGATTAATTAGCGGACACTTGGACGATCTAGGTTAACTAGCGGGTACTTGGACTATGTAGGTTAACTAGCAGGCCCTTGAACTATGTAGATTAACTAGCGGCACTTGGACTATCTACATTAACTAGCGGGCCCTTGGACTATGTAGATTCCCTAGCGGGCACTTGGACTATGTAGGTTCCCTAGCGGGCACTTGGACTCTCTATGTTCCCTAGCGGGCACTTGGACTATGTATGTTCCCTACGGACACTTGAACTATGTAAGTTAACTACCGGGCACTTTGACTATGTAGGTTAACTAGCGGGCCCTTGGACTATCTATGTTACCTAACGGGCACTTGGACTATGTAGGTTAACTATCGGACACTTGCACTATCTAGGTTACCGAACGGGCCATTGGACTACGTAAGTAACCTAGCGGGCACTTGGAGAGTCTTGGTTACCTAGCGGCCACTTGGACTTCTAGGTTAACGAACGGGCACTTGGACTATGTATGTTGCATAGCGGGCAATTGGACTATCTAGGTTAGGTAACGGGCACTAGGACTATCTAGGTTGCTTAGCGAGCACTTGGAAGATCTAGGTTAACTAGAGGGCACTTGGACTATCTAGGTTAACTAGCGTGCACTTGGACTATCTAAGTTTCTTAGCGGGTACTTGGACTATGTAGGTTAACTAGCGGGCCCTTGGACTATGTAGATTAACTAGCGGCACTTGGACTATCTACGTTAACTAGCGGGCCTTTGGACTATCTAGATTAACTACCGGGCACTTGGACTATGTAGGCTAACTAGGGGGCCCTTGGACGATCTAGGTTACCTCGCGGGTACTTGAACTATCTAGGTTAACTAGCGGGCACTTGCGGTATCTAGGTTACCTAGCGGGCACTTGGAATATGTAGGTTAACTAGCGGACACTTAAACTATGTAGGTTACCTAGCAGGCACTTGGAATATCTAGGTTAACTAGCAGGCACTTGGACTATCTAGGTTAACTAGCGGGCACTTGGACGATATAGGTTAACTAGTGTGCCCTAGGAATTACTAGGTTACATAACGGGCACTTGGTATATAGGTTAACTAGCGGGCACATGGACTATAGGTTACCCAGAGGACACTTGCACTATCTAGGTTAACTAGTGGTCCCTTGGACTATGTAGGTTAACTAGCGGGCACTTGGACAATCTAGGTTAACTAGCGGGCACTGGGACGATCAAGGTTAACTAGCGGGCACTTGAACTATCAAAGTGAACAAGTGAGCCCTTGGACTATGTAGGTTAACTAGCGGGCCCTTGGACTCTTTGGGTTATCTAGCAGGCACTTGGGCTATATAGGTTACCTAGCGGGCACTTGGACTATGTAGGTTCCCTAGCGGGCCCTTGGACTATGTAAGTTTCCTAGCGGGCACTTGGACTATGTGGGTTCCCTAGTGGGCATTTGGACTATCTAGGTTAACTAGCGAGCACTTGGACTATCTAGGTTAACTAGCGGGCAATTGGACTATTAGGGCCCCTAGCGGGCATTTGGACTATATTGGTTACCTAGCGGGCACTTGGAATATGTAGGTTAACGAACGGGCACTTGGACTATGTTGGTAACTAGTGGTCACTTGAACTGTCTAGGTTACCTAGCGGGCAATTGGACTATGTAGGTTAACTAGCGGGCACTTGGACTATCTAGGTTAACTAGCGCGCCCTTGGACGATAGGTTAACTAGAGGGCATTAGGACTATGTAGGTTCCCTATCGGGCACTTGGAGAATGTAGGTTAACGAGGGGGCACTTGGACTATGTAGGTTACCTAGCGGGCCCTTGGACTACCTAGGTTACCTAGGGGGCATTTGGACTATGTAGGCTCCCTAGCGGTCATTTGGACTATATAGATTACCTAGCGGGCACTTAGACTTTGTAGGTTACCTAGCGGGCACTTGGACTATCTAGGTTACCTATCTGGCACTTGAACTATCTACGTTACCTAGCGGGTACTTGGAGTATGTAGGATACCTACCGGGCTGTTGGACTATCTAGGTTACCTAGCGGGCACTTGGACTATGTAGATTAACTAGCGGGTAATTGGACTATGTAGGTTAACAAGCGGGCCCTTGGACTATGTAGATTAACTAGCGGCACTTGGACTATCTACGTTAACTAGCGGGCCCTTGGACTATGTAGATTCCCTAGCGGGCACTTGGACTACATATGTTCCAGAGCGGGCACTTGGACTATCTAGGTTCCCTAGCGGGCACATGTACAATGTAGGTTAATTAACGGACACTTGGACGATCTAGGTTAACTAGCGGGTACTTGGACTATGTAGGTTAAATAGCGGGCCCTTGAAATATGTAGATTAACTAGCGGCACTTGGACTATCTACATTAACTAGCGGGCCCTTGGATTATGTAGATTCCCTAGCGGGAACGTGGACTATGTAGGTTCCCTAGCTGGCACTTGGACTCTGTATGTTCCCTAGCGGGCACTTGGACTATATATGTTCCCTACGGACACTTGAACTATGTAAGTTAACTACCGGGCACTTTGACTATGTAGGTTAACTAGAGGGCCCTTGGACTATCTAGTTTACCTAGCGGGCACTTGGACTATGTAAGTTAACTACCGGACACTTGCACTATCTAGGTTACCGAACGGGCATTTGGACTATGTAGGTAACATAGCGGGCACTTGGAGAGTCTAGGTTACCTAGCGGGCACTTGGACTTCTAGGTTAACGAAAGGGCACTTGTACTATGTATGTTGCATAGCGGGCAATTGGACTATCTAGGTTAGGTAAAGGGCACTTGGACTATCTAGGTTTCTTAGTGGGCATTTGGAAGATCTAGGTTAACTAAAGGGCACTTGGACTATCTAGGTTAACTAGCGTGCACTTGGACTATCTAGGTTTCTCAGCGGGTACTTGAACTATGTAGGTTAACTAGCGGGCCCTTGGACTATGTAGATTAACTAGTGGCACTTGGACTATCTACCTTAAGTAGCGGGCCCTTGGACTATCTAGATGAACTACCGGGCACTTGGACTATGTAGGCTAACTAGGGGCCCCTTGGACGATCTAGGTTGCCTAGCGGGTACATGAACTATCTAGGTTAACAAGCGGGCACTTGCAGTATCTAGGTTACCTAGCGGGAACTTGGACTATCTAGGTTAACTAGCGTGCACTTGGACTATGTAGGTTCCTTAGCGGGCACTTGTACTATCTAGGTTGCCTAGCGGGCACTTGGACGATATAGGTTAACTAGCGTGCCCTTGGAATATCTAGGTTACGTAACGGGCACTTGGTATATAGGTTAACTAGCGGGCACTTGGACTATGCAGGTTAACTAAAGGACCCTTGGACTATCTAGGTTAACTAGTGGGCCCTTGGACTATGTAGGTTAACTAGCGGGAACTTGGACAATCTAGGTTAACTAGCGGGCACTTGGACGATCTAGGTTAACTAGCGGGCACTTGAACTATCAAAGTGAACAAGTGAGCCCTTGGACTATGTTGGTTAACTAGCGGGCCCTTGGACTATCTGGGTTACCTAGCGGGCACTTGGACTATTTAGGTTACCTAGTGGGCACTTGGATTATCTAGGTTAACGAACGGGCACTTGGAATATGCAGGTAACCTAGCGGGCACTTGGACTGTCTAGGTTACCTAGCGGGCACTTGGACTTCTAGGTTAACGAACGGGCTCTTGGACTATGTAGGTTGCCTAGCGGGCACTTGGACTATCTAGGTTAGGTAACGGGCACTTGGACTATCTAGGTTACCTAACGGGCACTTTGACTATCTAGGTTACATAGCGTGCACGTGGAATATGTAGGTTAACTAGCGAGTACTTGGACTCTAGGTTACCTAGCGGGTACTTGAACTATCTAGGTTACCTAGCGGGCCCTTGTCCTATATAGGTTTCCTAGCAGGCACTTGGACTATCTAGGTTAACGAACGGGCACTTGGACTACATAGGTAACCTAGCGGGCACTTGGACAGTCTAGGTTACCTAGCGGTCACTTGGACTATCTAGGTTAACTAAAAGGCACTTGGACGATGTAGGTTACCTAGCGGGCACTTGGACTATGTAGGATCCCTATCGGACTTTTGGACTACTTAGGTTACCTAGCGGGCACTTGGACTATCTAGGTTAACTAGCGGGCACTTGGACTATCTAGGTCAACTTGTGGGCCCTTGTACTATGTAGGTTGACTAGCGGGCCCTTGGACTATGTAGGTTTACTAGCGGGCACTTGGACGATCTAGGTTAACAAGAGGGCGCTTGGACTATCTAGGTTAACTAGCGGGCACTTGGATGATCATTGTTAACTAGCGGGCACTTGGACTATCTAGGTTAGCTAACGGGCACATGGACTAAGTACGTCCCCTAGTGGGCACATGGACTCTAGGTTAACAAACGGGCACTAGGACTATCTAGGTTAACTAGCGGGCCCTTGGACTATCTAGGTAACCTAGCTGACACTTGGACTATGAATGTTCCCTAGCGGGCACTTGGATTATGTAGGTCAACTAGCGGGCCCTTGGACTATCTAGGTTAGCTAACAGGCATGTGGATTATGTAGGTAAACTAGCGGATACTTGCACGATCTAGGTTAACTAGCGGGCTCTTGCACTATGTAGGTTAACTAGCGGGCACTTGGACTATCTAGGTTACGTAGCGGGCACTTTGACTATGTACGTTCCCTAGTGGGCACTTGGAGTATCTACCTTACCTAGCGGGCACTTGGACTATTTACCTTACCTAGCGGGCACTTGGACTATGTACGTTTCCTAGCGGGTACTTGGACTATCTATGTTAACTAGCGGGCACTTGGACTATGTAGGTTCTCTATGGGGCACTTGGACTAGGTAGGTTCCCTAGCGGGCACTTGGTCTATCTAGGTTAACTAGCGGTCACTTGGACTATCTAGGTTAACTAGTGAAAACTTGGACTATCTAGGATAACTAGCGGGCCCTTGGACGATGTAGGTTAACTAGCAGGCCCTTGGACGATCTAGGTTAACTAGCGGGTATTTATACTATGTAGGTTAACTAACGGGCCCTTGGACTATGTAGATTAACTAGCAGCACTTGGACTATCTACGTTAAATACCAGGCCCTTGGACTATGTAGATTCCCTAGCGGGCCCTTGGACTATGTATGTTCCAGAGCGGGCACTTGGACAATGTAGGTTCCCTAGCAGGCACTTGGACTATGTAGGTTCCCTAGTGGGCACTTGGACTATGTAGGTTAACTAGCGGACACTTGGACGATCTAGGTTAACTAGCGGGTACTTGGACTATGTAGGTTAACTAGCAGGCCCTTGGACTATGTAGATTAACTAGCAGCACTTGGACTATCTACATTAACCAGCGGGCCCTTGGACTATGTAGATTCCCTAGCGGGCACTTGGACTACGTAGGTTCCCTAGAGGGCACTTGGATTATGTAGGTTCCCTAGCGGGCACTTGGACTATGAATGTTCCCTACGGACACTTGAACTATGTAAGTTAACTACTGGGCACTTTGACTATGTATGTTAACTAGCGGGCCCTTGGACTACTTAGGTTAACTAGCAGACACTTGCAGTATGTAGGTTACCTAGCGGGCACTTGGACTATCTAGGTTACCTAACGGGCACTTGGACTATGTAGGTTCCCTAGTGGGCACTTGGATTATATAGGTTCCCTATTGGGCACTTGGACTATGTAGGTTAACTAGCGGGCATTTGGACTATGTAGGTTACCTAGCGGGCACTTGGACTATGTAGGTTGCCTATCGGGCACGTGGAGAATGTAGGTTAACTAGGGGGCACTAGGACAATGTAGGTTACCTAACGGACCCTTGGACTATCTAGGTTACTTAGGGGGAACCTGGACTATGTAGGTTAACTATTGGGCACTTGGACTATCTAGGTTACCTAGCAGGCACTTGGACTATGTAGGTTACCTTGCGGGCACTTGGACTATCTAGGTTACCTAGCGGGCACTTGGACAATGTACGTTCCCTAGCGGGCACTTGGACTATCTACGTTACCTAGCGGGCACTTGGACTATGTACGTTACCTAGCGGTCACTTGGACTATGTAGGTTCCCTATCGGGCACTTGGACTATGTGGGTTCCCTAGCGGGCATTTAGACTATCTAGGTTACCTAACGGGCACTTGGACTATGTAGGGCACTTGGATTATGTAGCGGGCACTTGGATTATGTAGGGCACTTGGATTATGTAGGTTCCCTCTCGGTCACTTGGACTATGTAGGTTACCTAGCGGGCACTTGGACTATGTAGGTTACCTAGCGGGCACTTGGACTATATAGGTTCCCTATCGGGCATTTGCACTATGTAGGTTACCTAGCGGGCCCTTGGACTATCTAGGTTACCTAGGGGGAACCAGGAATATGTAGGTTAACTAGTGGGCACTTGGACTATCTAGGTTACCTTGCAGGCACTTGGACTATGTAGGTTAACTAGCGTGCACTTGGACTCTGTATGTTTCCTAGCGGGCACTTGGACTATCTACATTACCTAGCGGGCACCTGGACTATGTACGTTACCTAGCGGGCACTTGGACTATGTACGTTTCCTGTGGGTACTTGGACTAGATAGGTTCCCTAGCGGGCACTTGGCCTATCTAGGTTAACGAACGGGCACTTGGACTATGTAGGGTAACTAGCGGACACTTTGAATATCTAGGTTAGCTAACGGGCAATTGGACTATCTAGGTTACCTAGTGGGCACTTGGACTATGTAGGTTCCCTAGCGGGCACTTGGACTATGTAGGTTCCCTAGCAGGCACTTTGACTATCTAGGTTAACTAACGGGCACTTGGACTATGTAGGTTGCCTAGCGAGCACTTGGACTATCTAGGTTAACCTAGCGGGCATTTGGACTATTAGGGCCCCTAGCGGGCATTTGGAGTGGGCCCTTGGACTATGTAGGTTAATTAGCGGGCACTTGGACAATCTAGGTTAACTAGCGGGCACTTGGACGATCTAGGTTAACTAGCAGGCACTTGAACTATCAAAGTGAACAAGTGAGCCCTCGGACTATGTTGGTTAACTAGCGGACACTTGGACTTCTATGTTAACGAACGGGCTCTTGGACTATGTAGGTTGCCTAGCGGGCACTTGGACTATCTAGGTTAGGTAACGGGCACTTGGACTATCTAGGTTACCTAACGGGCACTTGGACTATGTAGGTTACATAGCGTGCACTTGGACTATGTAGGTTAACTACCGAGCACTTGGACTCTAGGTTACCTAGCGGGCACTTGAACTATCTAGGTTACCTAGCGGTCCCTTGGACTATGTAGGTTTCCTAGCAGGCACTTGGACTATCTAGGTTAACGAACGGGCACTTGGACTATGTAGGTAACCTAGGGGGACCTTGGACAGTCTAGGTTACCTATCGGGCACTTGGACTATCTAGGTTAACTAACAGGCACTTGGACGATGTAGGTTACCTAGCGGGCACTTGGACTATATAGGATCCCTATCGGACATTTGGACTACTTAGGTTTCCTAGCGGGCACTTGGACTATCTAGGTTAACTAGCGGGCACTTGGACTATCTAGGTCAACTAGTGGGCCCTTGTACTATGTAGGTTAACTAGCGAGCATTTGGACTATCTAGATTAACTAGCAGACCTTGGACTATGTAGGTTAACTTGCGGGCCCTTGGACTATGTAGATTTACTAGCGGGCACTTGGACGATCTAGGTTAACTAGAGGGTACTTGGATGATCATTGTTAACTAGCGGGCACTTGGACTATCTAGGTTAGCTAACGGGTACACGGACTAAGTACGTCCCCTAGTGGGCACTTGGACTATCTAGGTTAACTAACGGGCACTAGGACTATCTAGGTTAACTAGCGGGCACTTGGACTATCTAGGTTACCTAGCTGGCACTTGGACTATGAATGTTCCCTAGCGGGCACTTGGACTATGTAGGTCAACTAACGGGCCCTTGGACTATCTAGGTTAGCTAACTGGCACGTGGACTATGTAGGTTAACTAGCGGACACTTGCACGATCTAGATTAACTAGCGGGCTCTTACACTATGTAGGTTAACTAGCGGGCCCATTGACTATGTAGGTTAACCAGCGGGCACTTGGACGATCAAGGTTAACTAGCGGGCACTTGGACGATATAGGTTAGCTAGCGGGCCCTTGGATTATCTAGGATAGCTAGCGGACTCTTGCACTATGTAGGTTAACTAGCGGGCCCATTGACTATTTAGGTTAACTAGCGGGCACTTGGACGATCTATGTTACCTAGGAGGAACTTTGACTATGTAGGTTAACTAGGGGGCACTTGGACTATCTAGGTTACCTAGCAGGCACTTGGACTATGTAGCTTAACTAGCGGGCACTTGGACTATCTAGGTTACGTAGCGGGCACTTGGACGATGTAAGTTCCCTAGCGGGCACTTGAACTATCTACCTTACCTAGCGGGCACTTGGACTATGTACGTTAACTAGCGGGCACTTGGACTATGTAGGTTCCCTAGCGGGCACATGGACTATGTAGGTTCCCTAGCGGGCACTTGGACTATGAATGTTCCCTACGGACACTTGAACTATGTAAGTTAACTACCGGGCACTTGGACTATGTATGTTACCTAGCGGGCCCTTGGACTACTTAGGTTAACTAGCGGACACTTGAACAATGTAGGTTACCTAGCGGGCACTTGGACTATCTAGGTTACCTAACGGGCACTTGGACTATGTAGGTTCCCTAGCGGGCACTTGGATTATATAGGTTCCCTATCGGGCACTCTGACTATGTAGGTTAACTAGCGGGCATTTGGACTATGTAGGTTACCTAGCGGGCACTTGGAGAATGTAGGTTAACTAGGGGGCACTAGGACAATGTAGGTTACCTAGCAGACCCTTGGACTATCTAGGTTACTTAGGGAGAACCTGGACTATGTAGGTTAACTAGTGGGCACTTGGACTATCTAGGTTACCTTGCAGGCACTTGGACTATGTAGGGTAACTAGCGCGCACTTGGACTATGTACGTTTCCTAGCGGGCACTTGGACTATCTCCGTTACCTAGCGGGCACCTGGACTATGTACGTTAACTAGCGGGCACTTGGACTATGTACGTTTCCTAGCGGGTACTTGGACTAGATAGGTTCCCTAGCGGGCACTTGGCCTATCTAGGTTAACGAACGGGCACTTGGACTATGTAGGTTAACTAGCGGACACTTTGAATATCTAGGTTAGCTAACGGGCAATTGGACTATCTAGGTTACCTAGCGGGCACTTGGACTATGTAGGTTCCCTAGCAGGCACTTTGACTATCTAGGTTAACTAACGGGCACTTGGACTATGTAGGTTGCCTAGCGAGCACTTGGACTATCTAGGTTAACATAGCGGTCATTCGAATATTAGGGCCCCTAGCGGGCATTTGGAGTGGGCCCTTGGACTATGTAGGTTAACTAGCGGGCACTTGGACAATCTAGGTTAACTAGCGGGCACTTGGACGATCTAGGTTATCTAGCGGGCACTTGAACTATCAAAGTGAACAAGTGAGCCCTCGGACTATGTTGGTTAACTAGCGGGCCCTTGGACTATCTGGGTTACGTAGCGGGCACTTGGCCTATGTAGGTTACATAGTGGGCACTTGGATTATCTAGGTTAACGAACGGGCACTTGGAATATGCAGGTAACCTAGCGGGCACTTGGACTGTCTAGGTTACCTAGCGGACACTTGGACTTCTATGTTAACGAACGGGCTCTTGGACTATGTAGGTTGCCTAGCGGGCACTTGGACTATCTAGGTTAGGTAACGGGCACTTGGACTATCTAGGTTACCTAACGGGCACTTGGACTATCTAGGTTACATAGCGTGCACTTGGACTATGTAGGTTAACTACCGAGCACTTGGACTCTAGGTTACCTAGCGGGCACTTGAACTATCTAGGTTACCTAGCGGTCCCTTGGACTATGTAGGTTTCCTAGCATGCACTTGGACTATCTAGGTTAACGAACGGGCACTTGTACTATGTAGGTAACCTAGCGGGCACTTGGACAGTCTAGGTTACCTATCGGGCACTTGGACTATCTAGGTTAACTAACAGGCACTTGGATGATGTAGGTTACCTAGCGGGCACTTGGACTATATAGGATCCCTATCGGACATTTGGACTACTTATGTTTTGTAGCGGGCACTTGGACTATCTAGGTTAACTAGCGGGCACTTGGACTATCTAGGTCAACTAGTGGGCCCTTGTACTATGTAGGTTAACTAGCGAGCACTTGGACTATCTAGATTAACTAGCAGACCTTGGACTATGTAGGTTAACTAGCGGGCCCTTGGACTATGTAGATTTACTAGCGGGCACTTGGACGATCTAGGTTAACTAAAGGGCACTTGGATGATCATTGTTAACTAGCGGGCACTTGGACTATCTAGGTTAGCTAACGGGCACATGGACTAAGTACGTCCCCTAGAGGGCACTTGGACTATCTAGGTTAACTAACGGGCACTAGGACTATCTAGGTTAACTAGCGGGCACTTGGACTATCTAGGTTACCTAGCTGGCACTTGGACTATGAATGTTCCCTAGCGGGCATTTGGACTATGTAGGTCAACTAACGGGCCCTTGGACTATCTAGGTTAGCTAACTGGCACGTGACTATGTAGGTTAACTAGCGGACACTTGCACGATCTAGGTTAACTAGCGGGCTCTTACACTATGTAGGATAACTAGCGGGCCCATTGACTATGTAGGTTAACTAGCGGGCACTTGGACGATCTAGGTTAACTAGCGGGCACTTGGACGATATAGGTTAACTAGCGGGCCCTTGGAATATCTAGGTTAGCTAGCGGGCTCTTGCACTATGTAGGTTAACTAGCGGGCCCATTGACTATTTAGGTTAACTAGCGGGCACTTGGACGATCTATGTTACCTAGGAGGAACTTTGACTATGTAGTTTAACTAGTGGGCACCTGGACTATCTAGGTTACCTAGCAGGCACTTGGACTATGTAGGTTAACTAGCGGGCACTTGGACTATCTAGGTTACGTAGCGGGCACTTGGACCATGTAAGTTCCCTAGCGGGCATTTGGACTATCTACGTTACCTAGCGGGCACTTGGACTATGTACGTTAACTAGCGGACACTTGGACTATGTACGTTTCCTAGCGGGTACTTGGACTATCTATGTTAACTAGCGGGCACTTGGACTATGTAGGTTCCCTAGCGGGCACATGGACTATGTAGGTTCCCTAGCGGGCACTCGGACTATGAATGTTCCCTACGGACACTTGAACTATGTAAGTTAACTACCGGGCACTTGCACTATGTATGTTACCTAGCGGGCACTTGGACTATGTACGTTGCCTATCGGGCACTTGGAGAATGTAGGTTAACTAGGGGGCACTAGGACAATGTAGGTTACCTAGCGGATCCTTGGACTATCTAGGTTACTTAGGGGGAACCTGGACTATGTAGGTTAACTAGTGGGCACGTGGATGATATAGGTTCCCTATCGGGCACTTGGACTATGTAGGTTAACTAGCGGGCATTTGGAATATGTAGGTTACCTAGCGGGCACTTGGACTATGTACGTTGCCTATCGGGCACTTGGAGAATGTAGGTTAACTAGGGGGCACTAGGACAATGTAGGTTACCTAGCGGATCCTTGGACTATCTAGGTTACTTAGGGGGAACCTGGACTATGTAGGTTAACTAGTGGGCACTTGGACTATCTAGGCTACCTAGCAGGCACTTGGACTATGTAGATTAACTAGCGGGCACTTGGACTATCTAGGTTACCTAGCGGGCACTTGGACTATGTACGTTCCCTAGCGGGCACTTGGACTATCTACGTTACCTAGCGGGCACTTGGACTATGTACGTTACCTAGCGGGCACTTGGACTATGTACGTTTCCTAGCGGGCACATGGTCTACCTAGGTTAACTAGCGGGCACTTGGACTATCTAGGTTAACTAGCGGGCATTTGGACTATTAGTGCCCCTAGCGGGCATTTGGACTATATTGTTTACCTAGCGGGCACTTAGACTATGTAGGTTAACGAACGGGCACTTGGAATATGCAGGTAACCTAGCGGGCACTTGGGCTATCTAGGTTATCTAGCGGGTACTTGGACTATGTACGTTCCCTAGCGGGCACTTGGACTATCTACGTAACCTAGCGGGCACTTGGACTATGTACGTTACCTAGCGGGCCCTTGGACTATGTAGGTTCCCTAGCGGGCACTTGGACTATGTGGGTTCCCTAGCGGGCATTTAGACTATCTAGGTTACCTAACGGGCACTTGGACTATGTAGGTTCCCTAGCGCACACTTGGATTATGTAGGTTCCCTATCGGGCACTTGGACTATGTAGGTTACCTAGCGGGCACTTGGACTATGTAGGTTACCTAGCGGGCACTTGGACTATATAGGTTCCCTATCGGGTATTTGGACTATGTAGGTTACCTAGCGGGCCCTTGGACTATCTAGGTTACCTAGGGGGAACCTGGACTATGTAGGTTAACTAGTGGGCACTTGGACTATCTAGGTTACCTAGCAGGCACTTGGACTATGTAGGTTAACTAGCGGGCACTTGGACTATGTACGTTTCCTAGCGGGCACTTGGACTATCTACGTTACCCAGCGGGCACTTGGACTATGTACGTTACCTAGCGGGCACTTGGACTATGTAGGTTCCCTAGCGGGCACTTGGACTATGTGGGTTCCCTAGCGGGCACTTGGTCTATCTAGGTTAACTAGCGGGCACTTGGACTATCTAGGTTAACTAGTGGGCATTTGGACTATTAGGGCCCCTAGCGGGCATTTGGAGTGGGCCCTTGGACTATGTAGGTTAACTAGCGGGCACTTGGACAATCTAGGTTAACTAGAGGGCACTTGGACGATCTAGGTTAACTAGCGGGCACTTGAACCATCAAAGTGAACAAGTGAGCCCTCGGACTATGTTGGTTAACTAGCGGGCCCTTGGACTATCTGGGTTACCTAGCGGGCACTTGGGCTATGTAGGTTACCTAGTGGGCACTAGGATTATATAGGTTAACGAACGGGCACTTGGAATATGCAGGTAACCTAGCGGGCACTTGGACTGTCTAGGTTCCCTATCGGGCACTTGGACTATGTAGGTTAATTAGCGGGCATTTGGACTATGTAGGTTTACTAGCGGGCACTTGGACGATCTAGGTTAACTAGAGGGCAGTTGGACTATCTAGGTTAACTAGCGGGCACTTGGATTATCATTGTTAACTAGCGGGCACTAGGACTATCTAGGTTAACTAGCGGGCACATGGACTATCTAGGTTACCTAGCTGGCACTTGGACTATGAAGGTTCCCTAGCGGGGCCTTGGACTATGTAGGTCAACTAGCGGGCCCTTGGACTATCTAGGTTAGCTAACTGGCACGTGGACTATGTAGGTTAACTAGCGGACACTTGCACGATCTAGGTTAACTAGCGGGCTCTTGCACTATGTAGGTTAATTAGCGGGCCAATTGACTATGTAGGTTAACTAGCGGGCACTTGGACGATCAGGTTAACTAGCAGGCATTTGGACGATATAGGTTAACTAGCGGGCACTTGGATTATCTAGGTTAGCTAGCGGGCTCTTGCACTATGTAGGTTAACTACGGGGCAATTGACTATTTAGGTTAACTAGCGGGCACTTGGACGATCTATGTTACCTAGGGAGAACTTTGACTATGTAGGTTAACTAGCGGGCACTTGGACTATCTAGGTTACGTAGCGGGCACTTGGACTATGTACGTTCCCTAGCGGGCCCTTGGACTATCTACCTTACCTAGTGGGCACTTGGACAATGTACGTTAACTAGCGGGCACTTGGACTATGTACGTTTCCTAGCGTGTACTTGGACTATCTATGTTAACTAGCGGGCACTTGGACTATGTAGGTTCCCTATGGGGCACTTGGACTAGGTAGGTTCCCTAGCGAGCAATTGGTCTATCTATGTTAACTAGCGGGCACTTGGACTATCTAGGTTAACTAGTGAGCACTTGGACTATCTAGGATAACTAGCGGGCACTTGGACTATGTAGGTAACCTAGTGGTCACTTGAACTGTCTAGGTTACCTAGCGGGCACTTGTATTATATAGGTTAACTAGCGGGCACTTGGACTATCTAGGTTAACTAGTGGGCCCTTGGACGATGTAGGTTAACTAGCGGGTATTTGGACTATGTAGGTTAACTAACGGGCCCTTGGACTATGTAGATTAACTAGCGGCACTTGGACTATCTATGTTAACTAGCGGGCCCTTGGACTATGTAGATTCCCTAGCGGGCACTTGGACTATGTAGATTAACTAGCAGCACTTGGACTATCTACATTAACCAGCGGACCCTTGGACTATGTAGATTCCCTAGCGGGCACTTGGACTACGTAGGTTCCCTCTCGGGCACTTGGACTATGTAGGTTCCCTAGCGGGCACTTGAACTATGTAAGTTAATTACCGGGCACTTGGACTATGTATGTTAACTAGCGGGCCCTTGGACTACTTAGGTTAACTAGCGGACACTTTCACTATGTAGGTTACCTAGCGAGCACTTGGACTATCTAGGTTACCTAATGGGCACTTGGACTATGTAGGTTCCCTAGCGGGCACTTGGATTATATAGGTTCCCTATCGGGCACTTGGACTATGTAGTTTAACTAGCGGGCATTTGGACTATGTAGGTTACTTAGCGGGCACTTGTACTATGTAGGTTGCCTATCGGGCACTTGGAGAATGTAGGTTAACTAGGGAGCACTAGGACAATGTAGGTTACCTAGCGGACCCTTGGACTATCTAAGTTACTTAGGGGGAACCTGGACTATGTAGGTTAACTAGTGGGCACTTGGACTATCTAGGTTACCTAGCAGGCACTTGGACTATGTAGGTTAACTAGCGGGTACTTGGAGTAGATAGGTTCCCTAGCGGGCACTTGGACTATCTAGGTTAACTAGCGAGCACTTGGACTATCTAGGTTAACTACCGGGCATTTGGACTATTAGGGCCCCTAGCGGGCATTTGGACTATATTGGTTACCTAGCAGGCACTTGGAATATGAAGGTTAACGAATGGGCACTTGGAATATGCAGTTAACCTACCGGGCACTTGGACTGTCTAGGTACCCTATCGGGCACTTGGACTGTGTAGGTTAACTAGCGGGCATTTGGACTATGTAGGTTTACTAGCGGGCACTTGGACGATCTAGGTTAACTAGAGGGAACTTGGACTATCTAGGTTAACTAGCGGGCACTTGGATGATCAATGTTAACTAGCGGGCACTTGGACTATCTAGGTTAGCTAACGGGCACATGGACTAAGTCCGTTCCCTAGTGGGCACTAGGACTATCTAGGTTAACTAGCGGGCACTTGGACTATGTAGGTTACCTAGCTGACACTTGGACTATGTAGGTAACCTAGTGGTCACTTGAAATGTCTAGGTTACCTCGCAGGCACTTGGACTATGTAGGTTAACTAGCGGGCAATTGGACTATCTAGGTTAGCTAACTGGCACGTGGACTATGTAGGTTAACTAGCGGACACTTGCACGATCTAGGTTAACTAGCGGGCTCTTGCACTATGTAGGTTAACTAGCGGGCCCATTGACTATGTAGGTTAACTAGCGGGCACTTGGACGATCTAGGTTAACTAGCGGGCACTTGGACGATACAGGTTAACTAGCGGGCACTTGGATTATCTAGGTTAGCTAGCTGACACTTGGACTATGTAGGTAACCTAGTGGTCACTTGAAATGTCTAGGTTACCTCGCAGGCACTTGGACTATGTAGGTTAACTAGCGGGCAATTGGACTATCTAGGTTAGCTAACTGGCACGTGGACTATGTAGGTTAACTAGCGGTCACTTGCACGATCTAGGTTAACTAGCGGGCTCTTGCACTATGTAGGTTAACTAGCGGGCCCATTGACTATGTAGGTTAACTAGCGGGCACTTGGACGATCTAGGTTAACTAGCGGGCACTTGGACGATACAGGTTAACTAGCGGGCACTTGGATTATCTAGGTTAGCTAGCAGGCTCTTGCACTATGTAGGTTAACTAGCGGGCCCATTGACTATTTACGTTAACTAGCGGGCACTTGGACGACCTAGGTTACCTAGGGGGAACTTTGACTATGTAGGTTAACTAGTGGGCACTTGGACTATCTAGGTTAACTAGCAGGCACTTGGACTATGTAGGTTAACTAGCGGGCACTTGGACTATCTAGGTTATGTAGCGGGCACTTGGACTATGTACGTTCCCTAGTGGGCATTTGGACTATCTACCTTACCTAGCGGGCACTAGGACTATGTACGTTTCCTAGCGGGTACTTGGACTATCTATGTTAACTAGCGGGCACTTGGACTATGTAGGTTCCCTATGGGGCACGTGGACTAGGTAGGTTCCCTAGCGGGCACTTGGTCTATCTAGGTTAACTAGCGGGCACTTGGACTATCTAGGTTAACTAGTGAGCACTTGGACTATCTAGGATAACTAGCGGGCACTTGGAGTATGTAGGTAACCTAGTGGTCACTTGAACTGCCTAGGTTAACTAGCGGGCCCTTGGACTATGTAGGTTTCCTAGCAGGCACTTGGACTATCTAGGTTAACGAACGGGCACTTGGACGATGTAGGTTACCTAGCGGGCACTTGGACTATGTAGGAACCCTATCGGACATTTGGACTATTTAGGTTACCTAGCGGGCACTTGGACTATCAAGGTTAACTAGCGGGCACTTGGACTATCTAGGTCAACTAGTGGGCCCTTGTACTATGTAGGTTAACTAGCGAGCACTTGGACTATCTAGGTTAACTAGCGGGCATTTGGACTATCAGGGCCCCTAGCGGGCATTTGGAGTGGGCCCTTGGACTATGTAGGTTAATTAGCGGGCACTTGCACAATCTAGGTTAACTAGCGGGCACTAGGACGATCTAGGTTAACTAGCGGGCTCTTGAACTATCAAAGTGAACAAGTGAGCCCTTGGTCTATCTTGGTTAACTAGCGGGCCCTTGGACTATCTGGGTTACCTAGCGGGTACTTGGACTATTTAGGTTAACTAGTGGGCACTTGGATTATCTAGGTTAACGAACGGGCACTTGGAATATGCAGGTAACCTAGCGGGCACTTGGACTGTCTAGGTTTCCTAGCGGACACTTGGACTTCTAGGTTAACGAACGGGCTCTTGGACTATGTAGGTTGCCTAGCGGGCACTTGGACTATCTAGGTTAGGTAACGGGCACTTGGACTATCTAGGTTACCTAACGGGCACTTTGACTATCTAGGTTACATAGTGTGCACTTGGACTATGTAGGTTAACTAGCGAGCACTAGGACTCTAGGTTACCTAGCGGGCACTTGAACTATCTAGGTTACCTAGCGGGCCCTTGGACTATGTAGGTTTCCTAGCAGGCACTTGGACTATCTAGGTTAACGAACGGGCACTTGGACGATGTAGGTTACCTAGCGGGCACTTGGACTATGTAGGATCCCTATCGGACATTTGGACTATTTAGGTTACCTAGCGGGCACTTGGACTATCTAGGTTAACTAGCGGGCACTTGGACTATCTAGGTCAACTAGTGGGCCCTTGTACTATGTAGGTTAACTAGCGAGCACTTGGACTATCTAGGTTAACTAGCGGACCTTGGACTATGTAGGTTAACTAGCGGGCCCTTGGACTATGTAGGTTTACTAGCGGGCACTTGGATGATCTAGGTTAACTAGAGGGCACTTGGACTATCTAGGTTAACTAGCGGGCACTTGGATGATCATTGTTAACTAGCGGGCACTTGGACAATCTAGGTTAGATAACGGGCACATGGACTAAGTACGTCCCCTAGAGGGCACTTGGACTATCTAGGTTAACTAACGGGCACTAGGACTATCTAGGTTAACTAGCGGGCACTTGGACTATCTAGGTTACCTAGCTGGCACTTGGACTATGAAGGTTCCCTAGCGGGCACTTGGACTATGTAGGTCAACTAGCGGGCCCTTGGATTATCTAGGTTAGCTAACTGGCACGTGGACTATGTAGGTTAACTATGGGACACTTGCACGATCTAGGTTAACTAGCGGGCACTTGGACGATATAGGTTAACTAGCGGGCACTTGGATTATCTAGGCTAGCTAGCGGGCTCTTGCACTATGTAGGTTAACTAGCGGGCCCATTGACTATTTAGGTTAACTAGCGGACACTTGGACGATCTATGTTACCTAGGGGGAACTTTGACTATGTAGGTTAACTAGTGGGCACTTGGACTATCTAGGTTACCTAGCAGGCACTTGGACTATGTAGGTTAACTAGCGGGCATTCGGACTATGTAGGTTACCTAGCGGGCACTTGGACTATTTAGGTTGCCTATCGGGCACTTGGAGAATGTAGGTTAACTAGGGGCACTAGGACAATGTAGGTTTCCTAGCGGACCCTTGTACTATCTAGGTTACTTAGGGGGAACCTGGACTATGTAGGTTAACTAGTGGGCACTTGGACTATCTAGGTTACCTAGCAGGCACTTGGACTATGTAGGTTAAGTAGCGGGGACTTGAACTATCTACGTTACCTAGCGGGCACGTGGACTATGTACGTTACCTAGCAGGCACTTGGACTATGTAGGTTCCCTAGAGGGCACATGGACTATGTGGGTCCCCTAGCTGGCATTTGGACTATCTAGGTTACCTAACGGGCACTTGGACAATGTAGGTTCCCTAGCGGGCACTTGGACTATGTAGGTTCCCTATCGGGCACTTGGACTATGTAGGTTAACTAGCGGGCATTTGGACTATGTAGGTTACCTAGCGGGCACTTGGACTATGTAGGTTACCTAGCGGGCACTTGGACTATATAGGTTCCCTATCGGGCATTTGGACTATGTAGGTTCCCTATCGGGCACTTGGACTATGTAGGTTAACTAGTGGGCACTTGGACTATCTAGGTTACCTAGCAGGCACTTGGACTATGTAGGTTAACTAGCGGGCACTTGGACTATGTACGTTTCCTAGCGGGCACTTGGACTAGATAGGTTCACTAGCGGGCACTTTGTCTATCTAGGTTAACTAGCGGGCACTTGGACTATCTAGGTTAACTAGCGGGCATTTGGACTATTAGGGCCCCTAGCGGGCATTTGGAGTGGGCCCTTGAACTATGTAGGTTAACTAGCGGGCACTTGGACAATCTAGGTTAACTATCGGGCACTTGGACGATCTAGGTTAACTAGCGGGCACTTGAACTATCAAAGTGAACAAGTGAGCCCTTGGACTATGTTGGTTAACTAGCGGGCCATTGGACTATCTAGGTTACCTAGCAGGCACTTGGACTATGTAGGTTAACTAGCGGGCACTTGGACTATGTACGTTTCCTAGCGGGTACGTGGACTAGATAGGTTCCCTAGCGGGCACTTGGTCTATCTAGGTTAACTAGCGGGCACTTGGACAATCTAGGTCAACTAGCGAGCACTTGGACTATCTAGGTTAACTAGCGGGCATTTGGACTATCAGGGCCCCTAGCGGGCATTTGGAGTGGGCCCTTGGACTATGTAGGTTAACTAGCGGGCACTTGGACTATCTAGGTTAACTAGCGGGCACTTGGACGATCTAGGTTAACTAGCGGGCACTTGAACTATCAAAGTGAACACGTGAGCCCTTGGACTATGTTGGTTACCTAGCGGGTCCTTGGACTATCTGGGTTACCTAGCGGGCACTTGGAATATTTAGGTTACCTAGTGGGCACTTGGATTATCTAGGTTAACGAACGGGCACTTGGAATATGCAGGTAACCTAGCGGGCACTTGGACTGTCTAGGTTACCTAGCAGACACTTGGATTTCTAGGTTAATCAACGGGCCCTTGGACTATGTAGGTTGCCTAGCGGGCACTTGGACTATCTAGGTTAGGTAACGGGAACTTGGACTATCTAGGTTACATAGCGTGCACTTGGACTATGTAGGTTAACTACCGAGCACTTGGACTCTAGTTTACCTAGTGGGCACTTGAACTATCTAGGTTACCTAGCAGGCCCTTGGACTATGTAGGTTTCCTAGCAGCCACTTGGACTATCTAGGTTAACGAAGGGGCACTTGGACTATGTAGGCAACCTAGCGGGCACTTGGACAGTCTAGGTTACCTAGCGGGCACTTGGACTATCTAGGTTAACTAACAGGCACTTGGACGATGTAGGTTACCTAGCGGGCACTTGGACTATGTAGGATCCCTATCGGACATTTGGACTACTTAGGTTTCCTAGCGGGCACTTGGACTCTCTAGGTTAACTAGCGGGCACTTGGACTATCTAGGTCAACTAGTGGGCCCTTGTACTATGTAGGTTAACTAGCGAGCACTTGGACTATCTAGGTTAACTAGCGGACCTTGGACTATGTAGGTTAACTAGCGGGCCCTTGGACTATGTAGGTTTACTAGCGGGCACTTGGACGACCTAGGTTAAATAGAGGGCACTTGGACTATCTAGGTTAACTAGCGGGCACTTGGACTATCTAGGTTAGCTAACGGGCACATGGACTAAGTATGTCCCCTAGTGGGCACTTGGACTATCTAGGTTAACTAACGGGCACTAGGACTATCTAGGTTAACTAGCGGGCACTTGGACAATCTAGGTTAACTAGCGGGCACTTGGACTCTGAAGGTTACCTAGCAGACACTTGGACTTCTAGGTTAATGAACGGGCTCTTGGACTATGTAGGTTGTCTAGCGGGCACTTGGACTATCTAGGTTAGGTAACGGGCACTTGGACTATCTAGGTTACCTAACGGGCACTTTGAATATCTAGGTTACATAGCGTGCACTTGGACTATGTAGGTGAACTACCGAGCACTTGGACTCTAGGTTCCCTAGCGGGCACTTGGACTATGTAGGTCAACTAGCGGGCCCTTGGACTATCTAGGTTAGCTAACTGGCACGTGGAATATGTAGGTTAACTAGCGGACACTTGCACGATCTACGTTAACTAGCGGGCTCTTGCACTATGTAGGTTAACTAGCGGGCCAATTGACTATGTAGGTTAACTAGCGGGCACTTGGACGATCTAGGTTAACTAGCGGGCACTTGTACGATATAGGTTAACTAGCGGGCACTTGGATTATCTAGGTTAGCTAGTGGGCTCTTGCACTATGTAGGTTAACTAGCGGGCCCATTGACTATTTAGGTTAACTAGCGGGCACTTGGACGATCTATGTTACCAAGGGGGAACTTTGACTATGTAGGTTAACTAGTGGGCACTTGAACTATCTAGGTTACCTAGCAGGCACTTGGACTATGTAGGTTAACTAGCGGGCATTTGGACTATGTAGGTTACCTAGCGGGCACTTGGACTATGTAGGTTGCCTATCGGGCACTTGGAGAATGTAGGTTAACTAGGGGGCACTAGGACAATGTAGGTTACCTAGCGGACCCTTGGACTATCTAGGTTACTTAGGGGGAACCTGGACTATGTAGGTTAACTAGTGGGCATTTGGACTATCTAGGTTACCTAGCAGGCACTTGGACTATGTAGGTTAACTAGCGGGCACTTGAACTATCTACGTTACCTAGCGTGCACTTGGACTATGTACGTTACCTAGTGGGCACTTGGGCTATGTAGGTTCCCTAGCGGGCACTTGGACTATGTGGGTTCCCTAGCTGGCATTAGGACTATCTAGGTTACCTAACGGGCACTTGGACTATGTAGGTTCCCTAGCGGGCACTTGGACTATGTAGGTCAACTAGCGGGCCCTTGGACTATCTAGGTTAGCTAACTGGCACGTGGACTATGTAGGTTAACTAGCGGACACTTGCACGATCTAGGTTAACTAGCGGGCACTTGGACGATATAGGTTAACTAGCGGGCACTGGGATTATCTAGGCTAGCTAGCGGGCTCTTGCACTATGTAGGTTAACTATCGGGCCCATTGACTATTTAGGTTAACTAGCGGACACTTGGACGATCTATGTTACCTAGGGGGAACTTTGACTATGTAGGTTAACTAGTGGGCACTTGGACTATCTAGGTTACCTAGCAGGCACTTGGACTATGTAGGTTAACTAGCGGGCATTTGGACTATGTAGGTTACCTAGCGGGCACTTGGACTATTTAGGTTGCCTATCGGGCACTTGGAGAATGTAGGTTAACTAGGGGGCACTAGGACAATGTAGGTTTCCTAGCGGACCCTTGGACTATCTAGGTTATTTAGGGGGAACCTGGACTATGTAGGTTAACTAGTGGGCCCTTGGACTATCTAGGTTACCTAGCAGGCACTTGGACTATGTAGGTTAATTAGCGGGGACTTGAACTATCTACGTTACCTAGCGGGCACTTGGACTATGTACGTTACCTAGCGGGCACTTGGACTATGTAGGTTCCCTAGAGAGCACATGGACTATGTGGGTCCCCTAGCTGGCATTTGGACTATCTAGGTTACCTAACGGGCACTTGGACAATGTAGGTTCCCTAGCGGGCACTTGGACTATGTAGGTTCCCTATCGGGCACTTGGACTATGTAGGTTAACTAGCGGGCACTTGGACTATCTAGGTCAACTAGCGAGCACTTGGACTATCTAGGTTAACTAGCGGGCATTTGGACTATCAGGGCCCCTAGCGGGCATTTGGAGTGGGCCCTTGGACTATGTAGGTTAACTAGCGGGCACTTGGACAATCTAGGTTAACTAGCGGGCACTTGGACGATCTAGGTTAACTAGCGGGCACTTGAACTATCAAAGTGAACACGTGAGCCCTTGGACTATGTTGGTTACCTAGCGGGTCCTTGGACTATCTGGGTTACCTAGCGGGCACTTGGAATATTTAGGTTACCTAGTGGGCACTTGGATTATCTAGGTTAACGAACGGGCACTTGGAATATGCAGGTAACCTAGCGGGCACTTGGACTGTCTAGGTTACCTAGCGGACACTTGGACTTCTAGGTTAATGAACGGGCTCTTGGACTATGTAGGTTGCCTAGCGGGCACTTGGACTATCTAGGTTAGGTAACGGGCATTTGGACTACCTAGGTTACATAGCGTGCACTTGGACTATGTAGGTTAACTACCGAGCACTTGGACTCTAGTTTACCTAGTGGGCACTTGAACTATCTAGGTTACCTAGCAGGCCCTTGGACTATGTAGGTTTCCTAGCAGCCACTTGGACTATCTAGGTTAACGAACGGGCACTTGGACTATGTAGGCAACCTAGCGGGCACTTGGACAGTCTAGGTTACCTAGCGGGCACTTGGACTATCTAGGTTAACTAACAGGCACTTGGACGATGTAGGTTACCTAGCGGGCACTTGGACTATGTAGGATCCCTATCGGACATTTGGACTACTTAGGTTTCCCAGCGGGCACTTGGACTATCTAGGTTAACTAGCGGGCACTTGGACTATCTAGGTCAACTAGTGGGCCCTTGTACTATGTAGGTTAACTAGCGAGCACTTGGACTATCTAGGTTAACTAGCGGACCTTGGACTATGTAGGTTAACTAGCGGGCCCTTGGACTATGTAGGTTTACTAGCGGGCACTTGGACGACCTAGGTTAACTAGAGGTCACTTGGACTATCTAGGTTAACTAGCGGGCACTTGAACTATCTAGGTTAGCTAACGGGCACATGGACAATGTATGTACCCTAGTGGGCACTTGGACTATCTAGGTTAACTAATGGGCACTAGGACTATCTAGGTTAACTAGCGGACACTTGGACAATCTAGGTTAACTAGCGGGCACTTGGACTCTGAAGGTTACCTAGCAGACACTTGGACTTCTAGGTTAATGAACGGGCTCTTGGACTATGTTGGTTGCCTAGCGGGCACTTGGACTATCTAGGTTAGGTAACGGGCACTTGGACTATCTAGGTTACCTAACGGGCACTTTGACTATCTAGGTTACATAGCGTGCACTTGGACTATGTAGGTGAACTACCGAGCACTTGGACTCTAGGTTCCCTAGCGGGCACTTGGACTATGTAGGTCAACTAGCGGGCCCTTGGACTATCTAGGTTAGCTAACTGGCACGTGGAATATGTAGGTTAACTAGCGGACACTTGCACGATCTACGTTAACTAGCGGGCTCTTGCACTATGTAGGTTAACTAGCGGGCCAATTGACTAGGTTAACTAGTGGGCACTTGGACGATCTAGGTTAACTAGTGGGCACTTGTACGATATAGGTTAACTAGCGGGCCCTTGGATTATCTAGGTTAGCTAGCGGGCTCTTGCACTATGTAGGTTAACTAGCGGGCCCATTGACTATTTAGGTTAACTAGCGGGCACTTGGACGATCTATGTTACCAAGGGGGAACTTTGACTATGTAGGTTAACTAGTGGGCACTTGGACTATCTAGGTTACCTAGCAGGCACTTGGACTATGTAGGTTAACTAGCGGGCATTTGGACTATGTAGGTTACCTAGCGGGCACTTGGACTATGTAGGTTGCCTATCGGGCACTTGGAGAATGTAGGTTAACTAGGGGGCACTAGGACAATGTAGGTTACCTAGCGGACCCTTGGACTATCTAGGTTACTTAGGGGGAACCTGGACTATGTAGGTTAACTAGTGGGCATTTGGACTATCTAGGTTACCTAGCAGGCACTTGGACTATGTAGGTTAACTACGGGCAATGAACTATCTACGTTACCTAGCGGGCACTTGGACTATGTACGTTACCTAGCGGGCACCTGGACTATGTAGGTTCCCTAGCGGGCACTTGGACTATGTGGGTTCCCTAGCTGGCATTAGGTCTATCTAGGTTACCTAACGGGCACTTGGACTATGTAGGTTCCCTAGCGGGCACTTGGACTATGTCGGTTCCCTATCGGGCACTTGGAATATGTAGGTTAACTAGCGGGCATTTGGACTATGTAGGTTACCTAGCGGGCACTTGGACTATATAGGTTCCCTATCGGGCATTTGGACTATGTAGGTTACCTAGCGGTCCCTTGGACTATCTAGGTTCCCTAGGTGGAACCTGGACTATGTAGGTTAACTAGTGGGCATTTGGACTATCTAGGTTACCTAGCAGGCACTTGTACTATGCAGGTTAACTCGCGGGCACCTGGACTATGTACGTTTCCTAGCGGGCACTTGGACTAGATAGGTTCCCTAGCGGGCACTTGGTCTATCTAGGTTAACTAGCGGGCACTTGGACTATCTAGGTTAACTAGCGAGCACTTGGACTATCTAGGTTAACTAGCGGGCATTTGGACTATTAGGGCCCCTAGCTGGCATTTGGAGTGGGCCCTTGGACTATGTAGGTTAACTAGCGGGCACTTGGACAATCTAGGTTAACTAGCGGGCACTTGGACGATCTAGGTTAACTAGCGGGCACTTGAACTATCAAAGTGAACAAGTGAGCCCTTGGACTATGTTGGTTTACTAGCGGGCCCTTGGACTATCTGGGTTACCTAGGGGGAACCTGGACTATGTAGGTTAACTAGTGGGCACTTGGACTATCTAGGTTACCTTGCAGGCACTTGGACTATGTAGGTTAACTAGCGGGCACTTGGACTATGTACGTTTCCTAGCGGGCACGTGGACTAGATAGGTTCCCTAGCGGGCACTTGGTCTATCAAGGTTAACTAGCGGGCACTTGGACTATCTAGGTTAACTAGCGAGCATTTGGACTATCTAGGTTAACTTGCGGGCATTTGGACTATTAGGGCCCCTAGCGGGCATTTGGAGTGGGCCCTTGGACTATGTAGGTTAACTAGCGGGCACTTGGACAATCTAGGTTAACTAGCGGGCATTTGGACGATCTAGGTTAACTAGCGGGCACTTGAACTATCAAAGTGAACAAGTGAGCCCTTGGTCTATGTTGGTTAACTAGCGGGCCCTTGGACTATCTGGGTTACCTAGCGGGCACTTGGACTATTTAGGTTACCTAGTGGGCACTTGGATTATCTAGGTTAACAAACGGGCACTTGGAATATGCAGGTAACCTAGCGGGCACTTGGACTGTCTAGGTTACCTAGCAGACACTTGGACTTCTAGGTTAATGAACGGGCTCTTGGACTATGTAGGTTGCCTAGCGGGCACTTGGACTATCTAGGTTAGGTAACGGGCACTTGGACTATCTAGGTTACCTAACGGGCACTTTGAATATCTAGGTTACATAGCGTGCACTTGGACTATGTAGGTTAACTACCGAGCACTTGGACTCTAGGTTACCTAGCGGGCACTTGAACTATCTAGGTTACCTAGCGGGCCCTTGGACTATGTAGGTTTCCTAGCAGGCACTTGGACTATCTAGGTTAACGAACGGGCACTTGGACTATCTAGGTTAACTAACAGGCACTTGGACGATGTAGGTTACCTAGCGGGCACTTGGACTATCGAGGTTAACTAACAGGCACTTGGACGATGTAGGTTACCTAGGGGGCACTTGGACTATGTAGGATCCCTATCGGACATTTGGACTACTTAGGTTTCCTAGCGGGCACTTGGACTATCTAGGTTAACTAGCGGGCACTTGGACTGTCTAGGTCAACTAGTGTGCCCTTGTACTATGTAGGTTAACTAACGAGCACTTGGACTATCTAGGTTAACTAGCGGACCTTGGACTATGTAGGTTAACTAGCGGGCCCTTGGACTATGTAGGTTTACTAGCGGGCACTTGGACGATCTAGGTTAACTAGAGGGCACTTGGACTATCTAGGTTAACTAGCGGACACTTGGATGATCATTGTTAACTAGCGGGCACTTGGACTATCTAGGTTAGCTAACGGGCACATGGACTAAGTACGTCACCTAGTGGGTACTTGGATTATCTAGGTTAACTAACGGGCACTAGGACTATCTAGGTTAACTAGGGGGACCTAGGACTATCTAGGTTACCTAGCTGGCACTTGGACTATGAAGGTTCCCTAGCGGGCACTTGGACTATGTAGATCAACTAGCGGGCCCTTGGACTATCTGGGTTAGCCAACTGGCACGTGGACTATGTAGGTTAACTAGCGGACACTTGCACGATCTAGGTTAACTAGTGGGCTCTTGCACTATGTAGGTTAACTAGCGGGCCCATTGACTATGTAGGTTAACTAGCGGGCACTTGGACGATCTAGGTTACCTAGGGGGAACTTTGACTATGTAGGTTAACTAGTGGGCACTTGGACTATCTAGGTTACCTAGCAGGCACTTGGACTATGTAGGTTAACTAGTGGGCACTTGGACTATCTAGGTTACGTAGCAGGCACTTGGACTATGTACGTTCCCTAGCGGGCACTTGGACTATGTACGTTAACTAGCGGGCACTTGGACTATGTACGTTTCCTAACGGGTACTTGGACTATCTATGTTAACTAGCGGGCACTTGGACTATGTAGGTTCCCTATGGGGCACTTGGACTAGGTAGGTTCCCTAGCGGGCACTTGGTCTATCTAGGTTAACTAGCGGGCACTTGGACTATCTAGGTTAACTAGTGAGCACTTGGACTATCTAGGATAACTAGCGGGCACTTGGACTATGTAGGTAATGTAGTGGTCACTTGAACTCTCTAGGTTACCTAGCGGGCACTTGGATTATGTAGGTTAACTAGCGGGCACTTGGACTATCCAGGTTAACTAGCGGGCCCTTGGACGATGTAGGTTAACTAGCGGGCACTTGGACGATCTAGGTTAACTAGCGGGTATTTGGACTATGTAGGTTAACTAACGGGCCCTTGGACTATGTAGATTAACTAGCGGCACTTGGACTATCTACGTAAACTAGCGGGCCCTTGGACTATGTAGATTTCCTAGCGGGCACTTGCACTATGTATGTTCCATAGCGGGCACTTGGACTATGTAGGTTAACTAGCAGGCCCTTGGACTATGTAGATTAACTAGCAGCACTTGGACTATCTACATTAACCAGCAGGCCCTTGGACTATGTAGATTCCCTAGCGGGCACTTGGACTACGTAGGTTCCCTAGCGGGCACTTGGACTATGTAGGTTCCCTAGCGGGCACTTGGACTATGTATGTTAACTAGCGGGCCCTTGGACTACTTAGGTTAACTAGCGGACACTTGCTCTATGTAGGTTACCTAGCGGGCACTTGGATTATATAGGTTCCCTATCGGGCACTTGGACTATGTAGGTTAACTAGCGGACATTTGGACTATGTAGGTTACCTAGCGGGCACTTGGACTATGTAGGTTGCCTATCGGGCACTTGCAGAATATAGGTTAACTAGGGGGCACTAGGACAATGTAGGTTACCTAGCGGACCCTTGAACTATCTAGGTTACTTTGGGGGAACCTGGACTATGTAGATTAACTAGTGAGCACTTGGGCTATCTAGGTTAACTAGCGGGCACTTGGACTATCTAGGTTACCTAGCGGGCACTTGGACTATGTATGTTCCAGAGCGGGCACTTGGACAATGTAGGTTCCCTAGCAGGCACTTGGACTATGTAGGTTAACTAGCGGGCCCTTGGACTACTTAGGTTAACTAGCGGACACTTGCTCTATGTAGGTTACCTAGCGGGCACTTGGATTATATAGGTTCCCTATCGGGCACTTGGACTATGTAGGTCAACTAGCGGACATTTTGACTATGTAGGTTACCTAGCGGGCACTTGGACTATGTAGGTTGCCTATCGGGCACTTGCAGAATATAGGTTAACTAGGGGGCACTAGGACAATGTAGGTTACCTAGCGGACCCTTGAACTATCTAGGTTACTTTGGGGGAACCTGGACTATGTAGATTAACTAGTGAGCACTTGGACTATCTAGGTTAACTAGCGGGCACTTGGACTATCTAGGTTACCTAGCGGGCACTTGGACTATGTATGTTCCAGTGCGGGCACTTGGACAATGTAGGTTCCCTAGCAGGCACTTGGACTATGTAGGTTAACTAGCGGGCACTTGGACTATCTAGGTTTCCTAGCGGGCACATGGACTATGTACGTTCCCTAGCCGGCACTTGGACTATCTACGTTACCTAGCGGGCACTTGGACTATGTACGTTACCTAGCGGGCACTTGGACTAGGTACGTTTCCTAGTGGGTACTTGGACTAGATAGGTTCCCTAGCGGGCACTTGGTCTATCTAGGTTAACTAGCGGGCACTTGGACTATGTAGGTTAACTAGCGAGCAGTTGGACTATCTAGGTTAACTAGCGGGCATTTGGACAATTAGGGCACCTAGCGGGCATTTGCACTATATTGGTTACCTAGCGGGCACTTGGACTATGTAGGTTAACGAAAGGGCACTTGGAATATGCAGGTAACCTAGCGGGCACTTGGACTGTCTAGGTTCCCTATTGGGCACTTGGACTATGTAGGTTAACTAGCGGGCTTTTGGACTATGTAGGTTACCTAGCGGGCACTTGGACTATGTAGGTTCCCTTTCGGGCACTTGGAGAATGTAGGTTAACTAGGGGGCACTAGGACTATGTAGGTTACTTAGCGGGCCCTTGGACTATCTAGGTTACCTAGCGGGCATTTGGACTATGTAGGCTCCCTAGCGGGCATTTGGACTATATAGATTACCTACCGGGCACTTAGACTTTGTAGGTTACCTAGCGGGCACTTGGACTATCTAGGTTACCTAGCTGGCCCTTGAACTATCTACGTTACCTAGCGAGTACTTGGAGTATGTAGGTTACCTATCGGGCTGTTGGACAATCTAGGTTACCTAGCGGGCACTAGAACAATCTAGGTTAACTAGCGGGTACTTGGACTACGTAGGTTAACTAGCGGGCCCCTGGGCTATGTAGATTAACTAGCGGCACTTGGATTATCTACGTTAACTAGCGGGCCCTTGGACTATGTAGATTCCCTAGCGGGCACTTGGACTATGTATGTTCCATAGCGGGCAATTGAACTATGTAGGTTCCCTAGCGGGCACTTGGAGAATGTAGGTTAACTAGGGGACACTAGGACAATATAGGTTGCCTAGCGGGCCCTTGGACTATCTAGGTTACCTAGGGAGAACTTGGACTATGTAGGTTAACTAGCGGGGACTTGGACTATCTAGGTTACCTAGCGGGCACTTGGACTATGTACGTTCTCTAGCGGGCACTTGGACTATCTACGTTACCTAGCGGGCACTTGGACTATGTAGGTTAACTAGCGGGCACTTGGACTATGTACGTTTCCTAGCGGGTACATGGACTATCTATGTTAACTAGCGGGCACCTGGACTATGTAGGTTCCCTATCGGGCACTTGGACTATCTAGGTTTACTAGCGAGCTCTTGGACTATCTAGAATAACTAGCGGGCACTTGGACTATTAGGGTCCCTATCGGGCATTTGTACTATATAGGTTACCTAGCGGGCACTTGGACTATGTAGGTTAACTAACTGGCACTTGGACTATGTAGGTAACCTATTGGTCACTTTAACTGTCTACGTTACCTAGCGGGCCCTTGGACTATGTAGGTTAACGAGCGGGCATTAGGACGATCTACGTTAACTAGCGGGTACTTGGACTATGTAGGTTAACTAGCGGGCCCTTGGACTATGTAGGTTAGCTAGCGGGCCCTTGCACTATGTACGTTACCTAGCGGGCCCTTGGACTATGTAGATTAACTAGCAGCACTTGGACTATCTACGTTAACTAGCGGGCCCTTGGACTATGTAGATTCCCTAGCGGGCACTTGGAATATGTAGGTTCCCGAGCGGGCACTTGGACTATGTATGTTCCCTAGCGGAGACTTGGACTATGTATGTTCCCTACGGACACTTGAACTATTTAAGTTAACTACCGGGCACTTGGACTATGTATGTTAACCTGCGGGCCCTTGGACTACTTAGGGTAACTAGCGGACACTTGCACTATGTAGGTAACCTAGCGGGCACTTGGACTATCTAGGTTAACTAGCGGGCGCTTGGACTATGTAGGTTAACTAGCGGACACTTGCACTATGTAGGATACCTAGCGGGCACTTGGACTATGTAGGTTAACTAGCAGGCCCTTCGACTATCTAGGGTACCTAGCAGGCACTTGGACTAAGTAGGTTAACTAGAGGGCACTTGCACTCTCTAGGTTACCTAGCGGACACTTGGACTATGTACCTTCCCTAGCGGGCACTTGGACAATCTATGTTAACTAGCGGGCACTTGGACTATGTAGGTTACCTAGCAGACACTTGCACTATGTAGGTTACCTAGCGAGCACTTGGACTATGTAGGTTAACTAGAGGACACTTGGACGATCTAGGTTAACTAGAGGGCCCTTGGATGATGTAGGTTAACTAACCAGTTCTTGAACGATCTATGTTCCCTAGCGGGCACTTGGACTATGTAGGTTAACTAGCGGACACTTGGATGATCTAGGTTAACTAGCGGGTACTTGGACTATGTAGGTTAACTAGCGGGCCCTTGGGCTATGTAGATTAACTAGCAGCACTTGGACTATCTACGTTAACTAGCGGGCCCTTGGACTACGTAGGTTCCCTAGCGGGCACTTGGACTATGTATGTTAACTAGCGGGCCCTTGGACTACTTAGGTTAACTAGCGGACACTTGCACTATGTAGGTTCCCTATGGGGCACTTGGACTATGTAGGTTAACTAGCGGGCATTTGGACTATGTATTTTAACTAGCGGGCCCTTAGACTACTTAGGTTAACTAGCGGACACTTGCACTATGTAGGTTCCCTATGGGGCACTTGGACTATGTCGGTTCCCTATCGGGCACTTGCACTATGTAGGTTAACTAGGTGGCACTAGGACAATGTAGGTTACCTAGCGGGCCCTTGGACTATGTAGGTTACCTAGGGGGAACCTAGACTATGTAGGTTAACTAGTGGGCACTTGGACTATCTAGGTTACCTAGCAGGCACTTGGACTATGTAGGTTAACTAGCGGGCACTTGGACTATCTAGGTTACCTAGCGGGCACATGGACTATGTACGATCTCTAGCGAACACTTGGACTATCTACGTTACCTAGTGGGCACTTGGACTAAGTATGTTACCTAGCGGGCACTTGGACTATGTACGTTTCCTAGCGGGTACTTGGACTAGATAGGTTCCCTAGCGGGCACTTGGACTATCTAGGTTAACTAGCGGGCATTTGGACTATCTAGGTTAACTAGCGAGCACTTGGACTATCTAGGTTAACTAGCGGGCATTTGGACTATTAGGGCACCTAGCGGGCATTTGGACTATATTGGTTACCTAGCGGGAACTTGAACTATGTAGGTTAACGAACAGGCACTTGGACTATGTAGGTAACCTAGTGGTCACTTGAAATGTCTAGGTTACCAAGAGGGCACTTGGCCTATGTAGGTTAAATAGCGGGCACTTCGACTATCTAGGTTAACTAGCGGGCCCTTGGACAATGTAGGTTAACTAGCGGGCCCTTGCACTATGTAGGTTAACTAGCGGGCCCATGGATTATGTAGGTTTACTAGCAGGCACTTGAACTATCTAGGTTAACTAGCGGGCATTTGCACTATGTAGGTTACCTAGCGGGCACTTGGACTATCTAGGTTACCTAGCAGGCACTTTGACTATCTAGGTTAACTAACGGTCACTTGGACTATGTAGGTTGCCTAGCGGGCACCTGGATCATGTAGGTTCCCTATGGGGCACTTGGACTATGTAAGTTAACTAGCGGGCACTTGGACTGTCAAGGTTACCTAGTGGGCACTTGGATTATCTAGGTTAACGAACGGGCACTTGGACTATGTAGGTTACCTAGCCGCCACTTGGACTATCTAGGTTAGCTAACAGGCACTTGGACTATCTAGATGTTCTAACGGGCACTTGTACTATCTAGGTTACCTAGCTGGCACTTGGACTATGTAGGTCAACTAGCGGTCCCTTGGACTATCTAGGTTAGCTAAGGGGCACTTTGATTATGTAGGTTAACTAGCGAGCACTTGGAATATGTACGTTAAGTAGCGGACACTTACACTATGAAGGTTAACTAGCGGGCCCATGGACTATGTAGGTTTACTAGCGTGCTCTTGGACTATCTAGATTCCCTAAAGGGCACTTGGACTATCTAGGTTACCGAACGGGCACTTAGACTATCTAGGTTACCTAGCGGGCACTTGGACTATGTAGGCTAACTAGGGGGCCCTTGGACGATCTAGGTAACCTAGCGGGTACTTGAACTCTCGGTGTTATCTAGCGGGCACTTGCAGTATCTAGGTTACCTAGCGGGCACTTAGACTATGTACGTTCCCTAGCGGGCACTTGGGCTATCTATGTTAACGAGCGGGCACTTGGAATATGTAGGTTAACTAGCGGACACTTGCACTATCTAGGTTACCTAGCAGGCACTTGGACTATCTAGGTTACCGAACGGGCACTTAGACTATCTAGGTTACCTAGCGGGCACTAGGACTATGTAGGCTAACTAGGGGGCCCTTGGACGATCTAGGTAACCTAGCGGGTACTTGAACTATCTAGGTTAACTAGCGGGAACATGGACTATCTAGGTTAACTAGCGTGCACTTGGACTATGTAGGTTCCTTAGCGGGCACTTGGACTATCTAGGTTGCCTAGCAGGCACTTGGACGATATAGGTTAACTAGCGTGCCCTTGGAATATCTAGGTTACATAGCGGGCACTTGGTATATAGGTTAACTACCGGGCACTTAGGCTATGTAGATTAACTAGAGGACACTTGGACTATCTAGGTTTACTAGTGGGCCCTTGGACTATGTAGGTTAACTAGCGGGCACTTGGAAAATCTAGGTTAACTAGCGGGCACTTGGATGATCTAGGTTAACGAACGGTCACTTGGACTATGCAGGTAACCTAGCGGGCACTTGGACTGTCTAGGTTACATAGTGGGCACTTGGACTGTCTAGGTTGCCTGGCGGGCACTTGGACTATCTAGGTTAGGTAACGGGCACTAGAACTATCTAGGTTACCTAGAGGGCACTTGGACTATGTACGTCCCCAAGTGGGCACGTGGACTATCTAGGTTAACTAGCGGGCACATGGACTATCTAGGTTACCTAGCGGGCACTTGGACTATGTAGGTTAACTAGCGGGCACTTGGACTATGTAAGTTAACTACCGGGCACTTGGACTATGTATGTTAACCTGCGGGCCCTTGGACTACTTAGGTTAACTAGCGGACACTTGCACTATGTAGGTTCCCTATCGGGCCCTTGGACTATGTAGGTTAACTAGCGGGCAATTGGACTATGTAGGTTACCTAGCGGGCACTTGGACTATGTATGTTCCCTATAGGGCACTTGGAGAATGTAGGTTAAGTAGGGGGCACTAGGACAATGTAGGTTACCTAGCGGGCCCTTGGACTATCTAGGTTACCTAGGGGGAACCTGGACTATGTAGGTTAACTAGCGGGCACTTGGACTATCTAGGTTACCTAGCGGGCACTTGGACTATGTACGTTCTCTAGCGGGCCGTTGGACTATCTACGTTACCTAGCGGGCACTTGGACTAAATACGTTACCTAGCGGGCACTTGGACTATGTACGTTTCCTAGCGGGTACTTGGACTAGATAGGTTCCCTAGCGGGCACTTGGACTATCTAGGTTAACTAGCAGGCACTTGGACTATCTAGGTTAACTAGCGAGCACTTGGACTATCTAGGTTAACTAACGGGCATTTGGACTATTAGGGCTCCTAGCGGGCATTTGTACTATATTGGTTACCTAGCGGGAACTTGGACTATGTAGGTTAACGAACGGGCACTTGGACTATGTAGGTAACCTAGTTGTCACTTGAACTCTCTAGGTTACCTAGCGGGCACTTGGACAATGTAGGTTAACTAGCGGGCACTTGGACTATCTAGGTTAACTAGCGGGCCCTTGGACAATGTAGGTTAACTAGCGGGCCCTTGCACTATGTAGGTTAACTAGCGGGCCCATGGATTATGTAGGTTTACTAGCAGGCACTTGGACTATCTAGGTTAACTAGCGGGCACTTGGACTATGTAGTTTCCCAGCGGGCATTTGGACTATTTAGGTTACCTAGCGGGCACTTGGACCATGTAAGTTACCTAGCGGGCACTTGGACTATCTAGGTTACCTAGAAGGCACTTTGACTATCTAGGTTAACTAACGGTCACTTGGACTATGTAGGTTGCCTAGCGGGCACTTGGATTATGTAGGTGCCCTATGGGGCACTTGGACTATGTAGGTTAACTAGCGGGCACTTGGACTGTAGGTTAACTAGCGGGCCCTTGGACTGTTACCTAGTGGGCACATGGATTATCTAGGTTAACGAACGGGCACTTGGACTATGTAGGTTACCTAGCCGCCACTTGGACTATCTAGGTTAGCTAACAGGCACTTGGACTATCTAGGTTCTCTAGCGGGCACTTGTACTACCTAGGTTACCTAGCTGGCACTTGGACTATGTAGGTCAACTAGCGGGCCCTTGGACTATCTAGGTTAGCTAACGGGCACTTTGATTATGTAGGTTAACTAGCGAGCACTTGGAATATGTACGTTAAGTAGCGGACACTTGCACTATGAAGGTTAACTAGCGGGCCCATGGACTATGTAGGTTTACAAGCGGGCCCTTGGACTATCTAGATTCCCTAAAGGGCACTTGGACTATCTAGGTTACCGAACGGGCACTTAGACTATCTAGGTTACTTAGCGGGCACTTGGACTATGTAGGCTAACTAGGGGGCCCTTGAATGATCTAGGTAACCTAGCGGGTACTTGAACTCTCGGGGTTAACTAGCGGGCACTTGCAGTATCTAGGCTACCTAGCGGGCACTTGGACTATGTAAGTTCCCTAGCGGGCACTTGGGCTATCTATGTTAATGAGCGGGCACTTGGAATTTGTAGGTTAACTAGCGGACACTTGCACTATCTAGGTTACCTAGCAGGCACTTGGACTATCTAGGTTACCGAACGGGCACTTGGACTATCTAGGTTACCTAGCGGGCACTTGGACTATGTAGGCTAACTAAGGGGCCCTTGGACGATCTAGGTTACCTAGCGGGTACTTGAACTATCTAGGTTAACTAGCAGGCATATGGACTATCTAGGTTAACTAGCGTGCACTTGGACTATGTAGGTTCCTTAGCGGGCACTTGGACTATCTAGGTTGCCTAGCGGGCACTTGGACGATATAGGTTAACTAGCGTGCCTTTGGAATATCTAGGTTCCGTAGCGGGCACTTGTTATATAGGTTAACTAGCGGGCACTTAGACTATGTAGATTAACTAGAGGACACTTGGACTATCTAGGTTAACTAGTGGGCCCTTGGACTATGTAGGTTAACTAGCGGGCACTTGGAAAATCTAGGTTAACTAGCGGGCACTTGGACGATCTAGGTTAACTAATTGTCACTTGGACTATGCAGGTAACCTAGCGGGCACTTGGACTGTCTAGGTTGCCTGGCGGGCACTTGGACTATCTAGGTTAGGTAATGGGCACTAGAACTATCTAGGTTACCTAGCGGGCACTTGGACTATGTACGTCCCCTATTTGGCACGTGGACTATCTAGGTTAACTAGCGGGCACATGGACTATCTAGGTTACCTAGCGGGCACTTGAACTATGTAGGTTAACTAGCGGACACTTGCACGATCTAGGTTAACTAGCGGGCCCTTGCACTATGTAGGTTAACTAGCGGGCCCATGGATTATGTAGGTTTACTAGCAGGCACTTGAGCTATCTAGGTTAACTAGCGGGCACTTGGACTATGTAGTTTCCCGAGCAGGCATTTGGACTATTTAGGTTGCCAAGCGGGAACTTGGACTATGTAGGTTACCTAGCGAGCACTTGGACTATGTAGGTTCCCTAGCGGGCACTAGGATTATGTAGGTTCCCTTTAGGGCACGTGGATTATGTAGGTTAACTAGTGGGCACTTGGACTATCTAGGTTAACTAGCGAGCCCTTGGACGATGTAGGTTAACTAGCGGGCCCTTGGACGATCTAGGTTAACTAGCGGGTACTTGGACTATGTAGGTTATCTAGCGGGCCCTTGGACTATGTAGATTAACTAGCGGCACTTGGACTATCTACGTTAACTAGCGGGCCCTTGGACTATGTAGATTCCCTAGAAGGCACTTGGACTATGTATGTTCCAGAGCGGGCACTTGGACTATGTAGGTTCCCTAGCACGCACTTGGACTATGTAGGTTCCCTAGCGCGCACTTGGACTATGTAGGTTAACTAGCGGACACTTGGACGATCTAGGTTAACTAGCGGGTACTTTGACTATGTAGGTTAACTAGTGGGCCCTTGGACTATGTACATTAAATAGCAGCACTTGGACTATCTACGTAAACTAGCTGCCCTTGGACTATGTAGATTCCCTAGCGGGCACTTGGACTACGTAGGTTCCCTAGCGGGCACTTGGACTATGAATGTTCCCTACGGACACTTGAACTATGTATGTTAAATACAGGGCACTTGGACTATATATGTTAACTAGCGGGCCCTTGGACTACTTAGGTTAACTAGCGGACACTTGCACTATGTAGGTTCCCTATCGGGCACTTGGACTATGGAGGTTAACTAGCGGGCATTTGGACTATGTAGGTTACCTAGCGGGCACTTGGACTATGTAGGTTCCCTATCGGACACATGGAGAATGTAGGTTAACTATTGGGCACAAGGACATTGTAGGTTACCTAGCGGGCCCTTGAACTATCTAGGTTACCTAGGGGGGTCTGGACTATGTAGGTTAACTAGTGGGCACTTGGACTATCTAGGTTACCTAGCAGGCACTTGGACTATGTAGGTTAACTAGAAGGCAATTGGACTATCTAGGTTACCTAGCGGGCACTTGGACTATGTACGTTCCCTAGCGGGGACTAGGACTATCTACGTTACCTAGCGGGCACTTGGACTATGTATGTTTCCTAACGTGTACTTGGACTAGATAGGTTCCCTAGCGGACACTTGGACTATCTAGGTTAACTAGCGGGCATTTGGACTATTAGGGCCCCTGGCGGGCATTTGGACTATATTGGTTACCTAGCGGGCACTTGGACTATGTAGGTTAACGAACGGGCACTTGGACTATGTAGGTAACCTAGTGGTCACTTGAACTGTCTAGGTTCCCTAGCGGGCACTTGGACTATCTAGGTTAACTAGCGGGCACTTGGACTATCTAGGTTAACTAGCGGGCCCTTGGACGATGTAGGTTAACTAGCGTGCCCTTGCACTATGTAGGTTAACTAGCGGGCCCATGGATTATGTAGGTTTACTAGCAGGCACTTGGACTATCTAGGTTAACTAGCGGGCACTTGGACTATGTAGTTTCCCTAGCGGGCATTTGGACTATTTAGGTTCCCTATCGGGCACTTGGACTATGTAGGTTAACTAGCGGGCACTTGGATTGTCAAGGTTACCTAGTGGGCACTTGTATTATCTAGGTTAACGAACGGGCACTTGGACTATGTAGGTTCCTTATCGGGCACTTGGACTATGTAGGTTAACTAGCGGGCACTTGGATTTTCAAGGTTACCTAGTGGGCACTTGGATTATCTAAGTTAATGAACGGGCACTTGGACTATGTAGGTTACCTAGCCGCCACTTGGACTATCTAGGTTAGCTAAGAGGCACTTGGACTATCTAGGTTCTATAGCGGGCACTTGTACCATCTATGTTACCTAGCTGGCACTTGGACTATGTAGGTAAACTAGCGGGCCCTTGGACTATCTAGGTTAGCTAACGGGAACTTAGATTATGTAGGTTAACTAGCGAGCACTTGGAATATGTACGTTAAGTAGCGGACACTTGCAATATGAAGGTTAACTAGCGGGCCCTTGGACTATGTAGATTAACTAGCAGCACTTGGACTATCTACGTAAACTAGCGGGTCTTGGACTATGTAGATTCCCTAGCGGGCACTTGGACTACGTAGGTTCCCGAGCGGGCACTTGGACTATGTTGGTTCCCTAGCGGGCACTTGGACTATGAATGTTCCCTACGGACACTTGAACTATGTAAGTTAAATACTGGGCACTTGGACTATGTATGTTAACTAGCGGGCCCTTGGACTACTTAGGTTAACTAGCGGACCCTTGCAATATGTAGGTTCCCTATCGGCCACTTGGACTATGGAGGTTAACTAGCGGGCATTTGGACTATGTAGGTTACCTAGCGGGCACTTGGACTATGTCGGTTCCCTATCGGGCACTTGGAGAATGTAGGTTAACTAGGGGGCACTAGGACAATGTAGGTTGCCTAGCGGGCCCTTGAACTATCTAGGTTACCTAGGCGAAACCTGGACTATGTAGGTTAACTAGTGGGCACTTGGACAATCTAGGTTACCTAGCAGGCACTTGGACTATGTAGGTTAACTAGCGTGCACTTGGACTATCTAGGTTACTTAGCGGGCACTTGGACTATGTACGTTCCCTAGCGGGCACTTGGACTATCTACGTTACCTAGCGGGCACTTGGACTATGTACGTTACCTAGCGGGCACTTGGACTATGTATGTTTCCTAGCGGATACTTGGACTAGATAGGTTCCCTAGCGGGCACTTGGTCTATCTAGGTTAACTAGCGGGAAATTGGACTATCTAAGTTAACTAGCGAGCACTTGGACTATCTAAGTTAACTAGCGGGAATTTGGACTATTAGGGCCCCTGGCGGGTATTTGGATTATATTGGTTACATAGCGGGCACATGGTCTAGGTAGGTTAACGAACGGGCACTTGGACTATATAGGTAACCTAGTGGTCACTTGAACTGTCTAGGTTACCTAGCAGGCACTTGGACTATGTAGGTTAACTAGCGGGGACTTAGATTATCTAGGTTAACTAGCGGGCCCTTGGACGATGTAGGTTAACTAGTGGGCCCATGGATTATGTAGGTTTACTAGCAGGCACTTGGACTATCTAGGTTAACTAGCGGGCACTTGGACTATTTAGGTTACCTAGCGGGCACTTGGACTATGTAGGTTAACTAACGGGCACTTGGACTATGTAGGTTGCCTAGCGTGTACTTGGATTATGTAGGTTCCCTATCGGGCACTTGAACTATGTAGGTTAACTAGCGGGCACTTGGATTGTCAAGGTTACCTAGTGGGCACTTGGATTATCTAGGTTAACGAACGGGCACTTGGACTATGTAGGTTACCTAGCCGCCACTTGGACTATCTAGGTTAGCTAACCGGAACTTGGACTATTTAGGTTCCCGAGCGGGCACTTGTACAATCTAGGATACCTAGCTGGCACTTGCACTATGTAGGTCAACTAGCGGGCCCTTGGACTATCTAGGTTAGCTAACGGGCACTTAGATAATGTAAGTTAACTAGCGAGCACTTTGAATATGTACGTTAAGTAGCGGACACTTGCAATATGAAGGTTAACTAGCGGGCCAATGGACTATGTAGGTTTACTAGCGGGCCCTTGGACTATCTACATTCCCTAAAGGGCACTTGGACTATCTAGGTTACCGAACGGGCATTCTACTATCTAGGTTACCTAGCGGGCACTTGGACTATGTAGGCTAACTAGGGGGCCCTTGGACGATCTAGGTTACCTAGCGGGTACTTGAACTATCTAGATTAACTAGCGCGCAATTGCACTATCTAGGTTACCTAGCGGGCACTTGGACTATGTACGTTCCCTAGCGGGCACTTGGGCTATCTATGTTAACTAGCGGGCACTTGGAATATGTAGGTTAACTACCGGACACTTGCACTATGTAGGTTACCTAGCAGGCACTTGGACTATCTAGGTTAACTAGCGGGCACTTGGACTATCTAGGTTAACTAGCGTGCACTTGGACTATGTAGGTTCCTTAGCGGGCACTTGGACTATCTAGGTTGCCTAGCGGGCACTTGGACGATATAGGTTAACTAGCGTGCCCTTGGAATATCTAGGTTATGTAGCGGACACTTGGTATATAGGTTAACTAGCGGGCACTTGGACTACGTAGATTAACTAGAGGACACATGGACTATCTAGGTTAACTAGTGGGCCCTTGGACTATGTAGGTTAACTAGCGGGCACTTGGACAATCTAGGTTAACTAGCGGGCACTTGTATGATCTAGGTTAACTAGCGGGCACTTGGACTATCTAAGTTAACAAGTGAGCCCTTGGACTATGCAGGTTAACTAGCGGGCACTTGGACTATATAGGTTACCTAGCGGGCACATGGACTATGTAGGTTACCTAGTGGGCACTTGGACTATCTAGGTTAACGAACGGGCACCTGGACTATGTAGGTAACCTAGCGGGCACTTGGACTGTCTAGGTTACCTAACCGGCAATTGGACTTCTAGGTTAACGAACGGGCTCTTGGGCCATGTAGGTTGCCTAGCGGGCACTTGGACTATCTAGGTTAGGTAACGGGCACTAGGAGTATCTAGGTTACCAAGCGGGAACTTGGACAATGTAAGTTACCTAGCGGGCACTTGGACTATCTAGGTTACCTAATGGGCACTTTGACTATCTAGGTTACATAGCAGGCACTTGGACTATGTAGGTTAACTAGCGAGCACTTGGATTCTAGGTTTCCTAGCGGGCACTTGGGCTATCTAGGTTACCTAGCGGGCCCTTGGACTATGTAGGTTTCCTAGCGGGCACTTGGACTATCTAGGTTAACGAACGGGTACTTGGACTATGTAGATAACCTAGGGGGCACTTGGACTATCTAGGTTATCGAACGGGCACTTGGACTATGTAGGTTACCAAGCGGGCACTTGGACTATGTAGGATCCCTATCGGACATTTGGACTACTTAGGTTACCTAGCGGGCACTTGTACAAATTAGGTTAACTAGCGGGCACTTGGACTATCTAGGTCAACTAGTGGGCCCTTGTACTATGTAGGTTAACAAGCGAGCACTTGGACTATCTAGGTTAACTAGCGGACCTTGGATTATGTAGGTTAACTAGCGGGCCCTTGGAATATGTAGGTTAACTAGCGGCCACTTGGACAATCTATGTTAACTAGAGGGCACTTGCATTATCTAGGTTAACTAGCATGCACTTTCACTATCTAGGTTACCTAGCTTGCACTTGGATGATCAATTTTAACTAGAGGGCACTTTGACTATCTAGGTCAGCTAACGGGCACATGGACTAAGTATGTCCCCTAGTGGGCACTTGGACTATCTAGGTAAACTAACGGGCACTAGGACTATCTAGGTTAACTAGCTGGCACTTGGATTATCTAGGTTACCCAGCGGGCACTTGGACTATGTAGGTCAACTAGCTGGCCCTTGGACTATCTAGGTTAACTAACTGGCACGTGGACTATGTAGGTTAACTAGCGGGCACTTGGACGATCTAGGTTAACTAGCGGGCACTTGGATGATATAGGTTAACTAGCGGGCACTTGGATTATCTAGGTTAGCTAGCGGGCTCTTGCACTATGTAGGTTAACTAGCGGGCCCATTGACTATGTTGGTAAACTAGCGGGCACTTGGACGATCTAGGTTAACTAGCGGGCACTTGGATTATCTAGGTTACCTAGCGGGCACTTGGACTATGTAGGTTCCCTAGTGGGCATTTGGACTATATAGATAACCTAGCGGGCACTTAGACTTTGTAGGTTACCTAGCGGGCACTTGGACTATCTAGGTTACCTAGCTGGCACTTGAACTATCTACGTTGCCTAGCGGGTTCTTGGAGTATGTAGGTTACCTAGCGGGCTGTTGGAGTATCTAGGTTACCTAGCAGGCATTGGACTATCTAGGTTAACTAACAGGCACTTGGACTATGTAGGTTGCTTAGCGGGCCCTTGGACTATGTAAGTTCCCTATCGGGCACTTGGAATAGGTAGGTTCCCTAGCGGGCACTTGGTCTATCTAGGTTAACTAGCGGGCACGTGGACTATCTAGGTTAACTAGCGAGCACTTGGACTATCTAGGATAACTAGCGGGCACTTGGACAATTAGGGTCCCTAGCGGGCGTTTGCACTATATAGGTTACCTAGCGGGCACTTCGATTATGTAGGTTAACGAACAGGCACTTGGACTATGTAGGTAACCTAGTGGTCACTTGAACTGTCTAGGTTACCTAGCGGGCACTTCGACTATGTAGGTTAACTAGCGGGCACTTGGACTATCTAGGTTAACTAGCGGGCCCTTGGACGATGTAGGTTAACTAGCGGGCATTTGGACTATGTAGGTTAACTAGCGGCCCCTTGGACGATCTAGGTAAACTAGCAGGTACTTGGACTATGTAGGTTAACTAGCGGGCCTTTGGACTATGTAGATTAACTAGCGGCACTTGGACTATCTACGTTAACTAGCGGGCGTTTGGACTATGTAGATTCCCTAGCGAGCACTTGGACTATGTATGTTCCAGAGCGGGCACTTGGACTATGTAGGTTCCCTAGCAGGCACTTGGACTATGTAGGTTCCAGAGCAGGCACTTGGACTATCTAGGTTCCCTAGCGGGCACTTGGACTATGTAGCTTAACTAGCGGGCACTTGGACTATGTAGGTTATCTAGAGGACACTTGGACGATCTAGGTTAACTAGTGGGCACTTGGACGATATAGGTTAACTAGCGGGCGCTTGGATTATCTAGGTTACCTAGCGGGCACTTGGTCTATGTAGGTTCCCTAGCGGGCATTTGGACTATATAGATAACCTAGCGGGCACTTAGACTTTGTAGGTTACCTAGCGAGCACTTGGACTATCTAGGTTACCTAGCTGGCACTTGAACTATCTACGTTGCCTAGCGGGTTCTTGGAGTATGTAGGTTACCTAGCGGGCTGTTGGACTATCTAGGTTACCTAGCAGGCATTGGACTATCTAGGTTAACTAACAGGCACTTGGACTATGTAGGTTGCCTAGCGGGCCCTTGGACTATGTAAGTTCCCTATCGGGCACTTGGACTAGGTAGGTTCCTTAGCGGGCACTTGGTCTATCTAGGTTAACTAGCGGGCACGTGGACTATCTAGGTTAACTAGCGAGCACTTGGACTATCTAGGATAACTAGCGGGAACTTGGACTATTAGGGTCCCTAGTGGGCGTTTTCATTATATAGTTTACCTAGCGGGCACTTGGATTATGTAGGTTAACGAACAGGCACTTGGACTATGTAGGTAACCTAGTGATCACTTGAACTGTCTAGGTTACCTAGCGGGCACTTGGACTATGTAGGTTAACTAGCGGGACCTTGGACGATGTAGGCTAACTAGCGGGCATTTGGACTATGTAGGTTAACTAGCGGGCCCTTGGACTATGTAGGTTAACTAGCGTGCACTTGGACGATCTAGGTAAACTAGCAGGTACTTGGACTATGTAGGTTAACTAGCGGGCCTTTGGACTATGTAGATTAACTAGCAGCACTTGGACTATCTACGTTAACTAGCGGGCCCTTGTACTATGTAGATTCCCGAGAGGGCACTTGGACTAAATATGTTCCAGAGCGGGCACTTCGACTATGTAGGCTCCCTAGCAGGCACTTGGACTATGTAGGTTCCAGAGCAGGCACTTGGACTATCTAGGTTCCCTAGCGGGCACTTGGACTATGTAGCTTAACTAGAGGGCACTTGGACTATGTAGGTTAACTAGAGGACACTTGGACGATCTAGGTTAACTAGCGGGCACTTGGATTATCTAGGTTACCTAGCGGGCACTTGGACTATGTAAGTTCCCTAGCGATCATTTGAACTATATAGATAACCTAGCGGGCACTTAGACTTTGTAGTTTACCTAGCGGGCACTTGGACTATCTTGGTTACCTAACGGGCACTTGGACTATGTAGGTTCCCTAGCGGGCCCTTGGACTATGTAAGTTCCCTAGCGGGCACTTGGACTATGTGGGTTTCCTGGCGGGCATTTGTACTATCTAGGTTACGTAATGGGCACTTGGACTAAGTAGGTTCCCTAGTGGACACTTGCATTATGTAGGTTACCTAGCGGGCCCTTGGACTATCTAGCTTACCTAGCGGGCATTTGGACTATGTAGGCCCCCTAGCGGGCATTTGGACTATATAGATTAATTGGTGGGCACTTAGACTTTGTAGGTTCCCTAGTGGGCACTTGGACTATGTATGTTCCCTAGCGGACACTTGGACTATGTATGTTCCCTACGGACACTTGAACTCTGTAAGTTAACTACCGGGCACTTGGACTATGTATGTTAACCTGCGGGCCCTTGGACTACTTAGGTTAACTAGCGGACACTTGCACTATGTAGGTTACCTAGCGGGCACTTGAACTATCTAGGTTAACTAGGGGGCGCTTGGACTATGTACGTTAACTAGCGGACACTTGCACTATGTAGGTTACCTAGCGGGCACTTGGACTATGTAGGTTAACTAGCAGGCCCTTCGACTATCTAGGTTACCTAGCAGGCACTTGGACTATGTAGGTTAACTAGCGGGCACTTGCACTCTCTAGGTTACCTAGCGGGCACTAGGACTATCTCTGTTAACTAGCGGGCACTTGGACTATGTAGTTTGCCTAGCAGACACTTGCACTATGTAGGTTACCTAGCGGGCACTTGGACTATGTAGGTTAACTAGATGACACGTGGACGATCTAGGTTAACTAGTGGGCCCTTGGACGATGTAGGTTAACTAGCCAGTACTTGAACGATCTAGGTTAACTAGCGGGCACTTGGACGATCTAGGTTAACCAGGGGGCACTTGGACTATCAAAGTTAACAAGCGAGCCCTTGGACTATGTAGGTTGACTAGCGGGCCCTTGGACTATCTAGGTTAACTAGATAGCACTTGGACTATATAGATTCCCTAGCGGGCACTTGCACTATCTAGGTTAACGAACGGGCAATTGGACTATGCAGGTAATCTAGCGGGCACTTGGACTGTCTAGGTTACATAGCGGGCACTTGGACTGTCTAGTTTACATAGCGGGCACTTGGACTTCTAGGTTAACGAACGGTCCCTTGGACTATGTAGGTTGCCTAGCGGGCACTTGGACTATCTAGGTTAGGTAACGGGCACTAGAACTATCTAGGTTACCTAGTGGGCACTTGGGCTATGTACGTCCCCTAGTGGGCACTTGTATTATCTAGGTTAACTAGCGGGCACTTGGACTATGTAGGTTAACTAGCTGACACTTGCACGATCTAGGTTAACAAGCGGGCCCTTGCACTATGTAGGTTAACTAGCGGGCCCATGGATTATGTAGGTTTACTAGCAGGCACTTGGACTATCTAGGTTAACTAGCGGGCACTTGGACTATGTAGTTTCCCTAACTGGCATTTGGACTATTTAGGTTACCAAGCGGGCACTTGGACTATGTAGGTTACCTAGCGAGCACTTGGCCTATGTAGGTTCCCTAGCGGGCACTTGGATAATGTAGGTTCCCTTTAGGGCACTTGGACTATGTAGGTTAACTAGCGGGAACTTGGAAGATCTAGGTTAACTAGCGGGCACTTGGACGATATAGGTTAACTAGCGGGCACTTGGATTATCTAGGTTACCTAGCGGGCACTTGTACTATGTAGGTTCCCTAGCGGGCATTTGGACTATATAGATAACCTAGCGGGCACTTAGACTTCATAGGTTACCTAGCGGGCACTTGGACTATCTAGGTTACCTAGCTGGCACTTCAACTATCTACGTTGCCTAGTGGGTTCTTGGAGTATGTAGGTTACCTACCGGGCTGTTGGACTATCTAGGTTACCTAGCGGGCACTTGGACTATCTAGGCTAATTAGCGGGCACTTGGACTATCTAGGTTACCTAGCGGGCACTTGGACTATGTACCTTCCCTAGCGGGCACTTGGACAATCTATGTTAACTAGCGGGCACTTGGACTATGTAGGTTACCTAGCAGACACTTGCACTATGTAGGTTATCTAGCATGGACTTGGATTATGTAGGTTAACTAGAGGACACTTGGACGATCTAGGTTAACTAGAGGGCCCTTAGATGATGTAGGTTAACTAGCCAGTACTTGAACGATCTAGGTTAACTAGCGGGCACTTGGACGATCTAGTTTAACTAAGGGGCACTTGGACTATCAAAGTTAACAAGTGAGCCCTTGGACTATGTAGGATAACTAGCGGTCCCTTGGACATTCTAGGTTACCTAGATAGCACTTGGACTATATAGGTTCCCTAGCGGGCACTTGCACTATCTAGGTTAACGAACGGGCACTTGGACTATGCAGGTAACCTAGCGGGCACTAGGACTGTTTAGGTTACATAGCGGGCACTTGGATTGTCTAGGTTACATAGCGGGCACTTGGACTTCTAGGTTAACGAACGGGCACTTGGACTATGTAGGTTGCCTAGCTGGCACTTGGGCTATCTAGGTTAGGTAACGGGCACTAGAACTATCTAGGTTACCTAGTGGGCACTTGGACTATGTACGTCCCCTATTGAGCACTTGGACTATCTAGGTTAACTAGCGGCCACTTGGACTATCTAGGTTACCTAGCGGACACTTGGACTATGTAAGTTAACTAGCGGACACTTGCACAATCTAGGTTAACTAGCGGGCCCATGGGTTATGTAGGTTTACTAGCAGGCACTTGGACTATCTAGGTTAACTAGCGGGCACTTGGACTATGTAGTTTCCCAAGCGAGCATTTGGACTATTTAGGTTAACAAGCGGGCATTGGACTATGTAGGTTACCTAGCGAGCACTTGGACTATGTAGGTTCCCTAGCTGGCACTTGGATTATATAGGTTCCCTTTAGGGCACTTGGATTATGTAGGTTAACTAGCGGGCACTTGGACTATCTAAGTTAACTAGCGGGCCCTTGGACGATGTAGGTTAACTAGCGGGCCCTTGGACGATCTAGGTTAACTAGCGAGTACGTGAACTATGTAGGTTAACTAGCGGGCCCTTGGACTATGTAGATTAACTAGCCGCACTTGGACTATCTAAGTTAACTAGCGGGCCCTTTGACTATGTAGATTCCCTAGCGGGCACTTGGACTATGTATGTTCCAGAGCGGGCACTTGGACTATGTAGGTTCCCTAGCAGGCACTTGGACTATGTAGGTTCCCTAGCGGGCACTTGGACTATGTAGGTTAACTAGCGGACACTTGGACGATCTAGGTTAACTAGCGGGTACTTGGACTATGTAGGTTAACTAGCGGTCCCTTGGACTATGTAGATTAACTAGTAGAACTTGGACTATCTACGTTAACTAGCGGGCCCTTGGACTATGTAGATTCCCTAGCGGGCACTTGGACTACATAGATTCCCTAGCGGGCACTTGGACTATGTAGGTTCCCTAGCGGGCACTTGGACTATGTAAGTTAACTACCAGGCACTTGGACTATGTATGTTAACCTGCGGGCCCTTGGACTACTTAGGTTAACTAGCGGACACTTGCACTATGTAGGTTCCCTATCGGGCCCTTGGACTATGTAGGTTAACTAGCGGTCAATTGGACTATGTAGGTTACCTAGCGGGCACTTGGACTATGTATGTTCCCTATCGGGCACTTGGAGAATGTAGGTTAACTAGGGGGCACTAGGACAATGTAGGTTACCTAGCGGGCCCTTGGACTATCTAGGTTACCTAGGGGGAACCTGGACTATGTAGGTTAACTAGCGGCACTTGGACTATCTAGGTTTCCTAGCGGGCACTTGGACTATGTACGTTCTCTAGCGGGCACTTGGACTATCTACGTTACCTAGCGGGCACTTGGACTAAGTACGTTACCTAGCGGGCACTTGGACTATGTACGTTTCCTAGCGGGTACTTGGACTAGATAGGTTCCCTAGCGGGCACTTGGACTATCTAGGTTAACTAGCAGGCACTTGGACTATCTAGGTTAACTAGCGAGCACTTGGACTATCTAGGTTAACTAGCGGGCATTTGGACTATTAGGGCCCTAACGGGCATTTGTACTATATTGGTTACCTAGCGGGAACTTGGACTATGTAGGTTAACGAACGGGCACTTGGACTATGTAGGTAACCTAGTTGTCACTTGAACTCTCTAGGTTACCTAGTGGGCACTTGTACTATGTAGGTTAACTAGCGGGCACTTGGACTATATAGGTTAACTAGCGGGCCCTTGGACAATGTAGGTTAACTAGCGGGCCTTTGCACTATGTAGGTTAACTAGCGTGCCCATGGATTATGTAGGTTTACTAGCAGGCACTTGGACTATCTAGGTTAACTAGTGGGCACTTGGACTATGTAGTTTCCCTAGCGGGCATTTGGACTATTTAGGTTACCTAGCGGGCACTTGGACCATGTAGGTTACCTAGCGGGCACTTGGACTATCTAGGTTACCTAGAAGGCACTTTGACTATCTAGGTTAACTAACGGTCACTTGGACTATGTAGGTTGCCTAGCGGGCACTTGGATTATGTAGGTTCCCTATGGGGCCCTTGGACAATGTAGGTTAACTAGCGGGCCCTTGCACTATGTAGGTTAACTAGCGTGCCCATGGATTATGTAGGTTTACTAGCAGGCACTTGGACTATCTAGGTTAACTAGTGGGCACTTGGACTATGTAGTTTCCCTAGCGGGCATTTGGACTATTTAGGTTACCTAGCGGGCACTTGGACCATGTAGGTTACCTAGCGGGCACTTGGACTATCTAGGTTACCTAGAAGGCACTTTGACTATCTAGGTTAACTAACGGTCACTTGGACTATGTAGGTTGCCTAGCGGGCACTTGGATTATGTAGGTTCCCTATGGGGCACTTGGACTATGTAGGTTAACTAGCGGGCACTTGGACTGTCAAGGTTACCTAGTGGGCACATGGATTATCTAGGTTAACGAACGGGCACTTGGACTATATAGGTTACCTAGCCGCCACTAGGACTATCTAGGTTAGCTAAGAGGCACTTGGACTATCTAGGTTCTCTAGCGGGCACTTGTACTATCTAGGTTACCTAGCTGGCACTTGGACTATGTAGGTCAACTAGCGGGCCCTTGGAATATCTAGGTTAGCTAACGGGCACTTTGATTATGTAGGTTAACTAGCGAGCACTTGGAATATGTACGTTAAGTAGCGGACACTTGCACTATGAAGGTTAACTAGCGGGCCCATGGACTATGTAGGTTTACAAGCGGGCCCTTGGACTATCTAGATTCCCTAAAGGGCACTTGGACTATCTAGGTTACCGAACGGGCACTTAGACTATCTAGGTTACCTAGAGGGCACTTGGACTATGTAGGCTAACTAGGGGGCCCTTGGACGACCTAGGTAACCTAGCGGGTACTTGAACTCTCGGGGTTAACTAGCGGGCATTTGCAGTATCTAGGTTACCTAGTGGGCACTTGGACTATGTAAGTTCCCTAGCGGGCACTTGGGCTATCTATGTTAATGAGCGGGCACTTGGAATTTGTAGGTTAACTAGCGGACACTTGCACTATCTAGGTTACCTAGCAGGCACTTGGACTATCTAGGTTACCGAACGGGCACTTGGACTATCTAGGTTACCTAGCGGGCACTTGGACTATGTAGGCTAACTAAGGGGCCCTTGGACGATCTAGGTTACCTAGCGGGTACTTGAACTATCTAGGTTAACTAGCAGGCACATGGACTATCTAGGTTAACTAGCGTGCACTTGGACTATGTAGGTTCCTTAGCGGGCACTTGGACTATCTAGGTTGCCTAGCGGGCACTTGGACGATATAGGTTAACTAGCGTGCCTTTGGAATATCTAGGTTCCGTAGCGGGCATTTGGTATATAGGTTAACTAGCGGGCACCTAGACTATGTAGATTAACTAGAGGACACTTGGACTATCTAGGTTAACTAGTGGGCCCTTGGACTATGTAGGTTAACTAGCGGGCACTTGGAAAATCTAGGTTAACTAGCGGGCACTTGGACGATCTAGGTTAACGAACGGTCACTTGGACTATGCAGGTAACCTAGCGGGCAATTGGACTGCCTAGGTTACATAGTGGGCACTTGGACTGTCTAGGTTGCCTGGCGGGCACTTGGACTATCTAGGTTAGGTAACGGGCACTAGAACTATCTAGGTTACCTAGCGGGCACTTGGACTATGTATGTCCCCTAGTGGGCACTTGGACTATCTAGGTTAACTAGCGGACACATGGACTATCTAGGTTACCTATCGGGCACTTGGACTATGTAGGTTAACTAGCGGACACTTGCACGATCTAGGTTAACTAGCGGGCCCTTGCACTATGTAGGTTAACTAGCGGGCCCATGGATTATGTAGGTTTACTAGCAGGCACTTGAGCTATCTAGGTTAACTAGCGGGCACTTGGACTATGTAGTTTCCCGAGCAGGCATTTGGACTATTTAGGTTGCCAAGCGGGAACTTGGACTATGTAGGTTACCTAGCGAGCACTTGGACTATGTAGGTTCCCTAGCGGGCACTAGGATTATGTAGGTTCCCTTTAGGGCACTTGGATTATGTAGGTTAACTAGCGGGCACTTGGACTATCTAGGTTAACTAGCGAGCCCTTGGACGATGTAGGTTAACTAGCGGGCCCTTGGACGATCTAGGTTAACTAGCGGGTACTTGGACTACGTAGGTTAATTAGCGGGCCCTTGGACTATGTAGATTAACTAGCGGCACTTGGACTATCTACGTTAACTAGCGGGCCCTTGGACTATGTAGATTCCCTAGAAGGCACTTGGACTATGTATGTTCCAGAGCGGGCACTTGGACTATGTAGGTTCCCTAGCACGCACTTGGACTATGTAGGTTCCCTAGCGCGCACTTGGACTATTTAGGTTAACTTGCGGACACTTGGACGATCTAGGTTAACTAGCGGGTACATTGACTATGTAGGTTAACTAGTGGGCCCTTGGACTATGTAGATTAACTAGCAGCACTTGGACTATCTACGTAAACTAGCGGGCCCTTGGACTATGTAGATTCCCTAGCGGGCACTTGGACTACGTAGGTTCCCTAGCGGGCACTTGGACTATGAATGTTCCCTATGGACACTTGAACTATGTAAGTTAAATACAGGGCACTTGGACTATGTATGTTAACTAGCGGGCCCTTGGCCTACTTAGGTTAACTAGCGGACACTTGCACTATGTAGGTTCCCTATCGGGCACATGGACTATGGAGGTTAACTAGCGGGCATTTGGACTATGTAGGTTACCTAGCGGGCACTTGGACTATGTAGGTTCCCTAACGGACACATGGAGAATGTAGGTTTACTATTGGGCACAAGGACATTGTAGGTTACCTAGCGGGCCCTTGAACTATCTAGGTTACCTAGGGGGAACCTGGACTATGTAGGTTAACTAGTGGGCACTTGGACTATCTAGGTTACCTAGCAGGCACTTGGACTATGTAGGATAACTAGCGTGCACTTGGACTATCTAGGTTACCTAGCGGGCACTTGGACTATGTACGTTCCCAGCGGGGACTTGGACTATCTACGTTACCTAGCGGGCACTTGGACTAAGTACGTTACCTGGCGGGCACTTGGACTATGTATGTTTCCTAGCGGGTACTTGGACTAGATAGGTTCCCTAGCGGACACTTGGACTATCTAGGTTAACTAGCGGGCATTTGGACTATTAGGGCCCCTGGCGGGCATTTGGACTATATTGGTTACCTAGCGGGCACTTGGACTATGTAGGTTAACGAACGGGCACTTGGACTATGTAGGTAACCTAGTGGTCACTTGAACTGTCTAGGTTACCTAGCGGGCACTTGGACAATCTAGGTTAACTAGCGGGCACTTGGACTATCTAGGTTAACTAGCGGGCACTTGAACTATGTACTTTTCCTAGCGGGCATTTGGACTATTTAGGTTACCTAGCGGGCACTTGGACTATGTAGGTTAACTAACGGGCACTTGGACTATATGGGTTGCCTAACAGGCACTTGGATATTGTAGGTTCCCTATCGGGCACTTGGACTATGTAGGTTAACTAGCGGGCACTTGGATTGTCAAGGTTACCTAGTGGGCACTTGGATTATCTAGGTTAATGAACGGGCACTTGGACTATGTAGGTTACCTAGCCGCCACTTGGACTATCTAGGTTAGCTAACAGGCACTTGGACTATCTAGGTTCTATAGCGGACACTTGTACTATCTATGTTACCTAGCTGGCACTTGGACTATGTAGGTAAACTAGCGGGCCCTTGGACTATCTAGGTTAGCTAACGGGAACTTAGATTATGTAGATTAACTAGCGAGCACTTGGAATACGTACGTTAAGTAGCGGACACTTGCAATATGAAGGTTAACTAGCGGGCCCTTGGACTATGTAGATTAACTAGCAGCACTTGGACTATCTACGTAAACTAGCAGGTCTTGGACTATGTAGATTCCCTAGCGGGCACTTGGACTATGTAGGTTCCCGAGCGGGCACTTGGACTATGTAGGTTCCCTAGCGGGCACTTGGACTATGAATGTTCCCTACGGACACTTGAGCTATGTAAGTTAAATACTGGGCACTTGGACTATGTATGTTAACTAGCGGGCCCTTGGACTACTTAGGTTAACTAGCGGACACTTGCAATATGTAAGTTCCCTATCGGCCACTTGGACTATGGAGGTTAACTAGCGGGCATTTGGACTATGTAGGTTACCTAGCGGGCACTTGGACTATGTCGGTTCCCTATCGGGCACTTGGAGAATGTAGGTTAACTAGGGGGCACTAGGACAATGTAGGTTACCTAGCGGGCCCTTGAACTATCTAGGTTACCTAGGCGGAACCTGGACTATGTAGGTTAACTAGTGGGCACTTGGACTATCTAGGTTACCTAGCGGGCACTTGGACTATGTAGGTTAACTAGCGTGCCCTTGGACTATCTAGGTTACTTAGCGGGCACTTGGACTATGTACGTTCCCTAGCGGGCACTTGGACTATCTACGTTACCTAGCGGGCACTTGGATTTTGTACGTTACCTAGCTGGTACTTGGACTATGTATGTTTCCTAGCGGGTACTTGGACTAGATAGGTTCCCTAGCGGGCACTTGGTCTATCTAGGTTAACTAGCGGGAAATTGGACTATCTAGGTTAACTAGCGAGCACTTGGACTATCAAAGTTAACTAGCGGGCATTTGGACTATTAGGGCCCCTGGCGGGCATTTGTACTATATTGGTTACATAGCGGGCACTTGGTCTAGGTAGGTTAACGAACAGGCACTTGGACTATATAGGTAACCTAGTGGTCACTTGAACTGTCTAGGTTACCTAGCAGGCATTTGGACTATGTAGGTTAACTAGCGGGGACTTGGATTATCTAGGTTAACTAGCGGGCCCTTGGACGATGTAGGTTAACTAGCGGGCCCTTGCACTATCTAGGTTAACTAGCGGGCCCATGGATTATGTAGGTTTACTAGCAGGCACTTGGACTATCTAGGTTACCTAGCGGGCACTTGGACTCTGTAGTTTCCCTAGCGGGCATTTGGACTATTTAGGTTACCTAGCGGGCACTTGGACTATGTAGGTTAACTAACGGGCACTTGGACTATGTAGGTTGCCTAGCATGCACTTGGATTATGTAGGTTCCCTATCGGGCACTTGGACTATGTAGGTTAACTAGCGGGCACTTGGATTGTCAAGGTTACCTAGTGGGCACTTGGATTATCTAGGATAACGAACGGGCACTTGGACTATGTAGGTTCCCTATCGGGCACTTGGACTATGTAGGTTAACTAGCGGGCACTTGGATTGTCAAGGTTACCTAGTGGGCACTTGGATTATCTAGGTTAACGAACAGGCACTTGGACTATGTAGGTTACCTAGCCGCCACTTGGACTATCTAGGTTAGCTAACAGGAACTTGGACTATTTAGGTTCCCGAGCGGGCACTTGTACAATCTAGGATACCTAGCTGGCACTTGGACTATGTAGGTCAACTAGCGGGCCCTTGGACTATCTAGGTTAGCTAAGGGGCACTTAGATTATGTAGGTTAACTAGCGAGCACTTGGAATATGTACGTTAAGTAGCGGACACTTGCAATATGAAGGTTAACTAGCGGGCTCATGGACTATGTAGGTTTACTAGCGGGCCCTAGGACTATCTACATTCCCTAAAGGGCACTTGGACTATCTAGGTTACCGAACGGGCACTTGGACTATCTAGGTTACCTAGCGGGCACTTGGACTATGTAGGCTAACTAGGGGGCCCTTGGACGATCTAGGTTACCTAGCGGGTACTTGAACTATCTAGATTAACTAGCGCGCAATTGCACTATCTAGGTTACCTAGCGGGCACTTGGACTATGTACGTTCCCTAGCGGGCACTTGGACGATATAGGTTAACTAGCGTACCCTTGGAATATCTAGGTTATGTAGCGGACACTTGGTATATAGGTTAACTAGTGAGCACTTGGACTACGTAGATTAACTAGAGGACACATGGACTATCTAGGTTAACTAGTGGGCCCTTGAACTATGTAGGTTAACTAGCGGGCACGTGGACAATCTAGGTTAACTAGCGGGCACTTGTATGATCTAGGTTAACTAGCGGGCACTTGGACTATCTAAGTTAACAAGTGAGCCCTTGGACTATGCAGGTTAACTAGCGGGCACTTGGACTATATAGGTTACCTAGCGGGCACTTGGACTATGTAGGTTACCTAGTGGGCACTTGGACTATCTAGGTTAACGAACGGGCACCCGGACTATGTAGGCAACCTAGCGGGCACTTGGACTGTCTAGGTTACCTAACCGGCACTTGGACTTCTAGGTTAACGAACGGGCTCTTGGGCTATGTAGGTTGCCTAGCGGGCACTTGGACTATCTAGGTTACGTAACGGGCACTAGGAGTATCTAGGTTACCAAGCGGGAACTTGGACAATGTAAGTTACCTAGCGGGCACTTGGACTATCTAGGTTACCTAACGGGCACTTTGACTATCTAGGTTACATAGCAGGCACTTGGACTATGTAGGTTAACTAGCGAGCACTTGGATTCTAGGTTTCCTAGCGGGCACTTGGACTATCTAGGTTACCTAGCGGGCCCTTGGACTATGTAGGTCAACTAGTGGGCCCTTGTACTATGTAGGTTAACTAGCGAGCACTTGGACTATCTAGGTTAACTATCGGACCTTGGATTATGTAGGTTAACTAGCGGGCCCTTGGACTATGTAGGTTAACTAGCGGTCACTTGGACAATCTAGGTTAACTAGAGAGCACTTGGATTATCTAGGTTAACTAGCGTGCACTTTGACTATCTAGGTTACCTAGTTGGCACTTGGATGATCAATTTTAACTAGAGGGCACTTGGACTATCTAGGTCAGCTAACGGGCATATGGACTAAGTATGTCCCCTAGTGGGCACTTGGACTATCTAGGTAAACTAACGGGCACTAGGACTATCTAGGTTAACTAGCTGGCACTTGGATTATCTAGGTTACCCAGCGGGCACTTGGACTATGTAGGTCAACTAGCTGGCCCTTGGACTATCTAGGTTAACTAACTGGCACGTGGACTATGTAGGTTAACTAGCGGGCACTTGGACGATCTAGTTTAACTAGCGGGCACTTGGATGATATAGGTTAACTAGCGGGCACTTGGATTATCTAGGTTAGCTAGCGGGCTCTTGCACTATGTAGGTTAACTAGCGGTCCCATTGACTATGTTGGTAAACTAGCGGGCACTTGGACGATCTAGGTTAACTAGCGGGCACTTGGATTATCTAGGTTACCTAGAGGGCACTTGGACTATGTAGGTTCCCTAGTGGGCATTTGGACTATATAGATAACCTAGCGGGCACTTAAACTTTGTAGGTTACCTAGCGGGCACTTGGACTATCTAGGTTGCCTAGCGGGCACTTGGACGATATAGGTTAACTAGCGTGCCCTTGGAATATCTAGGTTACGTAACGGGCACTTGGTATATAGGTTAACTAGCGGCACTTGGACTATGTAGGTTACCTAGAGGACACTTGGACTATCTAGGTTAACTAGTGGGCCCTTGGACTATGTAGGTTAACTAGCGGGTTCTTGGACAATCTAGGTTAACTAGCGGGCACTTGGACGATCTAGCTTAACTAGCGGTCACTTGAACTATCAAAGTGAACAAGTGATCCCTTGGACTATGTAGGTTAACTAGCGGGCCCTTGGACTCTTTGGGTTACCTAGCAGGCACTTGGGCTATATGGGTTACCTAGCGGGCACTTGGACTATGTAGGTTTCCTAGCGGGCCCTTGGACTATGTTGGTTAACTAGCGGGCACTTGGACTATCTGTGTTACCTAGCGGGCACTTGGGCTATATAGGTTACCTAGCGGGCATTTGGACTATGTAGGTTACCTAGTGGGCACTTGGATTATCTAGGTTAACGAACGGGCACTTGGAATATGCAGGTAACCTAGCGGGCACTTGGACTGTCTAGGTTACCTAGCGGGCACTTGGACTTCTGGGTTAACGTATGGGCTCTTGGACTATGTAGGTTGCCTAGCGGGCACTTGGACTATCTAGGTTAGGTAACGGGCACTTGGACTATCTAGGTTACCTAACGGGCACTTTGACTATCTAGGTTACATATCGTGCACTTGGACTATGTAGGTTAACTAGCGAGTACTTGGACTCTAGGCTACCTAGCGGGCACTTGAACTATCTAGGTTACCTAGCGGGCCCTTGGACTATGTAGGTTTCCTAGCAGGCACTTGGACTATCTAGGTTAACGAACGGGCACTTGGACTATGTAGGTAACCTAGCGGGCACTTGGACAGTCTAGGTAACCTAGCGGGCACTTGGACTATCTAGGTTAACTAACAGGCACATGGACGATGTAGGTTACCCAGCGGGCACTTGGACTATGTAGGATCCCTATCGGACATTTGGACTACTTAGGTTACCAAGCGGGCACTTGGACTATCTAGGTTAACAAGCGGGCACTTGGATTATCTAGGTCAACTAGTGGGCCCTTGTACTATGTAGGTTAACTAGCGAGCACTTGGACTATCTAGGTTAACTAGCGGGCACTTGGAATATGTAGGTTAACTAGCGGACACTTGGAATATGTAGGTTAACTAGCGGACACTTGCACTATGTAGGTTACCTAGCAGACACTTGGACTATCTAGGTTAACTAGCGGGCACTTGGACTATCTAGGTTAACTAGCGTGCACTTGGACTATGTAGGTTCTTTAGCTGGACCTTGGACTATCAAGGTTGCCTAGCGGGCACTTGGACAATATAGGTTAACTAGCGTGCCCTTGGAATATCTAGGTTACGTAACGGGCACTTGGTATATAGGTTAACTAGTGGGCACTTGGACTATGTAGGTTAACTAAAGGACACTTGGACTATCTAGGTTAACAAGTGGGCCCTTGGAATATGTAGTTTAACTAGCGGACACTTGCACTATGTAGGTTACCTAGCAGACACTTGGACTATCTAGGTTAACTAGCGGGCACTTGGACTATCTAGGTTAACTAGCGTGCACTTGGACTATGTAGGTTCTTTAGCGGGCACTTGGACTATCAAGGTTGCCTAGCGGGCACTTGGACGATATAGGTTAACTAGCGTGCCCTTGGAATATCTAGGTTACGTAACGGGCACTTGGTATATAGGTTAAGTAGCGGGCACTTGGACTATGTAGGTTACCTAGAGGACACTTGGACTATCTAGGTTAACTAGTGGGCCCTTAGACTATGTAGGTTAACTAGCGGGCACTTGGACAATCTAGGTTAACTAGCGGGCACTTGGACGATGTAGCTTAACTAGCGGTCACTTGAACTATCAAAGTGAACAAGTGATCCCTTGGACTATGTAGGTTAACTAGCGGGCCCTTGGACTCTTTGGGTTACCTAGCAGGCACTTGGACTATATGGGTTACCTAGCGGGCACTTGGACTATGTAGGTTTCCTAGCGGGCCCTTGGACTATGTGGGTTAACTAGCGGGCACTTGGACTATCTGGGTTACCTAGCGGGCACTTGGGCTATATAGGTTACCTAGCGGGCACTTGGACTATGTAGGTTACCTAGTGGGCACTTGGATTATCTAGGTTAACGAACGGGCACTTGGAATATGCAGGTTACCTAGCGGGCACTTGGACTGTCTAGGTTACCTAGCGGGCACTTGGACTTCTAGGTTAACGAACGGGCTCTTGGACTATGTAGGTTGCCTAGCGGGCACTTGGACTATCTAGGTTAGGTAACGGGCACTTGGACTATCTAGGTTACCTAACGGGCACTTTGACTATCTAGGTTACATAGCGTACACTTGGACTATGTAGGTTAACTAGCGAGTACTTGGACACTAGGTTACCTAGTGGGCACTTGAACTATCTAGGTTACCTAGCGGGCACTTGGACTACCTAGGTTAACTAACAGGCACTTGGACTATGTACGTTACCTAGCCGGCACTTGGACTATGTAGGATCCCTATCGGACATTTGGACTACATAGGTTACCTAGCGGACACTTGGACTATCTAGGTTAACTAGCGGGCACTTTGACTATCTAGGTCAACTAGTGGGCCCTTGCACTATGTAGGTTAACTAGCGAGCACTTGGACTATCTAGGTTAACTAGCGGGCCCTTGGACTATGTAGATTAACTAGTAGCACTTGGACTATCAACGATAAGTAGCGGGCCCTTGATTATCTAGATGAACTACCGGGCACTTGGACTATGTAGGCTAACTAGGGGGCCCTTGGACGATCTAGGTTGCCTAGCGGGTACATGAACTATCTAGGTTAACAAGCGGGCACTTGCTGTATCTAGGTTACCTAGCGGGAACTTGGACTACGTAGGTTAACTAGCGGGCACTTGGACTATCTAGGTTAACTAGCGTGCACTTGGACTATGTAGCTTCCTTAACGGGCACTTGGACTATCTAGGTTGCCTAGTGGGCACTTGGACGATATAGGTTAACTAGCGTGCCCTTGGAATATCTAGGTTACGTAACGGGCACTTGGTATATAGGTTAACTAGCGGGCACTTGGACTATGTAGGTTAACTAAAGGACACTTGGACTATCTAGGTTAACTAGTGGGCCCTTTGACGATGTAGGTTAACTAGCGGGCAGTTGGACAATCTAGGTTAACTAGGGGGCCCTTGGACGATCTAGGTTAACTAGCGGGTATTTGTACTATGTAGGTTAAGTAACGGGCCCTTGGACTATGTAGATTAACTAGCAGCACTTGGACTATCTACGTTAACTAGCGGGCCCTTGGACTATGTAGATTCCCTAGCGGGCACTTGGACTATGTATGTTCTAGAGCGGGCACTTGGACAATGTAGGTTCCCTAGCAGGCACTTGGACTATGTAGGTTCCCTAGCGGGCAAGTGTACTATGTAGGTTAACTAGTGGACACTTGGACGATCTAGGTTAACTAGCGGGTACTTGGACTATGTAGGTTAACTAGCAGGCCCTTGGACTATGTAGATTAAATAGCAGCACTTTGACTATCTACATTAACCAGCGGGCACTTGGACTATGTAGATTCCCTAGTGGGCACTTGGACTACGTAGGTTCCCTAGAGGGCACTTGGACTATGTAGGTTCCCTAGCGGGCACTTGGACTATAAATGTTCCCTACGGACACTTGAACTATGTAAGTTAACTGCCGGGCACTTGGACTATGTATGTTAACTAGTGGGCCCTTGGACCACTTATGTTAACTAGCAGACACTTGCACTATGTAGGTTACCTAGCGGGCACTTGGACTATCTAGGTTACCTAACGGGCACTTGGACTATGTAGGTTCCCTAGCGGGCACTTGGATTATATAGGTTCCCTATTGGGCACTTGGAATATCTAGGTTAACGAACGGGCACTTGGACTATGTAGGTAACCGAGCGGGCATTTGGACAGTCTGGGTTACCTAGCGGGCACTTGGACTACGTAGGTTAACTAACAGGCACTTGGACGATGTAGGTTACCTAGCGGGCACTTGGACTATGTAGGATCCCAATCGGACATTTGGACTACATAGGTTACCTAGCGGGCACTTGGACTATCTAGGTTAACTAGCGGGCACTTTGACTATCTAGGTCAACTAGTGGGCCCTTGCACTATGTACGTTAACTAGCGAGCACTTGGACTATCTAGGTTAACTAGCGGGCCCTTGGACTATGTAGATTAACTAGTGGCACTTGGACTATCTACGTTAAGTAGCGGGCCCTTGGACTATCTAGATGAACTACCGGGCACTTGGACTATGTAGGCTAACTAGGGGGCCCTTGGACGATCTAGGTTGCCTAGCGGGTACATGAACTATCTAGGTTAACAAGCGGGCACTTGCAGTATCTAGGTTACCTAGCGGGAACTTGGACTATGTAGGTTAACTAGCGGGCACTTGGACTATCTAGGTTAACTAGCGTGCACTTGGGCTATGTAGGTTCCTTAGCGGGCACTTGGACTATCTAGGTTGCCTAGCGGGCACTTGGACGATATAGGTTAACTATCGTGCCCTTGGAATATCTAGGTTACGTAACGGGCACTTGGTATATAGGTTAACTAGCGGGCACTTGGACTATGTAGGTTAACTAAAGGACACTTGGACTATCTAGGTTAACTAGTGGGCCCTTTGACGATGTAGGTTAACTAGCGGGCACTTGGACAATCTAGGTTAACTAGCGGGCACTTAGACGATCTAGGTTAACTAGCGGGCACTTGAACTATCAAAGTGAACAAGTGAGCCCTTGGACTATGTTGGTTAACTAGCGGGCCCTTGGACTATCTGGGTTACCTAGCGTGCACTTGGGCTATATAGGTTACCTAGCGGGCACTTGGACTATGTAGGTTACCTAGTGGGCACTTGGATTATCTAGGTTAACGAACGGGCACTTGGAATATGCAGGTAACCTAGCGGGCACTTGGACTGTCTAGGTTACCTAGCGAGCACTTGGACTGCTAGGTTAACGAACGGGCTCTTGGACTATGTAGGTTGCCTAGCGGGCACTTGGACTATCTAGGTTTGGTAACGGGCACTTGGAATATCTAGGTTACCTAACGGGCAATTTGACTATCTAGGTTACATAGCGTGCACTTGGATGATGTAGGTTAACTAGCGAGTACTTGGACTCTAGGTTACCTAGCGGGCACTTGAACTATCTAGGTTACCTAGCGGGCCCTTGGACTATGTAGGTTTCCTAGCAGGCACTTGGACTATCTAGGTTAATGAACGGGCACGTGGACTATGTAGGTAACCTAGCGGGCACTTGGACAGTCTAGGTTACCTAGCGGGCACTTGGACTATCTAGGTTAACTAACAGGCACTTGGACGATGTAGGTTACCTAGCGGGCAATGGACTATGTAGTCTCCCTATCGGACATTTGGACTACTTAGGTTACCTAGCGGGCACTTGGACTATGTAGGTTAACTAGCGGGCAATTGGACTATCTAGGTCAACTAGTGGGCCCTTGTACTATGTAGGTTAACTAGCGAGCACTTGGACTATCTACGTTAACTAGCGGACCATGGACTATGTAGGTTACCTAGCGGGCAATGGACTATGTAGTCTCCCTATCGGACATTTGGACTACTTAGGTTACCTAGCGGGCACTTGGACTATGTAGGTTAACTAGCGGGCACTTGGACTATCTAGGTCAACTAGTGGGCCCTTGTACTATGTAGGTTAACTAGCGAGCACTTGGACTATCTACGTTAACTAGCGGACCATGGACTATGTAGGTTAACTAGCGGGCCCTTGGACTATGTAGGTTTACTAGCGGGCACTTGGACGATCTAGGTTAACTAGAGGGCACTTGGACTATCTAGGTTAACTAGCGGGCACTTGCATGATCATTGTTAACTAGCGGGCACTTGGACTATCTAGGTTAGCTAACGGGCACATGGACTAAGTACGTCCCCTAGTGGGCACTTGGACTATCTAGGTTAACTAACGGGCACTAGGACTATCTAGGTTAACTAGCGGGCACTTGGACTATCTAGGTTACCTAGCGGGCCCTTGGACTATGTAGATTCCCTAGCGGGCACTTGGACTATGTATGTTCCAGATCGGGCACTTGGACGATATAGGTTAACTAGCGGGAACTTGGATTATCTAGGTTAGCTAGCTGGCTCTTGCACTGTGTAGGTTAACTAGTGGGCACTTGGACTATCTAGGTTACCTAGCAGGCACTTGGACTATGTAGGTTAACTAGCGGGCACTTGGACTATCTAGGTTACGTAGCGGGCACTTGGACTATGTACGTTCCCTAGCGGGCACTTGGACTATCTACCTTACCTAGCGGGCACTTGGACTATGTACGTAAACTAGCGGGCACTTGGACTATGTACGTTTCCTAGCGGGTACTTGGACTATCTATGTTAACTAGCGGGCACTTGGACTATGTAGGTTCCCTATGGGGCACGTGGACTAGGTAGGTTCCCTAGCGGGCACTTGGTCTATCTAGGTTAACTAGCGGGCACTTGGACTATCTAGTTTAACTAGTGAGCACTTGGACTATCTAGGATAACTAGCGGGCACTTGGACTATGTAGGTAACCTAGTGGTCACTTGAACTCTCTAGGTTACCTAGTGGGCACTTGGATTATGTAGGTTAACTAGCGGGCACTTGGACTATCTAGGTTAACTAGCGGGCCCTTGGACGATCTAGGTTAACTAGCGGGCCCTTGGACGATCTAGGTTAACTAGCGGGAATTTGGACTATGTAGGTTAACTAACGGGCCCTTGGACTATGTAGATTAACTAGCGGCACTTGGACTATCTACGTTAACTAGCGGTCCCTTGGACTATGTAGATTCCCTAGTGGGCACTTGGACTATGTAGATTAACTAGCAGCACTTGGACTATCTACATTAAACAGCGGGCCCTTGGACTATGTAGATTCCCTAGCGGGCACTTGGACTACGTAGGTTCCCTAGCTTGCACTTGAACTATGTAGGTTCCCTAGCGGGCACTTGGACTATGAATGTTCCCTACGGACACTTGAACTATGTATGTTAACTAGCGGGCCCTTGGACTACTTAGGTTAAGTAGCGGACACTTGCACTATGTACGTTACCTAGCGGGCACTTGGACTATCTAGGTTACCTAACGGGCACTTGGACTATGTAGGTTCCCTAGCGGGCACTTGGATTATATAGGTTCCCTATCGGGCACTTGGACTATGTAGGTTAACTAGCGGGCATTTGGACTATGTAGGTTACTTAGCGGGCACTTGTACTATGTAGGTTGCCTATCGGGCACTTGGAGAATGTAGGTTAACTAGGGGGCACTAGGACAATGTAGGTTACCAAGCGGACCCTTGGACTATCTAGGTTACTTAGGGGGAACCTGGACTATGTAGGTTAACTAGTGGGCACTTGGACTATGTAGGTTAACTAGCAGGCACTTGGATTATGTAGGTTAACTAGCGGGCACTTGGACTATCTAGGTTACCTAGCGGGCACTTGGACTATGTACGTTCCCTAGCGGGCACTTGGACTATCTACGTTACCTAGCGGGCACTTGGACTATGTACGTTACCTAGCGGGAACTTGGACTAGGTACGTTTCCTGGCGGGTACTTGGACTAGATAGGTTCCCTAGCGGGTACTTGGTCTATCTAGGTTAACTAGTGGGCACTTGGACTATCTAGGTTAACTAGCGAGCACTTGGACTATCTAGGCTAACTAGCGGGCATTTGGACTATTAGGGCCCCTAGCGGGCATTTGGACTATATTGGTTACCTATCGGGCACTTGGACTATGTAGGTTAATGAACGGGCACTTGGAATATGCAGTTAACCTAGCGAGCACATGGACTGTCTAGGTTCCCTATCGGGCACTTGGACTATGTAGGTTAACTAGCTGGCATTTGGACTATGTAGGTTTACTTGCGGGCACTTGGACGATCTAGGTTAACTAGAGGGCACTTGGACTATCTAGGTTAACTAACGGGCACTAGGACTATCTAGGTTAACTAGCGGGCACTTGGACTATCTAGGTTACCTAGCTGGCACTTGGACTATGAAGGTTCTCTAGCGGGCACTTGGACTATGTAGGTCAACTAGCGGGCCCTTGGACTATCTAAGTTAACTAACTGGCACGTGGACTATGTAGGTTAACTAGCGGACACTTGCACGATCTAGGTTAACTAGCGGGCTCTTGCACTATGTAGGTTAACTAGTGGGCCCATTGACTATGTAGGTTAACTAGCGGGCACTTTGACGATCTAGGTTAACAAGCGGGCACTTGGACTATCTAGGTTAACTAGCGGGCCCTTGGATTATCTAGGTTATCTAGCGGGCTCTTGCACTATGTAGGTTAACTAGCGGGCCCATTGACTATTTAGGTTAACTAGCGGGCACTTGGACGATCTAGGTTACCTAGGGGGAACTTTGACTATGTAGGTTAACTAGGGGGCACTTGGACTATCTAGGTTATCTAGCAGGCACTTGGACTATGTAGGTTAACTAGCGGGCACTTGGACTATCTAGGTTACCTAGCTGGCACTTGGACTATGAAGGTTCCCTAGCGGGCACTTGGACTATGTAGGTCAACTAGCGGGCCCTTGGACTATCTAGGTTAGCTAATTGGCACGTGGACTATGTAGGTTAACTAGCGGACACTTGCACGATGTAGGTTAACTAGCGGGCTCTTGCACTATGTTGGTTAACTAGCGGGCCCATTGACTATGTAGGTTAACTAGCGGGCACTTGGGCGATATAGGTTAACTAGCGGGACCTTGGATTATCTAGGTTAGCTAGCTGGCTCTTGCACTGTGTAGGTTAACTAGTGCGCACTTGGACTATCTAGGTTACCTAGCAGGCACTTGGACTATGTAGGTTAACTAGCGGGCACTTGGACTATCTAGGTTACGTAGCGGGCACTTGGACTATGTACGTTCCCTAGCGGGCACTTGGACTATCTACCTTACCTAGCGGGCACTTGGACTATGTACGTTAACTAGCGGGCACTTGGACTATGTACGTTTCCTAGCGGGTACTTGGACTATCTATGTTAACTAGCGGGCACTTGGACTATGTAGGTTCCCTATGGGGCACGTGGACTAGGTAGGTTCCCTAGCGGGCACTTGGTCTATCTAGGTTAACTAGCGGGCACTTGGACTATCTAGTTTAACTAGTGAGCACTTGGACTATCTAGGATAACTAGCGGGCACTTGGACTATGTAGGTAACCTAGTGGTCACTTGAACTGTCTAGGTTACCTAGTGGGCACTTGGATTATGTAGGTTAACTAGCGGGCACTTGGACTATCTAGGTTAACTAGCGGGCCCTTGGACGATCTAGGTTAACTAGCGGGCCCTTGGACGATCTAGGTTAACTAGCGGGAATTTGGACTATGTAGGTTAACTAACGGGCCCTTGGACTATGTAGATTAACTAGCGGCACTTGGACTATCTACGTTAACTAGCGGTCCCTTGGACTATGTAGATTCCCTAGTGGGCACTTGGACTATGTAGATTAACTAGCAGCACTTGGACTATCTACATTAAACAGCGGGCCCTTGGACTATGTAGATTCCCTAGCGGGCACTTGGACTACGTAGGTTCCCTAGCTTGCACTTGAACTATGTAGGTTCCCTAGCGGGCACTTGGACTATGAATGTTCCCTACGGACACTTGAACTATGTATGTTAACTAGCGGGCCCTTGGACTACTTAGGTTAAGTAGCGGACACTTGCACTATGTACGTTACCTAGCGGGCACTTGGACTATCTAGGTTACCTAACGGGCACTTGGACTATGTAGGTTCCCTAGCGGGCACTTGGATTATATAGGTTCCCTATCGGGCACTTGGACAATGTAGGTTAACTAGCGGGCATTTGGACTATGTAGGTTACTTAGCGGGCACTTGTACTATGTAGGTTGCCTATCGGGCACTTGGAGAATGTAGGTTAACTAGGGGGCACTAGGACAATGTAGGTTACCAAGCGGACCCTTGGACTATCTAGGTTACTTAGGGGGAACCTGGACTATGTACGTTAACTAGTGGGCACTTGGACTATGTAGGTTAACTAGCAGGCACTTGGACTATGTAGGTTAACTAGCGGGCACTTGGACTATCTAGGTTACCTAGCGGGCACTTGGACTATGTACGTTCCCTAGCGGGCACTTGGACTATCTACGTTACCTAGCGGGCACTTGGACTATGTACGTTACCTAGCGGGAACTTGGACTAGGTACGTTTCCTGGCGGGTACTTGGACTAGATAGGTTCCCTAGCGGGTACTTGGTCTATCTAGGTTAACTAGTGGGCACTTGGACTATCTAGGTTAACTAGCGAGCACTTGGACTATCTAGGCTAACTAGCGGGCATTTGAATTATTAGGGCCCCTAGCGGGCATTTGGACTATATTGGTTACCTAGCGGGCACTTGGACTATGTAGGTTAACGAACGGGCACTTGGAATATGCAGTTAACCTAGCGAGCACATGGACTGTCTAGGTTCCCTATCGGGCACTTGGACTATGTAGGTTAACTAGCTGGCATTTGGACTATGTAGGTTTACTTGCGGGCACTTGGACGATCTAGGTTAACTAGAGGGCACTTGGACTATCTAGGTTAACTAACGGGCACTAGGACTATCTAGGTTAACTAGCGGGCACTTGGACTATCTAGGTTACCTAGCTGGCACTTGGACTATGAAGGTTCTCTAGCGGGCACTTGGACTATGTAGGTCAACTAGCGGGCCCTTGGACTATCTAGGTTAACTAACTGGCACGTGGACTATGTAGGTTAACTAGCGGACACTTGCACGATCTAGGTTAACTAGCGGGCTCTTGCACTATGTAGGTTAACTAGCGGGCCCATTGACTATGTAGGTTAACTAGCGGGCACTTTGACGATCTAGGTTAACAAGCGGGCACTTGGACTATCTAGGTTAACTAGCGGGCCCTTGGATTATCTAGGTTATCTAGCGGGCTCTTGCACTATGTAGGTTAACTAGCGGGCCCATTGACTATTTAGGTTAACTAGCGGGCACTTGGACGATCTAGGTTACCTAGGGGGAACTTTGACTATGTAGGTTAACTAGGGGGCACTTGGACTATCTAGGTTACCTAGCAGGCACTTGGACTATGTAGGTTAACTAGCGGGCACTTGGACTATCTAGGTTACGTAGCAGGCACTTGGACTATGTACGTTCCCTAGTGGGCACTTGGACTATCTACCTTACCTAGCGGGCACTTGGACTATGTACGTTAACTAGTGGGCACTTGGACTATGTACTTTTCCTAGCGGGTACTTGGACTATCTATGTTAACTAGCGGGCACTTGGACTATGTAGGTTCCCTATGGGGCACTTGGATTAGGTAGGTTCCCTAGTGGGCACTTGGTCTATCTAGGTTAACTAGCGGGCACTTGGACTATCTAGGTTAACTAGTGAGCACTTGGACAATCTAGGATAACTAGCGGGCACTTGGACTGTGTAGGTAACCTAGTGGTCACTTGAAGTGTCTAGGTTACCTAGCGGGCACTTGGACTATCTAGGTTAACTAGCGGGCCCTTGGACGATGTAGGTTAACTAGCGGGCCCTTGGACGATCTAGGTTAACTAGCGGGTATTTGTACTATGTAGGTTAAGTAACGGGCCCTTGGACTATGTAGATTAACTAGCAGCACTTGGACTATCTACGTTAACTAGCGGGCCCTTAGAATATGTAGATTCCCTAGCGGGCACTTGGACTATGTATGTTCCAGAGCGGGCACTTGGACAATGTAGGTTCCCTAGCAGGCACTTGGACTATGTAGGTTCCCTAGCGGGCACTTGGACTATGTAGGTTAACTAGCAGACACTTGGACGATCTAGGTTAACTAGCGGGTACTTGGACTATGTAGGTTAACTAGCAGGCCCTTGGACTATGTAGATTAAATAGCAGCACTTTGACTATCTACATTAACCAGCGGGCACTTGGACTATGTAGATTCCCTAGTAGGTACTTGGACTACGTAGGTTCCCTAGAGGGCACTTGGACTATGTAGGTTCCCTAGCGGGCACTTGGACTATGAATGTTCCCTACGGACACTTGAACTATGTAAGTTAACTACCGGGCACTTGGACTATGTATGTTAACTAGTGGGCCCTTGGACTACTTATGTTAACTAGCAGACACTTGCACTATGTAGGTTACCTAGCGGGCACTTGGACTATCTAGGTTACCTAACGGGCACTTGGACTATGTAGGTTCCCTAGCGGGCACTTGGATTATATAGGTTCCCTATTGGGCACTTGGATTATGTAGGTTAACTAGTGGGCACTTGGACTATCTAGGTTACCTAGCAGGCGCTTGGACTATGTAGGTTAACTAGCGGGAACTTGGACTATGTACGTTTCCTAGCGGGCACTTGGACTGTCTACGTTACCTAGCGGGCACTTGGACTATGTACGTTACCTAGCGGGCACTAGGACTATGTACGTTTCCTAGCGGGTACTTGGACTAGATAGGTTCCCTACCTGGCACTTGGTCTATCTAGGTTAACTAGCGGGCACTTGGACTATCTAGGTTAACTAGCGAGCACTTGGACTATCTAGGTTAACTAGCGGGCATTTGGACTATTAGGGCCCAAAGCGGGCATTTGGAGTGGGCCCTTGGACTATGTAGGTTAACTAGCGGGCACTTGGACAATCTAGGTTAACTAGCGGGCACTAGGACGATCTAGGCTAACTAGCGGGCACTTGAACTATCAAAGTGAACAAGTGAGCCCTTGGACTATGTTGGTTAACTAGCGGACCCTTGGACTATCTCGGTTACCTAGCGGGCACTTGGGCTATATAGGTTACCTAGCGGGCACTTGGACTATGTAGGTTACCTAGTGGGCACTTGGATTATCTACGTTAACGAACGGGTACTTGGAATATGCAGGTAACCTAGCGGGCACTTGGACTGTCTAGGTTACCTAGCGGACACTTGGACTTCTAGGTTAACGAACGGGCTCTTGGACTATGTACGTTTCCTAGCGGGCACTTGGACTATCTACGTTACCTAGCGTGCACTTGGACTATGTACGTTACCTAGCGGGCACTTGGACTATGTACGTTTCCTAGCGGGTACTTGGACTAGATAGGTTCCCTAGTGGGCACTTGGTCTATCTAGGTTAACTAGCGGGCACTTGGACTATCTAGGTTAACTAGCGAGCACTTGGACTATCTAGGTTAACTAGCGGGCATTTGGACTATTAGGGCCGCTAGCGGGGATTTGGAGTGGGCCCTTGGACTATGTAGGTTAACTAGCGGGCACTTGGATGATCTAGGTTAACTAGCGGGCACTTGAACTATCAAAGTGAACAAGTGAGCCCTTGGACTATGTTGGTTAAGTAGCGGGCCCTTGGACTATCTGGGTTACCTAGCGGGCACTTGGGCTACATAGGTTACCTAGCGGGCACTTGGACTATGTAGGTTACCTAGTGGGCACTTGGATTATCTAGGTTAACGAACGGGCACTTGGAATATGCAGGTAACCTAGCGGGCACTTGGACTGTCTAGGTTACCTAGCGGACACTTGGACTTCTAGGTTACCTAGCGGACACTTGGACTACTAGGTTAACGAACGGGCTCTTGGACTATGTAGGTGGCCTTGCGGGCACTTGGACTATCTAGGTTAGGTAACGGGCACTTGGACTATCTAGGTTACCTAACGGGCACTTGAACTATCTAGGTTACCTAGTGGGCCCTTGGACTATGTAGATTTCCTAGCAGGCACTTGGACTATCTATTTTAACTAGCGGGCCCTTGGACTATGTAGATTCCCTAGCGGGCACTTGGACTATGTATGTTCCAGAGCGGGCACTTGGACAATGTAGGTTCCCTAGCAGGCACTTGGATTATGTAGGTTACCTAGCGGGCCCTTGGACTATGTAGATTAACTAGCGGGTACTTGGACTATGTAGGTTAACTAGTGGGCCCTTGGACTATGTAGATTAACTAGCGGCACTTGGACTATCTACGTTAACTAGCGGGCCCTTGGACTATGTAGATTCCCTAGCGGGCACTTGGACTTTGTATGTTCCAGAGCGGGCACTTGGACTATCTAGGTTCCCTAGCGGACACTTGTACAATGTAGGTTAATTAGCGGACACTTGGACGATCTAGGTTAACTAGCGGGTACTTGTACTATGTAGGTTAAATAGCGGGCCATTGAAATATGTAGATTAACTAGCGGCACTTGGACTATCTACATTAACTAGCGGGCCCTTGGACTATGTAGATTCCCTACCGGGCACGTGGACTATGTAGGTCCCCTAGCGGGCACTTGGACTCTGTATGTTCACTAGCGGGTACTTGGACTTTGTATGTTCCCTACGGACACTTGAACTATGTAAGTTAACTACCGGGCACTTTGACTATGTAGGTAACCTAGCGTGCACTTGGAGAGTCTAGGTTACTTCTAGGTTCACGAACGGTCACTTGGACTATGTATGTTGCATAGCGGGCAATTGGACTATCTAGGTTAGGTAAAGGGCACTTGGACTATCTAGGTTTCTTAGCGGGCATTTGGAAGATCTAGGTTAACTAGAGGGCACTTGGACTATCTAGGTTAACTAGCGTGCACGTGGACTATCTAGATTTCTTAGCGGGTACTTGGACTATGTAGGTTAACTAGTGGGCCCTTGGACCATGTAGATTAACTAGTGGCACTTGGAATATCTACGTTAAGTAGCGGGCCCTTGGACTATCTAGATGAACTACCGGGCACTTGGACTATGTAGGCTAACTAGGGGGCCCTTGTACTATCTAGGTTGCCTAGCGGGTACATGAACTATCTAGGTTAACAAGCGGGCACTTGCAGTATCTAGGTTACCTAGCGGGAACTTGGACTATGTAGGTTAACTAGCGGGCACTTGGACTATCTAGGTTAACTAGCGTGCACTTGGACTATGTAGGTTCCTTAGCGTGCACTTGGACTATGTAGGTTCCTTAGCGGGCACTTGGACTATCTAGGATGCCTAGCGGGCACTTGGACGATATAGGTTAACTAGCGTGCCCTTGGGATATCTAGGTTACGTAACGGGCACTTGGTATATAGGTTAACTAGTGGGCACTTGGACTATCTAGGTTAACTAAAGGACACTTGGACTATCTAGGTTAACTAGTGGGCCCTTGGACTACGTAGGTTAACTAGCGGGAACTTGGACAATCTAGGTTAACTAGCGGGCACTTGGACGATTTAGGTTAACTAGCGGGCAATTGAACTATCAAAGTCAACAAGTGAGCCCTTGGACTATATTGGTTAACTAGCGGGCCCTTGGACTATCTGGCTTACCTAGCGGGCACTTGGGCTATATAGGTTACCTAGCGGGCACTTGGACTATGTAGGTTACCTAGTGGGCACTTGGATTATCTAGGTTAACGAACGGGCACTTGGAATATGCAGGTAACCTAGCGGGCACTTGGACTGTCTAGGTTACCTAGCGGGCACTTGGACTGCTAGGTTAACGAACGGGCTCTTGGACTATGTAGGTTGCCTAGCGGGCACTTGGACTATCTAGGTTAGGTAACGGGCACTTGGACTATCTAGGTTAACTAGCGGGCACTTGGACTATGTAGGTTAACTAGCGAGTACTTGGACTCTAGGTTACCTAGCGGGCACTTGAACTATCTAGGTTACCTAGCGGGCCCTTGGACTATGTAGGTTTCCTAGCAGGCACTTGGACTATCTAGGTTAACGAACGGGCACTTGGACTATGTAGGTAACCTAGCGGGCACTTGGACAGTCTAGGTTACCTAGCGGGCACTTGGACTATGTAGGTTAACTAACAGGCACTTGAACGATGTAGGTTACCGAGCGTGCACTTGGACTATGTAGGATCCCTATCGGACATTTGGACTACTTAGGTTACCTAGCGGGCACATGGACTATCTAGGTTAACTAGCGGGCACTTGGACTATCTAGATCAACTAGTGGGCCCTTGTACTATGTAGGTTAACTAGCGAGCACTTGGACTATCTAGGTTAACTAGCGGGCACTTGGAATATGTAGGTTAACTAGCGGACACTTGCACTATGTAGGTTACCTAGCAGGCACTTGGACTATCTAGGTTAACTAGCGGGCACTTAGACTATCTAGGTTAACTAGCGTGCACTTGGACTATGTAGGTTCCTTAGCGGCACTTGGACTATCTAGGTTGCCTAGCGGGCACTTGGACGTTATAGGTTAACTAGCGTGCCCTTGGAATATCTAGGTTACGTAACGGGCACTTGGTATATAGGTTAACTAGCGGGCACTTGGACTATGTAGGTTACCTAGAGGACACTTGGACTATCTAGGTTAACTAGTGGGCCCTTGGACTATGTAGGTTAACTAGCGGGCACTTGGACAATCTAGGTTAACTAGCGGGCACTTGGACGATCTAGGTTAACTAGCGGTCACTTGAACTATCAAAGTCAACAAGTGAGCCCTTGGACTATGTAGGTTAACTAGCGGGCCCTTGGACTCTTTGGGTTACCTAGCGGGCACTTGGACTATGTAGGTTCCCTAGCGGGCCCTTGGACTATGTAAGTTCCCTAACGGGCACTTGGACTATGTGGGTTCCCTAGCGGGCATTTGGACTATCTAGGTTAACTAGCGAGCACTTGGACTATCTAGATTAACTAGCGGGCATTTGGACTATTAGGGCCCCTAGTGGGCATTTGGACTATATTGGTTACCTAGTGGGCACTTGGACTATGTAGGTTAACGAACGGGCACTTGGACTATGTAGGTTAAATAGCGGGCCCTTGAAATATGTAGATTAACTAGCGGCACTTGGACTATCTACATTAATTAGCGGGCTCTTGGACTATCTAGGTTAACTAGCGGGCCCTTGGACGATCTAGGTTAACTAGCGGGCCCTTGGACGATCTAGGTTAACTAGCGGGAATTTGGACTATGTAGGTTAACTAACGGGCCCTTGGACTATGTAGGTGGCCTTGCGGGCACTTGGACTATCTAGGTTAGGTAACGGGCACTTGGACTATCTAGGTTACCTAACGGGCACTTTGACTATCTAGGTTACATAGCGTGCACTTGGACTATGTAGGTTACTAGCGAGCTCTTGGACTCAAGGTTACCTAACGGGCACTTGAACTATCTAGGTTACCTAGTGGGCCCTTGGAATATGTAGGTTTCCTAGCAGGCACTTGGACTATCTATTTTAACTAGCGGGCCCTTGGACTATGTAGATTCCCTAGCGGGCACTTGGACTATGTATGTTCCAGAGCGGGCACTTGGACAATGTAGGTTCCCTAGCAGGCACTTGGACTATGTAGGTTACCTAGCGGGCCCTTGGACTATGTAGATTAACTAGCGGGTACTTGGACTATGTAGGTTAACTAGCGGGCCCTTGGACTATGTAGATTAACTAGCGGCACTTGGACTATCTACGTTAACTAGCGGGCCCTTGGACTATGTAGATTCCCTAGCGGGCACTTGGACTATGTATGTTCCAGAGCGGGCACTTGGACTATCTAGGTTCCCTAGCGGACACTTGTACAATGTAGGTTAATTAGCGGACACTTGGACGATCTAGGTTAACTAGCGGGTACTTGTACTATGTAGGTTAAATAGCGGGCCATTGAAATATGTAGATTAACTAGCGGCACTTGGACTATCTACATTAACTAGCGGGCCCTTGGACTATGTAGATTCCCTAGCGGGCACGTGGACTATGTAGGTCCCCTAGCGGGCACTTGGACTCTGTATGTTCACTAGCGGGCACTTGGACTATGTATGTTCCCTACGGACACTTGAACTATGTAAGTTAACTACCGGGCACTTTGACTATGTAGGTAACCTAGCGTGCACTTGGAGAGTCTAGGTTACCTAGCGGGCACTTGGACTTCTAGGTTCACGAACGGTCACTTGGACTATGTATGTTGCATAGCGGGCAATTGGACTATCTAGGTTAGGTAAAGGGCACTTGGACTATCTAGGTTTCTTAGCGGGCATTTGGAAGATCTAGGTTAACTAGAGGGCACTTGGACTATCTAGGTTAACTAGCGTGCACTTGGACTATCTAGATTTCTTAGCGGGTCCTTGGACTATGTAGGTTAACTAGTGGGCCCTTGGACCATGTAGATTAACTAGTGGCACTTGGAGTATCTACGTTATGTAGCGGCCCTTGGACTATCTAGATGAACTACCGGGCACTTGGACTATGTAGGCTAACTAGGGGGCCCTTGGACTATCTAGGTTGCCTAGCGGGTACATGAACTATCTAGGTTAACAAGCGGGCACTTGCAGTATCTAGGTTACCTAGCGGGAACTTGGACTATGTAGGTTAACTAGCGGGCACTTGGACTATCTAGGTTAACTAGCGTGCACTTGGACTATGTAGGTTCCTTAGCGTGCACTTGGACTATGTAGGTTCCTTAGCGGGCACTTGGACTATCTAGGATGCCTAGCGGGCACTTGGACGATATAGGTTAACTAGCGTGCCCTTGGAATATCTAGGTTACGTAACGGGCACTTGGTATATAGGTTAACTAGTGGGCACTTGGACTATCTAGGTTAACTAAAGGACACTTGGACTATCTAGGTTAACTAGTGGGCCCTTGGACTATGTAGGTTAACTAGCGGGCACTTGGACAATCTAGGTTAACTAGCGGGCACTTGGACGATTTAGGTTAACTAGCGGGCACTTGAACTATCAAAGTCAACAAGTGAGCCCTTGGACTATATTGGTTAACTAGCGGGCCCTTGGACTAACTGGGTTACCTAGCGGGCACTTGGGCTATATAGGTTACCTAGCGGGCACTTGGACTATGTAGGTTACCTAGTGGGCACTTGGATTATCTAGGTTAACGAACGGGCACTTGGAATATGCAGGTAACCTAGCGGGCACTTGGACTGTCTAGGTTACCTAGCGGGCACTTGGACTGCTAGGTTAACGAACGGGCTCTTGGACTATGTAGGTTGCCTAGCGGGCACTTGGACTATCTAGGTTAGGTAACGGGCACTTGGACTATCTAGGTTACCTAACGGGCACTTTGACTATCTAGGTTAACTAGCGGGCACTTGGACTATGTAGGTTAACTAGCGAGTACTTGGACTCTAGGTTACCTAGCGGGCACTTGAACTATCTAGGTTACCTAGCGGGCCCTTGGACTATGTAGGTTTCCTAGCAGGCACTTGGACTATCTAGGTTAACGAACGGGCACTTGGACTATGTAGGTAACCTAGCGGGCACTTGGACAGTCTAGGTTACCTAGCGGGCACTTGGACTATCTAGGTTAACTAACAGGCACTTGAACGATGTAGGTTACCGAGCGGGCACTTGGACTATGTAGGATCCCTATCGGACATTTGGACTACTTAGGTTACCTAGCGGGCACATGGACTATCTAGGTTAACTAGCGGGCACTTGGACTATCTAGATCAACTAGTGGGCCCTTGTACTATGTAGGTTAACTAGCGAGCACTTGGACTATCTAGGTTAACTAGCGGGCACTTGGAATATGTAGGTTAACTAGCGGACACTTGCACTATGTAGGTTACCTAGCAGGCACTTGGACTATCTAGGTTAACTAGCGGGCACTTAGACTATCTAGGTTAACTAGCGTGCACTTGGACTATGTAGGTTCCTTAGCGGGCACTTGGACTATCTAGGTTGCCTAGCGGGCACTTGGACGATATAGGTTAACTAGCGTGCCCTTGGAATACCTAGGTTACGTAACGGGCACTTGGTATATAGGTTAACTAGTGGGCACTTGGACTATCTAGGTTAACTAAAGGACACTTGGACTATCTAGGTTAACTAGTGGGCCCTTGGACTATGTAGGTTAACTAGCGGGAACTTGGACAATCTAGGTTAACTAGCGGGCACTTGGACGATTTAGGTTAACTAGCGGGCACTTGAACTATCAAAGTCAACAAGTGAGCCCTTGGACTATATTGGTTAACTAGCGGGCCCTTGGACTAACTGGGTTACCTAGCGGGCACTTGGGCTATATAGGTTACCTAGCGGGCACTTGGACTATGTAGGTTACCTAGTGGGCACTTGGATTATCTAGGTTAACGAACGGGCACTTGGAATATGCAGGTAACCTAGCGGGCACTTGGACTGTCTAGGTTACCTAGCGGGCACTTGGACTGCTAGGTTAACGAACGGGCTCTTGGACTATGTAGGTTGCCTAGCGGGCACTTGGACTATCTAGGTTAGGTAACGGGCACTTGGACTATCTAGGTTACCTAACGGGCACTTTGACTATCTAGGTTAACTAGCGGGCACTTGGACTATGTAGGTTAACTAGCGAGTACTTGGACTCTAGGTTACCTAGCGGGCACTTGAACTATCTAGGTTACCTAGCGGGCCCTTGGACTATGTAGGTTTCCTAGCAGGCACTTGGACTATCTAGGTTAACGAACGGGCACTTGGACTATGTAGGTAACCTAGCGGGCACTTGGACAGTCTAGGTTACCTAGCGGGCACTTGGACTATCTAGGTTAACTAACAGGCACTTGAACGATGTAGGTTACCGAGCGGGCACTTGGACTATGTAGGATCCCTATCGGACATTTGGACTACTTAGGTTACCTAGCGGGCACATGGACTATCTAGGTTAACTAGCGGGCACTTGGACTATCTAGATCAACTAGTGGGCCCTTGTACTATGTAGGTTAACTAGCGAGCACTTGGACTATCTAGGTTAACTAGCGGGCACTTGGAATATGTAGGTTAACTAGCGGACACTTGCACTATGTAGGTTACCTAGCAGGCACTTGGACTATCTAGGTTAACTAGCGGGCACTTAGACTATCTAGGTTAACTAGCGTGCACTTGGACTATGTAGGTTCCTTAGCGGGCACTTGGACTATCTAGGTTGCCTAGCGGGCACTTGGACGATATAGGTTAACTAGCGTGCCCTTGGAATACCTAGGTTACGTAACGGGCACTTGGTATATAGGTTAACTAGCGGGCACTTGGACTATGTAGGTTACCTAGAGGACACTTGGACTATCTAGGTTAACTAGTGGGCCCTTGGACTATGTAGGTTAACTAGCGGGCACTTGGACAATCTAGGTTAACTAGCGGGCACTTGGACGATCTAGGTTAACTAGCGGTCACTTGAACTATCAAAGTCAACAAGTGAGCCCTTGGACTATGTAGGTTAACTAGCGGGCCCTTGGACTCTTTGGGTTACCTAGCGGGCACTTGGACTATGTAGGTTCCCTAGCGGGCCCTTGGACTATGTAAGTTCCCTAACGGGCACTTGGACTATGTGGGTTCCCTAGCGGGCATTTGGACTATCTAGGTTAACTAGCGAGCACTTGGACTATCTAGATTAACTAGTGGGCATTTGGACTATTAGGGCCCCTAGTGGGCATTTGGACTATATTGGTTACCTAGTGGGCACTTGGACTATGTAGGTTAACGAACGGGCACTTGGACTATGTAGGTTAAATAGCGGGCCCTTGAAATATGTAGATTAACTAGCGGCACTTGGACTATCTACATTAACTAGCGGGCTCTTGGACTATCTAGGTTACCTAGCGGGCCCTTGGACGATCTAGGTTAACTAGCGGGCCCTTGGACGATCTAGGTTAACTAGCGGGAATTTGGACTATGTAGGTTAACTAACGGGCCCTTGGACTATGTAGGTGGCCTTGCGGGCACTAGGACTATCTAGGTTAGGTAGCGGGCACTTGGACTATCTAGGTTACCTAACGGGCACTTTGACTATCTAGGTTACATAGCGTGCACTTGGACTATGTAGGTTAACTAGCGAGCTCTTGGACTCAAGGTTACCTAACGGGCACTTGAACTATCTAGGTTACCTAGTGGGCCCTTGGACTATGTAGGTTTCCTAGCAGGCACTTGGACTATCTATTTTAACTAGCGGGCCCTTGGACTATGTAGATTCCCTAGCGGGCACTTGGACTATGTATGTTCCAGAGCGGGCACTTGGACAATGTAGGTTCCCTAGCAGGCACTTGGACTATGTAGGTTACCTAGCGGGCCCTTGTACTATGTAGGTTAACTAGCGGGCCCTTGGACTATGTAGATTAACTAGCGGCACTTGGACTATCTACGTTAACTAGCGGGCCCTTGGACTATGTAGATTCCCTAGCGGGCACTTGGACTATGTATGTTCCAGAGCGGGCACTTGGACTATCTAGGTTCCCTAGCGGACACTTGTACAATGTAGGTTAATTAGCGGACACTTGGACGATCTAGGTTAACTAGCGGGTACTTGTACTATGTAGGTTAAATAGCGGGCCATTGAAATATGTAGATTAACTAGCGGCACTTGGACTATCTAATTAACTAGCGGGCCCTTGGACTATGTAGATTCCCTAGCGGGCACGTGGACTATATAGGTCCCCTAGCGGGCACTTGGACTCTGTATGTTCACTAGCGGGCACTTGGACTATGTATGTTCCCTACGGACACTTGAACTATGTAAGTTAACTACCGGGCACTTTGACTATGTAGGTAACCTAGAGTGCACTTGGAGAGTCTAGGTTACCTAGCGGGCACTTGGACTTCTAGGTTCACGAACGGTCACTTGGACTATGTATGTTGCATAGCGGGCAATTGGACTATCTAGGTTAGGTAAAGGGCACTTGGACTATCTAGGTTTCTTAGCGGGCATTTGGAAGATCTAGGTTAACTAGAGGGCACTTGGACTATCTAGGTTAACTAGCGTGCACTTGGACTATCTAGATTTCTTAGCGGGTACTTGGACTATGTAGGTTAACTAGTGGGCCCTTGGACCATGTAGATTAACTAGTGGCACTTGGAGTATCTACGTTAAGTAGCGGCCCTTGGACTATCTAGATGAACTACCGGGCACTTGGACTATGTAGGCTAACTAGGGGGCCCTTGGACTGTCTAGGTTGCCTAGCGGGTACATGAACTATCTAGGTTAACAAGCGGGCACTTGCAGTATCTAGGTTACCTAGCGGGAACTTGGACTATGTAGGTTAACTAGCGGGCACTTGGACTATCTAGGTTAACTAGCGTGCACTTGGACTATGTAGGTTCCTTAGCGTGCACTTGGACTATGTAGGTTCCTTAGCGGGCACTTGGACTATCTAGGATGCCTAGCGGGCACTTGGACGATATAGGTTAACTAGCGTGCCCTTGGAATATCTAGGTTACGTAACGGGCACTTGGTATATAGGTTAACTAGTGGGCACTTGGACGATATAGGTTAACTAGCGTGCCCTTGGAATATCTAGGTTACGTAACGGGCACTTGGTATATAGGTTGCCTAGCGGGCACTTGGACTATCTAGGTTAGGTAACGGGCACTTGGACTATCTAGGTTACCTAACGGGCACTTTGACTATCTAGGTTAACTAGCGGGCACTTGGACTATGTAGGTTAACTAGCGAGTACTTGGACTCTAGGTTACCTAGCGGGCACTTGAACTATCTAGGTTACCTAGCGGGCCATTGGACTATGTAGGTTCCCTAGCGGGCCCTTGGACTATGTAAGTTCCCTAACGGGCACTTGGACTATGTGGGTTCCCTAGCGGGCATTTGGACTATCTAGGTTAACTAGCGAGCACTTGGACTATCTAGATCAACTAGCGGGCATTTGGACTATTAGGGCCCCTAGTGGGCATTTGGACTATATTGGTTACCTAGTGGGCACTTGGACTATGTAGGTTAACGAACGGGCACTTGGACTATGTAGGTTAAATAGCGGGCCCTTGAAATATGTAGATTAACTAGCGGCACTTGGACTATCTACATTAACTAGCGGGCTCTTGGACTATCTAGGTTAACTAGCGGGCCCTTGGACGATCTAGGTTAACTAGCGGGCCCTTGGACGATCTAGGTTAACTAGCGGGAATTTGGACTATGTAGGTTAACTAACGGGCCCTTGGACTATGTAGGTGGCCTTGCGGGCACTTGGACTATCTAGGTTAGGTAACGGGCACTTGGACTATCTAGGTTACCTAACGGGCACTTTGACTATCTAGGTTACATAGCGTGCACTTGGACTATGTAGGTTAACTAGCGAGCTCTTGGACTCAAGGTTACCTAACGGGCACTTGAAGTATCTAGGTTACCTAGTGGGCCCTTGGACTATGTAGGTTTCCTAGCAGGCACTTGGACTATCTATTTTAACTAGCGGGCCCTTGGACTACGTAGATTCCCTAGCGGGCACTTGGACTATGTAGGTTACCTAGCGGGCCCTTGGACTATGTAGATTAACTAGCGGGTACTTGGACTATGTAGGTTAACTAGCGGGCCCTTGGACTATGTAGATTAACTAGCGGCACTTGGACTATCTACGTTAACTAGCGGGCCCTTGGACTATGTAGATTCCCTAGCGGGCACTTGGACTATGTATGTTCCAGAGCGGGCACTTGGACTATCTAGGTTCCCTAGCGGACACTTGTACAATGTAGGTTAATTAGCGGACACTTGGACGATCTAGGTTAACTAGTGGGTACTTGTACTATGTAGGTTAAATAGCGGGCCATTGAAATATGTAGATTAACTAGCGGCACTTGGACTATCTACATTAACTAGCGGGCCCTTGGACTATGTAGATTCCCTAGCGGGCACGTGGACTATGTAGGTCCCCTAGCGGGCACTTGGACTCTGTATGTTCACTAGCGGGCACTTGGACTATGTATGTTCCCTACGGACACTTGAACTATGTAAGTTAACTACCGGGCACTTTGACTATGTAGGTAACCTAGCGTGCACTTGGAGAGTCTAGGTTACCTAGCAGGCACTTGGACTTCTAGGTTCACGAACGGTCACTTGGACTATGTATGTTGCATAGCGGGCAATTGGACTATCTAGGTTAGGTAAAGGGCACTTGGACTATCTAGGTTTCTTAGCGGGCATTTGGAAGATCTAGGTTAACTAGAGGGCACTTGGACTATCTAGGTTAACTAGCGTGCACTTGGACTATCTAGATTTCTTAGCGGGTACTTGGACTATGTAGGTTAACTAGTGGGCCCTTGGACCATGTAGATTAACTAGTGGCACTTGGATTATCTACGTTAAGTAGCGGGCCCTTGGACTATCTAGATGAACTACCGGGCACTTGGACTATGTAGGCTAACTAGGGGGCCCTTGGACTATCTAGGTTGCCTAGCGGGTACATGAACTATCTCGGTTAACAAGCGGGCACTTGCAGTATCTAGGTTACCTAGCGGGAACTTGGACTATGTAGGTTAACTAGCGGGCACTTGGACTATCTAGGTTAACTAGCGTGCACTTGGACTATGTAGGTTCCTTAGCGTGCACTTGGACTATGTAGGTTCCTTAGCGGGCACTTGGACTATCTAGGATGCCTAGCGGGCACTTGGACGATATAGGTTAACTAGCGTGCCCTTGGAATATCTAGGTTACGTAACGGGCACTTGGTATATAGGTTAACTAGTGGGCACTTGGACTATCTAGGTTAACTAAAGGACACTTGGACTATCTAGGTTAACTAGTGGGCCCTTGGACTATGTAGGTTAACTAGCGGGAACTTGGACAATCTAGGTTAACTAGCGGGCACTTGGACGATTTAGGTTAACTAGCGGGCACTTGAACTATCAAAGTCAACAAGTGAGCCCTTGGACTATATTGGTTAACTAGCGGGCCCTTAGACTAACTGGGTTACCTAGCGGGCACTTGGGCTATATAGGTTACCTAGCGGGCACTTGGACTATGTAGGTTACCTAGTGGGCACTTGGATTATCTAGGTTAACGAATGGGCACTTGGAATATGCAGGTAACCTAGCGGGCACTTGGACTGTCTAGGTTACCTAGCGGGCACTTGGACTGCTAGGTTAACGAACGGGCTCTTGGACTATGTAGGTTGCCTAGCGGGCACTTGGACTATCTAGGTTAGGTAACGGGCACTTGGACTATCTAGGTTACCTAACGGGCACTTTGACTATCTAGGTTAACTAGCGGGCACTTGGACTATGTAGGTTAACTAGCGAGTACTTGGACTCTAGGTTACCTAGCGGGCACTTGAACTATCTAGGTTACCTAGCGGGCCCTTGGACTATGTAGGTTCCCTAGCGGGCCCTTGGACTATGTAAGTTCCCTAACGGGCACTTGGACTATGTGGGTTCCCTAGCGGGCATTTGGACTATCTAGGTTAACTAGCGAGCACTTGGACTATCTAGATTAACTAGCGGGCATTTGGACTATTAGGGCCCCTAGCGGGCATTTGGACTATATTGGTTACCTAGTGGGCACTTGGACTATCTAGGATAACTAGCGGGCACTTGGACTATGTAGGTAACCTAGTGGTCACTTGAACTGTCTAGGTTACCTAGTGGGCACTTGGATTATGTAGGTTAACTAGCGGGCACTTGGACTATCAAGGTTAACTAGCGGGCCCTTGGACGATCTAGGTTAACTAGCGGGCCCTTGGACGATCTAGGTTAACTAGCGGGAATTTGGACTATGTAGGTTAACTAACGGGCCCTTGGACTATGAAGATTAACTAGCGGCACTTGGACTATCTAGGTTAACTAGCGGGCCATTGGACTATGGAGATTCCCTAGTGGGCACTTGGACTATGTAGATTAACTAGCAGCACTTGGACTATCTACATTAAACAGCGGGCCCTTGGACTATGTAGATTCCCTAGCGGGCACTTGAACTACGTAGGTTCCCTAGCTTGCACTTGAACTATGTAGGTTCCCTAGCGGGCACTTGGACTATGAATGTTCCCTACGGACACTTGAACTATGTATGTTAACTAGCGGGCCCTTGGACTACTTAGGTTAAGTAGCGGACACTTGCACTATGTACGTTACCTAGCGGGCACTTGGACTATCTAGGTTACCTAACGGGCACTTGGACTATGTAGGTTCCCTAGCGGGCACTTGGATTATATAGGTTCCCTATCGGGCACTTGGACTATGTAGGTTAACTAGCGGGCATTTGGACTATGTAGGTTACCTAGCGGGCACTTTTACTATGTAGGTTGCCTATCGGGCACTTGGAGAATGTAGGTTAACTAGGGGGCACTAGGACAATGTAGGTTACCAAGCGGACCCTTGGACTATCTAGGTTACTTAGGGGGAACCTGGACTATGTAGGTTAACTAGTGGGCACTTGGACTATGTAGGTTAACTAGCAGGCACTTGGACTATGTAGGTTAACTAGCGGGCACTTGGACTATCTAGGTTACCTAGCGGGCACTTGGACTATGTACGTTCCCTAGCGGGCACTTGGACTATCTACGTTACCTAGCGGGCACTTGGACTATGTACGTTACCTAGCGGGAACTTGGACTAGGTACGTTTCCTGGCGGGTACTTGGTCTATCTAGGTTAACTAGTGGGCACTTGGACTATCTAGGTTAACTAGCGAGCACTTGGACTATCTAGGCTAACTAGCGGGCATTTGGACTATTAGGGCCCCTAGCGGGCATTTGGACTATATTGGTTACCTAGCGGGCACTTGGACTATGTAGGTTAACGAACGGGCACTTGGAATATGCAGGTAACCTAGCGGGCACATGGACTGTCTAGGTTCCCTATCGGGCACTTGGACTATGTAGGTTAACTAGCTGGCATTTGGACTATGTAGGTTTACTTGCGGGCACTTGGACGATCTAGGTTAACTAGAGGGCACTTGGACTATCTAGGTTAACTAACGGGCACTAGGACTATCTAGGTTAACTAGCGGGCACTTGGACTATCTAGGTTACGTAGCTGGCACTTGGACTATGAAGGTTCCCTAGCGGGCACTTGGACTATGTAGGTCAACTAGCGGGCCCTTGGACTATCTAGGTTAACTAACTGGCACGTGGACTATGTAGGTTAACTAGCGGACACTTGCACGATCTAGGTTAACTAGCGGGCTCTTGCACTATGTAGGTTAACTAGCGGGCCCTTGGATTATCTAGGTTATCTAGCGGGCTCTTGCACTATGTAGGTTAACTAGCGGGCCCATTGACTATTTAGGTTAACTAGCGGGCACTTGGACGATCTAGGTTACCTAGGGGGAACTTTGACTATGTAGGTTAACTAGTGGGCACTTGGACTATCTAGGTTACCTAGCAGGCACTTGGACTATGTAGGTTAACTAGCGGGCACTTGGACTATCTAGGTTACGTAGCAGGCACTTGGACTATGTACGTTCCCTAGTGGGCACTTGGACTATCTACCTTACCTAGCGGGCACTTGGACTATGTACGTTAACTAGCGGGCACTTGGACTATGTACTTTTCCTAGCGGGTACTTGGACTATCTATGTTAACTAGCGGGCACTTGGACTATGTAGGTTCCCTATGGGGCACTTGGACTAGGTAGGTTCCCTAGCGGGCACTTGGTCTATCTAGGTTAACTAGCGGGCATTTGGACTATCTAGGTTAACTAGTGAGCACTTGGACAATCTAGGATAACTAGCGGGCACTTGGACTGTGTAGGTAACCTAGTGGTCACTTGAAGTGTCTAGGTTACCTAGCGGGCACTTGGACTATCTAGGTTAACTAGCGGGCCCTTGGACGATGTAGGTTAACTAGCGGGCCCTTGGACGATCTAGGTTAACTAGCGGGTATTTGTACTATGTAGGTTAAGTAACGGGCCCTTGGACTATGTAGATTAACTAGCAGCACTTGGACTATCTACGTTAACTAGCGGGCCCTTGGAATATGTAGATTCCCTAGCGGGCACTTGGACTATGTATGTTCCAGAGCGGGCACTTGGACAATGTAGGTTCCCTAGCGGGCACTTGGACTATGTAGGTTAACTAGCGGACACTTGGACGATCTAGGTTATCTAGCGGGTACTTGGACTATGTAGGTTAACTAGCAGGTCCTTGGACTACGTAGATTAAATAGCAGCACTTTGACTATCTACATTAACCAGCGGGCACTTGGACTATGTAGATTCCCTAGTGGGCACTTGGACTACGTAGGTTCCCTAGAGGGCACTTGGACTGTGTAGGTTCCCTAGCGGGCACTTGGACTATGAATGTTCCCTACGGACACTTGAACTATGTAAGTTAACTACCGGGCACTTGGACTATGTATGTTAACTAGTGGGCCCTTGGACTACTTATGTTAACTAGCAGACACTTGCACTATGTAGGTTACCTAGCGGGCACTTGGACTATCTAGGTTACCTAACGGGCACTTGGATTATATAGGTTCCCTATTGGGCACTTGGATTATGTAGGTTAACTAGTGGGCACTTGGACTATCGAGGTTACCTAGCAGGCGCTTGGACTATGTAGGTTAACTAGCGGGAACTTGGACTATGTACGTTTCCTAGCGGGCACTTGGACTATCTACGTTACCTAGCGGGCACTTGGACTATGTACGTTACCTAGCGGGCACTAGGACTATGTACGTTTCCTAGCGGGTACTTGGACTAGATAGGTTCCCTACCTGGCACTTGGTCTATCTAGGTTAACTAGCGGGCACTTGGACTATCTAGGTTAACTAGCGAGCACTTGGACTATCTAGGTTAACTAGCGGGCATTTGGACTATTAGGGCCCCAAGCGGGCATTTGGAGTGGGCCCTTGGACGATGTAGGTTAACTAGCGGGCACTTGGACGATTTAGGTTAACTAGCGGGCACTTGAACTATCAAAGTCAAGAAGTGAGCCCTTGGACTATATTGGTTAACTAGCGGGCCCTTGGACTACCTGGGTTACCTAGCGGGCACTTGGGCTATATAGGTTACCTAGCGGGCACTTGGACTATGTAGGTTACCTAGTGGGCACTTGGATTATCTAGGTTAACGAACGGGCACTTGGAATATGCAGGTAACCTAGCGGGCACTTGGACTGTCTAGGTTACCTAGCGGGCACTTGGACTGCTAGGTTAACGAACGGGCGCTTGGACTATGTAGGTTGCCTAGCGGGCACTTGGACTATCTAGGTTAGGTAAAGGGCACTTGGACTATCTAGGTTACCTAACGGGCACTTTGACTATCTAGGTTAACTAGCGGGCACTTGGACTATGTAGGTTAACTAGCGAGTACTTGGACTCTAGGTTACCTAGCGGGCACTTGAACTATCTAGGTTACCTAGCGGGCCCTTGGACTATGTAGGTTCCCTAGCGGGCCCTTGGACTATGTAAGTTCCCTAACGGGCACTTGGACTATGTGGGTTCCCTAGCGGGCATTTGGACTATCTAGGTTAACTAACGAGCACTTGGACTATCTAGATTAACTAGCGGGCATTTGGACTATTAGGGCCCCTAGCGGGCATTTGGACTATATTGGTTACCTAGTGGGCACTTGGACTATCTAGGATAACTAGCGGGCACTTGGACTATGTAGGTAACCTAGTGGTCACTTGAACTGTCTAGGTTACCTAGTGGGCACTTGGATTATGTATGTTAACTAGCGGGCACTTGGACTATCTAGGTTAACTAGCGGTCCATTGGACTATGTAGATTCCCTAGTGGGCACTTGGACTATGTAGATTAACTAGCAGCACTTGGACTATCTACATTAAACAGCGGGCCTTTGGACTATGTAGATTCCCTAGCGGGCACTTGGACTACGTAGGTTCCCTAGCTTGCACTTGAACTATGTAGGTTCCCTAGCGGGCACTTGGACTATGAATGTTCCCTACGGACACTTGAACTATGTATGTTAACTAGCGGGCCCTTGGACTACTTAGGTTAAGTAGCGGACACTTGCACTATGTACGTTACCTAGCGGGCACTTGGACTATCTAGGTTACCTAACGGGCACTTGGACTATGTAGGTTCCCTAGCGGGCACTTGGATTATATAGGTTCCCTATCGGGCACTTGGACTATGTAGGTTAACTAGCGGGCATTTGGACTATGTAGGTTACCTAGCGGGCACTTGTACTATGTAGGTTGCCTATCGGGCACTTGGAGAATGTAGGTTAACTAGGGGGCACTAGGACAATGTAGGTTACCAAGCGGACCCTTGGACTATCTAGGTTACTTAGGGGGAACCTGGACTATGTACGTTAACTAGTGGGCACTTGGACTATGTAGGTTAACTAGCAGGCACTTGGACTATGTAGGTTAACTAGCGGGCACTTGGACTATCTAGGTTACCTAGCGGGCACTTGGACTATGTACGTTCCCTAGCGGGCACTTGGACTATCTACGTTACCTAGCGGGCACTTGGACTATGTACGTTACCTAGCGGGAACTTGGACTAGGTACATTTCCTGGCGGGTACTTGGACTAGATAGGTTCCCTAGCGGGTACTTGGTCTATCTAGGTTAACTAGTGGGCACTTGGACTATCTAGGTTAACTAGCGAGCACTTGGACTATCTAGGCTAACTAGCGGGCATTTGGACTATTAGGGCCCCTAGCGGGCATTTGGACTATATTGGTTACCTAGCGGGCACTTGGACTATGTAGGTTAACGAACGGGCACTTGGAATATGCAGGTAACCTAGCGGGCACATGGACTGTCTAGGTTCCCTATCGGGCACCTGAACTATGTAGGTTAACTAGCTGGCATTTGGACTATGTAGGTTTACTTGCGGGCACTTGGACGATCTAGGTTAACTAGAGGGCACTTGGACTATCTAGGTTAACTAACGGGCACTAGGACTATCTAGGTTAACTAGCGGGCACTTGGACTATCTAGGTTACCTAGCTGGCACTTGGACTATGAAGGTTCCCTAGCGGGCACTTGGACTATGTAGGTCAACTAGCGGGCCCTTGGACTATCTAGGTTAACTAACTGGCACGTGGACTATGTAGGTTAACTAGCGGACACTTGCACGATCTAGGTTAACTAGCGGGCTCTTGCACTATGTAGGTTAACTAGCGGGCCCATTGACTATGTAGGTTAACTAGCGGGCACTTTGACGATCTAGGTTAACAAGCGGGCACTTGGACTATCTAGGTTAACTAGCGGGCCCTTGGATTATCTAGGTTATCTAGCGGGCTCTTGCACTATGTAGGTTAACTAGCGGGCCCATTGACTATTTAGGTTAACTAGCGGGCACTTGGACGATCTAGGTTACCTAGGGGGAACTTTGACTATGTAGGTTAACTAGTGGGCACTTGGACTATCTAGGTTACCTAGCAGGCACTTGGACTATGTAGGTTAACTAGCGGGCACTTGGACTATCTAGGTTACGTAGCAGGCACTTGGACTATGTACGTTCCCTAGTGGGCACTTGGACTATCTACCTTACCTAGCGGGCACTTGGACTATGTACGTTAACTAGCGGGCACTTGGACTATGTACTTTTCCTAGCGGGTACTTGGACTATCTATGTTAACTAGCGGGCACTTGGACTATGTAGGTTCCCTATGGGGCACTTGGACTAGGTAGGTTCCCTAGCGGGCACTTGGTCTATCTAGGTTAACTAGCGGGCATTTGGACTATCTAGGTTAACTAGTGAGCACTTGGACAATCTAGGATAACTAGCGGGCACTTGGACTGTGTAGGTAACCTAGTGGTCACTTGAAGTGTCTAGGTTACCTAGCGGGCACTTGGACTATCTAGGTTAACTAGCGGGCCCTTGGACGATGTAGGTTAACTAGCGGGCCCTTGGACGATCTAGGTTAACTAGCGGGTATTTGTACTATGTAGGTTAAGTAACGGGCCCTTGGACTATGTAGATTAACTAGCAGCACTTGGACTATCTACGTTAACTAGCGGGCCCTTGGAATATGTAGATTCCCTAGCGGGCACTTGGACTATGTATGTTCCAGAGCGGGCACTTGGACAATGTAGGTTCCCTAGCAGGCACTTGGACTATGTAGGTTCCCTAGCGGGCACTTGGACTATGTAGGTTAACTAGCGGACACTTGGACGATCTAGGTTATCAAGCGGGTACTTGGACTATGTAGGTTAACTAGCAGGCCCTTGGACTATGTAGATTAAATAGCAGCACTTTGACTATCTACATTAACCAGCGGGCACTTGGACTATGTAGATTCCCTAGTGGGCACTTGGACTACGTAGGTTCCCTAGAGGGCACTTGGTCTATGTAGGTTCCCTAGCGGGCACTTGGACTATGAATGTTCCCTACGGACACTTGAACTATGTAAGTTAACTACCGGGCACTTGGACTATGTATGTTAACTAGTGGGCCCTTGGACTACTTATGTTAACTAGCAGACACTTGCACTATGTAGGTTACTAGCGGGCACTTGGACTATCTAGGTTACCTAACGGGCACTTGGATTATATAGGTTCCCTATTGGGCACTTGGATTATGTAGGTTAACTAGTGGGCACTTGGACTATCGAGGTTACCTAGCAGGCGCTTGGACTATGTAGGTTAACTAGCGGGAACTTGGACTATGTACGTTTCCTAGCGGGCACTTGGACTATCTACGTTACCTAGCGGGCACTTGGACTATGTACGTTACCTAGCGGGCACTAGGACTATGTACGTTTCCTAGCGGGTACTTGGACTAGATAGGTTCCCTACCTGGCACTTGGTCTATCTAGGTTAACTAGCGGGCACTTGGACTATCTAGGTTAACTAGCGAGCACTTGGACTATCTAGGTTAACTAGCGGGCATTTGGACTATTAGGGCCCCAAGCGGGCATTTGGAGTGGGCCCTTGGACTATGTAGGTTAACTAGCGGGCATATGGACAATCTAGGTTAGCTAGCGGGCACTAGGACGATCTAGGCTAACTAGCGGGCACTTGAACTATCAAAGTGAACAAGTGAGCCCTTGGACTATGTTGGTTAACTAGCGGGCACTTGGACTATCTAGGTTACCTAGCGGGCACTTGGGCTATATAGGTTACCTAGCGGGCACTTGGACTATGTAGGTTACCTAGTGGGCACTTGGATTATCTACGTTTACGAACGGGTACTTGGAATATGCAGGTTACCTAGCGGGCACTTGGACTGTCTAGGTTACCTAGCGGACACTTGGACTTCTAGGTTAACGAACGGGCTCTTGGACTATGTACGTTTCCTAGCGGGCACTTGGATTATCTACGTTACCTAGCGTGCACTTGGACTATGTACGTTTCCTAGCGGGTACTTGGACTAGATAGGTTCCCTAGCGGGCACTTGGTCTATCTAGGTTAACTAGCGGGCACTTGGACTATCTAGGTTAACTAGCGAGCACTTGGACTATCTAGGTTAACTAGCGGGCATTTGGACTATTAGGGCCCCTAGCGGGGATTTGGAGTGGGCCCTTGGACTATGTAGGTTAACTAGCGGGCACTTGGATGATCTAGGTTAACTAGCGGGCACTTGAACTATCAAAGTGAAAAAGTGAGCCCTTGGACTATGTTGGTTAAGTAGCGGGCCCTTGGACTATCTGGGTTACCTAGCGAGCACTTGGGCTACATAGGTTACCTAGCGGGCACTTGGACTATGTAGGTTACCTAGTGGGCACTTGGATTATCTAGGTTAACGAACGGGCACTTGGAATATGCAGGTAACCTAGCGGGCACTTGGACTGTCTAGGTTACCTAGCGGACACTTGGACTTCTAGGTTACCTAGCGGACACTTGGACTGCTAGGTTAACGAACGGGCTCTTGGACTATGTAGGTGGCCTTGCGGGCACTTGGACTATCTAGGTTAGGTAACGGGAACTTGGACTATCTAGGTTACCTAACGGGCACTTTGACTATCTAGGTTACATAGCGTGCACTTGGACTATGTAGGTTAACTAGCGAGCACTTGGACTCAAGGTTACCTAACGGACACTTGAACTATCTAGGTTACCTAGTGGGCCCTTGGACTATGTAGGTTTCCTAGCAGGCACTTGGACTATCTATTTTAACTAGCGGGCCCTTGGACCATGTAGATTCCCTAGCGGGCACTTGGACTATGTATGTTCCAGAGCGGGCACTTGGACAATGTAGGTTCCCTAGCAGGCACTTGGACTATGTAGGTTACCTAGCGTGCACTTGGAGAGTCTAGGTTACCTAGCGGGCACTTGGACTTCTAGGTTAACGAACGGGCACTTGGACTATGTATGTTGCATAGCGGGCAATTGGACTATCTAGGTTAGGTAAAGGGCACTTGGACTATCTAGGTTTCTTAGCGGGCATTTGGAAGATCTAGGTTAACTAGAGGGCACTTGGACTATCTAGGTTAACTAGCGTGCACTTGGACTATCTAGATTTCTTAGCGGGTACTTGGACTATGTAGGTTAACTAGTGGGCCCTTGGACCATGTAGATTAACTAGTGGCACTTGGATTATCTACGTTAAGTAGCGGGCCCTTGGACTATCTAGATGAACTACCGGGCACTTGGACTATGTAGGCTAACTAGGGGGCCCTTGGACTATCTAGGTTGCCTAGCGGGTACATGAACTATCTAGGTTAACAAGCGGGCACTTGCAGTATCTAGGTTACCTAGCGGGAAATTGGACTATGTAGGTTAACTAGCGGGCACTTGGACTATCTAGGTTAACTAGCGTGCACTTGGACTATGTAGGTTCCTTAGCGTGCACTTGGACTATGTAGGTTCCTTAGCGGGCACTTGGACTATCTAGGATGCCTAGCGGGCACTTGGACGATATAGGTTAACTAGCGTGCCCTTGGAATATCTAGGTTACGTAACGGGCACTTGGTATATAGGTTAACTAGTGGGCACTTGGACTATGTAGGTTAACTAAAGGACACTTGGACAATCTAGGTTAACTAGCGGGCACTTGGACGATTTAGGTTAACTAGCGGGCACTTGAACTATCAAAGTCAACAAGTGAGCCCTTGGACTATATTGGTTAACTAGCGGGCTCTTGGACTAACTGGGTTACCTAGCGGGCACTTGGGCTATATAGGTTACCTAGCGGGCACTTGGACTATGTAGGTTACCTAGTGGGCACTTGGATTTTCTAGGTTAACGAACGGGCACTTGGAATATGCAGGTAACCTAGCGGGCACTTGGACTGTCTAGGTTACCTAGCGGGCACTTGGACTGCTAGGTTAACGAACGGGCTCTTGGACTATGTAGGTTGCCTAGCGGGCACTTGGACTATCTAGGTTAGGTAACGGGCACTTGGACTATCTAGGTTACCTAACAGGCACTTTGACTATCTATGTTAACTAGCGGGCACTTGGACTATGTAGGTTAACTAGCGAGTACTTGGACTCTAGGTTACCTAGCGGGCACTTGAACTATCTAGGTTACCTAGCGGGCCCTTGGACTATGTAGGTTTCCTAGCAGGCACTTGGACTATCTAGGTTAACGAACGGGCACTTGGACTATGTAGGTAACCTAGCGGGCACTTGGACAGTCTAGGTTACCTAGTGGGCACTTGGACTATCTAGGTTAACTAACAGGCACTTGGACGATGTAGGTTACCGAGCGGGCACTTGGACTATGTAGGATCCCTATCGGACATTTGGACTACTTAGGTTACCTAGCGGGCACATGGACTATCTAGGTTAACTAGCGGGCACTTGGACTATCTAGATTAACTAGTAGGCCCTTGTATTATGTAGGTTAACTAGCGAGCACTTGGACTATCTAGGTTAACTAGCGGGCACTTGGAATATGTAGGTTAACTAGCGGACACTTGCACTATGTAGGTTACCTAGCAGGCACTTGGACTATCTAGGTTAACTAGCGGGCACTTAGACTATCTAGGTTAACTAGCGTGCACTTGGACTATGTAGGTTCCTTAGCGAGCACTTGGACTATCTAGGTTGCCTAGCGGGCACTTGGACGATATAGGTTAACTAGCGTGCCCTTGGAATATCTAGGTTACGTAACGGGCACTTGGTATATAGGTTAACTAGTGGGCACTTGGACTGTCTAGGTTAACTAAAGGACACTTGGACTATCTAGGTTAACTAGTGGGCCCTTGGACTATGTAGGTTAACTAGCGGGAACTTGGACAATCTAGGTTAACTAGCGGGCACTTGGACGATTTAGGTTAACTAGCGGGCACTTGAACTATCAAAGTCAACAAGTGAGCCCTTGGGCTATATTGGTTAACTAGCGGGCCCTTGGACTAACTGGGTTACCTAGCGGGCACTTGGGCTATATAGGTTACCTAGCGGGCACTTGGACTATGTAGGTTACCTAGTGGGCACTTGGATTATCTAGGTTAACGAACGGGCACTTGGAATATGCAGGTAACCTAGCGGGCACTTGGACTGTATAGGTTACCTAGCGGGCACTTGGACTGCTAGGTTAACGAACGGGCTCTTGGACTATGTAGGTTGCCTAGCGGGCACTTGGACTATCTAGGTTAGGTAACGGGCACTTGGACTATCTAGGTTACCTAACGGGCACTTTGACTATCTATGTTAACTAGCGGGCACTTGGACTATGTAGGTTAACTAGCGAGTACTTGGACTCTAGGTTACCTAGCGGGCACTTGAACTATCTAGGTTACCTAGCGGGCCCTTGGACTATGTAGGTTTCCTAGCAGGCACTTGGACTATCTAGGTTAACGAACGGGCACTTGGACTATGTAGGTAACCTAGCGGGCACTTGGACAGTCTAGGTTACCTAGTGGGCACTTGGACTATCTAGGTTAACTAACAGGCACTTGGACGATGTAGGTTACCGAGCGGGCACTTGGACTATGTAGGATCCCTATCGGACATTTGGACTACTTAGGTTACCTAGCGGGCACATGGACTATCTATGTTAACTAGCGGGCACTTGGACTATGTAGGTTAACTAGCGAGTACTTGGACTCTAGGTTACCTAGCGGGCACTTGAACTATCTAGGTTACCTAGCGGGCCCTTGGACTATGTAGGTTTCCTAGCAGGCACTTGGACTATCTAGGTTAACGAACGGGCACTTGGACTATGTAGGTAACCTAGCGGGCACTTGGACAGTCTAGGTTACCTAGTGGGCACTTGGACTATCTAGGTTAACTAACAGGCACTTGGACGATGTAGGTTACCGAGCGGGCACTTGGACTATGTAGGATCCCTATCGGACATTTGGACTACTTAGGTTACCTAGCGGGCACATGGACTATCTAGGTTAACTAGCGGGCACTTGGACTATCTAGATTAACTAGTAGGCCCTTGTATTATGTAGGTTAACTAGCGAGCACTTGGACTATCTAGGTTAACTAGCGGGCACTTGGAATATGTAGGTTAACAAGCGGGCACTTGCAGTATCTAGGTTACCTAGCGGGAAATTGGACTATGTAGGTTAACTAGCGGGCACTTGGACTATCTAGGTTAACTAGCGTGCACTTGGACTATGTAGGTTCCTTAGCGTGCACTTGGACTATGTAGGTTCCTTAGCGGGCACTTGGACTATCTAGGATGCCTAGCGGGCACTTGGACGATATAGGTTAACTAGCGTGCCCTTGGAATATCTAGGTTACGTAACGGGCACTTGGTATATAGGTTAACTAGTGGGCACTTGGACTATGTAGGTTAACTAAAGGACACTTGGACAATCTAGGTTAACTAGCGGGCACTTGGACGATTTAGGTTAACTAGCGGGCACTTGAACTATCAAAGTCAACAAGTGAGCCCTTGGACTATATTGGTTAACTAGCGGGCTCTTGGACTAACTGGGTTACCTAGCGGGCACTTGGGCTATATAGGTTACCTAGCGGGCACTTGGACTATGTAGGTTACCTAGTGGGCACTTGGATTTTCTAGGTTAACGAACGGGCACTTGGAATATGCAGGTAACCTAGCGGGCACTTGGACTGTCTAGGTTACCTAGCGGGCACTTGGACTGCTAGGTTAACGAACGGGCTCTTGGACTATGTAGGTTGCCTAGCGGGCACTTGGACTATCTAGGTTAGGTAACGGGCACTTGGACTATCTAGGTTACCTAACAGGCACTTTGACTATCTATGTTAACTAGCGGGCACTTGGACTATGTAGGTTAACTAGCGAGTACTTGGACTCTAGGTTACCTAGCGGGCACTTGAACTATCTAGGTTACCTAGCGGGCCCTTGGACTATGTAGGTTTCCTAGCAGGCACTTGGACTATCTAGGTTAACGAACGGGCACTTGGACTATGTAGGTAACCTAGCGGGCACTTGGACAGTCTAGGTTACCTAGTGGGCACTTGGACTATCTAGGTTAACTAACAGGCACTTGGACGATGTAGGTTACCGAGCGGGCACTTGGACTATGTAGGATCCCTATCGGACATTTGGACTACTTAGGTTACCTAGCGGGCACATGGACTATCTAGGTTAACTAGCGGGCACTTGGACTATCTAGATTAACTAGTAGGCCCTTGTATTATGTAGGTTAACTAGCGAGCACTTGGACTATCTAGGTTAACTAGCGGGCACTTGGAATATGTAGGTTAACTAGCGGACACTTGCACTATGTAGGTTACCTAGCAGGCACTTGGACTATCTAGGTTAACTAGCGGGCACTTAGACTATCTAGGTTAACTAGCGTGCACTTGGACTATGTAGGTTCCTTAGCGAGCACTTGGACTATCTAGGTTGCCTAGCGGGCACTTGGACGATATAGGTTAACTAGCGTGCCCTTGGAATATCTAGGTTACGTAACGGGCACTTGGTATATAGGTTAACTAGTGGGCACTTGGACTGTCTAGGTTAACTAAAGGACACTTGGACTATCTAGGTTAACTAGTGGGCCCTTGGACTATGTAGGTTAACTAGCGGGAACTTGGACAATCTAGGTTAACTAGCGGGCACTTGGACGATTTAGGTTAACTAGCGGGCACTTGAACTATCAAAGTCAACAAGTGAGCCCTTGGGCTATATTGGTTAACTAGCGGGCCCTTGGACTAACTGGGTTACCTAGCGGGCACTTGGGCTATATAGGTTACCTAGCGGGCACTTGGACTATGTAGGTTACCTAGTGGGCACTTGGATTATCTAGGTTAACGAACGGGCACTTGGAATATGCAGGTAACCTAGCGGGCACTTGGACTGTATAGGTTACCTAGCGGGCACTTGGACTGCTAGGTTAACGAACGGGCTCTTGGACTATGTAGGTTGCCTAGCGGGCACTTGGACTATCTAGGTTAGGTAACGGGCACTTGGACTATCTAGGTTACCTAACGGGCACTTTGACTATCTATGTTAACTAGCGGGCACTTGGACTATGTAGGTTAACTAGCGAGTACTTGGACTCTAGGTTACCTAGCGGGCACTTGAACTATCTAGGTTACCTAGCGGGCCCTTGGACTATGTAGGTTTCCTAGCAGGCACTTGGACTATCTAGGTTAACGAACGGGCACTTGGACTATGTAGGTAACCTAGCGGGCACTTGGACAGTCTAGGTTACCTAGTGGGCACTTGGACTATCTAGGTTAACTAACAGGCACTTGGACGATGTAGGTTACCGAGCGGGCACTTGGACTATGTAGGATCCCTATCGGACATTTGGACTACTTAGGTTACCTAGCGGGCACATGGACTATCTAGGTTAACTAGCGGGCACTTGGACTATCTAGATCAACTAGTAGGCCCTTGTACTATGTAGGTTAACTAGCGAGCACTTGGACTATCTAGGTTAACTAGCGGGCACTTGGAATATGTAGGTTAACTAGCGGACACTTGCACTATGTAGGTTACCTAGCAGGCACTTGGACTATCTAGGTTAACTAGCGGGCACTTAGACTATCTAGGTTAACTAGCGTGCACTTGGACTATGTAGGTTCCTTAGCGGGCACTTGGACTATCTAGGTTGCCTAGCGGGCACTTGGACGATATAGGTTAACTAGCGTGCCCTTGGAATATCTAGGTTACGTAACGGGCACTTGGTATATAGTTTAACTGGCGGGCACTTGGACTATGTAGGTTACCTAGAGGACACTTGGACTATCTAGGTTAACTAGTGGGCCCTTGGACTATGTAGGTTAACTAGCGGGCACTTGGACAATCTTGGTTAACTAGCGGGCACTTGGACGATCTAGGTTAACTAGCGGTCACTTGAACTATCAAAGTCAACAAGTGAGCCCTTGGACTATGTAGGTTAACTAGCGGGCCCTTGGACCCTTTGGGTTACCTAGCGGGCACTTGGACTATGTAGGTTCCCTAGCGGGCCCTTGGACTATGTAAGTTCCCTAACGGGCACTTGGACTATGTGGGTTCCCTAGCGGGCATTTGGACTATCTAGGTTAACTAGCGAGCACTTGGACTATCTAGATTAACTAGCGGGCATTTGGACTATTAGGGCCCCTAGCGGGCATTTGGACTATATTGGTTACCTAGTGGGCACTTGGACTATGTAGGTTAACGAACGGGCACTTGGACTATGTAGGTTAAATAGCGGGCCCTTGAAATATGTAGATTAACTAGCGGCACTTGGACTATCTACATTAACTAGCGGGCTCTTGGACTATGTAGATTCCCTAGCGGGCACGTGGACTATGTAGGTTCCCTAGCAGGCACTTGGACTCTGTATGTTCCCTAGCGGGCACTTGGACTATGTATGTTCCCTACGGACACTTGAACTATGTAAGTTAACTACTGGGCACTTTGACTATGTAGGTTAACTAGCGGGCCCTTGGACTATCTAGGTTACCTAGCGGGCACTTGGACTATGTAGGTTAACTACCGGACACTTGCACTATCTAGGTTACCGAACGGGCATTTGGACTATGTAGGTAACCTAGCGGGCACTTGGAGAGTCTAGGTTACCTAGCGGGCACTTGGACTTCTAGGTTAACGAACGGGCACTTGGACTATGTATGTTGCATAGCGGGCAATTGGAATATCTAGGTTAGGTAAAGGGCACTTGGACTATCTAGGTTTCTTAGCGGGCATTTGGAAGATCTAGGTAAACTAGAGGGCACTTGGACTATCTAGGTTAACTAGCGTGCACTTGGACTATCTAGGTTTCTTAGCTGGTACTTGGACTATGTCGGTTAACTAGCGGGCCCTTGGACTATGTAGGTTAACTAGTGGCACTTGGACTATCTACGTTAAGTAGCGGTCCCTTGGACTATCTACATGAACTACCGGGCACTTGGACTATGTAGGCTAACTAGGGGGCCCTTGGACGATCTAGGTTGCCTAGCGGGTACATGAACTATCTAGGTTAAAAGCGGGCACTTGCAGTATCTAGGTTACCTAGCGGGAACTTGGTCTATGTAGGTTAACTAGCGGGCACTTGGACTATCTAGGTTAACTAGCGTGCACTTGGACTATGTAGGTTCCTTAGCGTGCACTTGGACTATGTAGGTTCCTTAGCGGGCACTTGGACTATCTAGGTTGCCTTGCGGGCACTTGGACGATATAGGTTAACTAGCGTGCCCTTGGAATATCTAGGTTACGTAACGGGCACTTGGTATATAGGTTAACTAGTGGGCACTTGGACTATGTAGGTTAACTAAAGGACACTTGGACTATCTAGGTTAACTAGTGGGCCCTTGGACTATGTAGGTTAACTAGCGGGCACTTGGACAATCGAGGTTAACTAGCGGGCACTTGGACGATCTAGGTTAACTAGTGGGCACTTGAACTATCAAAGTGAACAAGTGAGCCCTTGGACTTTGTTGGTTAACTAGCGGGCCCTTGGACTATCTGGGTTACCTAGCGGGCACTTGGGCTATATAGGTTACCTAGCGGGCACTTGGACTATGTAGGTTAACTAGTGGGCACTTTGATTATCTAGGTTAACAAACGGGCACTTGGAATATGCAGGTAACCTAGCGGGCACTTGGACTGTCTAGGTTACCTAGCGGGCACTTGGACTTCTAGGTTAAAGAACGGGCTCTTGGACTATGTAGGTTGCCTTGCGGGCACTTGGACTATCTAGGTTAGGTAACGGGCACTTGGAATTTCTAGGTTACCTAACGGGCACTTTGACTATCTAGGTTACATAGTGTGCACTTGGACTATGTAGGTTAACTAGCGAGTACTTGGACTCTAGGTTACCTAGCGGGCACTTGAACTATCTAGGTTACCTAGCGGGCCCTTGGACTATGTAGGTTTCCTAGCAGGCACTTGGACTATCTAGGTTAACGAACGGGCCCTTGGACTATGTAGGTAACCTAGCGGGCACTTGGACAGTCTAGGTTACCTAGTGGGCACTTGACTATCTAGGTTAACTAACAGGCACTTGGACTATGTAGGTTCCTTAGCGAGCACTTGGACTATCTAGGTTGCCTAGCGGGCACTTGGACGATATAAGTTAACTACCGTGCCCTTGGAATATCTAGGTTACGTAACGGGCACTTGGTATATAGGTTAACTAGCGGGCACTTGGACTATGTAGTTTAACTAAAGGACACTTGGACTATCTAGGTTAACTAGTGGGCCATTGGACTATGTAGGATAAGTAGCGGGCACTTGGACAATCTAGGTTAACTAGCGGGCACTTGGACGATCTAGGTTAACTAGCGGGCACTTGAACTATCAAAGTGAACAAGTGAGCCCTTGGACTATGTTGGTTAACTAGCGGGCCCTTGGACTATCTGGGTTACCTAGTGGGCACTTGGGCTATATAGGTTACCTAGCGGGCACTTGGACTATGTAGGTTACCTAGTGGGCACTTGGATTATCTAGGTTAACGAACGGGCACTTGGAATATGCAGCTAACCTAGCGGGCACTTGGACTGTCTAGGTTACCTAGCGGGCACTTGGACTGCTAGGTTAACGAACGGGCTCTTGGACTATGTAGGTTGCCTAGCGGGCACTTGGACTATTTAGGTTAGGTAACGGGAACTTGGACTATCTAGGTTACCTAACGGGCACTTTGACTATCTAGGTTACATAGCGTGCACTTGGACTATGTAGGTTAACTAGCGAGTACTTGGACTCTAGGTTACCTAGCGGGCACTTGAACTATCTAGGTTACCTAGCGGGCCCTTGGACTATGTAGGTTTCCTAGCAGGCACTTGGACTATCTAGGTTAACGAACGGGCACTTGGACTATGTAGGTAACCTAGCGGGCACTTGGACAGTCTAGGTTACCTAGCGGGCACTTGGACTATCTAGGTTAACTAACAGGCACTTGGACGATGTAGGTTACCTAGCGGGCACTTGGACTATGTAGGATCCCTATGGGACATTTGGACTACTTAGGTTACCTAGCGGGCACTTGGACTATGTAGGTTAACTAGCGGGCACTTGGACTATCTAGGTCAACTAGTGGGCCCTTGTACTATGTAGGTTAACTAGCGAGCACTTGGACTATCTATGTTAACTAGAGGACCGTGGACTATGTAGGTTAACTAGCGGGCCCTTGGACTATGTAGGTTTACTAGCGGGCACTTGGACGATCTAGGTTAACTAGAGGGCTTTTGGACTATCTAGGTTAACTAGCGGGCACTTGGATGATCATTGTTAACTAGCGGGCACTTGGACAATCTAGCTTAGCTAACGGACACATGGACTAAGTACGTCCCCTAGTGGGCACTTGGACTATCTAGGTTAACTAACGGGCACTAGGACTATCTAGGTTAACTAGCGGGCACTTGGACTATCTAGGTTACCTAGCTGGCACTTGGACTATGAAGGTTACCTAGCGGGCACTTGGACTATGTAGGTCAACTAGCGGGCACTTGGACTATCTAGGTTAGCTAACTGGCACGTGGACTATGTAGGTTAACTAGCGGACACTTGCACGATCCAGGTTAACTAGCGAGCTCTTGCACTATGTAGGTTAACTAGCAGGCCCATTGACTATGTAGGTTAACCAGCGGGAACTTGGACTATCTAGGTTAACTAGCGGGCACTTGGACGATATAGGTTAACTAGCGTGCCTTTGAAATATCTAGGTTACGTAACGGGCACTTGGTATATAGGTTAACTAGTGGGTACTTGGACTATGTAGGTTAACTAAAGAACACTTGGACTATCTAGGTTAACTAGTGGGCCATTGGACTATGTAGGATAAGTAGCGGGCACTTGGACAATCTAGGTTAACTAGCGGGCACTTGGATGATCTAGGTTAACTAGCGGGCACTTGAACTATCAAAGTGAACAAGTGAGCCCTTGGACTATGTTGGTTAACTAGCGGGCCCTTGGACTATCTGGGTTACCTAGCGGGCACTTGGGCTATATAGGTTACCTAGCGGGCACTTGGACTATGTAGGTTACCTAGTGGGCACTTGGATTATCTAGGTTAACAAACGGGCACTTGGAATATGCAGCTAACCTAGCGGGCACTTGGACTGTCTAGGTTACCTAGCGGGCACTTGGACTGCTAGGTTAACGAACGGGCTCTTGGACTATGTAGGTTGCCTAGCGGCACTTGGACTATCTAGGTTAGGTAACGGGCACTTGGACTATCTAGGTTACCTAACGGGCACTTTGAATATCTAGGTTACATAGCGTGCACTTGGACTATGTAGGTTAACTAGCAAGTACTTGGACTCTAGGTTACCTAGCGGGCACTTGAACTATCTAGGTTACCTAGCGGGCCCTTGGACTATGTAGGTTTCCTAACAGGCACTTGGACTATCTAGGTTAACGAACGGGCACTTGGACTATGTAGGTAACCTAGCGGGCACTTGGACAATCTAGGTTACCTAGCGGGCACTTGGACTATCTAGGTTAACTAACAGGCACTTGGACGATGTAGGTTACCTAGCGGGCACTTGGACTATGTAGGATCCGTATGGGACATTTGGACAACTTAGGTTACCTAGCGGGCACTTGGACTATGTAGGTTAACTAGCGGACACTTGGACTATCTAGGTCAACTAGTGGGCCCTTGTACTATGTAGGTTAACTAGCGAGCACTTGGACTATCTATGTTAACTAGAGGACCGTGGACTATGTAGGTTAACTAGCGGGCCCTTGGACTATGTAGGTTTACTAGCGGGCACTTGGATGATCTAGGTTAACTAGCGGACCTTGGACTATGTAGGTTAACTAGCGGGCCCTTGGACTATGTAGGTTTACTAGCGGGCACTTGGACGATCTAGGTTAACTAGAGGGCACTTGGACTATCTAGGTTAACTAGGGGGCATTTGGATGATCTTTGTTAACTAGCGGGCACTTGGACTATCTAGCTTAGCTAAAGGACACATGGACTAAGTACGTCCCCTAGTGGGCACTTGGACTATCTAGGTTAACTAACGGGCACTAGGACTATCTAGGTTAACTAGCGGGCACTTGGACTATCTAGGTTACCTAGCTGGCACTTGGACTATGAAGGTTACCTAGCGGGCACTTGGACTATGTAGGTCAACTAGCGGGCACTTGGACTATCTAGGTTAGCTAACTGGCACGTGGACTATGTAGGTTAACTAGCGGACACTTGCACGATCCAGGTTAACTAGCGAGCTCTTGCACTATGTTGGTTAACTAGCAGGCCCATTGACTATGTAGGTTAACTAGTGGGCACTTGGACTATCTAGGTTAACTAGCGGGCACTTGGACGATATAGGTTAACTAGCGTGCCCTTGAAATATCTAGGTTACGTAACGGGCACTTGGTATATAGGTTAACTAGTGGGCACTTGGACTATGTAGGTTAACTAAAGGACACTTGGACTATCTAGGTTAACTAGTGGGCCCTTGGACTATGTATGTTAAGTAGCGGGCACTTGGACAATCTAGGTTAACTAGCGGGCACTTGGACGATCTAGGTTAACTAGCGGGCACTTGGACTATCATGGTTAACTAGCGAGCACTTGGACTATCTAGGTTAACTAGCGGGCATTTGGACTATTAGGGCCCCTAGCGGGCACTTGGACTATATTGGTTACCTAGCGGGCACTTGGACTATGTAGGTCAACTAGCGGGCACTTGGATTATGTAGGTTCCCTATCGGGCACTTGGACTATGTAGGTTAACTAGAGGGCATTTGGACTATGTAGGTTACCTAGCGGGCACTTGGACTATCTACGTTACCTAGCGGGTACTTGGACTATGAAGGTATCCTAGCGGGCACTAGGATTATCTGGGTTACCTAGCGGGCACTTGGACTATGTAGGTTAACTAGAGGCCATTTGGACTATGTAGGTTACCTAGCGGGCACATGGACTATCTAGGTTACCTAGCTGGCACTTGAACTATCTACGTTACCTAGCGGGTACTTGGACTATGAAGGTTCCCTACCGGGCACTAGGATTATCTGGGTTACCTAGCGGGCACTTGGACTATGTAGGTTACCTAGCGGGCACTTGGACTATGTAGGTTCGCTATCGGGCACTTGGAAAATGTAGGTTAACTAGGGGGCACTAGGACAATGTAGGTTACCTAGCGGGCCCATAGACTATCTAGGTTACCTAGCAGGCATTTGGACTATGTAGGCTCCCTAGCGGTTATTTGGACTATATAGATTACTTAGCGGGCACTTAGAATTTGTAGGTTACCTAGCGGGCACTTGGACAATCTAGGTTACCTAGCAGGCACTTGAACTATCTACGTTACCTAGCGGGTACTTGGAGTATGTAGGTTACCTACCGGGCTGTTGGACTATCTCGGTTACCTAGTGGGCACTTGGACTATCTGGGTTAACTAACGGGCACTTGGACTATGTAGGTTAACTAGCGGGCATTTGGACCATGTAGGTTACCAAGCGGGCACTTAGAGAATGTAGGTTAACTAGGGAGCACGAGGACAATGTAGGTTACCTGGCGGGCCCTTGGACTATCTGGGTTACCTAGGGGGCACCTGCACTATGTAGGTTAACTAGTGGGCACTTGGACTATCTAGGTTACCTAGCAGGCACGTGGACTATGTACGTTCCCTAGCATGCCCTTGGACTATCTACGTTACCTAGAGGGCACTTAGACTATGTACGTTACCTAGCGGGCACTTGGACTATGTACGTTTCCTAGCGGGTACTTGGACTAGATAGGTTCCCTAGCGGGCACTTGGTCTATCTAGGTTAACTAGCGGGCACTTGGACTATCTAGGTTAACTAGCGGGCATTTGGAGTATTAGGGCCCCTAGCGGGCATTTGGACTATATTGGTTACCTAGCGGGCACTTGGACTATGTAGGTTAACGAACGGGCACTTGGACTATGTCGGTAACCTTGTGGTCACTTGAAATGTCTAGGTTACCTCGCGGGCACTTGGACTATGTAGGTTAACTAGCGGGCACTTGGACTATCTAGGTTAACTAGCGGGCCATTGGACTATGTAGGTTAACTAGCGGGCCCTTGGACTACGTAGGTTAACTAGCGGGCCCTTGGACTATGTAGGTTACATAGTGGGCACTTGGACGATCTAGGTTAACTAGCGGGTACTTGGACTATGTAGGTTAACTAGCGGGCCCTTGGACTATGTAGATTAACTAGCGGCACTTGGACTATCTACATTAACTAGCGGGCCCTTGGACTATGTATATTCCCTGACAGGCACTTGGACTATGTATGTTCCAGAGCGGGCACTTGGACTATGTAGGTTCCCTAGCAGTCACTTGGACTATGTAGGTTCCAGAGCGGGCACTTGGACTATCTAGGTTCCCTAGCGGGCACTTGTACTATGTAGGTTAATTAGCGGACACTTGGACGATCTAGGTTAACTAGCGGGTACTTGGATTATGTAGGTTAACTAGCGGGCCCTTGAACTATGTAGATTAACTAGCGGCACTTGGACTATCTACATTAACTAGCGGGTCCTTGGACTATGTAGATTGCCTAGGGGGCACTTGGACAATGTAGGTTCCCTAGCGGGCACTTGGACTCTGTATGTTCCCTACGGACACTTGAACTATGTAAGTTAACTACCGGGCACTTGGACTATGTAGGTTAACTAGCGGGCCCTTGGACTATCTAGGTTACCTAGCGGGCACTTGGACTATGTAGGTTAACTACCAGTCACTTGCATTATCTAGGTTACCGAATGGGCATTTGGACTATGTAGGTAACCTAGCGGGCACTTGGAGAGTCTAGTTTACCTAGGGGGCACTTGGACTTCTAGGTTAATGAACGGGCACATGGACTATGTATGTTGCATAGCGGGCAATTGGACTATCTAGTTTAGGTAACGGGCACAAGAACTATCTAGTTTACCTAGCTGGCACTTGAACTATCTACGATAAAGCGGGTTCTTGGAGTATGTAGGTTACCTAGCGGGCTGTTGGACTATCTAAGTTACCAAGCGGGCACTGGGACTATCTAGGTTAACTAAGGGGCACTTGGACTATGTAGGTTCCCTAGCAGGCCCATGGACTATGTAGGTTCCCTAGCGAGCACTTGGAATATGTGGGTTCCCTAGCGGGCATTTGGACAATCTAGGTTAACTAACGGGCACTTGGACTCTGTAGCTTCCCTAGCGGGCACTTGGATTATGTAGGTTCCCTATCGGGCACTTGGACTATGTAGGTTAACTAGCGGGCATTTGGACTATGTAGGTTACCTAGCGGGCACTTGGACTATGTAGGTTACCTAGCGGGCACATGGACTATATAGGTTCCCTATCGGGCATTTGGACTATGTAGGTTACCTAGCGGGCCCTTGGACTATCTATGTTACCTCGGGGGAACCTGGACTATGCAGGTTACCTAGCGGGTACTTAGACTATGTACGTTCCCTAGCGGGCACTTGGACTCTGTATGTTACCTAGTGGGCACTTGGACTATGTACGTTACCTAGCGGACACTTGGACTATCTAGGTTACCTAGCAGGCACTTTGACTATCTAGGTTAACTAAGGGGCACTTGGACTATGTAGTTTGCCTAGCGGGCACTTGGATTATGTAGGTTCACTATCGGGCACTTGGACTATGTAGGTTAACTAGTGGACACTTGCACTATGTAGGTTAACTAGCGGGCCCATTTACTATGTAGGTTAACTAGCGGGCACTTGGACGATCTAGGTAACTAGCGGGCACTTGGACGATATAGGTTAACTAGCGGGCACTTGGATTATCTAGGTTAGCTAGCGGGCTCTTGCACTATGTAGGTTAACTAGCGGGCCCATTGACTATGTAGGTTAACTAGCGGGCACTTGGACTATCTAGGTTAACTAGCGGGCATTTGGAGTATTAGGGCCCCTAGCGGGCATTTGGACTATATTGGTTACCTAGCGGGCACTTGGACTATGTAGGTTAACGAACGGGCACTTGGACTATGTCGGTAACCTTGTGGTCACTTGAAATGTCTAGGTTACCTCGCGGGCACTTGGACTATGTAGGTTAACTAGCGGGCACTTGGACTATCTAGGTTAACTAGCGGGCCATTGGACTATGTAGGTTAACTAGCGGGCCCTTGGACTACGTAGGTTAACTAGCGGGCCCTTGGACTATGTAGGTTACATAGTGGGCACTTGGACGATCTAGGTTAACTAGCGGGTACTTGGACTATGTAGGTTAACTAGCGGGCCCTTGGACTATGTAGATTAACTAGCGGCACTTGGACTATCTACATTAACTAGCGGGCCCTTGGACTATGTATATTCCCTGACAGGCACTTGGACTATGTATGTTCCAGAGCGGGCACTTGGACTATGTAGGTTCCCTAGCAGTCACTTGGACTATGTAGGTTCCAGAGCGGGCACTTGGACTATCTAGGTTCCCTAGCGGGCACTTGTACTATGTAGGTTAATTAGCGGACACTTGGACGATCTAGGTTAACTAGCGGGTACTTGGATTATGTAGGTTAACTAGCGGGCCCTTGAACTATGTAGATTAACTAGCGGCACTTGGACTATCTACATTAACTAGCGGGTCCTTGGACTATGTAGATTGCCTAGGGGGCACTTGGACAATGTAGGTTCCCTAGCGGGCACTTGGACTCTGTATGTTCCCTACGGACACTTGAACTATGTAAGTTAACTACCGGGCACTTGGACTATGTAGGTTAACTAGCGGGCCCTTGGACTATCTAGGTTACCTAGCGGGCACTTGGACTATGTAGGTTAACTACCAGTCACTTGCATTATCTAGGTTACCGAATGGGCATTTGGACTATGTAGGTAACCTAGCGGGCACTTGGAGAGTCTAGTTTACCTAGGGGGCACTTGGACTTCTAGGTTAATGAACGGGCACATGGACTATGTATGTTGCATAGCGGGCAATTGGACTATCTAGTTTAGGTAACGGGCACAAGAACTATCTAGTTTACCTAGCTGGCACTTGAACTATCTACGATAAAGCGGGTTCTTGGAGTATGTAGGTTACCTAGCGGGCTGTTGGACTATCTAAGTTACCAAGCGGGCACTGGGACTATCTAGGTTAACTAAGGGGCACTTGGACTATGTAGGTTCCCTAGCAGGCCCATGGACTATGTAGGTTCCCTAGCGAGCACTTGGAATATGTGGGTTCCCTAGCGGGCATTTGGACAATCTAGGTTAACTAACGGGCACTTGGACTCTGTAGCTTCCCTAGCGGGCACTTGGATTATGTAGGTTCCCTATCGGGCACTTGGACTATGTAGGTTAACTAGCGGGCATTTGGACTATGTAGGTTACCTAGCGGGCACTTGGACTATGTAGGTTACCTAGCGGGCACATGGACTATATAGGTTCCCTATCGGGCATTTGGACTATGTAGGTTACCTAGCGGGCCCTTGGACTATCTATGTTACCTCGGGGGAACCTGGACTATGCAGGTTACCTAGCGGGTACTTAGACTATGTACGTTCCCTAGCGGGCACTTGGACTCTGTATGTTACCTAGTGGGCACTTGGACTATGTACGTTACCTAGCGGACACTTGGACTATCTAGGTTACCTAGCAGGCACTTTGACTATCTAGGTTAACTAAGGGGCACTTGGACTATGTAGTTTGCCTAGCGGGCACTTGGATTATGTAGGTTCACTATCGGGCACTTGGACTATGTAGGTTAACTAGTGGACACTTGCACTATGTAGGTTAACTAGCGGGCCCATTTACTATGTAGGTTAACTAGCGGGCACTTGGACGATCTAGGTAACTAGCGGGCACTTGGACGATATAGGTTAACTAGCGGGCACTTGGATTATCTAGGTTAGCTAGCGGGCTCTTGCACTATGTAGGTTAACTAGCGGGCCCATTGACTATGTAGGTTAACTAGCGGGCACTTGGACGATCTAGGTTAACTAGCGGGCCCTTGGACGATATAGGTTAACTAGCGGGCCCTTGGACTATCTAGGTTACCTAGCGGGCAATTGGACTATGTAGGTTCCCTAGCGGGCATTTGGACTATATAGATAACCTAGCGGGCACTTAGACTTTGTAGGTTACCTAGCTGGCACTTGAACTATCTACGTTGCCTAGCAGGTTCTTGGAGTATGTAGGTTACCTAGCGGGCTGTTGGACTATCTAGGTTACCTAGCAGGCATTGGACTATCTAGGTTAACTAACGGAAACTTGGACTATGTATGTTCCCTATCGGGCACTTGGACTAGGTAGGTTCCCTAGCGGGCACTTGGTCTATCTAGGTTAACTAGTGGGCACTTGGACTATCTAGGTTAACTAGCGAGCACTTGGACTATCTAGGATAACTAGCAGGCACTTGGACTATTAGGGTCTTTAGCGGGCATTTGGACTATATAGGTTACCTAGCGGGCACTTGGACTATGTAGGTTAACGAGCAGGCACTTGGACTATGTAGGTAACCTAGTGGTCACTTGAACTGTCTAGGTTACCTAGCGGGCAATTGGACTATGTAGGTTAACTAGCGGGCACTTGGACTATCTAGGTTAACTAGCGCGCCCTTGGACGATGTAGGTTAACTAGCGGGCCCTTGGACTATGTAGGTTAACTAGCGGGCCCTTGGACTATGTAGGTTAACTAGCGTGCACTTGGAAGATCTAGGTAAACTAGCGGGTACTTGGACTATGTAGGTTAACTAGCGGGCCTTTGGACTATGTAGGTTAACTAGCGGGCCTTTGGACTATGTAGATTAACTAGCTGCACTTGGACTATCTATGTTAACTAGCGGGCCCTTGGACTATGTAGATTGCCTAGCGGGCACTTGGACTATGTAAGTTCCCTAGCGCGCACTTGGACTCTGCATGTTCCTTACGGACACTTGAACTATGTAAGTTAACTACCGGGCCCTTGGACGATGTAGGTTAACTAGCGGGCCCTTGCACTATGTAGGCTAACTAGCGGGCCCATGGATTATGTAGGTTTACTAGCAGGCACTTGGACTATCTAGGTTAACCAGCGGGCACTTGGACTATGTAGTTTCCCTAGCGGGCATTTGGACTATTTATGTTACCTCGCGGGCACTTGGACTATGTAGGTTACCTAGCGGGCACTTGGACTATCTAGGTTACCTAGCAGGCACTCTGACTATCTAGGTTAACTAACAGGCACTTGGACTATGTAGGTTGCCTAGAGGGCACTTGGATTATGTAGGTTCCCTATCGCGCACTTTGACTATGTAGGTTAACTAGCGGGCACTTGGACTGTCTAGGTTACCTAGTGGGCAGTTGGATTATCTCAGTTAACGAACGGGCACTTTGATTATCTATAACGAACGGGCACTTGGAATATGTAGGTTACCTAACCGCCACTTGGACTATCTAGATTAGCTAACAGGCACTTGGACTATCTAGGTTCCCTTGAGGGCACTTGTACTATCTAGGTTACCTAGCTGGCACTTTGACTATGTAAGTCAACTAGCGGGCCATTGGAGTATCTAGGATAGCCAACGGGCACTTAGATTATGTAGCTTAACTAGCTGGAACATGGAATATGTAGGTTAAGGAGCGGACACTTGCACAATGAAGGTTAACTAGCGGGCTCATGGACTATGTAGGTTTACTATCGGGCCCTTGGCTATCTAGGTTCCCTAAAGGGCACTTGGACTATCTTGGTTACCTAGCGGGCACTTGGACTATGTAGGCTAACTAGGGGGCCCTTTGACGATCTAGGTTACCTAGTGGGTACTTTAACTATCTAGGTTACCTAGCGGGCACTTGGACTATGTACGTTTCCTAGCAGGCACTTGGACTATCTATGTTAACTAGCGGGCACTTGGAATATGTAGGTTAACTAGCGGACACTTGCACTATGTAGGTTACCTAGCAGGCACTTGGACTATCTAGGTTAACTAGCGGGCACTTGGACTATGTAGGTCAACTAGCGGGCCCTTGGACTATCTAGGTTAGCCAACGGGAACTGAGATTATGTAGGTTAACTAGCGGGCACTTGGAATATGTAGGTAAAATAGCGGACACGGGCACTATGAAGATCAACTAGCGGGCCCATGGACTATGTAGGTTTACTAGCGGGCCCTTGGACTATCTAGGTTCCCTAAAGGGCACTTGGACTATCTAGGTTACCGAACGGGCACTTGGACTATCTAGGTTACCTAGCGGGCACTTGGACTATGTAGGCTAACTAGGGGGCCCTTGGACGATCTAGGTTACCTAGCGGGTTCTTGAACTATCTAGGTTAACTAGCGGGCACTTGCAGTATCTAGGTTACCTAGCGAGCACTTGGACTATGTACGTTCCCTAGCGGGCACTTGGACTATCTATGTTAACTAGCGGGCACTTGGAATATGTAGGTTAACTAGCGGACACATGCACTATGTAGGTTACCTAGCAGGCACTTGGACTATCTAGGTTAACTAGCGGGCACTTGGACTATCTAGGATAACTAGCGTGCACTTGGACTATGTAGGTTCCTTAGCGGGCACTTGGACTATCTAGGTTGCCTAGCGGGCACTTGGACGATATAGGTTAACTAGCGTGCCCTTGGAATATCTAGGTTACGTAGCGGGCACTTGGTATATAGGTTAACTAGCGGGCACTTGGACTATGTAGGTTAACTAGAGGACACGTGGACTATCTAGGTTAATTAGTGGACCCTTGGACTATGTAGGTTAACTAGCGGGCACTTGGACAATCTAGGTTAACTAGCGGGCACTTGAAAGATCTAGGATAACTAGCGGGCACTTGGACTATCAAAGTAAACAAGTGAGCCCTTGGACTATGTAGGTTAACTAGCGGGCCCTTGGACTATCAAGGCTACCTAGCGGGCACTTGGATTATATAGGTTACCTGGCAGGCACTTGAACTATCTACGTTACCTAGCGGGTACTTGGAGTATGTAGGTTATCTACCGGGCTGTTGGATTATCTAGGTTACCGAGCGGGCACTTGGACTATCTAGGTTAACTAACGGGCACTTGGACTATGTAGGTTCCCTAGCGGGCCCTTGGACTATGTAGGTTCCCTATCGGGCACTTGGACTATGTGGGTTCCCTAGCGGGCATTTGGACTATCTAGGTTACCTAACGGGCACTTGGACTATATAGGTCCCCTAGCGGGCACTTGGATTATGTAGGTTCCCTATCGGGCACTTGGAGAATGTAGGTTAACTAGGGGGCACTAGGACAATGTAGGTTGCCTAGCGGGCCCTTGGACTATCTAGGTTACATTGGGGGAACCTAGACTATGTAGGTTAACTAGTGGGCACTTGGACTATCTAGGTTACCTAGCAGGCATTTGGACTATGTACGTTCCCTAGCAGGCCCTTGGACTATCTAGGTTACCTAGCGGGCACTTAGACTATGTATGTTACCTAGCGGGCACTTGGACTTTGTATGTTTCCTAGCGGGTACTTGGACTAGATAGGTTCCCTAGTGGGCACAAGTTCTATCTAGGTTAATTAGCAGGCACTTGGACCATCTAGGTTAACTAGCGGGCATTTGGACTATTAGGGCCCCTAGCGGGCATTTGGACTATATTGGTTACCTAGCGGGCACTTGGACTATGTAGGTTAACGAACGGGCACTTGGACTATGTTGGTAACCTAGTGGTCACTTGAAATGTCTAGGTTACCTCGCGGGCACTTGGACTATGTAGGTTAACTAGCGGGCACTTGGACTATGTAGATTAACTAGCGGCACTTGAATTATCTACATTAACTAGCGGGCCCTTGGACTATGTAGATTCCCTAGCGGGCATTTGGACTATTTAGGTTACCTAGCGGGCACTTGGACTATGTAGGTTACCTAGCGGGCACTTGGACTATCTAGGTTACCTAGGAGGCACTTTGACTATCTAGGTTAACTAAAGGGCACTTGGACTATCAAAGTGAAAAAGTGAGCCCTTGAACTATGTAGGTTAACTAGCGGGCCCTTGGACTATCTAGGTTACCTAGCGGGCACTTGGACTATATAGGTTACCTAGCGGGCACTTGGACTATCTAGGCTACCTGGCAGGCACTTGAACTATCTACGTTACCTAGCGGGTACTTGGAGTATGTAGGTTACCTACCGGGCTGTTGGACTATCTAGGTTACCTAGCGGGCACATGGACTATCTAGGTTAACTAACGGGCACTTGGACTATGTAGGTTCCCTAGCGGGCCCTTGGACTATGTAGGTTCCCTATCGGGCACTTGGACTATGTGGGTTCCCTAGCGGGCATTTGGACTATCTAGGTGACCTAACGGGCACTTGGACTATATAGGTTCCCTACCGGGCACTTGGATTATGTAGGTTCCCTATCGGGCACTTGGACTTTGTAGGTTAACTAGCGGGCATTTGGACCATGTAGTTTACCTATTGGGTACTTGGACTATGTAGGTTACCTATCGGGCACTTGGAGAATGTAGGTTAACTAGGGGGGACTAGGACAATGTAGGTTACCTAGCGGGCCCTTGGACTATCTAGGTTACCTAGGGGGAACCTGGACTATGTAGGTTAACTAGTGGGCACTTGGACAATCTAGGTTACCTAGCAGGCATTTGGACTATGTACGTTCCCTAGCAGGCCCTTGGACTATCTAGGTTACCTAGCGGGCACTTAGACTATGTATGTTACCTAGCGGGCACTTGGACTATGTACGTTTCCTAGCGGGTACTTGGACTAGATAGGTTCCCTAGCGGGCACTTGGTCTATCTAGGTTAACTAGCGGGCACTTGGACTATCTAGGTGACCTAACGGGCACATGGACTATATAGGTTCCCTAGCGGGCACTTGCATTATGTAGGTTCCCTATCGGGCACTTGGACTTTGTAGGTTAACTAGCGGGCATTTGGACCATGTAGTTTACCTAGCGGGCACTTGGACTATGTACATTTCCTAGCGGGTACTTGGACTAGATAGGTTCCCTAGCGGGCACTTGGTCTATCTAGGTTAACTAGCGGGCACTTGGACTATCTAGGTTAACTATCGGGCATTTGGACTATCAGGGCCCCTAGCGGGCATTTGAACTATATTGGTTACCTAGCGGGCACTTGGACTATGTAGGGTAACGAACGGGCACTTGGACTATAGGTAGCCTAGTGGTCACTTGAAATGTTTAGGTTACCTCTCGGGCACTTGGACTATGTAGGTTAACTAGCTGGCACTTGGACTATGTAGATTAACTAGCGGCACTTGGATTATCTACATTAACTAGCGGGCCCTTGGACTATGTAGATTCCCTAGCGGGCACTTGGACTATCTAGGTTACCTAGCAGGCACTTTGACTATCTAGGTTAACTAAAGGGCACTTGGACTATGTAGGTTAACTAGCGGGCACTTGGACTGTCTAAGTTACCTAGTGGGCACTTGGATTATATCGGTTAACGAATGGGCAATTGGATTATCTAGGTTAACGAACGGGCACTTGGACTATGTAGGTTACCTAGCCGCCACATGGACTATCTAGGTTAGCTATCAGGCACTTTTACAATCTAGGTAACCTAGCTGGCACTTTGACTATGTAAGTCAACTAGTGGGCCCTTGGACTATATAGGTTAGCCAACGGGCACTTAGATTATGTAGGTTAACTAGCGGGCACTTGGGCTATCTATGTTAACTAGCGGGCACTTGTAATATGTAGGTTAACTAGCAGACACTTGCAATAGGTAGGTTACCTAGCAGGCACTTGGACTATCTAGGTTAACTAACGGGCACTTGGACTATCTAGGAAAACTAGCATGCACTTGGACTATGTAGGTTACTTAGCGGGCACTTGGACTATCTAGGTTGCCTCGCGGGCACTTGGACGATAGAGGTTAACTAGCGTGCCCTTGGAATATCTAGGTTACGTAGTGGGCACTTGGTATATAGGTTAACTAGTGGGCCCTTGGAATATGTAGTTTAACTAGCGGGCACTTGGACAATCTAGGTTAACTAGAGGGCACTTGGAAGATCGAGGTTAACTAGCGGGCACTTGGACTATCAAAGTGAACATGTGAGCCCTTGGATAATGTAGGTTAACTAGCGGGCCCTTGGAGTATCTAGGTTACCTAGCGGGCACTTGGACTATGTACGTTTCCTAGCAGGCACTTGGACTATCTATGTTAACTAGCGGGCACTTGGAATATGTAGGTTAACTAGCGGACACTTGCACTATGTAGGTTACCTAGCAGGCACTTGGACTATCTAGGTTAACTAGCGGGCACTTGGACTATGTAGGTCAACTAGCGGGCCCTTGGACTATCTAGGTTAGCCAACGGGAACTGAGATTATGTAGGTTAACTAGCGGGCACTTGGAATATGTAGGTAAAATAGCGGACACGGGCACTATGAAGATCAACTAGCGGGCCCATGGACTATGTAGGTTTACTAGCGGGCCCTTGGACTATCTAGGTTCCCTAAAGGGCACTTGGACTATCTAGGTTACCGAACGGGCACTTGGACTATCTAGGTTACCTAGCGGGCACTTGGACTATGTAGGCTAACTAGGGGGCCCTTGGACGATCTAGGTTACCTAGCGGGTTCTTGAACTATCTAGGTTAACTAGCGGGCACTTGCAGTATCTAGGTTACCTAGCGGGCACTTGGACTATGTACGTTCCCTAGCGGGCACTTGGACTATCTATGTTAACTAGCGGGCACTTGGAATATGTAGGTTAACTAGCGGACACATGCACTATGTAGGTTACCTAGCAGGCACTTGGACTATCTAGGTTAACTAGCGGGCACTTGGACTATCTAGGATAACTAGCGTGCACTTGGACTATGTAGGTTCCTTAGCGGGCACTTGGACTATCTAGGTTGCCTAGCGGGCACTTGGACGATATAGGTTAACTAGCGTGCCCTTGGAATATCTAGGTTACGTAGCGGGCACTTGGTATATAGGTTAACTAGCGGGCACTTGGACTATGTAGGTTAACTAGAGGACACGTGGACTATCTAGGTTAATTAGTGGACCCTTGGACTATGTAGGTTAACTAGCGGGCACTTGGACAATCTAGGTTAACTAGCGGGCACTTGAAAGATCTAGGATAACTAGCGGGCACTTGGACTATCAAAGTAAACAAGTGAGCCCTTGGACTATGTAGGTTAACTAGCGGGCCCTTGGACTATCAAGGCTACCTAGCGGGCACTTGGATTATATAGGTTACCTGGCAGGCACTTGAACTATCTACGTTACCTAGCGGGTACTTGGAGTATGTAGGTTATCTACCGGGCTGTTGGATTATCTAGGTTACCGAGCGGGCACTTGGACTATCTAGGTTAACTAACGGGCACTTGGACTATGTAGGTTCCCTAGCGGGCCCTTGGACTATGTAGGTTCCCTATCGGGCACTTGGACTATGTGGGTTCCCTAGCAGGCATTTGGACTATCTAGGTTACCTAACGGGCACTTGGACTATATAGGTCCCCTAGCGGGCACTTGGATTATGTAGGTTCCCTATCGGGCACTTGGAGAATGTAGGTTAACTAGGGGGCACTAGGACAATGTAGGTTGCCTAGCGGGCCCTTGGACTATCTAGGTTACATTGGGGGAACCTAGACTATGTAGGTTAACTAGTGGGCACTTGGACTATCTAGGTTACCTAGCAGGCATTTGGACTATGTACGTTCCCTAGCAGGCCCTTGGACTATCTAGGTTACCTAGCGGGCACTTAGACTATGTATGTTACCTAGCGGGCACTTGGACTTTGTATGTTTCCTAGCGGGTACTTGGACTAGATAGGTTCCCTAGTGGGCACAAGTTCTATCTAGGTTAATTAGCAGGCACTTGGACCATCTAGGTTAACTAGCGGGCATTTGGACTATTAGGGCCCCTAGCGGGCATTTGGACTATATTGGTTACCTAGCAGGCACTTGGACTATGTAGGTTAACGAACGGGCACTTGGACTATGTTGGTAACCAAGTGGTCACTTGAAATGTCTAGTTTACCTCGCGGGCACTTGGACTATGTAGGTTAACTAGCGGGCACTTGGACTATGTAGATTAACTAGCGGCACTTGAATTATCTACATTAACTAGCGGGCCCTTGGACTATGTAGATTCCCTAGCGGGCATTTGGACTATTTAGGTTACCTAGCGGGCACTTGGACTATGTAGGTTACCTAGCGGGCACTTGGACTATCTAGGTTACCTAGCAGGCACTTTGACTATCTAGGTTAACTAAAGGGCACTTGGACTATCAAAGTGAAAAAGTGAGCCCTTGAACTATGTAGGTTAACTAGCGGGCCCTTGGACTATCTAGGTTACCTAGCGGGCACTTGGACTATATAGGTTACCTAGCGGGCACTTGGATTATCTAGGCTACCTGGCAGGCACTTGAACTATCTACGTTACCTAGCGGGTACTTGGAGTATGTAGGTTACCTACCGGGCTGTTGGACTATCTAGGTTACCTAGCGGGCACATGGACTATCTAGGTTAACTAACGGGCACTTGGACTATGTAGGTTCCCTAGCGGGCCCTTGGACGATGTAGGTTTCCTATCGGGCACTTGGACTATGTGGGTTCCCTAGCGGGCATTTGGACTATCTAGGTGACCTAACGGGCACTTGGACTATATAGGTTCCCTACCGGGCACTTGGATTATGTAGGTTCCCTATCGGGCACTTGGACTTTGTAGGTTAACTAGCGGGCATTTGGACCATGTAGTTTACCTATTGGGTACTTGGACTATGTAGGTTACCTATCGGGCACTTGGAGAATGTAGGTTAACTAGGGGGGACTAGGACAATGTAGGTTACCTAGCGGGCCCTTGGACTATCTAGGTTACCTAGGGGGAACCTGGACTATGTAGGTTAACTAGTGGGCACTTGGACAATCTAGGTTACCTAGCAGGCATTTGGACTATGTACGTTCCCTAGCAGGCCCTTGGACTATCTAGGTTACCTAGCGGGCACTTAGACTATGTATGTTACCTAGCGGGCACTTGGACTATGTACGTTTCCTAGCGGGTACTTGGACTAGATAGGTTCCCTAGCGGGCACTTGGTCTATCTAGGTTAACTAGCGGGCACTTGGACTATCTAGGTGACCTAACGGGCACATGGACTATATAGGTTCCCTAGCGGGCACTTGCATTATGTAGGTTCCCTATCGGGCACTTGGACTTTGTAGGTTAACTAGCGGGCATTTGGACCATGTAGTTTACCTAGCGGGCACTTGGACTATGTACATTTCCTAGCGGGTACTTGGACTAGATAGGTTCCCTAGCGGGCACTTGGTCTATCTAGGTTAACTAGCGGGCACTTGGACTATCTAGGTTAACTATCGGGCATTTGGACTATCAGGGCCCCTAGCGGGCATTTGAACTATATTGGTTACCTAGCGGGCACTTGGACTATGTAGGGTAACGAACGGGCACTTGGACTATAGGTAGCCTAGTGGTCACTTGAAATGTTTAGGTTACCTCTCGGGCACTTGGACTATGTAGGTTAACTAGCTGGCACTTGGACTATGTAGATTAACTAGCGGCACTTGGATTATCTACATTAACTAGCGGGCCCTTGGACTATGTAGATTCCCTAGCGGGCACTTGGACTATCTAGGTTACCTAGCAGGCACTTTGACTATCTAGGTTAACTAAAGGGCACTTGGACTATGTAGGTTAACTAGCGGGCACTTGGACTGTCTAAGTTACCTAGTGGGCACTTGGATTATATCGGTTAACGAATGGGCAATTGGATTATCTAGGTTAACGAACGGGCACTTGGACTATGTAGGTTACCTAGCCGCCACTTGGACTATCTAGGTTAGCTATCAGGCACTTGTACAATCTAGGTAACCTAGCTGGCACTTTGACTATGTAAGTCAACTAGCGGGCCCTTGGACTATATAGGTTAGCCAACGGGCACTTAGATTATGTAGGTTAACTAGCGGGCACTTGTAATATGTAGGTTAACTAGCAGACACTTGCAATAGGTAGGTTACCTAGCAGGCACTTGGACTATCTAGGTTAACTAACGGGCACTTGGACTATCTAGGAAAACTAGCATGCACTTGGACTATGTAGGTTCCTTAGCGGGCACTTGGACTATCTAGGTTGCCTCGCGGGCAATTGGACGATAGAGGTTAACTAGCGTGCCCTTGGAATATCTAGGTTACGTAGTGCGCACTTGGTATATAGGTTAACTAGTGGGCCCTTGGAATATGTAGGTTAACTAGCGGGCACTTGGACAATCTAGGTTAACTAGAGGGCACTTGGAAGATCGAGGTTAACTAGCGGGCACTTGGACTATCAAAGTGAACATGTGAGCCCTTGGATTATGTAAGTTAACTAGCGGGCCCTTGGAGTATCTAGGTTACCTAGCGGGCACTTGGACTGTCTAGGTTACCTAGCGGGCACTTGGATTTCAAGGTTAACGAACGGGCTCTTGGACTATGTAGGTTGCCTAGCGGGCACTTGGACTATCTAGGTTAGGTAACGGGCACTTGGACTATCTAGGTTACCTAGCGGGAACTTGGACAATGTAAGTTACCTAGCAGGCACTTGGACTATCTACGTTACCTAACGGGCACTTTGACTATCTAGGTTACATAGCGGGCACTTGGACTATGTAGGTTAACTAGCGAGCACTTGGACTCTAGGTTATCTAGCGGACACTTGGACTATCTAGGTTACCTAGCGGGCCTTTGGACTATGTAGGTTACCTAACGGGCACTTGGACTATCTAGGTTACCTAGCGGGCACTTGGACTCTGTAGGTTAACTAGCGGGCCCTTGGACGATGTAGGTTAACTAGCGGGCCCTTTGACTATGTAGGTTTACTAGCGTGCACTTGGAAGATCTAGGTAAACTAGCGGGTACTTGGACTACGTAGGTTAACTAGCGAGCCTTTGGACTATGTAGATTAACTAGCGGCACTTGGACTATCTACGTTAACTAGCGGGCCCTTGGACTATGTATATTGCCTAGCGGGCACTTGGACTATGTATGTTCCAGAGCGGGCACGTTGACTATGTAGGTTCCCTAGCAGGCACTTGGACTATGTAGGTTCCCTAGCGGGCACTTGGACTATGTAGGTTAACTAGCAGACACTTGCACGATGTCAGTTAACTAGCAGGTACTTGAACTATGTAGATTAACTAGCGGCACTTGGACTATCTACATTAACTAGCGGGCCCTTGGACTATGTAGATTCCCTAGCGGGCACTTGGACTATGTAGGTTCCCTAGCGGGCACTTGGACTCTCTATGTTCCCTAGCGGGCACTTGGACTATGTATGTTCCCTACGGACACTTGAATTATGTAAGTTAACTACCGGGCATTTTGACTATGTAGGTTAACTAGCGGGCCCTTGGACTATCTAGGTTACCGAACGGACATTTGGACAATGTAGGTAACCTAGCGGGCACTTGAAGAGTCTAGGTTACCTATCGGGCACTTGGACTTCTAGGTTAACGAACGGGCACTTGGACTATGTATGTTGCATAGCGGGCAATTGGACTATCTAGGTTAGGTAACAGGCACTTGGACTATCTAGGTTTCTTAGCGGGCACTTGGACGATCTAGGTTAACTAGCGTGCACTTGGACTATCTAGGTTTTTAGCGGGTACTTGGACTATGTAGGTTAACTAGCGGGACCTTGGACTATGTAGATTAACTAGCGGAATTGGACTATCTACGTTAACTAGCGGGCCCTTGGACTATGTAGATTCCCTAGCGGGCATTTGGACTATATAGATAACGTAGCGGGCAATTAGATTTTGTAGGTTACCTAGTGGCACAAGAACTATCTAGGTTACCTAGCTGGCACTTGAACTATCTAGGTTATAGCGGGTTCTTGGAGTATGTAGGTTACCTAGCCGGCTGTTGGACTATCTAAGTTACCAAGCGGGCACTGGGACTATCTTGGTTAACTAACGGGCACTTGGACTATGTAGGTTCCCTAGCGGGCCCTTGGACTATGTAGGTTCCCTAGCGGGCACTTGGACTATGTGGATTCCCTAGCGGGCATTTGGACTATCTAGGTTACCTAACGGGAACTTGGACTATGTAGGTTACCTAGCGGGCACTTGGACTATGTAGGATCCCTATCGGACATTTGGACTACTTAGGTTACCTAGCGGTCACTTGGACTATCTAGGTTAACTAGCGGGCACTTGGACTATGTAGGTCAACTAGCGGGCCCTTGGACTATCTAGGTTAGCTAACTGGCATTTGGACTATGAATGTTCCCTAGCGGGCATTTGGACTATGTAGGTTCCCTAGCGGGCGTTTAGACTATATAGATAACATAGCGGGCACTTAGAATTTGTAGGTTATCTAGCGGGCCCTTTGACTATGTAGGTTACCAAGCGGGCACTTGGACGATCAGGTTAACTAGCGGGTACTTGGACTATGTAGGTTAACTAGCCGGCCCTTGGACTATGTAGATTAACTAGCGGCACTTGGACTATCTACGTTAACTAGCGGTCCCTTTGACTATGTCGATTCCCTAGCGGGCATTTGGACTATATAGATAACCTAGCGGGCACTTAGACTTTGTAGGTTACCTAGCGGGCACTTGGACTATATAGGTTACCTAGCTGGCACATGAACTATCTACGTTACCTAGCGGGTTCTTGGAGTATGTAGGTTACCTACGGGCTGTTGGACTATCTATGTTACCAAGCAGACACTTGGACTATCTAGGTTAACTGACGGGCACTGGGACTATGTAGGTTCCCTAGCGGGACCTTGGACTATGTAAATTCCCTAGTGGGCACTTGGACTATGTCGATTCCCTAGTGGGCATTTGGACTATTTAGGTTACCTAACGGGCACTTGGACTATGTAGGTTAACTAGAGGGCATTAGGACTATGTAGGTTACCTATCGGGCACTTGGAGAATGTAGGTTAACGAGGGGGCACTAGGACTATGTAGGTTACCTAGCGGGCCCTTGGACTACCTAGGTTACCTAGCGGGCATTTGGACTATGTAGGCTCCCTAGCGGTCATTTGGACTATATAGATTACCTAGCGGGCACTTAGACTTTGTAGGTTACCTAGCGGGCACTTGGACTATCTAGGTTACCTAGCTGGCACTTGAACTATCTACGTTACCTAGCGGGTACTTGGAGTATGTAGGTTACCTATCGGGCTGTTGGACTATCTAGGTTACCTAGCGGGCACTGGGACTATCTAGGTTAACTAACGGGCACTTGGACTATATAGGTTCCCTAGCGGGCCCTTGGACTATGTAAGTTCCCTAGCGGGCACTTGGACTATGTGGGTTCCCTAGCGGGCATTTGGACTCTCTAGGTTACCTAGCGGGCATTTGGACTATATTGGTTACTTAGCGGGCACTTGGACTATGTAGGTTAACGAACGGGCACTTGGACTATGTAGGTAACCTAGTGGTCACTTGAACTGTCTAGGTTACCTAGCGGGCACTTGGACTATGTAGGTTAACTAGCGGACACTTGGACTATCTAGGTTAACTAGCGGGCCCTTGGACGAAGTAGGTTAACTAGCGGGCCCTAGGACTATGTAGGTTAACTAGCGGGCCCTTGGACTATGTAGGTTACCTAGCGGGCACTTGGACGATCTAGGTTAACAAGCAGGTACTTAGACTATTTAGGTTAACTAGCGGGACCTTGGACTATGTAGATTAACTAGCGGCACTTGGACTATCTACATTAACTAGCGGGCCCTTGGACTATGTAGATTCCCTAGCGGGCACTTTGACTATGTATATTCCAGAGCGGGCACTTGGACTATGTAGGTTCCCTAGCAGGCACTTGTACTATGTAGGTTCCAGAGCGGGCACTTGGACTATCTTGGTTCCCTAGCGGGCACTTGTACTATGTAGATTAATTAGCGGACACTTGGACGATCTAGGTTAACTAGCGGGTACTTGGACTATGTAGGTTAACTAGCAGGCCCTTGAACTATGTAGATTAACTAGCGGCACTTGGACTATCTACATTAACTAGCGGGCCCTTGGACTATGTAGATTCCCTAGCGGGCACTTGGACTATGTAGGTTCCCTAGCGGGCACTTGGACTCTCTATGTTCCCTAGCGGGCACTTGGACTATGTATGTTCCCTACGGACACTTGAACTATGTAAGTTAACTACCGGGCACTTTGACTATGTAGGTTAACTAGCGGGCCCTTGGACTATCTATGTTACCTAACGGGCACTTGGACTATGTAGGTTAACTATCGGACACTTGCACTATCTAGGTTACCGAACGGGCCATTGGACTACGTAAGTAACCTAGCGGGCACTTGGAGAGTCTTGGTTACCTAGCGGCCACTTGGACTTCTAGGTTAACGAACGGGCACTTGGACTATGTATGTTGCATAGCGGGCAATTGGACTATCTAGGTTAGGTAACGGGCACTAGGACTATCTAGGTTGCTTAGCGAGCACTTGGAAGATCTAGGTTAACTAGAGGGCACTTGGACTATCTAGGTTAACTAGCGTGCACTTGGACTATCTAAGTTTCTTAGCGGGTACTTGGACTATGTAGGTTAACTAGCGGGCCCTTGGACTATGTAGATTAACTAGCGGCACTTGGACTATCTACGTTAACTAGCGGGCCTTTGGACTATCTAGATTAACTACCGGGCACTTGGACTATGTAGGCTAACTAGGGGGCCCTTGGACGATCTAGGTTACCTCGCGGGTACTTGAACTATCTAGGTTAACTAGCGGGCACTTGCGGTATCTAGGTTACCTAGCGGGCACTTGGAATATGTAGGTTAACTAGCGGACACTTAAACTATGTAGGTTACCTAGCAGGCACTTGGAATATCTAGGTTAACTAGCAGGCACTTGGACTATCTAGGTTAACTAGCGGGCACTTGGACGATATAGGTTAACTAGTGTGCCCTAGGAATTACTAGGTTACATAACGGGCACTTGGTATATAGGTTAACTAGCGGGCACATGGACTATAGGTTACCCAGAGGACACTTGCACTATCTAGGTTAACTAGTGGTCCCTTGGACTATGTAGGTTAACTAGCGGGCACTTGGACAATCTAGGTTAACTAGCGGGCACTGGGACGATCAAGGTTAACTAGCGGGCACTTGAACTATCAAAGTGAACAAGTGAGCCCTTGGACTATGTAGGTTAACTAGCGGGCCCTTGGACTCTTTGGGTTATCTAGCAGGCACTTGGGCTATATAGGTTACCTAGCGGGCACTTGGACTATGTAGGTTCCCTAGCGGGCCCTTGGACTATGTAAGTTTCCTAGCGGGCACTTGGACTATGTGGGTTCCCTAGTGGGCATTTGGACTATCTAGGTTAACTAGCGAGCACTTGGACTATCTAGGTTAACTAGCGGGCAATTGGACTATTAGGGCCCCTAGCGGGCATTTGGACTATATTGGTTACCTAGCGGGCACTTGGAATATGTAGGTTAACGAACGGGCACTTGGACTATGTTGGTAACTAGTGGTCACTTGAACTGTCTAGGTTACCTAGCGGGCAATTGGACTATGTAGGTTAACTAGCGGGCACTTGGACTATCTAGGTTAACTAGCGCGCCCTTGGACGATAGGTTAACTAGAGGGCATTAGGACTATGTAGGTTCCCTATCGGGCACTTGGAGAATGTAGGTTAACGAGGGGGCACTTGGACTATGTAGGTTACCTAGCGGGCCCTTGGACTACCTAGGTTACCTAGCGGGCATTTGGACTATGTAGGCTCCCTAGCGGTCATTTGGACTATATAGATTACCTAGCGGGCACTTAGACTTTGTAGGTTACCTAGCGGGCACTTGGACTATCTAGGTTACCTAGCTGGCACTTGAACTATCTACGTTACCTAGCGGGTACTTGGAGTATGTAGGATACCTACCGGGCTGTTGGACTATCTAGGTTACCTAGCGGGCACTTGGACTATGTAGATTAACTAGCGGGTAATTGGACTATGTAGGTTAACAAGCGGGCCCTTGGACTATGTAGATTAACTAGCGGCACTTGGACTATCTACGTTAACTAGCGGGCCCTTGGACTATGTAGATTCCCTAGCGGGCACTTGGACTACATATGTTCCAGAGCGGGCACTTGGACTATCTAGGTTCCCTAGCGGGCACATGTACAATGTAGGTTAATTAACGGACACTTGGACGATCTAGGTTAACTAGCGGGTACTTGGACTATGTAGGTTAAATAGCGGGCCCTTGAAATATGTAGATTAACTAGCGGCACTTGGACTATCTACATTAACTAGCGGGCCCTTGGATTATGTAGATTCCCTAGCGGGAACGTGGACTATGTAGGTTCCCTAGCTGGCACTTGGACTCTGTATGTTCCCTAGCGGGCACTTGGACTATATATGTTCCCTACGGACACTTGAACTATGTAAGTTAACTACCGGGCACTTTGACTATGTAGGTTAACTAGAGGGCCCTTGGACTATCTAGTTTACCTAGCGGGCACTTGGACTATGTAAGTTAACTACCGGACACTTGCACTATCTAGGTTACCGAACGGGCATTTGGACTATGTAGGTAACATAGCGGGCACTTGGAGAGTCTAGGTTACCTAGCGGGCACTTGGACTTCTAGGTTAACGAAAGGGCACTTGTACTATGTATGTTGCATAGCGGGCAATTGGACTATCTAGGTTAGGTAAAGGGCACTTGGACTATCTAGGTTTCTTAGTGGGCATTTGGAAGATCTAGGTTAACTAAAGGGCACTTGGACTATCTAGGTTAACTAGCGTGCACTTGGACTATCTAGGTTTCTCAGCGGGTACTTGAACTATGTAGGTTAACTAGCGGGCCCTTGGACTATGTAGATTAACTAGTGGCACTTGGACTATCTACCTTAAGTAGCGGGCCCTTGGACTATCTAGATGAACTACCGGGCACTTGGACTATGTAGGCTAACTAGGGGGCCCTTGGACGATCTAGGTTGCCTAGCGGGTACATGAACTATCTAGGTTAACAAGCGGGCACTTGCAGTATCTAGGTTACCTAGCGGGAACTTGGACTATCTAGGTTAACTAGCGTGCACTTGGACTATGTAGGTTCCTTAGCGGGCACTTGTACTATCTAGGTTGCCTAGCGGGCACTTGGACGATATAGGTTAACTAGCGTGCCCTTGGAATATCTAGGTTACGTAACGGGCACTTGGTATATAGGTTAACTAGCGGGCACTTGGACTATGCAGGTTAACTAAAGGACCCTTGGACTATCTAGGTTAACTAGTGGGCCCTTGGACTATGTAGGTTAACTAGCGGGAACTTGGACAATCTAGGTTAACTAGCGGGCACTTGGACGATCTAGGTTAACTAGCGGGCACTTGAACTATCAAAGTGAACAAGTGAGCCCTTGGACTATGTTGGTTAACTAGCGGGCCCTTGGACTATCTGGGTTACCTAGCGGGCACTTGGACTATTTAGGTTACCTAGTGGGCACTTGGATTATCTAGGTTAACGAACGGGCACTTGGAATATGCAGGTAACCTAGCGGGCACTTGGACTGTCTAGGTTACCTAGCGGGCACTTGGACTTCTAGGTTAACGAACGGGCTCTTGGACTATGTAGGTTGCCTAGCGGGCACTTGGACTATCTAGGTTAGGTAACGGGCACTTGGACTATCTAGGTTACCTAACGGGCACTTTGACTATCTAGGTTACATAGCGTGCACGTGGAATATGTAGGTTAACTAGCGAGTACTTGGACTCTAGGTTACCTAGCGGGTACTTGAACTATCTAGGTTACCTAGCGGGCCCTTGTCCTATATAGGTTTCCTAGCAGGCACTTGGACTATCTAGGTTAACGAACGGGCACTTGGACTACATAGGTAACCTAGCGGGCACTTGGACAGTCTAGGTTACCTAGCGGTCACTTGGACTATCTAGGTTAACTAAAAGGCACTTGGACGATGTAGGTTACCTAGCGGGCACTTGGACTATGTAGGATCCCTATCGGACTTTTGGACTACTTAGGTTACCTAGCGGGCACTTGGACTATCTAGGTTAACTAGCGGGCACTTGGACTATCTAGGTCAACTTGTGGGCCCTTGTACTATGTAGGTTGACTAGCGGGCCCTTGGACTATGTAGGTTTACTAGCGGGCACTTGGACGATCTAGGTTAACAAGAGGGCACTTGGACTATCTAGGTTAACTAGCGGGCACTTGGATGATCATTGTTAACTAGCGGGCACTTGGACTATCTAGGTTAGCTAACGGGCACATGGACTAAGTACGTCCCCTAGTGGGCACATGGACTCTAGGTTAACAAACGGGCACTAGGACTATCTAGGTTAACTAGCGGGCCCTTGGACTATCTAGGTAACCTAGCTGACACTTGGACTATGAATGTTCCCTAGCGGGCACTTGGATTATGTAGGTCAACTAGCGGGCCCTTGGACTATCTAGGTTAGCTAACAGGCATGTGGATTATGTAGGTAAACTAGCGGATACTTGCACGATCTAGGTTAACTAGCGGGCTCTTGCACTATGTAGGTTAACTAGCGGGCACTTGGACTATCTAGGTTACGTAGCGGGCACTTTGACTATGTACGTTCCCTAGTGGGCACTTGGAGTATCTACCTTACCTAGCGGGCACTTGGACTATCTACCTTACCTAGCGGGCACTTGGACTATGTACGTTTCCTAGCGGGTACTTGGACTATCTATGTTAACTAGCGGGCACTTGGACTATGTAGGTTCTCTATGGGGCACTTGGACTAGGTAGGTTCCCTAGCGGGCACTTGGTCTATCTAGGTTAACTAGCGGTCACTTGGACTATCTAGGTTAACTAGTGAAAACTTGGACTATCTAGGATAACTAGCGGGCCCTTGGACTATGTAGGTTAACTAGCAGGCCCTTGGACGATCTAGGTTAACTAGCGGGTATTTATACTATGTAGGTTAACTAACGGGCCCTTGGACTATGTAGATTAACTAGCAGCACTTGGACTATCTACGTTAAATACCAGGCCCTTGGACTATGTAGATTCCCTAGCGGGCCCTTGGACTATGTATGTTCCAGAGCGGGCACTTGGACAATGTAGGTTCCCTAGCAGGCACTTGGACTATGTAGGTTCCCTAGTGGGCACTTGGACTATGTAGGTTAACTAGCGGACACTTGGACGATCTAGGTTAACTAGCGGGTACTTGGACTATGTAGGTTAACTAGCAGGCCCTTGGACTATGTAGATTAACTAGCAGCACTTGGACTATCTACATTAACCAGCGGGCCCTTGGACTATGTAGATTCCCTAGCGGGCACTTGGACTACGTAGGTTCCCTAGAGGGCACTTGGATTATGTAGGTTCCCTAGCGGGCACTTGGACTATGAATGTTCCCTACGGACACTTGAACTATGTAAGTTAACTACTGGGCACTTTGACTATGTATGTTAACTAGCGGGCCCTTGGACTACTTAGGTTAACTAGCAGACACTTGCAGTATGTAGGTTACCTAGCGGGCACTTGGACTATCTAGGTTACCTAACGGGCACTTGGACTATGTAGGTTCCCTAGTGGGCACTTGGATTATATAGGTTCCCTATTGGGCACTTGGACTATGTAGGATAACTAGCGGGCATTTGGACTATGTAGGTTACCTAGCGGGCACTTGGACTATGTAGGTTGCCTATCGGGCACGTGGAGAATGTAGGTTAACTAGGGGGCACTAGGACAATGTAGGTTACCTAACGGACCCTTGGACTATCTAGGTTACTTAGGGGGAACCTGGACTATGTAGGTTAACTATTGGGCACTTGGACTATCTAGGTTACCTAGCAGGCAATTGGACTATGTAGGTTACCTTGCGGGCACTTGGACTATCTAGGTTACCTAGCGGGCACTTGGACAATGTACGTTCCCTAGCGGGCATTTGGACTATCTACGTTACCTAGCGGGCACTTGGACTATGTACGTTACCTAGCGGTCACTTGGACTATGTAGGTTCCCTATCGGGCACTTGGACTATGTGGGTTCCCTAGCGGGCATTTAGACTATCTAGGTTACCTAACGGGCACTTGGACTATGTAGGGCACTTGGATTATGTAGCGGGCACTTGGATTATGTAGGGCACTTGGATTATGTAGGTTCCCTCTCGGTCACTTGGACTATGTAGGTTACCTAGCGGGCACTTGGACTATGTAGGTTACCTAGCGGGCACTTGGACTATATAGGTTCCCTATCGGGCATTTGCACTATGTAGGTTACCTAGCGGGCCCTTGGACTATCTAGGTTACCTAGGGGGAACCAGGAATATGTAGGTTAACTAGTGGGCACTTGGACTATCTAGGTTACCTTGCAGGCACTTGGACTATGTAGGTTAACTAGCGTGCACTTGGACTCTGTATGTTTCCTAGCGGGCACTTGGACTATCTACATTACCTAGCGGGCACCTGGACTATGTACGTTACCTAGCGGGCACTTGGACTATGTACGTTTCCTGTGGGTACTTGGACTAGATAGGTTCCCTAGCGGGCACTTGGCCTATCTAGGTTAACGAACGGGCACTTGGACTATGTAGGGTAACTAGCGGACACTTTGAATATCTAGGGTAGCTAACGGGCAATTGGACTATCTAGGTTACCTAGTGGGCACTTGGACTATGTAGGTTCCCTAGCGGGCACTTGGACTATGTAGGTTCCCTAGCAGGCACTTTGACTATCTAGGTTAACCTAGCGGGCATTTGGACTATTAGGGCCCCTAGCGGGCATTTGGAGTGGGCCCTTGGACTATGTAGGTTAATTAGCGGGCACTTGGACAATCTAGGTTAACTAGCGGGCACTTGGACGATCTAGGTTAACTAGCAGGCACTTGAACTATCAAAGTGAACAAGTGAGCCCTCGGACTATGTTGGTTAACTAGCGGACACTTGGACTTCTATGTTAACGAACGGGCTCTTGGACTATGTAGGTTGCCTAGCGGGCACTTGGACTATCTAGGTTAGGTAACGGGCACTTGGACTATCTAGGTTACCTAACGGGCACTTGGACTATCTAGGTTACATAGCGTGCACTTGGACTATGTAGGTTAACTACCGAGCACTTGGACTCTAGGTTACCTAGCGGGCACTTGAACTATCTAGGTTACCTAGCGGTCCCTTGGACTATGTAGGTTTCCTAGCAGGCACTTGGACTATCTAGGTTAACGAACGGGCACTTGGACTATGTAGGTAACCTAGGGGGACCTTGGACAGTCTAGGTTACCTATCGGGCACTTGGACTATCTAGGTTAACTAACAGGCACTTGGACGATGTAGGTTACCTAGCGGGCACTTGGACTATATAGGATCCCTATCGGACATTTGGACTACTTAGGTTTCCTAGCGGGCACTTGGACTATCTAGGTTAACTAGCGGGCACTTGGACTATCTAGGTCAACTAGTGGGCCCTTGTACTATGTAGGTTAACTAGCGAGCATTTGGACTATCTAGATTAACTAGCAGACCTTGGACTATGTAGGTTAACTTGCGGGCCCTTGGACTATGTAGATTTACTAGCGGGCACTTGGACGATCTAGGTTAACTAGAGGGTACTTGGATGATCATTGTTAACTAGCGGGCACTTGGACTATCTAGGTTAGCTAACGGGTACACGGACTAAGTACGTCCCCTAGTGGGCACTTGGACTATCTAGGTTAACTAACGGGCACTAGGACTATCTAGGTTAACTAGCGGGCACTTGGACTATCTAGGTTACCTAGCTGGCACTTGGACTATGAATGTTCCCTAGCGGGCACTTGGACTATGTAGGTCAACTAACGGGCCCTTGGACTATCTAGGTTAGCTAACTGGCACGTGGACTATGTAGGTTAACTAGCGGACACTTGCACGATCTAGATTAACTAGCGGGCTCTTACACTATGTAGGTTAACTAGCGGGCCCATTGACTATGTAGGTTAACCAGCGGGCACTTGGACGATCAAGGTTAACTAGCGGGCACTTGGACGATATAGGTTAGCTAGCGGGCCCTTGGATTATCTAGGATAGCTAGCGGACTCTTGCACTATGTAGGTTAACTAGCGGGCCCATTGACTATTTAGGTTAACTAGCGGGCACTTGGACGATCTATGTTACCTAGGAGGAACTTTGACTATGTAGGTTAACTAGGGGGCACTTGGACTATCTAGGTTACCTAGCAGGCACTTGGACTATGTAGCTTAACTAGCGGGCACTTGGACTATCTAGGTTACGTAGCGGGCACTTGGACGATGTAAGTTCCCTAGCGGGCACTTGAACTATCTACCTTACCTAGCGGGCACTTGGACTATGTACGTTAACTAGCGGGCACTTGGACTATGTAGGTTCCCTAGCGGGCACATGGACTATGTAGGTTCCCTAGCGGGCACTTGGACTATGAATGTTCCCTACGGACACTTGAACTATGTAAGTTAACTACCGGGCACTTGGACTATGTATGTTACCTAGCGGGCCCTTGGACTACTTAGGTTAACTAGCGGACACTTGAACAATGTAGGTTACCTAGCGGGCACTTGGACTATCTAGGTTACCTAACGGGCACTTGGACTATGTAGGTTCCCTAGCGGGCACTTGGATTATATAGGTTCCCTATCGGGCACTCTGACTATGTAGGTTAACTAGCGGGCATTTGGACTATGTAGGTTACCTAGCGGGCACTTGGAGAATGTAGGTTAACTAGGGGGCACTAGGACAATGTAGGTTACCTAGCAGACCCTTGGACTATCTAGGTTACTTAGGGAGAACCTGGACTATGTAGGTTAACTAGTGGGCACTTGGACTATCTAGGTTACCTTGCAGGCACTTGGACTATGTAGGGTAACTAGCGCGCACTTGGACTATGTACGTTTCCTAGCGGGCACTTGGACTATCTCCGTTACCTAGCGGGCACCTGGACTATGTACGTTAACTAGCGGGCACTTGGACTATGTACGTTTCCTAGCGGGTACTTGGACTAGATAGGTTCCCTAGCGGGCACTTGGCCTATCTAGGTTAACGAACGGGCACTTGGACTATGTAGGTTAACTAGCGGACACTTTGAATATCTAGGTTAGCTAACGGGCAATTGGACTATCTAGGTTACCTAGCGGGCACTTGGACTATGTAGGTTCCCTAGCAGGCACTTTGACTATCTAGGTTAACTAACGGGCACTTGGACTATGTAGGTTGCCTAGCGAGCACTTGGACTATCTAGGTTAATATAGCGGTCATTCGAATATTAGGGCCCCTAGCGGGCATTTGGAGTGGGCCCTTGGACTATGTAGGTTAACTAGCGGGCACTTGGACAATCTAGGTTAACTAGCGGGCACTTGGACGATCTAGGTTATCTAGCGGGCACTTGAACTATCAAAGTGAACAAGTGAGCCCTCGGACTATGTTGGTTAACTAGCGGGCCCTTGGACTATCTGGGTTACGTAGCGGGCACTTGGCCTATGTAGGTTACATAGTGGGCACTTGGATTATCTAGGTTAACGAACGGGCACTTGGAATATGCAGGTAACCTAGCGGGCACTTGGACTGTCTAGGTTACCTAGCGGACACTTGGACTTCTATGTTAACGAACGGGCTCTTGGACTATGTAGGTTGCCTAGCGGGCACTTGGACTATCTAGGTTAGGTAACGGGCACTTGGACTATCTAGGTTACCTAACGGGCACTTGGACTATCTAGGTTACATAGCGTGCACTTGGACTATGTAGGTTAACTACCGAGCACTTGGACTCTAGGTTACCTAGCGGGCACTTGAACTATCTAGGTTACCTAGCGGTCCCTTGGACTATGTAGGTTTCCTAGCATGCACTTGGACTATCTAGGTTAACGAACGGGCACTTGTACTATGTAGGTAACCTAGCGGGCACTTGGACAGTCTAGGTTACCTATCGGGCACTTGGACTATCTAGGTTAACTAACAGGCACTTGGATGATGTAGGTTACCTAGCGGGCACTTGGACTATATAGGATCCCTATCGGACATTTGGACTACTTATGTTTTGTAGCGGGCACTTGGACTATCTAGGTTAACTAGCGGGCACTTGGACTATCTAGGTCAACTAGTGGGCCCTTGTACTATGTAGGTTAACTAGCGAGCACTTGGACTATCTAGATTAACTAGCAGACCTTGGACTATGTAGGTTAACTAGCGGGCCCTTGGACTATGTAGATTTACTAGCGGGCACTTGGACGATCTAGGTTAACTAAAGGGCACTTGGATGATCATTGTTAACTAGCGGGCACTTGGACTATCTAGGTTAGCTAACGGGCACATGGACTAAGTACGTCCCCTAGAGGGCACTTGGACTATCTAGGTTAACTAACGGGCACTAGGACTATCTAGGTTAACTAGCGGGCACTTGGACTATCTAGGTTACCTAGCTGGCACTTGGACTATGAATGTTCCCTAGCGGGCATTTGGACTATGTAGGTCAACTAACGGGCCCTTGGACTATCTAGGTTAGCTAACTGGCACGTGACTATGTAGGTTAACTAGCGGACACTTGCACGATCTAGGTTAACTAGCGGGCTCTTACACTATGTAGGATAACTAGCGGGCCCATTGACTATGTAGGTTAACTAGCGGGCACTTGGACGATCTAGGTTAACTAGCGGGCACTTGGACGATATAGGTTAACTAGCGGGCCCTTGGAATATCTAGGTTAGCTAGCGGGCTCTTGCACTATGTAGGTTAACTAGCGGGCCCATTGACTATTTAGGTTAACTAGCGGGCACTTGGACGATCTATGTTACCTAGGAGGAACTTTGACTATGTAGTTTAACTAGTGGGCACCTGGACTATCTAGGTTACCTAGCAGGCACTTGGACTATGTAGGTTAACTAGCGGGCACTTGGACTATCTAGGTTACGTAGCGGGCACTTGGACCATGTAAGTTCCCTAGCGGGCATTTGGACTATCTACGTTACCTAGCGGGCACTTGGACTATGTACGTTAACTAGCGGACACTTGGACTATGTACGTTTCCTAGCGGGTACTTGGACTATCTATGTTAACTAGCGGGCACTTGGACTATGTAGGTTCCCTAGCGGGCACATGGACTATGTAGGTTCCCTAGCGGGCACTCGGACTATGAATGTTCCCTACGGACACTTGAACTATGTAAGTTAACTACCGGGCACTTGCACTATGTATGTTACCTAGCGGGCACTTGGACTATGTACGTTGCCTATCGGGCACTTGGAGAATGTAGGTTAACTAGGGGGCACTAGGACAATGTAGGTTACCTAGCGGATCCTTGGACTATCTAGGTTACTTAGGGGGAACCTGGACTATGTAGGTTAACTAGTGGGCACGTGGATGATATAGGTTCCCTATCGGGCACTTGGACTATGTAGGTTAACTAGCGGGCATTTGGAATATGTAGGTTACCTAGCGGGCACTTGGACTATGTACGTTGCCTATCGGGCACTTGGAGAATGTAGGTTAACTAGGGGGCACTAGGACAATGTAGGTTACCTAGCGGATCCTTGGACTATCTAGGTTACTTAGGGGGAACCTGGACTATGTAGGTTAACTAGTGGGCACTTGGACTATCTAGGCTACCTAGCAGGCACTTGGACTATGTAGATTAACTAGCGGGCACTTGGACTATCTAGGTTACCTAGCGGGCACTTGGACTATGTACGTTCCCTAGCGGGCACTTGGACTATCTACGTTACCTAGCGGGCACTTGGACTATGTACGTTACCTAGCGGGCACTTGGACTATGTACGTTTCCTAGCGGGCACATGGTCTACCTAGGTTAACTAGCGGGCACTTGGACTATCTAGGTTAACTAGCGGGCATTTGGACTATTAGTGCCCCTAGCGGGCATTTGGACTATATTGTTTACCTAGCGGGCACTTAGACTATGTAGGTTAACGAACGGGCACTTGGAATATGCAGGTAACCTAGCGGGCACTTGGGCTATCTAGGTTATCTAGCGGGTACTTGGACTATGTACGTTCCCTAGCGGGCACTTGGACTATCTACGTAACCTAGCGGGCACTTGGACTATGTACGTTACCTAGCGGGCCCTTGGACTATGTAGGTTCCCTAGCGGGCACTTGGACTATGTGGGTTCCCTAGCGGGCATTTAGACTATCTAAGTTACCTAACGGGCACTTGGACTATGTAGGTTCCCTATCGGGCACTTGGATTATGTAGGTTCCCTATCGGGCACTTGGACTATGTAGGTTACCTAGCGGGCACTTGGACTATGTAGGTTACCTAGCGGGCACTTGGACTATATAGGTTCCCTATCGGGTATTTGGACTATGTAGGTTACCTAGCGGGCCCTTGGACTATCTAGGTTACCTAGGGGGAACCTGGACTATGTAGGTTAACTAGTGGGCACTTGGACTATCTAGGTTACCTAGCAGGCACTTGGACTATGTAGGTTAACTAGCGGGCACTTGGACTATGTACGTTTCCTAGCGGGCACTTGGACTATCTACGTTACCCAGCGGGCACTTGGACTATGTACGTTACCTAGCGGGCACTTGGACTATGTAGGTTCCCTAGCGGGCACTTGGACTATGTGGGTTCCCTAGCGGGCACTTGGTCTATCTAGGTTAACTAGCGGGCACTTGGACTATCTAGGTTAACTAGTGGGCATTTGGACTATTAGGGCCCCTAGCGGGCATTTGGAGTGGGCCCTTGGACTATGTAGGTTAACTAGCGGGCACTTGGACAATCTAGGTTAACTAGAGGGCACTTGGACGATCTAGGTTAACTAGCGGGCACTTGAACCATCAAAGTGAACAAGTGAGCCCTCGGACTATGTTGGTTAACTAGCGGGCCCTTGGACTATCTGGGTTACCTAGCGGGCACTTGGGCTATGTAGGTTACCTAGTGGGCACTAGGATTATATAGGTTAACGAACGGGCACTTGGAATATGCAGGTAACCTAGCGGGCACTTGGACTGTCTAGGTTCCCTATCGGGCACTTGGACTATGTAGGTTAATTAGCGGGCATTTGGACTATGTAGGTTTACTAGCGGGCACTTGGACGATCTAGGTTAACTAGAGGGCAGTTGGACTATCTAGGTTAACTAGCGGGCACTTGGATTATCATTGTTAACTAGCGGGCACTAGGACTATCTAGGTTAACTAGCGGGCACATGGACTATCTAGGTTACCTAGCTGGCACTTGGACTATGAAGGTTCCCTAGCGGGGCCTTGGACTATGTAGGTCAACTAGCGGGCCCTTGGACTATCTAGGTTAGCTAACTGGCACGTGGACTATGTAGGTTAACTAGCGGACACTTGCACGATCTAGGTTAACTAGCGGGCTCTTGCACTATGTAGGTTAATTAGCGGGCCAATTGACTATGTAGGTTAACTAGCGGGCACTTGGACGATCAGGTTAACTAGCAGGCATTTGGACGATATAGGTTAACTAGCGGGCACTTGGATTATCTAGGTTAGCTAGCGGGCTCTTGCACTATGTAGGTTAACTAGGGGGCCCATTGACTATTTAGGTTAACTAGCGGGCACTTGGACGATCTATGTTACCTAGGGAGAACTTTGACTATGTAGGTTAACTAGCGGGCACTTGGACTATCTAGGTTACGTAGCGGGCACTTGGACTATGTACGTTCCCTAGCGGGCCCTTGGACTATCTACCTTACCTAGTGGGCACTTGGACTATGTACGTTAACTAGCGGGCACTTGGACTATGTACGTTTCCTAGCGTGTACTTGGACTATCTATGTTAACTAGCGGGCACTTGGACTATGTAGGTTCCCTATGGGGCACTTGGACTAGGTAGGTTCCCTAGCGAGCAATTGGTCTATCTAGGTTAACTAGCGGGCACTTGGACTATCTAGGTTAACTAGTGAGCACTTGGACTATCTAGGATAACTAGCGGGCACTTGGACTATGTAGGTAACCTAGTGGTCACTTGAACTGTCTAGGTTACCTAGCGGGCACTTGTATTATATAGGTTAACTAGCGGGCACTTGGACTATCTAGGTTAACTAGTGGGCCCTTGGACGATGTAGGTTAACTAGCGGGTATTTGGACTATGTAGGTTAACTAACGGGCCCTTGGACTATGTAGATTAACTAGCGGCACTTGGACTATCTATGTTAACTAGCGGGCCCTTGGACTATGTAGATTCCCTAGCGGGCACTTGGACTATGTAGATTAACTAGCAGCACTTGGACTATCTACATTAACCAGCGGACCCTTGGACTATGTAGATTCCCTAGCGGGCACTTGGACTACGTAGGTTCCCTCTCGGGCACTTGGACTATGTAGGTTCCCTAGCGGGCACTTGAACTATGTAAGTTAATTACCGGGCACTTGGACTATGTATGTTAACTAGCGGGCCCTTGGACTACTTAGGTTAACTAGCGGACACTTGCACTATGTAGGTTACCTAGCGAGCACTTGGACTATCTAGGTTACCTAATGGGCACTTGGACTATGTAGGTTCCCTAGCGGGCACTTGGATTATATAGGTTCCCTATCGGGCACTTGGACTATGTAGTTTAACTAGCGGGCATTTGGACTATGTAGGTTACTTAGCGGGCACTTGTACTATGTAGGTTGCCTATCGGGCACTTGGAGAATGTAGGTTAACTAGGGAGCACTAGGACAATGTAGGTTACCTAGCGGACCCTTGGACTATCTAAGTTACTTAGGGGGAACCTGGACTATGTAGGTTAACTAGTGGGCACTTGGACTATCTAGGTTACCTAGCAGGCACTTGGACTATGTAGGTTAACTAGCGGGTACTTGGAGTAGATAGGTTCCCTAGCGGGCACTTGGACTATCTAGGTTAACTAGCGAGCACTTGGACTATCTAGGTTAACTACCGGGCATTTGGACTATTAGGGCCCCTAGCGGGCATTTGGACTATATTGGTTACCTAGCAGGCACTTGGAATATGAAGGTTAACGAATGGGCACTTGGAATATGCAGTTAACCTACCAGGCACTTGGACTGTCTAGGTACCCTATCGGGCACTTGGACTGTGTAGGTTAACTAGCGGGCATTTGGACTATGTAGGTTTACTAGCGGGCACTTGGACGATCTAGGTTAACTAGAGGGAACTTGGACTATCTAGGTTAACTAGCGGGCACTTGGATGATCAATGTTAACTAGCGGGCACTTGGACTATCTAGGTTAGCTAACGGGCACATGGACTAAGTCCGTTCCCTAGTGGGCACTAGGACTATCTAGGTTAACTAGCGGGCACTTGGACTATGTAGGTTACCTAGCTGACACTTGGACTATGTAGGTAACCTAGTGGTCACTTGAAATGTCTAGGTTACCTCGCAGGCACTTGGACTATGTAGGTTAACTAGCGGGCAATTGGACTATCTAGGTTAGCTAACTGGCACGTGGACTATGTAGGTTAACTAGCGGACACTTGCACGATCTAGGTTAACTAGCGGGCTCTTGCACTATGTAGGTTAACTAGCGGGCCCATTGACTATGTAGGTTAACTAGCGGGCACTTGGACGATCTAGGTTAACTAGCGGGCACTTGGACGATACAGGTTAACTAGCGGGCACTTGGATTATCTAGGTTAGCTAGCTGACACTTGGACTATGTAGGTAACCTAGTGGTCACTTGAAATGTCTAGGTTACCTCGCAGGCACTTGGACTATGTAGGTTAACTAGCGGGCAATTGGACTATCTAGGTTAGCTAACTGGCACGTGGACTATGTAGGTTAACTAGCGGTCACTTGCACGATCTAGGTTAACTAGCGGGCTCTTGCACTATGTAGGTTAACTAGCGGGCCCATTGACTATGTAGGTTAACTAGCGGGCACTTGGACGATCTAGGTTAACTAGCGGGCACTTGGACGATACAGGTTAACTAGCGGGCACTTGGATTATCTAGGTTAGCTAGCAGGCTCTTGCACTATGTAGGTTAACTAGCGGGCCCATTGACTATTTACGTTAACTAGCGGGCACTTGGACGACCTAGGTTACCTAGGGGGAACTTTGACTATGTAGGTTAACTAGTGGGCACTTGGACTATCTAGGTTAACTAGCAGGCACTTGGACTATGTAGGTTAACTAGCGGGCACTTGGACTATCTAGGTTATGTAGCGGGCACTTGGACTATGTACGTTCCCTAGTGGGCATTTGGACTATCTACCTTACCTAGCGGGCACTAGGACTATGTACGTTTCCTAGCGGGTACTTGGACTATCTATGTTAACTAGCGGGCACTTGGACTATGTAGGTTCCCTATGGGGCACGTGGACTAGGTAGGTTCCCTAGCGGGCACTTGGTCTATCTAGGTTAACTAGCGGGCACTTGGACTATCTAGGTTAACTAGTGAGCACTTGGACTATCTAGGATAACTAGCGGGCACTTGGAGTATGTAGGTAACCTAGTGGTCACTTGAACTGCCTAGGTTAACTAGCGGGCCCTTGGACTATGTAGGTTTCCTAGCAGGCACTTGGACTATCTAGGTTAACGAACGGGCACTTGGACGATGTAGGTTACCTAGCGGGCACTTGGACTATGTAGGAACCCTATCGGACATTTGGACTATTTAGGTTACCTAGCGGGCACTTGGACTATCAAGGTTAACTAGCGGGCACTTGGACTATCTAGGTCAACTAGTGGGCCCTTGTACTATGTAGGTTAACTAGCGAGCACTTGGACTATCTAGGTTAACTAGCGGGCATTTGGACTATCAGGGCCCCTAGCGGGCATTTGGAGTGGGCCCTTGGACTATGTAGGTTAATTAGCGGGCACTTGCACAATCTAGGTTAACTAGCGGGCACTAGGACGATCTAGGTTAACTAGCGGGCTCTTGAACTATCAAAGTGAACAAGTGAGCCCTTGGACTATCTTGGTTAACTAGCGGGCCCTTGGACTATCTGGGTTACCTAGCGGGTACTTGGACTATTTAGGTTAACTAGTGGGCACTTGGATTATCTAGGTTAACGAACGGGCACTTGGAATATGCAGGTAACCTAGCGGGCACTTGGACTGTCTAGGTTTCCTAGCGGACACTTGGACTTCTAGGTTAACGAACGGGCTCTTGGACTATGTAGGTTGCCTAGCGGGCACTTGGACTATCTAGGTTAGGTAACGGGCACTTGGACTATCTAGGTTACCTAACGGGCACTTTGACTATCTAGGTTACATAGTGTGCACTTGGACTATGTAGGTTAACTAGCGAGCACTAGGACTCTAGGTTACCTAGCGGGCACTTGAACTATCTAGGTTACCTAGCGGGCCCTTGGACTATGTAGGTTTCCTAGCAGGCACTTGGACTATCTAGGTTAACGAACGGGCACTTGGACGATGTAGGTTACCTAGCGGGCACTTGGACTATGTAGGATCCCTATCGGACATTTGGACTATTTAGGTTACCTAGCGGGCACTTGGACTATCTAGGTTAACTAGCGGGCACTTGGACTATCTAGGTCAACTAGTGGGCCCTTGTACTATGTAGGTTAACTAGCGAGCACTTGGACTATCTAGGTTAACTAGCGGACCTTGGACTATGTAGGTTAACTAGCGGGCCCTTGGACTATGTAGGTTTACTAGCGGGCACTTGGATGATCTAGGTTAACTAGAGGGCACTTGGACTATCTAGGTTAACTAGCGGGCACTTGGATGATCATTGTTAACTAGCGGGCACTTGGACAATCTAGGTTAGATAACGGGCACATGGACTAAGTACGTCCCCTAGAGGGCACTTGGACTATCTAGGTTAACTAACGGGCACTAGGACTATCTAGGTTAACTAGCGGGCACTTGGACTATCTAGGTTACCTAGCTGGCACTTGGACTATGAAGGTTCCCTAGCGGGCACTTGGACTATGTAGGTCAACTAGCGGGCCCTTGGATTATCTAGGTTAGCTAACTGGCACGTGGACTATGTAGGTTAACTATCGGACACTTGCACGATCTAGGTTAACTAGCGGGCACTTGGACGATATAGGTTAACTAGCGGGCACTTGGATTATCTAGGCTAGCTAGCGGGCTCTTGCACTATGTAGGTTAACTAGCGGGCCCATTGACTATTTAGGTTAACTAGCGGACACTTGGACGATCTATGTTACCTAGGGGGAACTTTGACTATGTAGGTTAACTAGTGGGCACTTGGACTATCTAGGTTACCTAGCAGGCACTTGGACTATGTAGGTTAACTAGCGGGCATTCGGACTATGTAGGTTACCTAGCGGGCACTTGGACTATTTAGGTTGCCTATCGGGCACTTGGAGAATGTAGGTTAACTAGGGGCACTAGGACAATGTAGGTTTCCTAGCGGACCCTTGTACTATCTAGGTTACTTAGGGGGAACCTGGACTATGTAGGTTAACTAGTGGGCACTTGGACTATCTAGGTTACCTAGCAGGCACTTGGACTATGTAGGTTAAGTAGCGGGGACTTGAACTATCTACGTTACCTAGCGGGCACGTGGACTATGTACGTTACCTAGCAGGCACTTGGACTATGTAGGTTCCCTAGAGGGCACATGGACTATGTGGGTCCCCTAGCTGGCATTTGGACTATCTAGGTTACCTAACGGGCACTTGGACAATGTAGGTTCCCTAGCGGGCACTTGGACTATGTAGGTTCCCTATCGGGCACTTGGACTATGTAGGTTAACTAGCGGGCATTTGGACTATGTAGGTTACCTAGCGGGCACTTGGACTATGTAGGTTACCTAGCGGGCACTTGGACTATATAGGTTCCCTATCGGGCATTTGGACTATGTAGGTTCCCTATCGGGCACTTGGACTATGTAGGTTAACTAGTGGGCACTTGGACTATCTAGGTTACCTAGCAGGCACTTGGACTATGTAGGTTAACTAGCGGGCACTTGGACTATGTACGTTTCCTAGCGGGCACTTGGACTAGATAGGTTCACTAGCGGGCACTTTGTCTATCTAGGTTAACTAGCGGGCACTTGGACTATCTAGGTTAACTAGCGGGCATTTGGACTATTAGGGCCCCTAGCGGGCATTTGGAGTGGGCCCTTGAACTATGTAGGTTAACTAGCGGGCACTTGGACAATCTAGGTTAACTATCGGGCACTTGGACGATCTAGGTTAACTAGCGGGCACTTGAACTATCAAAGTGAACAAGTGAGCCCTTGGACTATGTTGGTTAACTAGCGGGCCATTGGACTATCTAGGTTACCTAGCAGGCACTTGGACTATGTAGGTTAACTAGCGGGCACTTGGACTATGTACGTTTCCTAGCGGGTACGTGGACTAGATAGGTTCACTAGCGGGCACTTGGTCTATCTAGGTTAACTAGCGGGCACTTGGACAATCTAGGTCAACTAGCGAGCACTTGGACTATCTAGGTTAACTAGCGGGCATTTGGACTATCAGGGCCCCTAGCGGGCATTTGGAGTGGGCCCTTGGACTATGTAGGTTAACTAGCGGGCACTTGGACTATCTAGGTTAACTAGCGGGCACTTGGACGATCTAGGTTAACTAGCGGGCACTTGAACTATCAAAGTGAACACGTGAGCCCTTGGACTATGTTGGTTACCTAGCGGGTCCTTGGACTATCTGGGTTACCTAGCGGGCACTTGGAATATTTAGGTTACCTAGTGGGCACTTGGATTATCTAGGTTAACGAACGGGCACTTGGAATATGCAGGTAACCTAGCGGGCACTTGGACTGTCTAGGTTACCTAGCAGACACTTGGATTTCTAGGTTAATCAACGGGCCCTTGGACTATGTAGGTTGCCTAGCGGGCACTTGGACTATCTAGGTGAGGTAACGGGAACTTGGACTATCTAGGTTACATAGCGTGCACTTGGACTATGTAGGTTAACTACCGAGCACTTGGACTCTAGTTTACCTAGTGGGCACTTGAACTATCTAGGTTACCTAGCAGGCCCTTGGACTATGTAGGTTTCCTAGCAGCCACTTGGACTATCTAGGTTAACGAAGGGGCACTTGGACTATGTAGGCAACCTAGCGGGCACTTGGACAGTCTAGGTTACCTAGCGGGCACTTGGACTATCTAGGTTAACTAACAGGCACTTGGACGATGTAGGTTACCTAGCGGGCACTTGGACTATGTAGGATCCCTATCGGACATTTGGACTACTTAGGTTTCCTAGCGGGCACTTGGACTATCTAGGTTAACTAGCGGGCACTTGGACTATCTAGGTCAACTAGTGGGCCCTTGTACTATGTAGGTTAACTAGCGAGCACTTGGACTATCTAGGTTAACTAGCGGACCTTGGACTATGTAGGTTAACTAGCGGGCCCTTGGACTATGTAGGTTTACTAGCGGGCACTTGGACGACCTAGGTTAAATAGAGGGCACTTGGACTATCTAGGTTAACTAGCGGGCACTTGGACTATCTAGGTTAGCTAACGGGCACATGGACTAAGTATGTCCCCTAGTGGGCACTTGGACTATCTAGGTTAACTAACGGGCACTAGGACTATCTAGGTTAACTAGCGGGCACTTGGACAATCTAGGTTAACTAGCGGGCACTTGGACTCTGAAGGTTACCTAGCAGACACTTGGACTTCTAGGTTAATGAACGGGCTCTTGGACTATGTAGGTTGTCTAGCGGGCACTTGGACTATCTAGGTTAGGTAACGGGCACTTGGACTATCTAGGTTACCTAACGGGCACTTTGAATATCTAGGTTACATAGCGTGCACTTGGACTATGTAGGTGAACTACCGAGCACTTGGACTCTAGGTTCCCTAGCGGGCACTTGGACTATGTAGGTCAACTAGCGGGCCCTTGGACTATCTAGGTTAGCTAACTGGCACGTGGAATATGTAGGTTAACTAGCGGACACTTGCACGATCTACGTTAACTAGCGGGCTCTTGCACTATGTAGGTTAACTAGCGGGCCAATTGACTATGTAGGTTAACTAGCGGGCACTTGGACGATCTAGGTTAACTAGCGGGCACTTGTACGATATAGGTTAACTAGCGGGCACTTGGATTATCTAGGTTAGCTAGCGGGCTCTTGCACTATGTAGGTTAACTAGCGGGCCCATTGACTATTTAGGTTAACTAGCGGGCACTTGGACGATCTATGTTACCAAGGGGGAACTTTGACTATGTAGGTTAACTAGTGGGCACTTGAACTATCTAGGTTACCTAGCAGGCACTTGGACTATGTAGGTTAACTAGCGGGCATTTGGACTATGTAGGTTACCTAGCGGGCACTTGGACTATGTAGGTTGCCTATCGGGCACTTGGAGAATGTAGGTTAACTAGGGGGCACTAGGACAATGTAGGTTACCTAGCGGACCCTTGGACTATCTAGGTTACTTAGGGGGAACCTGGACTATGTAGGTTAACTAGTGGGCATTTGGACTATCTAGGTTACCTAGCAGGCACTTGGACTATGTAGGTTAACTAGCGGGCACTTGAACTATCTACGTTACCTAGCGTGCACTTGGACTATGTACGTTACCTAGTGGGCACTTGGGCTATGTAGGTTCCCTAGCGGGCACTTGGACTATGTGGGTTCCCTAGCTGGCATTAGGACTATCTAGGTTACCTAACGGGCACTTGGACTATGTAGGTTCCCTAGCGGGCACTTGGACTATGTAGGTCAACTAGCGGGCCCTTGGACTATCTAGGTTAGCTAACTGGCACGTGGACTATGTAGGTTAACTAGCGGACACTTGCACGATCTAGGTTAACTAGCGGGCACTTGGACGATATAGGTTAACTAGCGGGCACTGGGATTATCTAGGCTAGCTAGCGGGCTCTTGCACTATGTAGGTTAACTATCGGGCCCATTGACTATTTAGGTTAACTAGCGGACACTTGGACGATCTATGTTACCTAGGGGGAACTTTGACTATGTAGGTTAACTAGTGGGCACTTGGACTATCTAGGTTACCTAGCAGGCACTTGGACTATGTAGGTTAACTAGCGGGCATTTGGACTATGTAGGTTACCTAGCGGGCACTTGGACTATTTAGGTTGCCTATCGGGCACTTGGAGAATGTAGGTTAACTAGGGGGCACTAGGACAATGTAGGTTTCCTAGCGGACCCTTGGACTATCTAGGTTATTTAGGGGGAACCTGGACTATGTAGGTTAACTAGTGGGCCCTTGGACTATCTAGGTTACCTAGCAGGCACTTGGACTATGTAGGTTAATTAGCGGGGACTTGAACTATCTACGTTACCTAGCGGGCACTTGGACTATGTACGTTACCTAGCGGGCACTTGGACTATGTAGGTTCCCTAGAGAGCACATGGACTATGTGGGTCCCCTAGCTGGCATTTGGACTATCTAGGTTACCTAACGGGCACTTGGACAATGTAGGTTCCCTAGCGGGCACTTGGACTATGTAGGTTCCCTATCGGGCACTTGGACTATGTAGGTTAACTAGCGGGCACTTGGACTATCTAGGTCAACTAGCGAGCACTTGGACTATCTAGGTTAACTAGCGGGCATTTGGACTATCAGGGCCCCTAGCGGGCATTTGGAGTGGGCCCTTGGACTATGTAGGTTAACTAGCGGGCACTTGGACAATCTAGGTTAACTAGCGGGCACTTGGACGATCTAGGTTAACTAGCGGGCACTTGAACTATCAAAGTGAACACGTGAGCCCTTGGACTATGTTGGTTACCTAGCGGGTCCTTGGACTATCTGGGTTACCTAGCGGGCACTTGGAATATTTAGGTTACCTAGTGGGCACTTGGATTATCTAGGTTAACGAACGGGCACTTGGAATATGCAGGTAACCTAGCGGGCACTTGGACTGTCTAGGTTACCTAGCGGACACTTGGACTTCTAGGTTAATGAACGGGCTCTTGGACTATGTAGGTTGCCTAGCGGGCACTTGGACTATCTAGGTTAGGTAACGGGCATTTGGACTACCTAGGTTACATAGCGTGCACTTGGACTATGTAGGTTAACTACCGAGCACTTGGACTCTAGTTTACCTAGTGGGCACTTGAACTATCTAGGTTACCTAGCAGGCCCTTGGACTATGTAGGTTTCCTAGCAGCCACTTGGACTATCTAGGTTAACGAACGGGCACTTGGACTATGTAGGCAACCTAGCGGGCACTTGGACAGTCTAGGTTACCTAGCGGGCATTTGGACTATCTAGGTTAACTAACAGGCACTTGGACGATGTAGGTTACCTAGCGGGCACTTGGACTATGTAGGATCCCTATCGGACATTTGGACTACTTAGGTTTCCCAGCGGGCACTTGGACTATCTAGGTTAACTAGCGGGCACTTGGACTATCTAGGTCAACTAGTGGGCCCTTGTACTATGTAGGTTAACTAGCGAGCACTTGGACTATCTAGGTTAACTAGCGGACCTTGGACTATGTAGGTTAACTAGCGGGCCCTTGGACTATGTAGGTTTACTAGCGGGCACTTGGACGACCTAGGTTAACTAGAGGTCACTTGGACTATCTAGGTTAACTAGCGGGCACTTGAACTATCTAGGTTAGCTAACGGGCACATGGACAATGTATGTACCCTAGTGGGCACTTGGACTATCTAGGTTAACTAATGGGCACTAGGACTATCTAGGTTAACTAGCGGACACTTGGACAATCTAGGTTAACTAGCGGGCACTTGGACTCTGAAGGTTACCTAGCAGACACTTGGACTTCTAGGTTAATGAACGGGCTCTTGGACTATGTTGGTTGCCTAGCGGGCACTTGGACTATCTAGGTTAGGTAACGGGCACTTGGACTATCTAGGTTACCTAACGGGCACTTTGACTATCTAGGTTACATAGCGTGCACTTGGACTATGTAGGTGAACTACCGAGCACTTGGACTCTAGGTTCCCTAGCGGGCACTTGGACTATGTAGGTCAACTAGCGGGCCCTTGGACTATCTAGGTTAGCTAACTGGCACGTGGAATATGTAGGTTAACTAGCGGACACTTGCACGATCTACGTTAACTAGCGGGCTCTTGCACTATGTAGGTTAACTAGCGGGCCAATTGACTAGGTTAACTAGTGGGCACTTGGACGATCTAGGTTAACTAGTGGGCACTTGTACGATATAGGTTAACTAGCGGGCCCTTGGATTATCTAGGTTAGCTAGCGGGCTCTTGCACTATGTAGGTTAACTAGCGGGCCCATTGACTATTTAGGTTAACTAGCGGGCACTTGGACGATCTATGTTACCAAGGGGGAACTTTGACTATGTAGGTTAACTAGTGGGCACTTGGACTATCTAGGTTACCTAGCAGGCACTTGGACTATGTAGGTTAACTAGCGGGCATTTGGACTATGTAGGTTACCTAGCGGGCACTTGGACTATGTAGGTTGCCTATCGGGCACTTGGAGAATGTAGGTTAACTAGGGGGCACTAGGACAATGTAGGTTACCTAGCGGACCCTTGGACTATCTAGGTTACTTAGGGGGAACCTGGACTATGTAGGTTAACTAGTGGGCATTTGGACTATCTAGGTTACCTAGCAGGCACTTGGACTATGTAGGTTAACTACGGGCAATGAACTATCTACGTTACCTAGCGGGCACTTGGACTATGTACGTTACCTAGCGGGCACCTGGACTATGTAGGTTCCCTAGCGGGCACTTGGACTATGTGGGTTCCCTAGCTGGCATTAGGACTATCTAGGTTACCTAACGGGCACTTGGACTATGTAGGTTCCCTAGCGGGCACTTGGACTATGTCGGTTCCCTATCGGGCACTTGGAATATGTAGGTTAACTAGCGGGCATTTGGACTATGTAGGTTACCTAGCGGGCACTTGGACTATATAGGTTCCCTATCGGGCATTTGGACTATGTAGGTTACCTAGCGGTCCCTTGGACTATCTAGGTTCCCTAGGTGGAACCTGGACTATGTAGGTTAACTAGTGGGCATTTGGACTATCTAGGTTACCTAGCAGGCACTTGTACTATGCAGGTTAACTCGCGGGCACCTGGACTATGTACGTTTCCTAGCGGGCACTTGGACTAGATAGGTTCCCTAGCGGGCACTTGGTCTATCTAGGTTAACTAGCGGGCACTTGGACTATCTAGGTTAACTAGCGAGCACTTGGACTATCTAGGTTAACTAGCGGGCATTTGGACTATTAGGGCCCCTAGCTGGCATTTGGAGTGGGCCCTTGGACTATGTAGGTTAACTAGCGGGCACTTGGACAATCTAGGTTAACTAGCGGGCACTTGGACGATCTAGGTTAACTAGCGGGCACTTGAACTATCAAAGTGAACAAGTGAGCCCTTGGACTATGTTGGTTTACTAGCGGGCCCTTGGACTATCTGGGTTACCTAGGGGGAACCTGGACTATGTAGGTTAACTAGTGGGCACTTGGACTATCTAGGTTACCTTGCAGGCACTTGGACTATGTAGGTTAACTAGCGGGCACTTGGACTATGTACGTTTCCTAGCGGGCACGTGGACTAGATAGGTTCCCTAGCGGGCACTTGGTCTATCAAGGTTAACTAGCGGGCACTTGGACTATCTAGGTTAACTAGCGAGCATTTGGACTATCTAGGTTAACTTGCGGGCATTTGGACTATTAGGGCCCCTAGCGGGCATTTGGAGTGGGCCCTTGGACTATGTAGGTTAACTAGCGGGCACTTGGACAATCTAGGTTAACTAGCGGGCATTTGGACGATCTAGGTTAACTAGCGGGCACTTGAACTATCAAAGTGAACAAGTGAGCCCTTGGTCTATGTTGGTTAACTAGCGGGCCCTTGGACTATCTGGGTTACCTAGCGGGCACTTGGACTATTTAGGTTACCTAGTGGGCACTTGGATTATCTAGGTTAACAAACGGGCACTTGGAATATGCAGGTAACCTAGCGGGCACTTGGACTGTCTAGGTTACCTAGCAGACACTTGGACTTCTAGGTTAATGAACGGGCTCTTGGACTATGTAGGTTGCCTAGCGGGCACTTGGACTATCTAGGTTAGGTAACGGGCACTTGGACTATCTAGGTTACCTAACGGGCACTTTGAATATCTAGGTTACATAGCGTGCACTTGGACTATGTAGGTTAACTACCGAGCACTTGGACTCTAGGTTACCTAGCGGGCACTTGAACTATCTAGGTTACCTAGCGGGCCCTTGGACTATGTAGGTTTCCTAGCAGGCACTTGGACTATCTAGGTTAACGAACGGGCACTTGGACTATCTAGGTTAACTAACAGGCACTTGGACGATGTAGGTTACCTAGCGGGCACTTGGACTATCGAGGTTAACTAACAGGCACTTGGACGATGTAGGTTACCTAGGGGGCACTTGGACTATGTAGGATCCCTATCGGACATTTGGACTACTTAGGTTTCCTAGCGGGCACTTGGACTATCTAGGTTAACTAGCGGGCACTTGGACTGTCTAGGTCAACTAGTGTGCCCTTGTACTATGTAGGTTAACTAACGAGCACTTGGACTATCTAGGTTAACTAGCGGACCTTGGACTATTTAGGTTAACTAGCGGGCCCTTGGACTATGTAGGTTTACTAGCGGGCACTTGGACGATCTAGGTTAACTAGAGGGCACTTGGACTATCTAGGTTAACTAGCGGACACTTGGATGATCATTGTTAACTAGCGGGCACTTGGACTATCTAGGTTAGCTAACGGGCACATGGACTAAGTACGTCACCTAGTGGGTACTTGGATTATCTAGGTTAACTAACGGGCACTAGGACTATCTAGGTTAACTAGGGGGACCTAGGACTATCTAGGTTACCTAGCTGGCACTTGGACTATGAAGGTTCCCTAGCGGGCACTTGGACTATGTAGATCAACTAGCGGGCCCTTGGACTATCTGGGTTAGCCAACTGGCACGTGGACTATGTAGGTTAACTAGCGGACACTTGCACGATCTAGGTTAACTAGTGGGCTCTTGCACTATGTAGGTTAACTAGCGGGCCCATTGACTATGTAGGTTAACTAGCGGGCACTTGGACGATCTAGGTTACCTAGGGGGAACTTTGACTATGTAGGTTAACTAGTGGGCACTTGGACTATCTAGGTTACCTAGCAGGCACTTGGACTATGTAGGTTAACTAGCGGGCACTTGGACTATCTAGGTTACGTAGCAGGCACTTGGACTATGTACGTTCCCTAGCGGGCACTTGGACTATGTACGTTAACTAGCGGGCACTTGGATTATGTACGTTTCCTAACGGGTACTTGGACTATCTATGTTAACTAGCGGGCACTTGGACTATGTAGGTTCCCTATGGGGCACTTGGACTAGGTAGGTTCCCTAGCGGGCACTTGGTCTATCTAGGTTAACTAGCGGGCACTTGGACTATCTAGGTTAACTAGTGAGCACTTGGACTATCTAGGATAACTAGCGGGCACTTGGACTATGTAGGTAATGTAGTGGTCACTTGAACTCTCTAGGTTACCTAGCGGGCACTTGGATTATGTAGGTTAACTAGCGGGCACTTGGACTATCCAGGTTAACTAGCGGGCCCTTGGACGATGTAGGTTAACTAGCGGGCACTTGGACGATCTAGGTTAACTAGCGGGTATTTGGACTATGTAGGTTAACTAACGGGCCCTTGGACTATGTAGATTAACTAGCGGCACTTGGACTATCTACGTAAACTAGCGGGCCCTTGGACTATGTAGATTTCCTAGCGGGCACTTGCACTATGTATGTTCCATAGCGGGCACTTGGACTATGTAGGTTAACTAGCAGGCCCTTGGACTATGTAGATTAACTAGCAGCACTTGGACTATCTACATTAACCAGCAGGCCCTTGGACTATGTAGATTCCCTAGCGGGCACTTGGACTACGTAGGTTCCCTAGCGGGCACTTGGACTATGTAGGTTCCCTAGCGGGCACTTGGACTATGTATGTTAACTAGCGGGCCCTTGGACTACTTAGGTTAACTAGCGGACACTTGCTCTATGTAGGTTACCTAGCGGGCACTTGGATTATATAGGTTCCCTATCGGGCACTTGGACTATGTAGGTTAACTAGCGGACATTTGGACTATGTAGGTTACCTAGCGGGCACTTGGACTATGTAGGTTGCCTATCGGGCACTTGCAGAATATAGGTTAACTAGGGGGCACTAGGACAATGTAGGTTACCTAGCGGACCCTTGAACTATCTAGGTTACTTTGGGGGAACCTGGACTATGTAGATTAACTAGTGAGCACTTGGACTATCTAGGTTAACTAGCGGGCACTTGGACTATCTAGGTTACCTAGCGGGCACTTGGACTATGTATGTTCCAGAGCGGGCACTTGGACAATGTAGGTTCCCTAGCAGGCACTTGGACTATGTAGGTTAACTAGCGGGCCCTTGGACTACTTAGGTTAACTAGCGGACACTTGCTCTATGTAGGTTACCTAGCGGGCACTTGGATTATATAGGTTCCCTATCGGGCACTTGGACTATGTAGGTCAACTAGCGGACATTTTGACTATGTAGGTTACCTAGCGGGCACTTGGACTATGTAGGTTGCCTATCGGGCACTTGCAGAATATAGGTTAACTAGGGGGCACTAGGACAATGTAGGTTACCTAGCGGACCCTTGAACTATCTAGGTTACTTTGGGGGAACCTGGACTATGTAGATTAACTAGTGAGCACTTGGACTATCTAGGTTAACTAGCGGGCACTTGGACTATCTAGGTTACCTAGCGGGCACTTGGACTATGTATGTTCCAGAGCGGGCACTTGGACAATGTAGGTTCCCTAGCAGGCACTTGGACTATGTAGGTTAACTAGCGGGCACTTGGACTATCTAGGTTTCCTAGCGGGCACATGGACTATGTACGTTCCCTAGCCGGCACTTGGACTATCTACGTTACCTAGCGGGCACTTGGACTATGTACGTTACCTAGCGGGCACTTGGACTAGGTACGTTTCCTAGTGGGTACTTGGACTAGATAGGTTCCCTAGCGGGCACTTGGTCTATCTAGGTTAACTAGCGGGCACTTGGACTATGTAGGTTAACTAGCGAGCAGTTGGACTATCTAGGTTAACTAGCGGGCATTTGGACAATTAGGGCACCTAGCGGGCATTTGCACTATATTGGTTACCTAGCGGGCACTTGGACTATGTAGGTTAACGAAAGGGCACTTGGAATATGCAGGTAACCTAGCGGGCACTTGGACTGTCTAGGTTCCCTATTGGGCACTTGGACTATGTAGGTTAACTAGCGGGCTTTTGGACTATGTAGGTTACCTAGCGGGCACTTGGACTATGTAGGTTCCCTTTCGGGCACTTGGAGAATGTAGGTTAACTAGGGGGCACTAGGACTATGTAGGTTACTTAGCGGGCCCTTGGACTATCTAGGTTACCTAGCGGGCATTTGGACTATGTAGGCTCCCTAGCGGGCATTTGGACTATATAGATTACCTACCGGGCACTTAGACTTTGTAGGTTACCTAGCGGGCACTTGGACTATCTAGGTTACCTAGCTGGCCCTTGAACTATCTACGTTACCTAGCGAGTACTTGGAGTATGTAGGTTACCTATCGGGCTGTTGGACAATCTAGGTTACCTAGCGGGCACTAGAACAATCTAGGTTAACTAGCGGGTACTTGGACTACGTAGGTTAACTAGCGGGCCCCTGGGCTATGTAGATTAACTAGCGGCACTTGGATTATCTACGTTAACTAGCGGGCCCTTGGACTATGTAGATTCCCTAGCGGGCACTTGGACTATGTATGTTCCATAGCGGGCAATTGAACTATGTAGGTTCCCTAGCGGGCACTTGGAGAATGTAGGTTAACTAGGGGACACTAGGACAATATAGGTTGCCTAGCGGGCCCTTGGACTATCTAGGTTACCTAGGGAGAACTTGGACTATGTAGGTTAACTAGCGGGGACTTGGACTATCTAGGTTACCTAGCGGGCACTTGGACTATGTACGTTCTCTAGCGGGCACTTGGACTATCTACGTTACCTAGCGGGCACTTGGACTATGTAGGTTAACTAGCGGGCACTTGGACTATGTACGTTTCCTAGCGGGTACATGGACTATCTATGTTAACTAGCGGGCACCTGGACTATGTAGGTTCCCTATCGGGCACTTGGACTATCTAGGTTTACTAGCGAGCTCTTGGACTATCTAGAATAACTAGCGGGCACTTGGACTATTAGGGTCCCTATCGGGCATTTGTACTATATAGGTTACCTAGCGGGCACTTGGACTATGTAGGTTAACTAACTGGCACTTGGACTATGTAGGTAACCTATTGGTCACTTTAACTGTCTACGTTACCTAGCGGGCCCTTGGACTATGTAGGTTAACGAGCGGGCATTAGGACGATCTACGTTAACTAGCGGGTACTTGGACTATGTAGGTTAACTAGCGGGCCCTTGGACTATGTAGGTTAGCTAGCGGGCCCTTGCACTATGTACGTTACCTAGCGGGCCCTTGGACTATGTAGATTAACTAGCAGCACTTGGACTATCTACGTTAACTAGCGGGCCCTTGGACTATGTAGATTCCCTAGCGGGCACTTGGAATATGTAGGTTCCCGAGCGGGCACTTGGACTATGTATGTTCCCTAGCGGAGACTTGGACTATGTATGTTCCCTACGGACACTTGAACTATTTAAGTTAACTACCGGGCACTTGGACTATGTATGTTAACCTGCGGGCCCTTGGACTACTTAGGGTAACTAGCGGACACTTGCACTATGTAGGTAACCTAGCGGGCACTTGGACTATCTAGGTTAACTAGCGGGCGCTTGGACTATGTAGGTTAACTAGCGGACACTTGCACTATGTAGGATACCTAGCGGGCACTTGGACTATGTAGGTTAACTAGCAGGCCCTTCGACTATCTAGGGTACCTAGCAGGCACTTGGACTAAGTAGGTTAACTAGAGGGCACTTGCACTCTCTAGGTTACCTAGCGGACACTTGGACTATGTACCTTCCCTAGCGGGCACTTGGACAATCTATGTTAACTAGCGGGCACTTGGACTATGTAGGTTACCTAGCAGACACTTGCACTATGTAGGTTACCTAGCGAGCACTTGGACTATGTAGGTTAACTAGAGGACACTTGGACGATCTAGGTTAACTAGAGGGCCCTTGGATGATGTAGGTTAACTAACCAGTTCTTGAACGATCTATGTTCCCTAGCGGGCACTTGGACTATGTAGGTTAACTAGCGGACACTTGGATGATCTAGGTTAACTAGCGGGTACTTGGACTATGTAGGTTAACTAGCGGGCCCTTGGGCTATGTAGATTAACTAGCAGCACTTGGACTATCTACGTTAACTAGCGGGCCCTTGGACTACGTAGGTTCCCTAGCGGGCACTTGGACTATGTATGTTAACTAGCGGGCCCTTGGACTACTTAGGTTAACTAGCGGACACTTGCACTATGTAGGTTCCCTATGGGGCACTTGGACTATGTAGGTTAACTAGCGGGCATTTGGACTATGTATTTTAACTAGCGGGCCCTTAGACTACTTAGGTTAACTAGCGGACACTTGCACTATGTAGGTTCCCTATGGGGCACTTGGACTATGTCGGTTCCCTATCGGGCACTTGCACTATGTAGGTTAACTAGGTGGCACTAGGACAATGTAGGTTACCTAGCGGGCCCTTGGACTATGTAGGTTACCTAGGGGGAACCTAGACTATGTAGGTTAACTAGTGGGCACTTGGACTATCTAGGTTACCTAGCAGGCACTTGGACTATGTAGGTTAACTAGCGGGCACTTGGACTATCTAGGTTACCTAGCGGGCACATGGACTATGTACGATCTCTAGCGAACACTTGGACTATCTACGTTACCTAGTGGGCACTTGGACTAAGTATGTTACCTAGCGGGCACTTGGACTATGTACGTTTCCTAGCGGGTACTTGGACTAGATAGGTTCCCTAGCGGGCACTTGGACTATCTAGGTTAACTAGCGGGCATTTGGACTATCTAGGTTAACTAGCGAGCACTTGGACTATCTAGGTTAACTAGCGGGCATTTGGACTATTAGGGCACCTAGCGGGCATTTGGACTATATTGGTTACCTAGCGGGAACTTGAACTATGTAGGTTAACGAACAGGCACTTGGACTATGTAGGTAACCTAGTGGTCACTTGAAATGTCTAGGTTACCAAGAGGGCACTTGGCCTATGTAGGTTAAATAGCGGGCACTTCGACTATCTAGGTTAACTAGCGGGCCCTTGGACAATGTAGGTTAACTAGCGGGCCCTTGCACTATGTAGGTTAACTAGCGGGCCCATGGATTATGTAGGTTTACTAGCAGGCACTTGAACTATCTAGGTTAACTAGCGGGCATTTGCACTATGTAGGTTACCTAGCGGGCACTTGGACTATCTAGGTTACCTAGCAGGCACTTTGACTATCTAGGTTAACTAACGGTCACTTGGACTATGTAGGTTGCCTAGCGGGCACTTGGATCATGTAGGTTCCCTATGGGGCACTTGGACTATGTAAGTTAACTAGCGGGCACTTGGACTGTCAAGGTTACCTAGTGGGCACTTGGATTATCTAGGTTAACGAACGGGCACTTGGACTATGTAGGTTACCTAGCCGCCACTTGGACTATCTAGGTTAGCTAACAGGCACTTGGACTATCTAGATGTTCTAACGGGCACTTGTACTATCTAGGTTACCTAGCTGGCACTTGGACTATGTAGGTCAACTAGCGGTCCCTTGGACTATCTAGGTTAGCTAAGGGGCACTTTGATTATGTAGGTTAACTAGCGAGCACTTGGAATATGTACGTTAAGTAGCGGACACTTACACTATGAAGGTTAACTAGCGGGCCCATGGACTATGTAGGTTTACTAGCGTGCTCTTGGACTATCTAGATTCCCTAAAGGGCACTTGGACTATCTAGGTTACCGAACGGGCACTTAGACTATCTAGGTTACCTAGCGGGCACTTGGACTATGTAGGCTAACTAGGGGGCCCTTGGACGATCTAGGTAACCTAGCGGGTACTTGAACTCTCGGTGTTATCTAGCGGGCACTTGCAGTATCTAGGTTACCTAGCGGGCACTTAGACTATGTACGTTCCCTAGCGGGCACTTGGGCTATCTATGTTAACGAGCGGGCACTTGGAATATGTAGGTTAACTAGCGGACACTTGCACTATCTAGGTTACCTAGCAGGCACTTGGACTATCTAGGTTACCGAACGGGCACTTAGACTATCTAGGTTACCTAGCGGGCACTAGGACTATGTAGGCTAACTAGGGGGCCCTTGGACGATCTAGGTAACCTAGCGGGTACTTGAACTATCTAGGTTAACTAGCGGGAACATGGACTATCTAGGTTAACTAGCGTGCACTTGGACTATGTAGGTTCCTTAGCGGGCACTTGGACTATCTAGGTTGCCTAGCAGGCACTTGGACGATATAGGTTAACTAGCGTGCCCTTGGAATATCTAGGTTACATAGCGGGCACTTGGTATATAGGTTAACTACCGGGCACTTAGGCTATGTAGATTAACTAGAGGACACTTGGACTATCTAGGTTTACTAGTGGGCCCTTGGACTATGTAGGTTAACTAGCGGGCACTTGGAAAATCTAGGTTAACTAGCGGGCACTTGGATGATCTAGGTTAACGAACGGTCACTTGGACTATGCAGGTAACCTAGCGGGCACTTGGACTGTCTAGGTTACATAGTGGGCACTTGGACTGTCTAGGTTGCCTGGCGGGCACTTGGACTATCTAGGTTAGGTAACGGGCACTAGAACTATCTAGGTTACCTAGCGGGCACTTGGACTATGTACGTCCCCAAGTGGGCACGTGGACTATCTAGGTTAACTAGCGGGCACATGGACTATCTAGGTTACCTAGCGGGCACTTGGACTATGTAGGTTAACTAGCGGGCACTTGGACTATGTAAGTTAACTACCGGGCACTTGGACTATGTATGTTAACCTGCGGGCCCTTGGACTACTTAGGTTAACTAGCGGACACTTGCACTATGTAGGTTCCCTATCGGGCCCTTGGACTATGTAGGTTAACTAGCGGGCAATTGGACTATGTAGGTTACCTAGCGGGCACTTGGACTATGTATGTTCCCTATAGGGCACTTGGAGAATGTAGGTTAAGTAGGGGGCACTAGGACAATGTAGGTTACCTAGCGGGCCCTTGGACTATCTAGGTTACCTAGGGGGAACCTGGACTATGTAGGTTAACTAGCGGGCACTTGGACTATCTAGGTTACCTAGCGGGCACTTGGACTATGTACGTTCTCTAGCGGGCCGTTGGACTATCTACGTTACCTAGCGGGCACTTGGACTAAATACGTTACCTAGCGGGCACTTGGACTATGTACGTTTCCTAGCGGGTACTTGGACTAGATAGGTTCCCTAGCGGGCACTTGGACTATCTAGGTTAACTAGCAGGCACTTGGACTATCTAGGTTAACTAGCGAGCACTTGGACTATCTAGGTTAACTAACGGGCATTTGGACTATTAGGGCTCCTAGCGGGCATTTGTACTATATTGGTTACCTAGCGGGAACTTGGACTATGTAGGTTAACGAACGGGCACTTGGACTATGTAGGTAACCTAGTTGTCACTTGAACTCTCTAGGTTACCTAGCGGGCACTTGGACAATGTAGGTTAACTAGCGGGCACTTGGACTATCTAGGTTAACTAGCGGGCCCTTGGACAATGTAGGTTAACTAGCGGGCCCTTGCACTATGTAGGTTAACTAGCGGGCCCATGGATTATGTAGGTTTACTAGCAGGCACTTGGACTATCTAGGTTAACTAGCGGGCACTTGGACTATGTAGTTTCCCAGCGGGCATTTGGACTATTTAGGTTACCTAGCGGGCACTTGGACCATGTAAGTTACCTAGCGGGCACTTGGACTATCTAGGTTACCTAGAAGGCACTTTGACTATCTAGGTTAACTAACGGTCACTTGGACTATGTAGGTTGCCTAGCGGGCACTTGGATTATGTAGGTGCCCTATGGGGCACTTGGACTATGTAGGTTAACTAGCGGGCACTTGGACTGTAGGTTAACTAGCGGGCCCTTGGACTGTTACCTAGTGGGCACATGGATTATCTAGGTTAACGAACGGGCACTTGGACTATGTAGGTTACCTAGCCGCCACTTGGACTATCTAGGTTAGCTAACAGGCACTTGGACTATCTAGGTTCTCTAGCGGGCACTTGTACTACCTAGGTTACCTAGCTGGCACTTGGACTATGTAGGTCAACTAGCGGGCCCTTGGACTATCTAGGTTAGCTAACGGGCACTTTGATTATGTAGGTTAACTAGCGAGCACTTGGAATATGTACGTTAAGTAGCGGACACTTGCACTATGAAGGTTAACTAGCGGGCCCATGGACTATGTAGGTTTACAAGCGGGCCCTTGGACTATCTAGATTCCCTAAAGGGCACTTGGACTATCTAGGTTACCGAACGGGCACTTAGACTATCTAGGTTACTTAGCGGGCACTTGGACTATGTAGGCTAACTAGGGGGCCCTTGAATGATCTAGGTAACCTAGCGGGTACTTGAACTCTCGGGGTTAACTAGCGGGCACTTGCAGTATCTAGGCTACCTAGCGGGCACTTGGACTATGTAAGTTCCCTAGCGGGCACTTGGGCTATCTATGTTAATGAGCGGGCACTTGGAATTTGTAGGTTAACTAGCGGACACTTGCACTATCTAGGTTACCTAGCAGGCACTTGGACTATCTAGGTTACCGAACGGGCACTTGGACTATCTAGGTTACCTAGCGGGCACTTGGACTATGTAGGCTAACTAAGGGGCCCTTGGACGATCTAGGTTACCTAGCGGGTACTTGAACTATCTAGGTTAACTAGCAGGCACATGGACTATCTAGGTTAACTAGCGTGCACTTGGACTATGTAGGTTCCTTAGCGGGCACTTGGACTATCTAGGTTGCCTAGCGGGCACTTGGACGATATAGGTTAACTAGCGTGCCTTTGGAATATCTAGGTTCCGTAGCGGGCACTTGTTATATAGGTTAACTAGCGGGCACTTAGACTATGTAGATTAACTAGAGGACACTTGGACTATCTAGGTTAACTAGTGGGCCCTTGGACTATGTAGGTTAACTAGCGGGCACTTGGAAAATCTAGGTTAACTAGCGGGCACTTGGACGATCTAGGTTAACTAACTGTCACTTGGACTATGCAGGTAACCTAGCGGGCACTTGGACTGTCTAGGTTGCCTGGCGGGCACTTGGACTATCTAGGTTAGGTAATGGGCACTAGAACTATCTAGGTTACCTAGCGGGCACTTGGACTATGTACGTCCCCTATTGGGCACGTGGACTATCTAGGTTAACTAGCGGGCACATGGACTATCTAGGTTACCTAGCGGGCACTTGAACTATGTAGGTTAACTAGCGGACACTTGCACGATCTAGGTTAACTAGCGGGCCCTTGCACTATGTAGGTTAACTAGCGGGCCCATGGATTATGTAGGTTTACTAGCAGGCACTTGAGCTATCTAGGTTAACTAGCGGGCACTTGGACTATGTAGTTTCCCGAGCAGGCATTTGGACTATTTAGGTTGCCAAGCGGGAACTTGGACTATGTAGGTTACCTAGCGAGCACTTGGACTATGTAGGTTCCCTAGCGGGCACTAGGATTATGTAGGTTCCCTTTAGGGCACGTGGATTATGTAGGTTAACTAGTGGGCACTTGGACTATCTAGGTTAACTAGCGAGCCCTTGGACGATGTAGGTTAACTAGCGGGCCCTTGGACGATCTAGGTTAACTAGCGGGTACTTGGACTATGTAGGTTATCTAGCGGGCCCTTGGACTATGTAGATTAACTAGCGGCACTTGGACTATCTACGTTAACTAGCGGGCCCTTGGACTATGTAGATTCCCTAGAAGGCACTTGGACTATGTATGTTCCAGAGCGGGCACTTGGACTATGTAGGTTCCCTAGCACGCACTTGGACTATGTAGGTTCCCTAGCGCGCACTTGGACTATGTAGGTTAACTAGCGGACACTTGGACGATCTAGGTTAACTAGCGGGTACTTTGACTATGTAGGTTAACTAGTGGGCCCTTGGACTATGTAGATTAAATAGCAGCACTTGGACTATCTACGTAAACTAGCTGCCCTTGGACTATGTAGATTCCCTAGCGGGCACTTGGACTACGTAGGTTCCCTAGCGGGCACTTGGACTATGAATGTTCCCTACGGACACTTGAACTATGTATGTTAAATACAGGGCACTTGGACTATATATGTTAACTAGCGGGCCCTTGGACTACTTAGGTTAACTAGCGGACACTTGCACTATGTAGGTTCCCTATCGGGCACTTGGACTATGGAGGTTAACTAGCGGGCATTTGGACTATGTAGGTTACCTAGCGGGCACTTGGACTATGTAGGTTCCCTATCGGACACATGGAGAATGTAGGTTAACTATTGGGCACAAGGACATTGTAGGTTACCTAGCGGGCCCTTGAACTATCTAGGTTACCTAGGGGGGTCTGGACTATGTAGGTTAACTAGTGGGCACTTGGACTATCTAGGTTACCTAGCAGGCACTTGGACTATGTAGGTTAACTAGAAGGCAATTGGACTATCTAGGTTACCTAGCGGGCACTTGGACTATGTACGTTCCCTAGCGGGGACTAGGACTATCTAAGTTACCTAGCGGGCACTTGGACTATGTATGTTTCCTAACGTGTACTTGGACTAGATAGGTTCCCTAGCGGACACTTGGACTATCTAGGTTAACTAGCGGGCATTTGGACTATTAGGGCCCCTGGCGGGCAGTTGGACTATATTGGTTACCTAGCGGGCACTTGGACTATGTAGGTTAACGAACGGGCACTTGGACTATGTAGGTAACCTAGTGGTCACTTGAACTGTCTAGGTTCCCTAGCGGGCACTTGGACTATCTAGGTTAACTAGCGGGCACTTGGACTATCTAGGTTAACTAGCGGGCCCTTGGACGATGTAGGTTAACTAGCGTGCCCTTGCACTATGTAGGTTAACTAGCGGGCCCATGGATTATGTAGGTTTACTAGCAGGCACTTGGACTATCTAGGTTAACTAGCGGGCACTTGGACTATGTAGTTTCCCTAGCGGGCATTTGGACTATTTAGGTTACCTAGCGGGCACTTGGACTATGTAGGTTGCCTAGCGGGCACTTGGATTATGTAGGTTCCCTATCGGGCACTTGGACTATGTAGGTTAACTAACGGGCACTTGGACTATGTAGGTTGCCTAGCGGGCACTTGGATTATGTAGGTTCCCTATCGGGCACTTGGACTATGTAGGTTAACTAGCGGGCACTTGGATTGTCAAGGTTACCTAGTGGGCACTTGTATTATCTAGGTTAACGAACGGGCACTTGGACTATGTAGGTTCCTTATCGGGCACTTGGACTATGTAGGTTAACTAGCGGGCACTTGGATTTTCAAGGTTACCTAGTGGGCACTTGGATTATCTAAGTTAATGAACGGGCACTTGGACTATGTAGGTTACCTAGCCGCCACTTGGACTATCTAGGTTAGCTAAGAGGCACTTGGACTATCTAGGTTCTATAGCGGGCACTTGTACCATCTATGTTACCTAGCTGGCACTTGGACTATGTAGGTAAACTAGCGGGCCCTTGGACTATCTAGGTTAGCTAACGGGAACTTAGATTATGTAGGTTAACTAGCGAGCACTTGGAATATGTACGTTAAGTAGCGGACACTTGCAATATGAAGGTTAACTAGCGGGCCCTTGGACTATGTAGATTAACTAGCAGCACTTGGACTATCTACGTAAACTAGCGGGTCTTGGACTATGTAGATTCCCTAGCGGGCACTTGGACTACGTAGGTTCCCGAGCGGGCACTTGGACTATGTTGGTTCCCTAGCGGGCACTTGGACTATGAATGTTCCCTACGGACACTTGAACTATGTAAGTTAAATACTGGGCACTTGGACTATGTATGTTAACTAGCGGGCCCTTGGACTACTTAGGTTAACTAGCGGACCCTTGCAATATGTAGGTTCCCTATCGGCCACTTGGACTATGGAGGTTAACTAGCGGGCATTTGGACTATGTAGGTTACCTAGCGGGCACTTGGACTATGTCGGTTCCCTATCGGGCACTTGGAGAATGTAGGTTAACTAGGGGGCACTAGGACAATGTAGGTTGCCTAGCGGGCCCTTGAACTATCTAGGTTACCTAGGCGAAACCTGGACTATGTAGGTTAACTAGTGGGCACTTGGACAATCTAGGTTACCTAGCAGGCACTTGGACTATGTAGGTTAACTAGCGTGCACTTGGACTATCTAGGTTACTTAGCGGGCACTTGGACTATGTACGTTCCCTAGCGGGCACTTGGACTATCTACGTTACCTAGCGGGCACTTGGACTATGTACGTTACCTAGCGGGCACTTGGACTATGTATGTTTCCTAGCGGATACTTGGACTAGATAGGTTCCCTAGCGGGCACTTGGTCTATCTAGGTTAACTAGCGGGAAATTGGACTATCTAAGTTAACTAGCGAGCACTTGGACTATCTAAGTTAACTAGCGGGCATTTGGACTATTAGGGCCCCTGGCGGGTATTTGGATTATATTGGTTACATAGCGGGCACATGGTCTAGGTAGGTTAACGAACGGGCACTTGGACTATATAGGTAACCTAGTGGTCACTTGAACTGTCTAGGTTACCTAGCAGGCACTTGGACTATGTAGGTTAACTAGCGGGGACTTAGATTATCTAGGTTAACTAGCGGGCCCTTGGACGATGTAGGTTAACTAGTGGGCCCATGGATTATGTAGGTTTACTAGCAGGCACTTGGACTATCTAGGTTAACTAGCGGGCACTTGGACTATTTAGGTTACCTAGCGGGCACTTGGACTATGTAGGTTAACTAACGGGCACTTGGACTATGTAGGTTGCCTAGCGTGTACTTGGATTATGTAGGTTCCCTATCGGGCACTTGAACTATGTAGGTTAACTAGCGGGCACTTGGATTGTCAAGGTTACCTAGTGGGCACTTGGATTATCTAGGTTAACGAACGGGCACTTGGACTATGTAGGTTACCTAGCCGCCACTTGGACTATCTAGGTTAGCTAACCGGAACTTGGACTATTTAGGTTCCCGAGCGGGCACTTGTACAATCTAGGATACCTAGCTGGCACTTGCACTATGTAGGTCAACTAGCGGGCCCTTGGACTATCTAGGTTAGCTAACGGGCACTTAGATAATGTAAGTTAACTAGCGAGCACTTTGAATATGTACGTTAAGTAGCGGACACTTGCAATATGAAGGTTAACTAGCGGGCCAATGGACTATGTAGGTTTACTAGCGGGCCCTTGGACTATCTACATTCCCTAAAGGGCACTTGGACTATCTAGGTTACCGAACGGGCATTCTACTATCTAGGTTACCTAGCGGGCACTTGGACTATGTAGGCTAACTAGGGGGCCCTTGGACGATCTAGGTTACCTAGCGGGTACTTGAACTATCTAGATTAACTAGCGCGCAATTGCACTATCTAGGTTACCTAGCGGGCACTTGGACTATGTACGTTCCCTAGCGGGCACTTGGGCTATCTATGTTAACTAGCGGGCACTTGGAATATGTAGGTTAACTACCGGACACTTGCACTATGTAGGTTACCTAGCAGGCACTTGGACTATCTAGGTTAACTAGCGGGCACTTGGACTATCTAGGTTAACTAGCGTGCACTTGGACTATGTAGGTTCCTTAGCGGGCACTTGGACTATCTAGGTTGCCTAGCGGGCACTTGGACGATATAGGTTAACTAGCGTGCCCTTGGAATATCTAGGTTATGTAGCGGACACTTGGTATATAGGTTAACTAGCGGGCACTTGGACTACGTAGATTAACTAGAGGACACATGGACTATCTAGGTTAACTAGTGGGCCCTTGGACTATGTAGGTTAACTAGCGGGCACTTGGACAATCTAGGTTAACTAGCGGGCACTTGTATGATCTAGGTTAACTAGCGGGCACTTGGACTATCTAAGTTAACAAGTGAGCCCTTGGACTATGCAGGTTAACTAGCGGGCACTTGGACTATATAGGTTACCTAGCGGGCACATGGACTATGTAGGTTACCTAGTGGGCACTTGGACTATCTAGGTTAACGAACGGGCACCTGGAATATGTAGGTAACCTAGCGGGCACTTGGACTGTCTAGGTTACCTAACCGGCAATTGGACTTCTAGGTTAACGAACGGGCTCTTGGGCCATGTAGGTTGCCTAGCGGGCACTTGGACTATCTAGGTTAGGTAACGGGCACTAGGAGTATCTAGGTTACCAAGCGGGAACTTGGACAATGTAAGTTACCTAGCGGGCACTTGGACTATCTAGGTTACCTAATGGGCACTTTGACTATCTAGGTTACATAGCAGGCACTTGGACTATGTAGGTTAACTAGCGAGCACTTGGATTCTAGGTTTCCTAGCGGGCACTTGGGCTATCTAGGTTACCTAGCGGGCCCTTGGACTATGTAGGTTTCCTAGCGGGCACTTGGACTATCTAGGTTAACGAACGGGTACTTGGACTATGTAGATAACCTAGGGGGCACTTGGACTATCTAGGTTATCGAACGGGCACTTGGACTATGTAGGTTACCAAGCGGGCACTTGGACTATGTAGGATCCCTATCGGACATTTGGACTACTTAGGTTACCTAGCGGGCACTTGTACAAATTAGGTTAACTAGCGGGCACTTGGACTATCTAGGTCAACTAGTGGGCCCTTGTACTATGTAGGTTAATAAGCGAGCACTTGGACTATCTAGGTTAACTAGCGGACCTTGGATTATGTAGGTTAACTAGCGGGCCCTTGGAATATGTAGGTTAACTAGCGGCCACTTGGACAATCTATGTTAACTAGAGGGCACTTGCATTATCTAGGTTAACTAGCATGCACTTTCACTATCTAGGTTACCTAGCTTGCACTTGGATGATCAATTTTAACTAGAGGGCACTTTGACTATCTAGGTCAGCTAACGGGCACATGGACTAAGTATGTCCCCTAGTGGGCACTTGGACTATCTAGGTAAACTAACGGGCACTAGGACTATCTAGGTTAACTAGCTGGCACTTGGATTATCTAGGTTACCCAGCGGGCACTTGGACTATGTAGGTCAACTAGCTGGCCCTTGGACTATCTAGGTTAACTAACTGGCACGTGGACTATGTAGGTTAACTTGCGGGCACTTGGACGATCTAGGTTAACTAGCGGGCACTTGGATGATATAGGTTAACTAGCGGGCACTTGGATTATCTAGGTTAGCTAGCGGGCTCTTGCACTATGTAGGTTAACTAGCGGGCCCATTGACTATGTTGGTAAACTAGCGGGCACTTGGACGATCTAGGTTAACTAGCGGGCACTTGGATTATCTAGGTTACCTAGCGGGCACTTGGACTATGTAGGTTCCCTAGTGGGCATTTGGACTATATAGATAACCTAGCGGGCACTTAGACTTTGTAGGTTACCTAGCGGGCACTTGGACTATCTAGGTTACCTAGCTGGCACTTGAACTATCTACGTTGCCTAGCGGGTTCTTGGAGTATGTAGGTTACCTAGCGGGCTGTTGGAGTATCTAGGTTACCTAGCAGGCATTGGACTATCTAGGTTAACTAACAGGCACTTGGACTATGTAGGTTGCTTAGCGGGCCCTTGGACTATGTAAGTTCCCTATCGGGCACTTGGAATAGGTAGGTTCCCTAGCGGGCACTTGGTCTATCTAGGTTAACTAGCGGGCACGTGGACTATCTAGGTTAACTAGCGAGCACTTGGACTATCTAGGATAACTAGCGGGCACTTGGACAATTAGGGTCCCTAGCGGGCGTTTGCACTATATAGGTTACCTAGCGGGCACTTCGATTATGTAGGTTAACGAACAGGCACTTGGACTATGTAGGTAACCTAGTGGTCACTTGAACTGTCTAGGTTACCTAGCGGGCACTTCGACTATGTAGGTTAACTAGCGGGCACTTGGACTATCTAGGTTAACTAGCGGGCCCTTGGACGATGTAGGTTAACTAGCGGGCATTTGGACTATGTAGGTTAACTAGCGGCCCCTTGGACGATCTAGGTAAACTAGCAGGTACTTGGACTATGTAGGTTAACTAGCGGGCCTTTGGACTATGTAGATTAACTAGCGGCACTTGGACTATCTACGTTAACTAGCGGGCGTTTGGACTATGTAGATTCCCTAGCGAGCACTTGGACTATGTATGTTCCAGAGCGGGCACTTGGACTATGTAGGTTCCCTAGCAGGCACTTGGACTATGTAGGTTCCAGAGCAGGCACTTGGACTATCTAGGTTCCCTAGCGGGCACTTGGACTATGTAGCTTAACTAGCGGGCACTTGGACTATGTAGGTTATCTAGAGGACACTTGGACGATCTAGGTTAACTAGTGGGCACTTGGACGATATAGGTTAACTAGCGGGCGCTTGGATTATCTAGGTTACCTAGCGGGCACTTGGTCTATGTAGGTTCCCTAGCGGGCATTTGGACTATATAGATAACCTAGCGGGCACTTAGATTTTGTAGGTTACCTAGCGAGCACTTGGACTATCTAGGTTACCTAGCTGGCACTTGAACTATCTACGTTGCCTAGCGGGTTCTTGGAGTATGTAGGTTACCTAGCGGGCTGTTGGACTATCTAGGTTACCTAGCAGGCATTGGACTATCTAGGTTAACTAACAGGCACTTGGACTATGTAGGTTGCCTAGCGGGCCCTTGGACTATGTAAGTTCCCTATCGGGCACTTGGACTAGGTAGGTTCCTTAGCGGGCACTTGGTCTATCTAGGTTAACTAGCGGGCACGTGGACTATCTAGGTTAACTAGCGAGCACTTGGACTATCTAGGATAACTAGCGGGAACTTGGACTATTAGGGTCCCTAGTGGGCGTTTTCATTATATAGTTTACCTAGCGGGCACTTGGATTATGTAGGTTAACGAACAGGCACTTGGACTATGTAGGTAACCTAGTGATCACTTGAACTGTCTAGGTTACCTAGCGGGCACTTGGACTATGTAGGTTAACTAGCGGGACCTTGGACGATGTAGGCTAACTAGCGGGCATTTGGACTATGTAGGTTAACTAGCGGGCCCTTGGACTATGTAGGTTAACTAGCGTGCACTTGGACGATCTAGGTAAACTAGCAGGTACTTGGACTATGTAGGTTAACTAGCGGGCCTTTGGACTATGTAGATTAACTAGCAGCACTTGGACTATCTACGTTAACTAGCGGGCCCTTGTACTATGTAGATTCCCGAGAGGGCACTTGGACTAAATATGTTCCAGAGCGGGCACTTCGACTATGTAGGCTCCCTAGCAGGCACTTGAACTATGTAGGTTCCAGAGCAGGCACTTGGACTATCTAGGTTCCCTAGCGGGCACTTGGACTATGTAGCTTAACTAGAGGGCACTTGGACTATGTAGGTTAACTAGAGGACACTTGGACGATCTAGGTTAACTAGCGGGCACTTGGATTATCTAGGTTACCTAGCGGGCACTTGGACTATGTAAGTTCCCTAGCGATCATTTGAACTATATAGATAACCTAGCGGGCACTTAGACTTTGTAGTTTACCTAGCGGGCACTTGGACTATCTTGGTTACCTAACGGGCACTTGGACTATGTAGGTTCCCTAGCGGGCCCTTGGACTATGTAAGTTCCCTAGCGGGCACTTGGACTATGTGGGTTTCCTGGCGGGCATTTGTACTATCTAGGTTACGTAATGGGCACTTGGACTAAGTAGGTTCCCTAGTGGACACTTGCATTATGTAGGTTACCTAGCGGGCCCTTGGACTATCTAGCTTACCTAGCGGGCATTTGGACTATGTAGGCCCCCTAGCGGGCATTTGGACTATATAGATTAATTGGTGGGCACTTAGACTTTGTAGGTTCCCTATTGGGCACTTGGACTATGTATGTTCCCTAGCGGACACTTGGACTATGTATGTTCCCTACGGACACTTGAACTCTGTAAGTTAACTACCGGGCACTTGGACTATGTATGTTAACCTGCGGGCCCTTGGACTACTTAGGTTAACTAGCGGACACTTGCACTATGTAGGTTACCTAGCGGGCACTTGAACTATCTAGGTTAACTAGGGGGCGCTTGGACTATGTACGTTAACTAGCGGACACTTGCACTATGTAGGTTACCTAGCGGGCACTTGGACTATGTAGGTTAACTAGCAGGCCCTTCGACTATCTAGGTTACCTAGCAGGCACTTGGACTATGTAGGTTAACTAGCGGGCACTTGCACTCTCTAGGTTACCTAGCGGGCACTAGGACTATCTCTGTTAACTAGCGGGCACTTGGACTATGTAGTTTGCCTAGCAGACACTTGCACTATGTAGGTTACCTAGCGGGCACTTGGACTATGTAGGTTAACTAGATGACACGTGGACGATCTAGGTTAACTAGTGGGCCCTTGGACGATGTAGGTTAACTAGCCAGTACTTGAACGATCTAGGTTAACTAGCGGGCACTTGGACGATCTAGGTTAACCAGGGGGCACTTGGACTATCAAAGTTAACAAGCGAGCCCTTGGACTATGTAGGTTGACTAGCGGGCCCTTGGACTATCTAGGTTAACTAGATAGCACTTGGACTATATAGATTCCCTAGCGGGCACTTGCACTATCTAGGTTAACGAACGGGCAATTGGACTATGCAGGTAATCTAGCGGGCACTTGGACTGTCTAGGTTACATAGCGGGCACTTGGACTGTCTAGTTTACATAGCGGGCACTTGGACTTCTAGGTTAACGAACGGTCCCTTGGACTATGTAGGTTGCCTAGCGGGCACTTGGACTATCTAGGTTAGGTAACGGGCACTAGAACTATCTAGGTTACCTAGTGGGCACTTGGGCTATGTACGTCCCCTAGTGGGCACTTGTATTATCTAGGTTAACTAGCGGGCACTTGGACTATGTAGGTTAACTAGCTGACACTTGCACGATCTAGGTTAACAAGCGGGCCCTTGCACTATGTAGGTTAACTAGCGGGCCCATGGATTATGTAGGTTTACTAGCAGGCACTTGGACTATCTAGGTTAACTAGCGGGCACTTGGACTATGTAGTTTCCCTAACTGGCATTTGGACTATTTAGGTTACCAAGCGGGCACTTGGACTATGTAGGTTACCTAGCGAGCACTTGGCCTATGTAGGTTCCCTAGCGGGCACTTGGATAATGTAGGTTCCCTTTAGGGCACTTGGACTATGTAGGTTAACTAGCGGGAACTTGGAAGATCTAGGTTAACTAGCGGGCACTTGGACGATATAGGTTAACTAGCGGGCACTTGGATTATCTAGGTTACCTAGCGGGCACTTGTACTATGTAGGTTCCCTAGCGGGCATTTGGACTATATAGATAACCTAGCGGGCACTTAGACTTCATAGGTTACCTAGCGGGCACTTGGACTATCTAGGTTACCTAGCTGGCACTTCAACTATCTACGTTGCCTAGTGGGTTCTTGGAGTATGTAGGTTACCTACCGGGCTGTTGGACTATCTAGGTTACCTAGCGGGCACTTGGACTATCTAGGCTAATTAGCGGGCACTTGGACTATCTAGGTTACCTAGCGGGCACTTGGACTATGTACCTTCCCTAGCGGGCACTTGGACAATCTATGTTAACTAGCGGGCACTTGGACTATGTAGGTTACCTAGCAGACACTTGCACTATGTAGGTTATCTAGCATGGACTTGGATTATGTAGGTTAACTAGAGGACACTTGGACGATCTAGGTTAACTAGAGGGCCCTTAGATGATGTAGGTTAACTAGCCAGTACTTGAACGATCTAGGTTAACTAGCGGGCACTTGGACGATCTAGTTTAACTAAGGGGCACTTGGACTATCAAAGTTAACAAGTGAGCCCTTGGACTATGTAGGATAACTAGCGGTCCCTTGGACATTCTAGATTACCTAGATAGCACTTGGACTATATAGGTTCCCTAGCGGGCACTTGCACTATCTAGGTTAACGAACGGGCACTTGGACTATGCAGGTAACCTAACGGGCACTAGGACTGTTTAGGTTACATAGCGGGCACTTGGATTGTCTAGGTTACATAGCGGGCACTTGGACTTCTAGGTTAACGAACGGGCACTTGGAATATGTAGGTTGCCTAGCTGGCACTTGGGCTATCTAGGTTAGGTAACGGGCACTAGAACTATCTAGGTTACCTAGTGGGCACTTGGACTATGTACGTCCCCTATTGAGCACTTGGACTATCTAGGTTAACTAGCGGCCACTTGGACTATCTAGGTTACCTAGCGGACACTTGGACTATGTAAGTTAACTAGCGGACACTTGCACAATCTAGGTTAACTAGCGGGCCCATGGGTTATGTAGGTTTACTAGCAGGCACTTGGACTATCTAGGTTAACTAGCGGGCACTTGGACTATGTAGTTTCCCAAGCGAGCATTTGGACTATTTAGGTTAACAAGCGGGCATTGGACTATGTAGGTTACCTAGCGAGCACTTGGACTATGTAGGTTCCCTAGCTGGCACTTGGATTATATAGGTTCCCTTTAGGGCACTTGGATTATGTAGGTTAACTAGCGGGCACTTGGACTATCTAAGTTAACTAGCGGGCCCTTGGACGATGTAGGTTAACTAGCGGGCCCTTGGACGATCTAGGTTAACTAGCGAGTACGTGAACTATGTAGGTTAACTAGCGGGCCCTTGGACTATGTAGATTAACTAGCCGCACTTGGACTATCTAAGTTAACTAGCGGGCCCTTTGACTATGTAGATTCCCTAGCGGGCACTTGGACTATGTATGTTCCAGAGCGGGCACTTGGACTATGTAGGTTCCCTAGCAGGCACTTGGACTATGTAGGTTCCCTAGCGGGCACTTGGACTATGTAGGTTAACTAGCGGACACTTGGACGATCTAGGTTAACTAGCGGGTACTTGGACTATGTAGGTTAACTAGCGGGCCCTTGGACTATGTAGATTCCCTAGCGGGCACTTGGACTACATAGGTTCCCTAGCGGGCACTTGGACTATGTAGGTTCCCTAGCGGGCACTTGGACTATGTAAGTTAACTACCAGGCACTTGGACTATGTATGTTAACCTGGCGGGCCCTTGGACTACTTAGGTTAACTAGCGGACACTTGCACTATGTAGGTTCCCTATCGGGCCCTTGGACTATGTAGGTTAACTAGCGGTCAATTGGACTATGTAGGTTACCTAGCGGGCACTTGGACTATGTATGTTCCCTATCGGGCACTTGGAGAATGTAGGTTAACTAGGGGGCACTAGGACAATGTAGGTTACCTAGCGGGCCCTTGGACTATCTAGGTTACCTAGGGGGAACCTGGACTATGTAGGTTAACTAGCGGCACTTGGACTATCTAGGTTTCCTAGCGGGCACTTGGACTATGTACGTTCTCTAGCGGGCACTTGGACTATCTACGTTACCTAGCGGGCACTTGGACTAAGTACGTTACCTAGTGGGCACTTGGACTATGTACGTTTCCTAGCGGGTACTTGGACTAGATAGGTTCCCTAGCGGGCACTTGGACTATCTAGGTTAACTAGCAGGCACTTGGACTATCTAGGTTAACTAGCGAGCACTTGGACTATCTAGGTTAACTAGCGGGCATTTGGACTATTAGGGCCCTAACGGGCATTTGTACTATATTGGTTACCTAGCGGGAACTTGGACTATGTAGGTTAACGAACGGGCACTTGGACTATGTAGGTAACCTAGTTGTCACTTGAACTCTCTAGGTTACCTAGTGGGCACTTGTACTATGTAGGTTAACTAGCGGGCACTTGGACTATATAGGTTAACTAGCGGGCCCTTGGACAATGTAGGTTAACTAGCGGGCCTTTGCACTATGTAGGTTAACTAGCGTGCCCATGGATTATGTAGGTTTACTAGCAGGCACTTGGACTATCTAGGTTAACTAGTGGGCACTTGGACTATGTAGTTTCCCTAGCGGGCATTTGGACTATTTAGGTTACCTAGCGGGCACTTGGACCATGTAGGTTACCTAGCGGGCACTTGGACTATCTAGGTTACCTAGAAGGCACTTTGACTATCTAGGTTAACTAACGGTCACTTGGACTATGTAGGTTGCCTAGCGGGCACTTGGATTATGTAGGTTCCCTATGGGGCCCTTGGACAATGTAGGTTAACTAGCGGGCCCTTGCACTATGTAGGTTAACTAGCGTGCCCATGGATTATGTAGGTTTACTAGCAGGCACTTGGACTATCTAGGTTAACTAGTGGGCACTTGGACTATGTAGTTTCCTAGCGGGCATTTGGACTATTTAGGTTACCTAGCGGGCACTTGGACCATGTAGGTTACCTAGCGGGCACTTGGACTATCTAGGTTACCTAGAAGGCACTTTGACTATCTAGGTTAACTAACGGTCACTTGGACTATGTAGGTTGCCTAGCGGGCACTTGGATTATGTAGGTTCCCTATGGGGCACTTGGACTATGTAGGTTAACTAGCGGGCACTTGGACTGTCAAGGTTACCTAGTGGGCACATGGATTATCTAGGTTAACGAACGGGCACTTGGACTATATAGGTTACCTAGCCGCCACTAGGACTATCTAGGTTAGCTAAGAGGCACTTGGACTATCTAGGTTCTCTAGCGGGCACTTGTACTATCTAGGTTACCTAGCTGGCACTTGGACTATGTAGGTCAACTAGCGGGCCCTTGGAATATCTAGGTTAGCTAACGGGCACTTTGATTATGTAGGTTAACTAGCGAGCACTTGGAATATGTACGTTAAGTAGCGGACACTTGCACTATGAAGGTTAACTAGCGGGCCCATGGACTATGTAGGTTTACAAGCGGGCCCTTGGACTATCTAGATTCCCTAATGGGCACTTGGACTATCTAGGTTACCGAACGGGCACTTAGACTATCTAGGTTACCTAGAGGGCACTTGGACTATGTAGGCTAACTAGGGGGCCCTTGGACGACCTAGGTAACCTAGCGGGTACTTGAACTCTCGGGGTTAACTAGCGGGCATTTGCAGTATCTAGGTTACCTAGTGGGCACTTGGACTATGTAAGTTCCCTAGCGGGCACTTGGGCTATCTATGTTAATGAGCGGGCACTTGGAATTTGTAGGTTAACTAGCGGACACTTGCACTATCTAGGTTACCTAGCAGGCACTTGGACTATCTAGGTTACCGAACGGGCACTTGGACTATCTAGGTTACCTAGCGGGCACTTGGACTATGTAGGCTAACTAAGGGGCCCTTGGACGATCTAGGTTACCTAGCGGGTACTTGAACTATCTAGGTTAACTAGCAGGCACATGGACTATCTAGGTTAACTAGCGTGCACTTGGACTATGTAGGTTCCTTAGCGGGCACTTGGACTATCTAGGTTGCCTAGCGGGCACTTGGACGATATAGGTTAACTAGCGTGCCTTTGGAATATCTAGGTTCCGTAGCGGGCATTTGGTATATAGGTTAACTAGCGGGCACCTAGACTATGTAGATTAACTAGAGGACACTTGGACTATCTAGGTTAACTAGTGGGCCCTTGGACTATGTAGGTTAACTAGCGGGCACTTGGAAAATCTAGGTTAACTAGCGGGCACTTGGACGATCTAGGTTAACGAACGGTCACTTGGACTATGCAGGTAACCTAGCGGGCAATTGGACTGCCTAGGTTACATAGTGGGCACTTGGACTGTCTAGGTTGCCTGGCGGGCACTTGGACTATCTAGGTTAGGTAACGGGCACTAGAACTATCTAGGTTACCTAGCGGGCACTTGGACTATGTATGTCCCCTAGTGGGCACTTGGACTATCTAGGTTAACTAGCGGACACATGGACTATCTAGGTTACCTATCGGGCACTTGGACTATGTAGGTTAACTAGCGGACACTTGCACGATCTAGGTTAACTAGCGGGCCCTTGCACTATGTAGGTTAACTAGCGGGCCCATGGATTATGTAGGTTTACTAGCAGGCACTTGAGCTATCTAGGTTAACTAGCGGGCACTTGGACTATGTAGTTTCCCGAGCAGGCATTTGGACTATTTAGGTTGCCAAGCGGGAACTTGGACTATGTAGGTTACCTAGCGAGCACTTGGACTATGTAGGTTCCCTAGCGGGCACTAGGATTATGTAGGTTCCCTTTAGGGCACTTGGATTATGTAGGTTAACTAGCGGGCACTTGGACTATCTAGGTTAACTAGCGAGCCCTTGGACGATGTAGGTTAACTAGCGGGCCCTTGGACGATCTAGGTTAACTAGCGGGTACTTGGACTACGTAGGTTAATTAGCGGGCCCTTGGACTATGTAGATTAACTAGCGGCACTTGGACTATCTACGTTAACTAGCGGGCCCTTGGACTATGTAGATTCCCTAGAAGGCACTTGGACTATGTATGTTCCAGAGCGGGCACTTGGACTATGTAGGTTCCCTAGCACGCACTTGGACTATGTAGGTTCCCTAGCGCGCACTTGGACTATTTAGGTTAACTTGCGGACACTTGGACGATCTAGGTTAACTAGCGGGTACATTGACTATGTAGGTTAACTAGTGGGCCCTTGGACTATGTAGATTAACTAGCAGCACTTGGACTATCTACGTAAACTAGCGGGCCCTTGGACTATGTAGATTCCCTAGCGGGCACTTGGACTACGTAGGTTCCCTAGCGGGCACTTGGACTATGAATGTTCCCTATGGACACTTGAACTATGTAAGTTAAATACAGGGCACTTGGACTATGTATGTTAACTAGCGGGCCCTTGGCCTACTTAGGTTAACTAGCGGACACTTGCACTATGTAGGTTCCCTATCGGGCACATGGACTATGGAGGTTAACTAGCGGGCATTTGGACTATGTAGGTTACCTAGCGGGCACTTGGACTATGTAGGTTCCCTATCGGACACATGGAGAATGTAGGTTTACTATTGGGCACAAGGACATTGTAGGTTACCTAGCGGGCCCTTGAACTATCTAGGTTACCTAGGGGGAACCTGGACTATGTAGGTTAACTAGTGGGCACTTGGACTATCTAGGTTACCTAGCAGGCACTTGGACTATGTAGGATAACTAGCGTGCACTTGGACTATCTAGGTTACCTAGCGGGCACTTGGACTATGTACGTTCCCAGCGGGGACTTGGACTATCTACGTTACCTAGCGGGCACTTGGACTAAGTACGTTACCTGGCGGGCACTTGGACTATGTTGTTTCCTAGCGGGTACTTGGACTAGATAGGTTCCCTAGCGGACACTTGGACTATCTAGGTTAACTAGCGGGCATTTGGACTATTAGGGCCCCTGGCGGGCATTTGGACTATATTGGTTACCTAGCGGGCACTTGGACTATGTAGGTTAACGAACGGGCACTTGGACTATGTAGGTAACCTAGTGGTCACTTGAACTGTCTAGGTTACCTAGCGGGCACTTGGACAATCTAGGTTAACTAGCGGGCACTTGGACTATCTAGGTTAACTAGCGGGCACTTGAACTATGTACTTTTCCTAGCGGGCATTTGGACTATTTAGGTTACCTAGCGGGCACTTGGACTATGTAGGTTAACTAACGGGCACTTGGACTATATGGGTTGCCTAACAGGCACTTGGATATTGTAGGTTCCCTATCGGGCACTTGGACTATGTAGGTTAACTAGCGGGCACTTGGATTGTCAAGGTTACCTAGTGGGCACTTGGATTATCTAGGTTAATGAACGGGCACTTGGACTATGTAGGTTACCTAGCCGCCACTTGGACTATCTAGGTTAGCTAACAGGCACTTGGACTATCTAGGTTCTATAGCGGACACTTGTACTATCTATGTTACCTAGCTGGCACTTGGACTATGTAGGTAAACTAGCGGGCCCTTGGACTATCTAGGTTAGCTAACGGGAACTTAGATTATGTAGATTAACTAGCGAGCACTTGGAATACGTACGTTAAGTAGCGGACACTTGCAATATGAAGGTTAACTAGCGGGCCCTTGGACTATGTAGATTAACTAGCAGCACTTGGACTATCTACGTAAACTAGCAGGTCTTGGACTATGTAGATTCCCTAGCGGGCACTTGGACTATGTAGGTTCCCGAGCGGGCACTTGGACTATGTAGGTTCCCTAGCGGGCACTTGGACTATGAATGTTCCCTACGGACACTTGAGCTATGTAAGTTAAATACTGGGCACTTGGACTATGTATGTTAACTAGCGGGCCCTTGGACTACTTAGGTTAACTAGCGGACACTTGCAATATGTAAGTTCCCTATCGGCCACTTGGACTATGGAGGTTAACTAGCGGGCATTTGGACTATGTAGGTTACCTAGCGGGCACTTGGACTATGTCGGTTCCCTATCGGGCACTTGGAGAATGTAGGTTAACTAGGGGGCACTAGGACAATGTAGGTTACCTAGCGGGTCCTTGAACTATCTAGGTTACCTAGGCGGAACCTGGACTATGTAGGTTAACTAGTGGGCACTTGGACTATCTAGGTTACCTAGCGGGCACTTGGACTATGTAGGTTAACTAGCGTGCCCTTGGACTATCTAGGTTACTTAGCGGGCACTTGGACTATGTACGTTCCCTAGCGGGCACTTGGACTATCTACGTTACCTAGCGGGCACTTGGATTTTGTACGTTACCTAGCTGGTACTTGGACTATGTATGTTTCCTAGCGGGTACTTGGACTAGATAGGTTCCCTAGCGGGCACTTGGTCTATCTAGGTTAACTAGCGGGAAATTGGACTATCTAGGTTAACTAGCGAGCACTTGGACTATCAAAGTTAACTAGCGGGCATTTGGACTATTAGGGCCCCTGGCGGGCATTTGTACTATATTGGTTACATAGCGGGCACTTGGTCTAGGTAGGTTAACGAACAGGCACTTGGACTATATAGGTAACCTAGTGGTCACTTGAACTGTCTAGGTTACCTAGCAGGCATTTGGACTATGTAGGTTAACTAGCGGGGACTTGGATTATCTAGGTTAACTAGCGGGCCCTTGGACGATGTAGGTTAACTAGCGGGCCCTTGCACTATCTAGGTTAACTAGCGGGCCCATGGATTATGTAGGTTTACTAGCAGGCACTTGGACTATCTAGGTTACCTAGCGGGCACTTGGACTCTGTAGTTTCCCTAGCGGGCATTTGGACTATTTAGGTTACCTAGCGGGCACTTGGACTATGTAGGTTAACTAACGGGCACTTGGACTATGTAGGTTGCCTAGCATGCACTTGGATTATGTAGGTTCCCTATCGGGCACTTGGACTATGTAGGTTAACTAGCGGGCACTTGGATTGTCAAGGTTACCTAGTGGGCACTTGGATTATCTAGGATAACGAACGGGCACTTGGACTATGTAGGTTCCCTATCGGGCACTTGGACTATGTAGGTTAACTAGCGGGCACTTGGATTGTCAAGGTTACCTAGTGGGCACTTGGATTATCTAGGTTAACGAACAGGCACTTGGACTATGTAGGTTACCTAGCCGCCACTTGGACTATCTAGGTTAGCTAACAGGAACTTGGACTATTTAGGTTCCCGAGCGGGCACTTGTACAATCTAGGATACCTAGCTGGCACTTGGACTATGTAGGTCAACTAGCGGGCCCTTGGACTATCTAGGATAGCTAAGGGGCACTTAGATTATGTAGGTTAACTAGCGAGCACTTGGAATATGTACGTTAAGTAGCGGACACTTGCAATATGAAGGTTAACTAGCGGGCTCATGGACTATGTAGGTTTACTAGCGGGCCCTAGGACTATCTACATTCCCTAAAGGGCACTTGGACTATCTAGGTTACCGAACGGGCACTTGGACTATCTAGGTTACCTAGCGGGCACTTGGACTATGTAGGCTAACTAGGGGGCCCTTGGACGATCTAGGTTACCTAGCGGGTACTTGAACTATCTAGATTAACTAGCGCGCAATTGCACTATCTAGGTTACCTAGCGGGCACTTGGACTATGTACGTTCCCTAGCGGGCACTTGGACGATATAGGTTAACTAGCGTACCCTTGGAATATCTAGGTTATGTAGCGGACACTTGGTATATAGGTTAACTAGTGAGCACTTGGACTACGTAGATTAACTAGAGGACACATGGACTATCTAGGTTAACTAGTGGGCCCTTGAACTATGTAGGTTAACTAGCGGGCACGTGGACAATCTAGGTTAACTAGCGGGCACTTGTATGATCTAGGTTAACTAGCGGGCACTTGGACTATCTAAGTTAACAAGTGAGCCCTTGGACTATGCAGGTTAACTAGCGGGCACTTGGACTATATAGGTTACCTAGCGGGCACTTGGACTATGTAGGTTACCTAGTGGGCACTTGGACTATCTAGGTTAACGAACGGGCACCCGGACTATGTAGGCAACCTAGCGGGCACTTGGACTGTCTAGGTTACCTAACCGGCACTTGGACTTCTAGGTTAACGAACGGGCTCTTGGGCTATGTAGGTTGCCTAGCGGGCACTTGGACTATCTAGGTTACGTAACGGGCACTAGGAGTATCTAGGTTACCAAGCGGGAACTTGGACAATGTAAGTTACCTAGCGGGCACTTGGACTATCTAGGTTACCTAACGGGCACTTTGACTATCTAGGTTACATAGCAGGCACTTGGACTATGTAGGTTAACTAGCGAGCACTTGGATTCTAGGTTTCCTAGCGGGCACTTGGACTATCTAGGTTACCTAGCGGGCCCTTGGACTATGTAGGTTTCCTAGCGGGCACTTGGACTATCTAGGTTAACGAACGGGTACTTGGACTATGTAGATAACCTAGGGGGCACTTGGACTATCTAGGTTATCGAACGGGCACTTGGACTATGTAGGTTACCAAGCGGGCACTTGGACTATGTAGGATACCTATCGGACATTTGGACTACTTAGGTTACCTAGCGGGCACTTGTACCAATTAGGTTAACTCGCGGGCACTTGGACTATCTAGGTCAACTAGTGGGCCCTTGTACTATGTAGGTTAACTAGCGAGCACTTGGACTATCTAGGTTAACTATCGGACCTTGGATTATGTAGGTTAACTAGCGGGCCCTTGGACTATGTAGGTTAACTAGCGGTCACTTGGACAATCTAGGTTAACTAGAGAGCACTTGGATTATCTAGGTTAACTAGCGTGCACTTTGACTATCTAGGTTACCTAGTTGGCACTTGGATGATCAATTTTAACTAGAGGGCACTTGGACTATCTAGGTCAGCTAACGGGCATATGGACTAAGTATGTCCCCTAGTGGGCACTTGGACTATCTAGGTAAACTAACGGGCACTAGGACTATCTAGGTTAACTAGCTGGCACTTGGATTATCTAGGTTACCCAGCGGGCACTTGGACTATGTAGGTCAACTAGCTGGCCCTTGGACTATCTAGGTTAACTAACTGGCACGTGGACTATGTAGGTTAACTAGCGGGCACTTGGACGATCTAGTTTAACTAGCGGGCACTTGGATGATATAGGTTAACTAGCGGGCACTTGGATTATCTAGGTTAGCTAGCGGGCTCTTGCACTATGTAGGTTAACTAGCGGTCCCATTGACTATGTTGGTAAACTAGCGGGCACTTGGACGATCTAGGTTAACTAGCGGGCACTTGGATTATCTAGGTTACCTAGAGGGCACTTGGACTATGTAGGTTCCCTAGTGGGCATTTGGACTATATAGATAACCTAGCGGGCACTTAAACTTTGTAGGTTACCTAGCGGGCACTTGGACTATCTAGGTTGCCTAGCGGGCACTTGGACGATATAGGTTAACTAGCGTGCCCTTGGAATATCTAGGTTACGTAACGGGCACTTGGTATATAGGTTAACTAGCGGCACTTGGACTATGTAGGTTACCTAGAGGACACTTGGACTATCTAGGTTAACTAGTGGGCCCTTGGACTATGTAGGTTAACTAGCGGGTTCTTGGACAATCTAGGTTAACTAGCGGGCACTTGGACGATCTAGCTTAACTAGCGGTCACTTGAACTATCAAAGTGAACAAGTGATCCCTTGGACTATGTAGGTTAACTAGCGGGCCCTTGGACTCTTTGGGTTACCTAGCAGGCACTTGGGCTATATGGGTTACCTAGCGGGCACTTGGACTATGTAGGTTTCCTAGCGGGCCCTTGGACTATGTTGGTTAACTAGCGGGCACTTGGACTATCTGTGTTACCTAGCGGGCACTTGGGCTATATAGGTTACCTAGCGGGCATTTGGACTATGTAGGTTACCTAGTGGGCACTTGGATTATCTAGGTTAACGAACGGGCACTTGGAATATGCAGGTAACCTAGCGGGCACTTGGACTGTCTAGGTTACCTAGCGGGCACTTGGACTTCTGGGTTAACGTATGGGCTCTTGGACTATGTAGGTTGCCTAGCGGGCACTTGGACTATCTAGGTTAGGTAACGGGCACTTGGACTATCTAGGTTACCTAACGGGCACTTTGACTATCTAGGTTACATATCGTGCACTTGGACTATGTAGGTTAACTAGCGAGTACTTGGACTCTAGGCTACCTAGCGGGCACTTGAACTATCTAGGTTACCTAGCGGGCCCTTGGACTATGTAGGTTTCCTAGCAGGCACTTGGACTATCTAGGTTAACGAACGGGCACTTGGACTATGTAGGTAACCTAGCGGGCACTTGGACAGTCTAGGTAACCTAGCGGGCACTTGGACTATCTAGGTTAACTAACAGGCACATGGACGATGTAGGTTACCCAGCGGGCACTTGGACTATGTAGGATCCCTATCGGACATTTGGACTACTTAGGTTACCAAGCGGGCACTTGGACTATCTAGGTTAACAAGCGGGCACTTGGATTATCTAGGTCAACTAGTGGGCCCTTGTACTATGTAGGTTAACTAGCGAGCACTTGGACTATCTAGGTTAACTAGCGGGCACTTGGAATATGTAGGTTAACTAGCGGACACTTGGAATATGTAGGTTAACTAGCGGACACTTGCACTATGTAGGTTACCTAGCAGACACTTGGACTATCTAGGTTAACTAGCGGGCACTTGGACTATCTAGGTTAACTAGCGTGCACTTGGACTATGTAGGTTCTTTAGCTGGACCTTGGACTATCAAGGTTGCCTAGCGGGCACTTGGACAATATAGGTTAACTAGCGTGCCCTTGGAATATCTAGGTTACGTAACGGGCACTTGGTATATAGGTTAACTAGTGGGCACTTGGACTATGTAGGTTAACTAAAGGACACTTGGACTATCTAGGTTAACAAGTGGGCCCTTGGAATATGTAGTTTAACTAGCGGACACTTGCACTATGTAGGTTACCTAGCAGACACTTGGACTATCTAGGTTAACTAGCGGGCACTTGGACTATCTAGGTTAACTAGCGTGCACTTGGACTATGTAGGTTCTTTAGCGGGCACTTGGACTATCAAGGTTGCCTAGCGGGCACTTGGACGATATAGGTTAACTAGCGTGCCCTTGGAATATCTAGGTTACGTAACGGGCACTTGGTATATAGGTTAAGTAGCGGGCACTTGGACTATGTAGGTTACCTAGAGGACACTTGGACTATCTAGGTTAACTAGTGGGCCCTTAGACTATGTAGGTTAACTAGCGGGCACTTGGACAATCTAGGTTAACTAGCGGGCACTTGGACGATGTAGCTTAACTAGCGGTCACTTGAACTATCAAAGTGAACAAGTGATCCCTTGGACTATGTAGGTTAACTAGCGGGCCCTTGGACTCTTTGGGTTACCTAGCAGGCACTTGGACTATATGGGTTACCTAGCGGGCACTTGGACTATGTAGGTTTCCTAGCGGGCCCTTGGACTATGTGGGTTAACTAGCGGGCACTTGGACTATCTGGGTTACCTAGCGGGCACTTGGGCTATATAGGTTACCTAGCGGGCACTTGGACTATGTAGGTTACCTAGTGGGCACTTGGATTATCTAGGTTAACGAACGGGCACTTGGAATATGCAGGTTACCTAGCGGGCACTTGGACTGTCTAGGTTACCTAGCGGGCACTTGGACTTCTAGGTTAACGAACGGGCTCTTAGACTATGTAGGTTGCCTAGCGGGCACTTGGACTATCTAGGTTAGGTAACGGGCACTTGGACTATCTAGGTTACCTAACGGGCACTTTGACTATCTAGGTTACATAGCGTACACTTGGACTATGTAGGTTAACTAGCGAGTACTTGGACACTAGGTTACCTAGTGGGCACTTGAACTATCTAGGTTACCTAGCGGGCACTTGGACTACCTAGGTTAACTAACAGGCACTTGGACTATGTACGTTACCTAGCCGGCACTTGGACTATGTAGGATCCCTATCGGACATTTGGACTACATAGGTTACCTAGCGGGCACTTGGACTATCTAGGTTAACTAGCGGGCACTTTGACTATCTAGGTCAACTAGTGGGCCCTTGCACTATGTAGGTTAACTAGCGAGCACTTGGACTATCTAGGTTAACTAGCGGGCCCTTGGACTATGTAGATTAACTAGTAGCACTTGGACTATCAACGATAAGTAGCGGGCCCTTGATTATCTAGATGAACTACCGGGCACTTGGACTATGTAGGCTAACTAGGGGGCCCTTGGACGATCTAGGTTGCCTAGCGGGTACATGAACTATCTAGGTTAACAAGCGGGCACTTGCTGTATCTAGGTTACCTAGCGGGAACTTGGACTACGTAGGTTAACTAGCGGGCACTTGGACTATCTAGGTTAACTAGCGTGCACTTGGACTATGTAGCTTCCTTAACGGGCACTTGGACTATCTAGGTTGCCTAGTGGGCACTTGGACGATATAGGTTAACTAGCGTGCCCTTGGAATATCTAGGTTACGTAACGGGCACTTGGTATATAGGTTAACTAGCGGGCACTTGGACTATGTAGGTTAACTAAAGGACACTTGGACTATCTAGGTTAACTAGTGGGCCCTTTGACGATGTAGGTTAACTAGCGGGCAGTTGGACAATCTAGGTTAACTAGGGGGCCCTTGGACGATCTAGGTTAACTAGCGGGTATTTGTACTATGTAGGTTAAGTAACGGGCCCTTGGACTATGTAGATTAACTAGCAGCACTTGGACTATCTACGTTAATTAGCGGGCCCTTGGACTATGTAGATTCCCTAGCGGGCACTTGGACTATGTATGTTCTAGAGCGGGCACTTGGACAATGTAGGTTCCCTAGCAGGCACTTGGACTATGTAGGTTCCCTAGCGGGCAAGTGTACTATGTAGGTTAACTAGTGGACACTTGGACGATCTAGGTTAACTAGCGGGTACTTGGACTATGTAGGTTAACTAGCAGGCCCTTGGACTATGTAGATTAAATAGCAGCACTTTGACTATCTACATTAACCAGCGGGCACTTGGACTATGTAGATTCCCTAGTGGGCACTTGGACTACGTAGGTTCCCTAGAGGGCACTTGGACTATGTAGGTTCCCTAGCGGGCACTTGGACTATAAATGTTCCCTACGGACACTTGAACTATGTAAGTTAACTGCCGGGCACTTGGACTATGTATGTTAACTAGTGGGCCCTTGGACCACTTATGTTAACTAGCAGACACTTGCACTATGTAGGTTACCTAGCGGGCACTTGGACTATCTAGGTTACCTAACGGGCACTTGGACTATGTAGGTTCCCTAGCGGGCACTTGGATTATATAGGTTCCCTATTGGGCACTTGGAATATCTAGGTTAACGAACGGGCACTTGGACTATGTAGGTAACCGAGCGGGCATTTGGACAGTCTGGGTTACCTAGCGGGCACTTGGACTACGTAGGTTAACTAACAGGCACTTGGACGATGTAGGTTACCTAGCGGGCACTTGCACTATGTAGGATCCCAATCGGACATTTGGACTACATAGGTTACCTAGCGGGCACTTGGACTATCTAGGTTAACTAGCGGGCACTTTGACTATCTAGGTCAACTAGTGGGCCCTTGCACTATGTACGTTAACTAGCGAGCACTTGGACTATCTAGGTTAACTAGCGGGCCCTTGGACTATGTAGATTAACTAGTGGCACTTGGACTATCTACGTTAAGTAGCGGGCCCTTGGACTATCTAGATGAACTACCGGGCACTTGGACTATGTAGGCTAACTAGGGGGCCCTTGGACGATCTAGGTTGCCTAGCGGGTACATGAACTATCTAGGTTAACAAGCGGGCACTTGCAGTATCTAGGTTACCTAGCGGGAACTTGGACTATGTAGGTTAACTAGCGGGCACTTGGACTATCTAGGTTAACTAGCGTGCACTTGGGCTATGTAGGTTCCTTAGCGGGCACTTGGACTATCTAGGTTGCCTAGCGGGCACTTGGACGATATAGGTTAACTATCGTGCCCTTGGAATATCTAGGTTACGTAACGGGCACTTGGTATATAGGTTAACTAGCGGGCACTTGGACTATGTAGGTTAACTAAAGGACACTTGGACTATCTAGGTTAACTAGTGGGCCCTTTGACGATGTAGGTTAACTAGCGGGCACTTGGACAATCTAGGTTAACTAGCGGGCACTTGGACGATCTAGGTTAACTAGCGGGCACTTGAACTATCAAAGTGAACAAGTGAGCCCTTGGACTATGTTGGTTAACTAGCGGGCCCTTGGACTATCTGGGTTACCTAGCGTGCACTTGGGCTATATAGGTTACCTAGCGGGCACTTGGACTATGTAGGTTACCTAGTGGGCACTTGGATTATCTAGGTTAACGAACGGGCACTTGGAATATGCAGGTAACCTAGCGGGCACTTGGACTGTCTAGGTTACCTAGCGAGCACTTGGACTGCTAGGTTAACGAACGGGCTCTTGGACTATGTAGGTTGCCTAGCGGGCACTTGGACTATCTAGGTTTGGTAACGGGCACTTGGAATATCTAGGTTACCTAACGGGCAATTTGACTATCTAGGTTACATAGCGTGCACTTGGATGATGTAGGTTAACTAGCGAGTACTTGGACTCTAGGTTACCTAGCGGGCACTTGAACTATCTAGGTTACCTAGCGGGCCCTTGGACTATGTAGGTTTCCTAGCAGGCACTTGGACTATCTAGGTTAATGAACGGGCACGTGGACTATGTAGGTAACCTAGCGGGCACTTGGACAGTCTAGGTTACCTAGCGGGCACTTGGACTATCTAGGTTAACTAACAGGCACTTGGACGATGTAGGTTACCTAGCGGGCAATGGACTATGTAGTCTCCCTATCGGACATTTGGACTACTTAGGTTACCTAGCGGGCACTTGGACTATGTAGGTTAACTAGCGGGCAATTGGACTATCTAGGTCAACTAGTGGGCCCTTGTACTATGTAGGTTAACTAGCGAGCACTTGGACTATCTACGTTAACTAGCGGACCATGGACTATGTAGGTTACCTAGCGGGCAATGGACTATGTAGTCTCCCTATCGGACATTTGGACTACTTAGGTTACCTAGCGGGCACTTGGACTATGTAGGTTAACTAGCGGGCACTTGGACTATCTAGGTCAACTAGTGGGCCCTTGTACTATGTAGGTTAACTAGCGAGCACTTGGACTATCTACGTTAACTAGCGGACCATGGACTATGTAGGTTAACTAGCGGGCCCTTGGACTATGTAGGTTTACTAGCGGGCACTTGGACGATCTAGGTTAACTAGAGGGCACTTGGACTATCTAGGTTAACTAGCGGGCACTTGCATGATCATTGTTAACTAGCGGGCACTTGGACTATCTAGGTTAGCTAACGGGCACATGGACTAAGTACGTCCCCTAGTGGGCACTTGGACTATCTAGGTTAACTAACGGGCACTAGGACTATCTAGGTTAACTAGCGGGCACTTGGACTATCTAGGTTACCTAGCGGGCCCTTGGACTATGTAGATTCCCTAGCGGGCACTTGGACTATGTATGTTCCAGATCGGGCACTTGGACGATATAGGTTAACTAGCGGGAACTTGGATTATCTAGGTTAGCTAGCTGGCTCTTGCACTGTGTAGGTTAACTAGTGGGCACTTGGACTATCTAGGTTACCTAGCAGGCACTTGGACTATGTAGGTTAACTAGCGGGCACTTGGACTATCTAGGTTACGTAGCGGGCACTTGGACTATGTACGTTCCCTAGCGGGCACTTGGACTATCTACCTTACCTAGCGGGCACTTGGACTATGTACGTAAACTAGCGGGCACTTGGACTATGTACGTTTCCTAGCGGGTACTTGGACTATCTATGTTAACTAGCGGGCACTTGGACTATGTAGGTTCCCTATGGGGCACGTGGACTAGGTAGGTTCCCTAGCGGGCACTTGGTCTATCTAGGTTAACTAGCGGGCACTTGGACTATCTAGTTTAACTAGTGAGCACTTGGACTATCTAGGATAACTAGCGGGCACTTGGACTATGTAGGTAACCTAGTGGTCACTTGAACTCTCTAGGTTACCTAGTGGGCACTTGGATTATGTAGGTTAACTAGCGGGCACTTGGACTATCTAGGTTAACTAGCGGGCCCTTGGACGATCTAGGTTAACTAGCGGGCCCTTGGACGATCTAGGTTAACTAGCGGGAATTTGGACTATGTAGGTTAACTAACGGGCCCTTGGACTATGTAGATTAACTAGCGGCACTTGGACTATCTACGTTAACTAGCGGTCCCTTGGACTATGTAGATTCCCTAGTGGGCACTTGGACTATGTAGATTAACTAGCAGCACTTGGACTATCTACATTAAACAGCGGGCCCTTGGACTATGTAGATTCCCTAGCGGGCACTTGGACTACGTAGGTTCCCTAGCTTGCACTTGAACTATGTAGGTTCCCTAGCGGGCACTTGGACTATGAATGTTCCCTACGGACACTTGAACTATGTATGTTAACTAGCGGGCCCTTGGACTACTTAGGTTAAGTAGCGGACACTTGCACTATGTACGTTACCTAGCGGGCACTTGGACTATCTAGGTTACCTAACGGGCACTTGGACTATGTAGGTTCCCTAGCGGGCACTTGGATTATATAGGTTCCCTATCGGGCACTTGGACTATGTAGGTTAACTAGCGGGCATTTGGACTATGTAGGTTACTTAGCGGGCACTTGTACTATGTAGGTTGCCTATCGGGCACTTGGAGAATGTAGGTTAACTAGGGGGCACTAGGACAATGTAGGTTACCAAACGGACCCTTGGACTATCTAGGTTACTTAGGGGGAACCTGGACTATGTAGGTTAACTAGTGGGCACTTGGACTATGTAGGTTAACTAGCAGGCACTTGGATTATGTAGGTTAACTAGCGGGCACTTGGACTATCTAGGTTACCTAGCGGGCACTTGGACTATGTACGTTCCCTAGCGGGCACTTGGACTATCTACGTTACCTAGCGGGCACTTGGACTATGTACGTTACCTAGCGGGAACTTGGACTAGGTACGTTTCCTGGCGGGTACTTGGACTAGATAGGTTCCCTAGCGGGTACTTGGTCTATCTAGGTTAACTAGTGGGCACTTGGACTATCTAGGTTAACTAGCGAGCACTTGGACTATCTAGGCTAACTAGCGGGCATTTGGACTATTAGGGCCCCTAGCGGGCATTTGGACTATATTGGTTACCTATCGGGCACTTGGACTATGTAGGTTAATGAACGGGCACTTGGAATATGCAGTTAACCTAGCGAGCACATGGACTGTCTAGGTTCCCTATCGGGCACTTGGACTATGTAGGTTAACTAGCTGGCATTTGGACTATGTAGGTTTACTTGCGGGCACTTGGACGATCTAGGTTAACTAGAGGGCACTTGGACTATCTAGGTTAACTAACGGGCACTAGGACTATCTAGGTTAACTAGCGGGCACTTGGACTATCTAGGTTACCTAGCTGGCACTTGGACTATGAAGGTTCTCTAGCGGGCACTTGGACTATGTAGGTCAACTAGCGGGCCCTTGGACTATCTAAGTTAACTAACTGGCACGTGGACTATGTAGGTTAACTAGCGGACACTTGCACGATCTAGGTTAACTAGCGGGCTCTTGCACTATGTAGGTTAACTAGTGGGCCCATTGACTATGTAGGTTAACTAGCGGGCACTTTGACGATCTAGGTTAACAAGCGGGCACTTGGACTATCTAGGTTAACTAGCGGGCCCTTGGATTATCTAGGTTATCTAGCGGGCTCTTGCACTATGTAGGTTAACTAGCGGGCCCATTGACTATTTAGGTTAACTAGCGGGCACTTGGACGATCTAGGTTACCTAGGGGGAACTTTGACTATGTAGGTTAACTAGGGGGCACTTGGACTATCTAGGTTATCTAGCAGGCACTTGGACTATGTAGGTTAACTAGCGGGCACTTGGACTATCTAGGTTACCTAGCTGGCACTTGGACTATGAAGGTTCCCTAGCGGGCACTTGGACTATGTAGGTCAACTAGCGGGCCCTTGGACTATCTAGGTTAGCTAATTGGCACGTGGACTATGTAGGTTAACTAGCGGACACTTGCACGATGTAGGTTAACTAGCGGGCTCTTGCACTATGTTGGTTAACTAGCGGGCCCATTGACTATGTAGGTTAACTAGCGGGCACTTGGGCGATATAGGTTAACTAGCGGGACCTTGGATTATCTAGGTTAGCTAGCTGGCTCTTGCACTGTGTAGGTTAACTAGTGGGCACTTGGACTATCTAGGTTACCTAGCAGGCACTTGGACTATGTAGGTTAACTAGCGGGCACTTGGACTATCTAGGTTACGTAGCGGGCACTTGGACTATGTACGTTCCCTAGCGGGCACTTGGACTATCTACCTTACCTAGCGGGCACTTGGACTATGTACGTTAACTAGCGGGCACTTGGACTATGTACGTTTCCTAGCGGGTACTTGGACTATCTATGTTAACTAGCGGGCACTTGGACTATGTAGGTTCCCTATGGGGCACGTGGACTAGGTAGGTTCCCTAGCGGGCACTTGGTCTATCTAGGTTAACTAGCGGGCACTTGGACTATCTAGTTTAACTAGTGAGCACTTGGACTATCTAGGATAACTAGCGGGCACTTGGACTATGTAGGTAACCTAGTGGTCACTTGAACTGTCTAGGTTACCTAGTGGGCACTTGGATTATGTAGGTTAACTAGCGGGCACTTGGACTATCTAGGTTAACTAGCGGGCCCTTGGACGATCTAGGTTAACTAGCGGGCCCTTGGACGATCTAGGTTAACTAGCGGGAATTTGGACTATGTAGGTTAACTAACGGGCCCTTGGACTATGTAGATTAACTAGCGGCACTTGGACTATCTACGTTAACTAGCGGTCCCTTGGACTATGTAGATTCCCTAGTGGGCACTTGGACTATGTAGATTAACTAGCAGCACTTGGACTATCTACATTAAACAGCGGGCCCTTGGACTATGTAGATTCCCTAGCGGGCACTTGGACTACGTAGGTTCCCTAGCTTGCACTTGAACTATGTAGGTTCCCTAGCGGGCACTTGGACTATGAATGTTCCCTACGGACACTTGAACTATGTATGTTAACTAGCGGGCCCTTGGACTACTTAGGTTAAGTAGCGGACACTTGCACTATGTACGTTACCTAGCGGGCACTTGGACTATCTAGGTTACCTAACGGGCACTTGGACTATGTAGGTTCCCTAGCGGGCACTTGGATTATATAGGTTCCCTATCGGGCACTTGGACTATGTAGGTTAACTAGCGGGCATTTGGACTATGTAGGTTACTTAGCGGGCACTTGTACTATGTAGGTTGCCTATCGGGCACTTGGAGAATGTAGGTTAACTAGGGGGCACTAGGACAATGTAGGTTACCAAGCGGACCCTTGGACTATCTAGGTTACTTAGGGGGAACCTGGACTATGTAGGTTAACTAGTGGGCACTTGGACTATGTAGGTTAACTAGCAGGCACTTGGACTATGTAGGTTAACTAGCGGGCACTTGGACTATCTAGGTTACCTAGCGGACACTTGGACTATGTACGTTCCCTAGCGGGCACTTGGACTATCTACGTTACCTAGCGGGCACTTGGACTATGTACGTTACCTAGCGGGAACTTGGACTAGGTACGTTTCCTGGCGGGTACTTGGACTAGATAGGTTCCCTAGCGGGTACTTGGTCTATCTAGGTTAACTAGTGGGCACTTGGACTATCTAGGTTAACTAGCGAGCACTTGGACTATCTAGGCTAACTAGCGGGCATTTGGATTATTAGGGCCCCTAGCGGGCATTTGGACTATATTGGTTACCTAGCGGGCACTTGGACTATGTAGGTTAACGAACGGGCACTTGGAATATGCAGTTAACCTAGCGAGCACATGGACTGTCTAGGTTCCCTATCGGGCACTTGGACTATGTAGGTTAACTAGCTGGCATTTGGACTATGTAGGTTTACTTGCGGGCACTTGGACGATCTAGGTTAACTAGAGGGCACTTGGACTATCTAGGTTAACTAACGGGCACTAGGACTATCTAGGTTAACTAGCGGGCACTTGGACTATCTAGGTTACCTAGCTGGCACTTGGACTATGAAGGTTCTCTAGCGGGCACTTGGACTATGTAGGTCAACTAGCGGGCCCTTGGACTATCTAGGTTAACTAACTGGCACGTGGACTATGTAGGTTAACTAGCGGACACTTGCACGATCTAGGTTAACTAGCGGGCTCTTGCACTATGTAGGTTAACTAGCGGGCCCATTGACTATGTAGGTTAACTAGCGGGCACTTTGACGATCTAGGTTAACAAGCGGGCACTTGGACTATCTAGGTTAACTAGCGGGCCCTTGGATTATCTAGGTTATCTAGCGGGCTCTTGCACTATGTAGGTTAACTAGCGGGCCCATTGACTATTTAGGTTAACTAGCGGGCACTTGGACGATCTAGGTTACCTAGGGGGAACTTTGACTATGTAGGTTAACTAGGGGGCACTTGGACTATCTAGGTTACCTAGCAGGCACTTGGACTATGTAGGTTAACTAGCGGGCACTTGGACTATCTAGGTTACGTAGCAGGCACTTGGACTATGTACGTTCCCTAGTGGGCACTTGGACTATCTACCTTACCTAGCGGGCACTTGGACTATGTACGTTAACTAGTGGGCACTTGGACTATGTACTTTTCCTAGCGGGTACTTGGACTATCTATGTTAACTAGCGGGCACTTGGACTATGTAGGTTCCCTATGGGGCACTTGGATTAGGTAGGTTCCCTAGCGGGCACTTGGTCTATCTAGGTTAACTAGCGGGCACTTGGACTATCTAGGTTAACTAGTGAGCACTTGGACAATCTAGGATAACTAGCGGGCACTTGGACTGTGTAGGTAACCTAGTGGTCACTTGAAGTGTCTAGGTTACCTAGCGGGCACTTGGACTATCTAGGTTAACTTGCGGGCCCTTGGACGATGTAGGTTAACTAGCGGGCCCTTGGACGATCTAGGTTAACTAGCGGGTATTTGTACTATGTAGGTTAAGTAACGGGCCCTTGGACTATGTAGATTAACTAGCAGCACTTGGACTATCTACGTTAACTAGCGGGCCCTTGGAATATGTAGATTCCCTAGCGGGCACTTGGACTATGTATGTTCCAGAGCGGGCACTTGGACAATGTAGGTTCCCTAGCAGGCACTTGGACTATGTAGGTTCCCTAGCGGGCACTTGGACTATGTAGGTTAACTAGCAGACACTTGGACGATCTAGGTTAACTAGCGGGTACTTGGACTATGTAGGTTAACTAGCAGGCCCTTGGACTATGTAGATTAAATAGCAGCACTTTGACTATCTACATTAACCAGCGGGCACTTGGACTATGTAGATTCCCTAGTGGGTACTTGGACTACGTAGGTTCCCTAGAGGGCACTTGGACTATGTAGGTTCCCTAGCGGGCACTTGGACTATGAATGTTCCCTACGGACACTTGAACTATGTAAGTTAACTACCGGGCACTTGGACTATGTATGTTAACTAGTGGGCCCTTGGACTACTTATGTTAACTAGCAGACACTTGCACTATGTAGGTTACCTAGCGGGCACTTGGACTATCTAGGTTACCTAACGGGCACTTGGACTATGTAGGTTCCCTAGCGGGCACTTGGATTATATAGGTTCCCTATTGGGCACTTGGATTATGTAGGTTAACTAGTGGGCACTTGGACTATCTAGGTTACCTAGCAGGCGCTTGGACTATGTAGGTTAACTAGCGGGAACTTGGACTATGTACGTTTCCTAGCGGGCACTTGGACTGTCTACGTTACCTAGCGGGCACTTGGACTATGTACGTTACCTAGCGGGCACTAGGACTATGTACGTTTCCTAGCGGGTACTTGGACTAGATAGGTTCCCTACCTGGCACTTGGTCTATCTAGGTTAACTAGCGGGCACTTGGACTATCTAGGTTAACTAGCGAGCACTTGGACTATCTAGGTTAACTAGCGGGCATTTGGACTATTAGGGCCCCAAGCGGGCATTTGGAGTGGGCCCTTGGACTATGTAGGTTAACTAGCGGGCACTTGGACAATCTAGGTTAACTAGCGGGCACTAGGACGATCTAGGCTAACTAGCGGGCACTTGAACTATCAAAGTGAACAAGTGAGCCCTTGGACTATGTTGGTTAACTAGCGGACCCTTGGACTATCTCGGTTACCTAGCGGGCACTTGGGCTATATAGGTTACCTAGCGGGCACTTGGACTATGTAGGTTACCTAGTGGGCACTTGGATTATCTACGTTAACGAACGGGTACTTGGAATATGCAGGTAACCTAGCGGGCACTTGGACTGTCTAGGTTACCTAGCGGACACTTGGACTTCTAGGTTAACGAACGGGCTCTTGGACTATGTACGTTTCCTAGCGGGCACTTGGACTATCTACGTTACCTAGCGTGCACTTGGACTATGTACGTTACCTAGCGGGCACTTGGACTATGTACGTTTCCTAGCGGGTACTTGGACTAGATAGGTTCCCTAGTGGGCACTTGGTCTATCTAGGTTAACTAGCGGGCACTTGGACTATCTAGGTTAACTAGCGAGCACTTGGACTATCTAGGTTAACTAGCGGGCATTTGGACTATTAGGGCCGCTAGCGGGGATTTGGAGTGGGCCCTTGGACTATGTAGGTTAACTAGCGGGCACTTGGATGATCTAGGTTAACTAGCGGGCACTTGAATTATCAAAGTGAACAAGTGAGCCCTTGGACTATGTTGGTTAAGTAGCGGGCCCTTGGACTATCTGGGTTACCTAGCGGGCACTTGGGCTACATATGTTACCTAGCGGGCACTTGGACTATGTAGGTTACCTAGTGGGCACTTGGATTATCTAGGTTAACGAACGGGCACTTGGAATATGCAGGTAACCTAGCGGGCACTTGGACTGTCTAGGTTACCTAGCGGACACTTGGACTTCTAGGTTACCTAGCGGACACTTGGACTACTAGGTTAACGAACGGGCTCTTGGACTATGTAGGTGGCCTTGCGGGCACTTGGACTATCTAGGTTAGGTAACGGGCACTTGGACTATCTAGGTTACCTAACGGGCACTTGAACTATCTAGGTTAACTAGCGGGCATTTGGACTATTAGGGCCGCTAGCGGGGATTTGGAGTGGGCCCTTGGACTATGTAGGTTAACTAGCGGGCACTTGGATGATCTAGGTTAACTAGCGGGCACTTGAATTATCAAAGTGAACAAGTGAGCCCTTGGACTATGTTGGTTAAGTAGCGGGCCCTTGGACTATCTGGGTTACCTAGCGGGCACTTGGGCTACATAGGTTACCTAGCGGGCACTTGGACTATGTAGGTTACCTAGTGGGCACTTGGATTATCTAGGTTAACGAACGGGCACTTGGAATATGCAGGTAACCTAGCGGGCACTTGGACTGTCTAGGTTACCTAGCGGACACTTGGACTTCTAGGTTACCTAGCGGACACTTGGACTACTAGGTTAACGAACGGGCTCTTGGACTATGTAGGTGGCCTTGCGGGCACTTGGACTATCTAGGTTAGGTAACGGGCACTTGGACTATCTAGGTTACCTAACGGGCACTTGAACTATCTAGGTTACCTAGTGGGCCCTTGGACTATGTAGATTTCCTAGCAGGCACTTGGACTATCTATTTTAACTAGCGGGCCCTTGGACTATGTAGATTCCCTAGCGGGCACTTGGACTATGTATGTTCCAGAGCGGGCACTTGGACAATGTAGGTTCCCTAGCAGGCACTTGGATTATGTAGGTTACCTAGCGGGCCCTTGGACTATGTAGATTAACTAGCGGGTACTTGGACTATGTAGGTTAACTAGTGGGCCCTTGGACTATGTAGATTAACTAGCGGCACTTGGACTATCTACGTTAACTAGCGGGCCCTTGGACTATGTAGATTCTCTAGCGGGCACTTGGACTTTGTATGTTCCAGAGCGGGCACTTGGACTATCTAGGTTCCCTAGCGGACACTTGTACAATGTAGGTTAATTAGCGGACACTTGGACGATCTAGGTTAACTAGCGGGTACTTGTACTATGTAGGTTAAATAGCGGGCCATTGAAATATGTAGATTAACTAGCGGCACTTGGACTATCTACATTAACTAGCGGGCCCTTGGACTATGTAGATTCCCTACCGGGCACGTGGACTATGTAGGTCCCCTAGCGGGCACTTGGACTCTGTATGTTCACTAGCGGGCACTTGGACTTTGTATGTTCCCTACGGACACTTGAACTATGTAAGTTAACTACCGGGCACTTTGACTATGTAGGTAACCTAGCGTGCACTTGGAGAGTCTAGGTTACTTCTAGGTTCACGAACGGTCACTTGGACTATGTATGTTGCATAGCGGGCAATTGGACTATCTAGGTTAGGTAAAGGGCACTTGGACTATCTAGGTTTCTTAGCGGGCATTTGGAAGATCTAGGTTAACTAGAGGGCACTTGGACTATCTAGGTTAACTAGCGTGCACGTGGACTATCTAGATTTTAGCGGGTACTTGGACTATGTAGGTTAACTAGTGGGCCCTTGGACCATGTAGATTAACTAGTGGCACTTGGAATATCTACGTTAAGTAGCGGGCCCTTGGACTATCTAGATGAACTACCGGGCACTTGGACTATGTAGGCTAACTAGGGGGCCCTTGGACTATCTAGGTTGCCTAGCGGGTACATGAACTATCTAGGTTAACAAGCGGGCACTTGCAGTATCTAGGTTACCTAGCGGGAACTTGGACTATGTAGGTTAACTAGCGGGCACTTGGACTATCTAGGTTAACTAGCGTGCACTTGGACTATGTAGGTTCCTTAGCGTGCACTTGGACTATGTAGGTTCCTTAGCGGGCACTTGGACTATCTAGGATGCCTAGCGGGCACTTGGACGATATAGGTTAACTAGCGTGCCCTTGGGATATCTAGGTTACGTAACGGGCACTTGGTATATAGGTTAACTAGTGGGCACTTGGACTATCTAGGTTAACTAAAGGACACTTGGACTATCTAGGTTAACTAGTGGGCCCTTGGACTATGTAGGTTAACTAGCGGGAACTTGGACAATCTAGGTTAACTAGCGGGCACTTGGACGATTTAGGTTAACTAGCGGGCAATTGAACTATCAAAGTCAACAAGTGAGCCCTTGGACTATATTGGTTAACTAGCGGGCCCTTGGACTATCTGGCTTACCTAGCGGGCACTTGGGCTATATAGGTTACCTAGCGGGCACTTGGACTATGTAGGTTACCTAGTGGGCACTTGGATTATCTAGGTTAACGAACGGGCACTTGGAATATGCAGGTAACCTAGCGGGCACTTGGACTGTCTAGGTTACCTAGCGGGCACTTGGACTGCTAGGTTAACGAACGGGCTCTTGGACTATGTAGGTTGCCTAGCGGGCACTTGGACTATCTAGGTTAGGTAACGGGCACTTGGACTATCTAGGTTACATAACGGGCACTTTGACTATCTAGGTTAACTAGCGGGCACTTGGACTATGTAGGTTAACTAGCGAGTACTTGGACTCTAGGTTACCTAGCGGGCACTTGATCTATCTAGGTTACCTAGCGGGCCCTTGGACTATGTAGGTTTCCTAGCAGGCACTTGGACTATCTAGGTTAACGAACGGGCACTTGGACTATGTAGGTAACCTAGCGGGCACTTGGACAGTCTAGGTTACCTAGCGGGCACTTGGACTATCTAGGTTAACTAACAGGCACTTGAACGATGTAGGTTACCGAGCGGGCACTTGGACTATGTAGGATCCCTATCGGACATTTGGACTACTTAGGTTACCTAGCGGGCACATGGACTATCTAGGTTAACTAGCGGGCACTTGGACTATCTAGATCAACTAGTGGGCCCTTGTACTATGTAGGTTAACTAGCGAGCACTTGGACTATCTAGGTTAACTAGCGGGCACTTGGAATATGTAGGTTAACTAGCGGACACTTGCACTATGTAGGTTACCTAGCAGGCACTTGGACTATCTAGGTTAACTAGCGGGCACTTAGACTATCTAGGTTAACTAGCGTGCACTTGGACTATGTAGGTTCCTTAGCGGGCACTTGGACTATCTAGGTTGCCTAGCGGGCACTTGGACGATATAGGTTAACTAGCGTGCCCTTGGAATATCTAGGTTACGTAACGGGCACTTGGTATATAGGTTAACTAGCGGGCACTTGGACTATGTAGGTTACCTAGAGGACACTTGGACTATCTAGGTTAACTAGTGGGCCCTTGGACTATGTAGGTTAACTAGCGGGCACTTGGACAATCTAGGTTAACTAGCGGGCACTTGGACGATCTAGGTTAACTAGCGGTCACTTGAACTATCAAAGTCAACAAGTGAGCCCTTGGACTATGTAGGTTAACTAGCGGGCCCTTGGACTCTTTGGGTTACCTAGCGGGCACTTGGACTATGTAGGTTCCCTAGCGGGCCCTTGGACTATGTAAGTTCCCTAACGGGCACTTGGACTATGTGGGTTCCCTAGCGGGCATTTGGACTATCTAGGTTAACTAGCGAGCACTTGGACTATCTAGATTAACTAGCGGGCATTTGGACTATTAGGGCCCCTAGTGGGCATTTGGACTATATTGGTTACCTAGTGGGCACTTGGACTATGTAGGTTAACGAACGGGCACTTGGACTATGTAGGTTAAATAGCGGGCCCTTGAAATATGTAGATTAACTAGCGGCACTTGGACTATCTACATTAATTAGCGGGCTCTTGGACTATCTAGGTTAACTAGCGGGCCCTTGGACGATCTAGGTTAACTAGCGGGCCCTTGGACGATCTAGGTTAACTAGCGGGAATTTGGACTATGTAGGTTAACTAACGGGCCCTTGGACTATGTAGGTGGCCTTGCGGGCACTTGGACTATCTAGGTTAGGTAACGGGCACTTGGACTATCTAGGTTACCTAACGGGCACTTTGACTATCTAGGTTACATAGCGTGCACTTGGACTATGTAGGTTACTAGCGAGCTCTTGGACTCAAGGTTACCTAACGGGCACTTGAACTATCTAGGTTACCTAGTGGGCCCTTGGACTATGTAGGTTTCCTAGCAGGCACTTGGACTATCTATTTTAACTAGCGGGCCCTTGGACTATGTAGATTCCCTAGCGGGCACTTGGACTATGTATGTTCCAGAGCGGGCACTTGGACAATGTAGGTTCCCTAGCAGGCACTTGGACTATGTAGGTTACCTAGCGGGCCCTTGGACTATGTAGATTAACTAGCGGGTACTTGGACTATGTAGGTTAACTAGCGGGCCCTTGGACTATGTAGATTAACTAGCGGCACTTGGACTATCTACGTTAACTAGCGGGCCCTTGGACTATGTAGATTCCCTAGCGGGCACTTGGACTATGTATGTTCCAGAGCGGGCACTTGGACTATCTAGGTTCCCTAGCGGACACTTGTACAATGTAGGTTAATTAGCGGACACTTGGACGATCTAGGTTAACTAGCGGGTACTTGTACTATGTAGGTTAAATAGCGGGCCATTGAAATATGTAGATTAACTAGCGGCACTTGGACTATCTACATTAACTAGCGGGCCCTTGGACTATGTAGATTCCCTAGCGGGCACGTGGACTATGTAGGTCCCCTAGCGGGCACTTGGACTCTGTATGTTCACTAGCGGGCACTTGGACTATGTATGTTCCCTACGGACACTTGAACTATGTAAGTTAACTACCGGGCACTTTGACTATGTAGGTAACCTAGCGTGCACTTGGAGAGTCTAGGTTACCTAGCGGGCACTTGGACTTCTAGGTTCACGAACGGTCACTTGGACTATGTATGTTGCATAGCGGGCAATTGGACTATCTAGGTTAGGTAAAGGGCACTTGGACTATCTAGGTTTCTTAGCGGGCATTTGGAAGATCTAGGTTAACTAGAGGGCACTTGGACTATCTAGGTTAACTAGCGTGCACTTGGACTATCTAGATTTCTTAGCGGGTACTTGGACTATGTAGGTTAACTAGTGGGCCCTTGGACCATGTAGATTAACTAGTGGCACTTGGAGTATCTACGTTATGTAGCGGCCCTTGGACTATCTAGATGAACTACCGGGCACTTGGACTATGTAGGCTAACTAGGGGGCCCTTGGACTATCTAGGTTGCCTAGCGGGTACATGAACTATCTAGGTTAACAAGCGGGCACTTGCAGTATCTAGGTTACCTAGCGGGAACTTGGACTATGTAGGTTAACTAGCGGGCACTTGGACTATCTAGGTTAACTAGCGTGCACTTGGACTATGTAGGTTCCTTAGCGTGCACTTGGACTATGTAGGTTCCTTAGCGGGCACTTGGACTATCTAGGATGCCTAGCGGGCACTTGGACGATATAGGTTAACTAGCGTGCCCTTGGAATATCTAGGTTACGTAACGGGCACTTGGTATATAGGTTAACTAGTGGGCACTTGGACTATCTAGGTTAACTAAAGGACACTTGGACTATCTAGGTTAACTAGTGGGCCCTTGGACTATGTAGGTTAACTAGCGGGAACTTGGACAATCTAGGTTAACTAGCGGGCACTTGGACGATTTAGGTTAACTAGCGGGCACTTGAACTATCAAAGTCAACAAGTGAGCCCTTGGACTATATTGGTTAACTAGCGGGCCCTTGGACTAACTGGGTTACCTAGCGGGCACTTGGGCTATATAGGTTACCTAGCGGGCACTTGGACTATGTAGGTTACCTAGTGGGCACTTGGATTATCTAGGTTAACGAACGGGCACTTGGAATATGCAGGTAACCTAGCGGGCACTTGGACTGTCTAGGTTACCTAGCGGGCACTTGGACTGCTTGGTTAACGAACGGGCTCTTGGACTATGTAGGTTGCCTAGCGGGCACTTGGACTATCTAGGTTAGGTAACGGGCACTTGGACTATCTAGGTTACCTAACGGGCACTTTGACTATCTAGGTTAACTAGCGGGCACTTGGACTATGTAGGTTAACTAGCGAGTACTTGGACTCTAGGTTACCTAGCGGGCACTTGAACTATCTAGGTTACCTAGCGGGCCATTGGACTATGTAGGTTCCCTAGCGGGCCCTTGGACTATGTAAGTTCCCTAACGGGCACTTGGACTATGTGGGTTCCCTAGCGGGCATTTGGACTATCTAGGTTAACTAGCGAGCACTTGGACTATCTAGATCAACTAGCGGGCATTTGGACTATTAGGGCCCCTAGTGGGCATTTGGACTATATTGGTTACCTAGTGGGCACTTGGACTATGTAGGTTAACGAACGGGCACTTGGACTATGTAGGTTAAATAGCGGGCCCTTGAAATATGTAGATTAACTAGCGGCACTTGGACTATCTACATTAACTAGCGGGCTCTTGGACTATCTAGGTTAACTAGCGGGCCCTTGGACGATCTAGGTTAACTAGCGGGCCCTTGGACGATCTAGGTTAACTAGCGGGAATTTGGACTATGTAGGTTAACTAACGGGCCCTTGGACTATGTAGGTGGCCTTGCGGGCACTTGGACTATCTAGGTTAGGTAACGGGCACTTGGACTATCTAGGTTACCTAACGGGCACTTTGACTATCTAGGTTACATAGCGTGCACTTGGACTATGTAGGTTAACTAGCGAGCTCTTGGACTCAAGGTTACCTAACGGGCACTTGAAGTATCTAGGTTACCTAGTGGGCCCTTGGACTATGTAGGTTTCCTAGCAGGCACTTGGACTATCTATTTTAACTAGCGGGCCCTTGGACTACGTAGATTCCCTAGCGGGCACTTGGACTATGTAGGTTACCTAGCGGGCCCTTGGACTATGTAGATTAACTAGCGGGTACTTGGACTATGTAGGTTAACTAGCGGGCCCTTGGACTATGTAGATTAACTAGCGGCACTTGGACTATCTACGTTAACTAGCGGGCCCTTGGACTATGTAGATTCCCTATCGGGCACTTGGACTATGTATGTTCCAGAGCGGGCACTTGGACTATCTAGGTTCCCTAGCGGACACTTGTACAATGTAGGTTAATTAGCGGACACTTGGACGATCTAGGTTAACTAGTGGGTACTTGTACTATGTAGGTTAAATAGCGGGCCATTGAAATATGTAGATTAACTAGCGGCACTTGGACTATCTACATTAACTAGCGGGCCCTTGGACTATGTAGATTCCCTAGCGGGCACGTGGACTATGTAGGTCCCCTAGCGGGCACTTGGACTCTGTATGTTCACTAGCGGGCACTTGGACTATGTATGTTCCCTACGGACACTTGAACTATGTAAGTTAACTACCGGGCACTTTGACTATGTAGGTAACCTAGCGTGCACTTGGAGAGTCTAGGTTACCTAGCGGGCACTTGGACTTCTAGGTTCACGAACGGTCACTTGGACTATGTATGTTGCATAGCGGGCAATTGGACTATCTAGGTTAGGTAAAGGGCACTTGGACTATCTAGGTTTCTTAGCGGGCATTTGGAAGATCTAGGTTAACTAGAGGGCACTTGGACTATCTAGGTTAACTAGCGTGCACTTGGACTATCTAGATTTCTTAGCGGGTACTTGGACTATGTAGGTTAACTAGTGGGCCCTTGGACCATGTAGATTAACTAGTGGCACTTGGATTATCTACGTTAAGTAGCGGGCCCTTGGACTATCTAGATGAACTACCGGTCACTTGGACTATGTAGGCTAACTAGGGGGCCCTTGGACTATCTAGGTTGCCTAGCGGGTACATGAACTATCTCGGTTAACAAGCGGGCACTTGCAGTATCTAGGTTACCTAGCGGGAACTTGGACTATGTAGGTTAACTAGCGGGCACTTGGACTATCTAGGTTAACTAGCGTGCACTTGGACTATGTAGGTTCCTTAGCGTGCACTTGGACTATGTAGGTTCCTTAGCGGGCACTTGGACTATCTAGGATGCCTAGCGGGCACTTGGACGATATAGGTTAACTAGCGTGCCCTTGGAATATCTAGGTTACGTAACGGGCACTTGGTATATAGGTTAACTAGTGGGCACTTGGACTATCTAGGTTAACTAAAGGACACTTGGACTATCTAGGTTAACTAGTGGGCCCTTGGACTATGTAGGTTAACTAGCGGGAACTTGGACAATCTAGGTTAACTAGCGGGCACTTGGACGATTTAGGTTAACTAGCGGGCACTTGAACTATCAAAGTCAACAAGTGAGCCCTTGGACTATATTGGTTAACTAGCGGGCCCTTAGACTAACTGGGTTACCTAGCGGGCACTTGGGCTATATAGGTTACCTAGCGGGCACTTGGACTATGTAGGTTACCTAGTGGGCACTTGGATTATCTAGGTTAACGAATGGGCACTTGGAATATGCAGGTAACCTAGCGGGCACTTGGACTGTCTAGGTTACCTAGCGGGCACTTGGACTGCTAGGTTAACGAACGGGCTCTTGGACTATGTAGGTTGCCTAGCGGGCACTTGGACTATCTAGGTTAGGTAACGGGCACTTGGACTATCTAGGTTACCTAACGGGCACTTTGACTATCTAGGTTAACTAGCGGGCACTTGGACTATGTAGGTTAACTAGCGAGTACTTGGACTCTAGGTTACCTAGCGGGCACTTGAACTATCTAGGTTACCTAGCGGGCCCTTGGACTATGTAGGTTCCCTAGCGGGCCCTTGGACTATGTAAGTTCCCTAACGGGCACTTGGACTATGTGGGTTCCCTAGCGGGCATTTGGACTATCTAGGTTAACTAGCGAGCACTTGGACTATCTAGATTAACTAGCGGGCATTTGGACTATTAGGGCCCCTAGCGGGCATTTGGACTATATTGGTTACCTAGTGGGCACTTGGACTATCTAGGATAACTAGCGGGCACTTGGACTATGTAGGTAACCTAGTGGTCACTTGAACTGTCTAGGTTACCTAGTGGGCACTTGTATTATGTAGGTTAACTAGCGGGCACTTGGACTATCAAGGTTAACTAGCGGGCCCTTGGACGATCTAGGTTAACTAGCGGGCCCTTGGACGATCTAGGTTAACTAGCGGGAATTTGGACTATGTAGGTTAACTAACGGGCCCTTGGACTATGAAGATTAACTAGCGGCACTTGGACTATCTAGGTTAACTAGCGGGCCATTGGACTATGTAGATTCCCTAGTGGGCACTTGGACTATGTAGATTAACTAGCAGCACTTGGACTATCTACATTAAACAGCGGGCCCTTGGACTATGTAGATTCCCTAGCGGGCACTTGAACTACGTAGGTTCCCTAGCTTGCACTTGAACTATGTAGGTTCCCTAGCGGGCACTTGGACTATGAATGTTCCCTACGGACACTTGAACTATGTATGTTAACTAGCGGGCCTTGGACTACTTAGGTTAAGTAGCGGACACTTGCACTATGTACGTTACCTAGCGGGCACTTGGACTATCTAGGTTACCTAACGGGTACTTGGACTATGTAGGTTCCCTAGCGGGCACTTGGATTATATAGGTTCCCTATCGGGCACTTGGACTATGTAGGTTAACTAGCGGGCATTTGGACTATGTAGGTTACCTAGCGGGCACTTTTACTATGTAGGTTGCCTATCGGGCACTTGGAGAATGTAGGTTAACTAGGGGGCACTAGGACAATGTAGGTTACCAAGCGGACCCTTGGACTATCTAGGTTACTTAGGGGGAACCTGGACTATGTAGGTTAACTAGTGGGCACTTGGACTATGTAGGTTAACTAGCAGGCACTTGGACTATGTAGGTTAACTAGCGGGCACTTGGACTATCTAGGTTACCTAGCGGGCACTTGGACTATGTACGTTCCCTAGCGGGCACTTGGACTATCTACGTTACCTAGCGGGCACTTGGACTATGTACGTTACCTAGCGGGAACTTGGACTAGGTACGTTTCCTGGCGGGTACTTGGTCTATCTAGGTTAACTAGTGGGCACTTGGACTATCTAGGTTAACTAGCGAGCACTTGGACTATCTAGGCTAACTAGCGGGCATTTGGACTATTAGGGCCCCTAGCGGGCATTTGGACTATATTGGTTACCTAGCGGGCACTTGGACTATGTAGGTTAACGAACGGGCACTTGGAATATGCAGGTAACCTAGCGGGCACATGGACTGTCTAGGTTCCCTATCGGGCACTTGGACTATGTAGGTTAACTAGCTGGCATTTGGACTATGTAGGTTTACTTGCGGGCACTTGGACGATCTAGGTTAACTAGAGGGCACTTGGACTATCTAGGTTAACTAACGGGCACTAGGACTATCTAGGTTAACTAGCGGGCACTTGGACTATCTAGGTTACGTAGCTGGCACTTGGACTATGAAGGTTCCCTAGCGGGAACTTGGACTATGTAGGTCAACTAGCGGGCCCTTGGACTATCTAGGTTAACTAACTGGCACGTGGACTATGTAGGTTAACTAGCGGACACTTGCACGATCTAGGTTAACTAGCGGGCTCTTGCACTATGTAGGTTAACTAGCGGGCCCTTGGATTATCTAGGTTATCTAGCGGGCTCTTGCACTATGTAGGTTAACTAGCGGGCCCATTGACTATTTAGGTTAACTAGCGGGCACTTGGACGATCTAGGTTACCTAGGGGGAACTTTGACTATGTAGGTTAACTAGTGGGCACTTGGACTATCTAGGTTACCTAGCAGGCACTTGGACTATGTAGGTTAACTAGCGGGCACTTGGACTATCTAGGTTACGTAGCAGGCACTTGGACTATGTACGTTCCCTAGTGGGCACTTGGACTATCTACCTTACCTAGCGGGCACTTGGACTATGTACGTTAACTAGCGGGCACTTGGACTATGTACTTTTCCTAGCGGGTACTTGGACTATCTATGTTAACTAGCGGGCACTTGGACTATGTAGGTTCCCTATGGGGCACTTGGACTAGGTAGGTTCCCTAGCGGGCACTTGGTCTATCTAGGTTAACTAGCGGGCATTTGGACTATCTAGGTTAACTAGTGAGCACTTGGACAATCTAGGATAACTAGCGGGCACTTGGACTGTGTAGGTAACCTAGTGGTCACTTGAAGTGTCTAGGTTACCTAGCGGGCACTTGGACTATCTAGGTTAACTAGCGGGCCCTTGGACGATGTAGGTTAACTAGCGGGCCCTTGGACGATCTAGGTTAACTAGCGGGTATTTGTACTATGTAGGTTAAGTAACGGGCCCTTGGACTATGTAGATTAACTAGCAGCACTTGGACTATCTACGTTAACTAGCGGGCCCTTGGAATATGTAGATTCCCTAGCGGGCACTTGGACTATGTATGTTCCAGAGCGGGCACTTGGACAATGTAGGTTCCCTAGCGGGCACTTGGACTATGTAGGTTAACTAGCGGACACTTGGACGATCTAGGTTATCTAGCGGGTACTTGGACTATGTAGGTTAACTAGCAGGTCCTTGGACTACGTAGATTAAATAGCAGCACTTTGACTATCTACATTAACCAGCGGGCACTTGGACTATGTAGATTCCCTAGTGGGCACTTGGACTACGTAGGTTCCCTAGAGGGCACTTGGACTGTGTAGGTTCCCTAGCGGGCACTTGGACTATGAATGTTCCCTACGGACACTTGAACTATGTAAGTTAACTACCGGGCACTTGGACTATGTATGTTAACTAGTGGGCCCTTGGACTACTTATGTTAACTAGCAGACACTTGCACTATGTAGGTTACCTAGCGGGCACTTGGACTATCTAGGTTACCTAACGGGCACTTGGATTATATAGGTTCCCTATTGGGCACTTGGATTATGTAGGTTAACTAGTGGGCACTTGGACTATCGAGGTTACCTAGCAGGCGCTTGGACTATGTAGGTTAACTAGCGGGAACTTGGACTATGTACGTTTCCTAGCGGGCACTTGGACTATCTACGTTACCTAGCGGGCACTTGGACTATGTACGTTACCTAGCGGGCACTAGGACTATGTACGTTTCCTAGCGGGTACTTGGACTAGATAGGTTCCCTACCTGGCACTTGGTCTATCTAGGTTAACTAGCGGGCACTTGGACTATCTAGGTTAACTAGCGAGCACTTGGACTATCTAGGTTAACTAGCGGGCATTTGGACTATTAGGGCCCCAAGCGGGCATTTGGAGTGGGCCCTTGGACGATGTAGGTTAACTAGCGGGCACTTGGACGATTTAGGTTAACTAGCGGGCACTTGAACTATCAAAGTCAAGAAGTGAGCCCTTGGACTATATTGGTTAACTAGCGGGCCCTTGGACTACCTGGGTTACCTAGCGGGCACTTGGGCTATATAGGTTACCTAGCGGGCACTTGGACTATGTAGGTTACCTAGTGGGCACTTGGATTATCTAGGTTAACGAACGGGCACTTGGAATATGCAGGTAACCTAGCGGGCACTTGGACTGTCTAGGTTACCTAGCGGGCACTTGGACTGCTAGGTTAACGAACGGGCGCTTGGACTATGTAGGTTGCCTAGCGGGCACTTGGACTATCTAGGTTAGGTAAAGGGCACTTGGACTATCTAGGTTACCTAACGGGCACTTTGACTATCTAGGTTAACTAGCGGGCACTTGGACTATGTAGGTTAACTAGCGAGTACTTGGACTCTAGGTTACCTAGCGGGCACTTGAACTATCTAGGTTACCTAGCGGGCCCTTGGACTATGTAGGTTCCCTAGCGGGCCCTTGGACTATGTAAGTTCCCTAACGGGCACTTGGACTATGTGGGTTCCCTAGCGGGCATTTGGACTATCTAGGTTAACTAACGAGCACTTGGACTATCTAGATTAACTAGCGGGCATTTGGACTATTAGGGCCCCTAGCGGGCATTTGGACTATATTGGTTACCTAGTGGGCACTTGGACTATCTAGGATAACTAGCGGGCACTTGGACTATGTAGGTAACCTAGTGGTCACTTGAACTGTCTAGGTTACCTAGTGGGCACTTGGATTATGTATGTTAACTAGCGGGCACTTGGACTATCTAGGTTAACTAGCGGTCCATTGGACTATGTAGATTCCCTAGTGGGCACTTGGACTATGTAGATTAACTAGCAGCACTTGGACTATCTACATTAAACAGCGGGCCTTTGGACTATGTAGATTCCCTAGCGGGCACTTGGACTACGTAGGTTCCCTAGCTTGCACTTGAACTATGTAGGTTCCCTAGCGGGCACTTGGACTATGAATGTTCCCTACGGACACTTGAACTATGTATGTTAACTAGCGGGCCCTTGGACTACTTAGGTTAAGTAGCGGACACTTGCACTATGTACGTTACCTAGCGGGCACTTGGACTATCTAGGTTACCTAACGGGCACTTGGACTATGTAGGTTCCCTAGCGGGCACTTGGATTATATAGGTTCCCTATCGGGCACTTGGACTATGTAGGTTAACTAGCGGGCATTTGGACTATGTAGGTTACCTAGCGGGCACTTGTACTATGTAGGTTGCCTATCGGGCACTTGGAGAATGTAGGTTAACTAGGGGGCACTAGGACAATGTAGGTTACCAAGCGGACCCTTGGACTATCTAGGTTACTTAGGGGGAACCTGGACTATGTACGTTAACTAGTGGGCACTTGGACTATGTAGGTTAACTAGCAGGCACTTGGACTATGTAGGTTAACTAGCGGGCACTTGGACTATCTAGGTTACCTAGCGGGCACTTGGACTATGTACGTTCCCTAGCGGGCACTTGGACTATCTACGTTACCTAGCGGGCACTTGGACTATGTACGTTACCTAGCGGGAACTTGGACTAGGTACATTTCCTGGCGGGTACTTGGACTAGATAGGTTCCCTAGCGGGTACTTGGTCTATCTAGGTTAACTAGTGGGCACTTGGACTATCTAGGTTAACTAGCGAGCACTTGGACTATCTAGGCTAACTAGCGGGCATTTGGACTATTAGGGCCCCTAGCGGGCATTTGGACTATATTGGTTACCTAGCGGGCACTTGGACTATGTAGGTTAACGAACGGGCACTTGGAATATGCAGGTAACCTAGCGGGCACATGGACTGTCTAGGTTCCCTATCGGGCACTTGAACTATGTAGGTTAACTAGCTGGCATTTGGACTATGTAGGTTTACTTGCGGGCACTTGGACGATCTAGGTTAACTAGAGGGCACTTGGACTATCTAGGTTAACTAACGGGCACTAGGACTATCTAGGTTAACTAGCGGGCACTTGGACTATCTAGGTTACCTAGCTGGCACTTGGACTATGAAGGTTCCCTAGCGGGCACTTGGACTATGTAGGTCAACTAGCGGGCACTTGGACTATCTAGGTTAACTAACTGGCACGTGGACTATGTAGGTTAACTAGCGGACACTTGCACGATCTAGGTTAACTAGCGGGCTCTTGCACTATGTAGGTTAACTAGCGGGCCCATTGACTATGTAGGTTAACTAGCGGGCACTTTGACGATCTAGGTTAACAAGCGGGCACTTGGACTATCTAGGTTAACTAGCGGGCCCTTGGATTATCTAGGTTATCTAGCGGGCTCTTGCACTATGTAGGTTAACTAGCGGGCCCATTGACTATTTAGGTTAACTAGCGGGCACTTGGACGATCTAGGTTACCTAGGGGGAACTTTGACTATGTAGGTTAACTAGTGGGCACTTGGACTATCTAGGTTACCTAGCAGGCACTTGGACTATGTAGGTTAACTAGCGGGCACTTGGACTATCTAGGTTACGTAGCAGGCACTTGGACTATGTACGTTCCCTAGTGGGCACTTGGACTATCTACCTTACCTAGCGGGCACTTGGACTATGTACGTTAACTAGCGGGCACTTGGACTATGTACTTTTCCTAGCGGGTACTTGGACTATCTATGTTAACTAGCGGGCACTTGGACTATGTAGGTTCCCTATGGGGCACTTGGACTAGGTAGGTTCCCTAGCGGGCACTTGGTCTATCTAGGTTAACTAGCGGGCATTTGGACTATCTAGGTTAACTAGTGAGCACTTGGACAATCTAGGATAACTAGCGGGCACTTGGACTGTGTAGGTAACCTAGTGGTCACTTGAAGTGTCTAGGTTACCTAGCGGGCACTTGGACTATCTAGGTTAACTAGCGGGCCCTTGGACGATGTAGGTTAACTAGCGGGCCCTTGGACGATCTAGGTTAACTAGCGGGTATTTGTACTATGTAGGTTAAGTAACGGGCCCTTGGACTATGTAGATTAACTAGCAGCACTTGGACTATCTACGTTAACTAGCGGGCCCTTGGAATATGTAGATTCCCTAGCGGGCACTTGGACTATGTATGTTCCAGAGCGGGCACTTGGACAATGTAGGTTCCCTAGCAGGCACTTGGACTATGTAGGTTCCCTAGCGGGCACTTGGACTATGTAGGTTAACTAGCGGACACTTGGACGATCTAGGTTATCAAGCGGGTACTTGGACTATGTAGGTTAACTAGCAGGCCCTTGGACTATGTAGATTAAATAGCAGCACTTTGACTATCTACATTAACCAGCGGGCACTTGGACTATGTAGATTCCCTAGTGGGCACTTGGACTACGTAGGTTCCCTAGAGGGCACTTGGACTATGTAGGTTCCCTAGCGGGCACTTGGACTATGAATGTTCCCTACGGACACTTGAACTATGTAAGTTAACTACCGGGCACTTGGACTATGTATGTTAACTAGTGGGCCCTTGGACTACTTATGTTAACTAGCAGACACTTGCACTATGTAGGTTACTAGCGGGCACTTGGACTATCTAGGTTACCTAACGGGCACTTGGATTATATAGGTTCCCTATTGGGCACTTGGATTATGTAGGTTAACTAGTGGGCACTTGGACTATCGAGGTTACCTAGCAGGCGCTTGGACTATGTAGGTTAACTAGCGGGAACTTGGACTATGTACGTTTCCTAGCGGGCACTTGGACTATCTACGTTACCTAGCGGGCACTTGGACTATGTACGTTACCTAGCGGGCACTAGGACTATGTACGTTTCCTAGCGGGTACTTGGACTAGATAGGTTCCCTACCTGGCACTTGGTCTATCTAGGTTAACTAGCGGGCACTTGGACTATCTAGGTTAACTAGCGAGCACTTGGACTATCTAGGTTAACTAGCGGGCATTTGGACTATTAGGGCCCCAAGCGGGCATTTGGAGTGGGCCCTTGGACTATGTAGGTTAACTAGCGGGCATATGGACAATCTAGGTTAGCTAGCGGGCACTAGGACGATCTAGGCTAACTAGCGGGCACTTGAACTATCAAAGTGAACAAGTGAGCCCTTGGACTATGTTGGTTAACTAGCGGGCACTTGGACTATCTAGGTTACCTAGCGGGCACTTGGGCTATATAGGTTACCTAGCGGGCACTTGGACTATGTAGGTTACCTAGTGGGCACTTGGATTATCTACGTTTACGAACGGGTACTTGGAATATGCAGGTTACCTAGCGGGCACTTGGACTGTCTAGGTTACCTAGCGGACACTTGGACTTCTAGGTTAACGAACGGGCTCTTGGACTATGTACGTTTCCTAGCGGGCACTTGGATTATCTACGTTACCTAGCGTGCACTTGGACTATGTACGTTTCCTAGCGGGTACTTGGACTAGATAGGTTCCCTAGCGGGCACTTGGTCTATCTAGGTTAACTAGCGGGCACTTGGACTATCTAGGTTAACTAGCGAGCACTTGGACTATCTAGGTTAACTAGCGGGCATTTGGACTATTAGGGCCCCTAGCGGGGATTTGGAGTGGGCCCTTGGACTATGTAGGTTAACTAGCGGGCACTTGGATGATCTAGGTTAACTAGCGGGCACTTGAACTATCAAAGTGAACAAGTGAGCCCTTGGACTATGTTGGTTAAGTAGCGGGCCCTTGGACTATCTGGGTTACCTAGCGAGCACTTGGGCTACATAGGTTACCTAGCGGGCACTTGGACTATGTAGGTTACCTAGTGGGCACTTGGATTATCTAGGTTAACGAACGGGCACTTGGAATATGCAGGTAACCTAGCGGGCACTTGGACTGTCTAGGTTACCTAGCGGACACTTGGACTTCTAGGTTACCTAGCGGACACTTGGACTGCTAGGTTAACGAACGGGCTCTTGGACTATGTAGGTGGCCTTGCGGGCACTTGGACTATCTAGGTTAGGTAACGGGAACTTGGACTATCTAGGTTACCTAACGGGCACTTTGACTATCTAGGTTACCTAGTGGGCCCTTGGACTATGTAGGTTTCCTAGCAGGCACTTGGACTATCTATTTTAACTAGCGGGCCCTTGGACTATGTAGATTCCCTAGCGGGCACTTGGACTATGTATGTTCCAGAGCGGGCACTTGGACAATGTAGGTTCCCTAGCAGGCACTTGGACTATGTAGGTTACCTAGCGGGCCCTTGGACTATGTAGATTAACTAGCGGGTACTTGGACTATGTAGGTTAACTAGCGGGCCCTTGGACTATGTAGATTAACTAGCGGCACTTGGACTATCTACGTTAACTAGCGGGCCCTTGGACTATGTAGATTCCCTAGCGGGCACTTGGACTATGTATGTTCCAGAGCGGGCACTTGGACTATCTAGGTTCCCTAGCGGACACTTGTACAATGTAGGTTAATTAGCGGACACTTGGACGATCTAGGTTAACTAGCGGGTACTTGTACTATGTAGGTTAAATAGCGGGCCATTGAAATATGTAGATTAACTAGCGGCACTTGGACTATCTACATTAACTAGCGGGCCCTTGGACTATGTAGATTCCCTAGCGGGCACGTGGACTATGTAGGTCCCCTAGCGGGCACTTGGACTCTGTATGTTCACTAGCGGGCACTTGGACTATGTATGTTCCCTACGGACACTTGAACTATGTAAGTTAACTACCGGGCACTTTGACTATGTAGGTAACCTAGCGTGCACTTGGAGAGTCTAGGTTACCTAGCGGGCACTTGGACTTCTAGGTTCACGAACGGTCACTTGGACTATGTATGTTGCATAGCGGGCAATTGGACTATCTAGGTTAGGTAAAGGGCACTTGGACTATCTAGGTTTCTTAGCGGGCATTTGGAAGATCTAGGTTAACTAGAGGGCACTTGGACTATCTAGGTTAACTAGCGTGCACTTGGACTATCTAGATTTCTTAGCGGGTACTTGGACTATGTAGGTTAACTAGTGGGCCCTTGGACCATGTAGATTAACTAGTGGCACTTGGAGTATCTACGTTATGTAGCGGCCCTTGGACTATCTAGATGAACTACCGGGCACTTGGACTATGTAGGCTAACTAGGGGGCCCTTGGACTATCTAGGTTGCCTAGCGGGTACATGAACTATCTAGGTTAACAAGCGGGCACTTGCAGTATCTAGGTTACCTAGCGGGAACTTGGACTATGTAGGTTAACTAGCGGGCACTTGGACTATCTAGGTTAACTAGCGTGCACTTGGACTATGTAGGTTCCTTAGCGTGCACTTGGACTATGTAGGTTCCTTAGCGGGCACTTGGACTATCTAGGATGCCTAGCGGGCACTTGGACGATATAGGTTAACTAGCGTGCCCTTGGAATATCTAGGTTACGTAACGGGCACTTGGTATATAGGTTAACTAGTGGGCACTTGGACTATCTAGGTTAACTAAAGGACACTTGGACTATCTAGGTTAACTAGTGGGCCCTTGGACTATGTAGGTTAACTAGCGGGAACTTGGACAATCTAGGTTAACTAGCGGGCACTTGGACGATTTAGGTTAACTAGCGGGCACTTGAACTATCAAAGTCAACAAGTGAGCCCTTGGACTATATTGGTTAACTAGCGGGCCCTTGGACTAACTGGGTTACCTAGCGGGCACTTGGGCTATATAGGTTACCTAGCGGGCACTTGGACTATGTAGGTTACCTAGTGGGCACTTGGATTATCTAGGTTAACGAACGGGCACTTGGAATATGCAGGTAACCTAGCGGGCACTTGGACTGTCTAGGTTACCTAGCGGGCACTTGGACTGCTTGGTTAACGAACGGGCTCTTGGACTATGTAGGTTGCCTAGCGGGCACTTGGACTATCTAGGTTAGGTAACGGGCACTTGGACTATCTAGGTTACCTAACGGGCACTTTGACTATCTAGGTTAACTAGCGGGCACTTGGACTATGTAGGTTAACTAGCGAGTACTTGGACTCTAGGTTACCTAGCGGGCACTTGAACTATCTAGGTTACCTAGCGGGCCATTGGACTATGTAGGTTCCCTAGCGGGCCCTTGGACTATGTAAGTTCCCTAACGGGCACTTGGACTATGTGGGTTCCCTAGCGGGCATTTGGACTATCTAGGTTAACTAGCGAGCACTTGGACTATCTAGATCAACTAGCGGGCATTTGGACTATTAGGGCCCCTAGTGGGCATTTGGACTATATTGGTTACCTAGTGGGCACTTGGACTATGTAGGTTAACGAACGGGCACTTGGACTATGTAGGTTAAATAGCGGGCCCTTGAAATATGTAGATTAACTAGCGGCACTTGGACTATCTACATTAACTAGCGGGCTCTTGGACTATCTAGGTTAACTAGCGGGCCCTTGGACGATCTAGGTTAACTAGCGGGCCCTTGGACGATCTAGGTTAACTAGCGGGAATTTGGACTATGTAGGTTAACTAACGGGCCCTTGGACTATGTAGGTGGCCTTGCGGGCACTTGGACTATCTAGGTTAGGTAACGGGCACTTGGACTATCTAGGTTACCTAACGGGCACTTTGACTATCTAGGTTACATAGCGTGCACTTGGACTATGTAGGTTAACTAGCGAGCTCTTGGACTCAAGGTTACCTAACGGGCACTTGAAGTATCTAGGTTACCTAGTGGGCCCTTGGACTATGTAGGTTTCCTAGCAGGCACTTGGACTATCTATTTTAACTAGCGGGCCCTTGGACTACGTAGATTCCCTAGCGGGCACTTGGACTATGTAGGTTACCTAGCGGGCCCTTGGACTATGTAGATTAACTAGCGGGTACTTGGACTATGTAGGTTAACTAGCGGGCCCTTGGACTATGTAGATTAACTAGCGGCACTTGGACTATCTACGTTAACTAGCGGGCCCTTGGACTATGTAGATTCCCTATCGGGCACTTGGACTATGTATGTTCCAGAGCGGGCACTTGGACTATCTAGGTTCCCTAGCGGACACTTGTACAATGTAGGTTAATTAGCGGACACTTGGACGATCTAGGTTAACTAGTGGGTACTTGTACTATGTAGGTTAAATAGCGGGCCATTGAAATATGTAGATTAACTAGCGGCACTTGGACTATCTACATTAACTAGCGGGCCCTTGGACTATGTAGATTCCCTAGCGGGCACGTGGACTATGTAGGTCCCCTAGCGGGCACTTGGACTCTGTATGTTCACTAGCGGGCACTTGGACTATGTATGTTCCCTACGGACACTTGAACTATGTAAGTTAACTACCGGGCACTTTGACTATGTAGGTAACCTAGCGTGCACTTGGAGAGTCTAGGTTACCTAGCGGGCACTTGGACTTCTAGGTTCACGAACGGTCACTTGGACTATGTATGTTGCATAGCGGGCAATTGGACTATCTAGGTTAGGTAAAGGGCACTTGGACTATCTAGGTTTCTTAGCGGGCATTTGGAAGATCTAGGTTAACTAGAGGGCACTTGGACTATCTAGGTTAACTAGCGTGCACTTGGACTATCTAGATTTCTTAGCGGGTACTTGGACTATGTAGGTTAACTAGTGGGCCCTTGGACCATGTAGATTAACTAGTGGCACTTGGATTATCTACGTTAAGTAGCGGGCCCTTGGACTATCTAGATGAACTACCGGTCACTTGGACTATGTAGGCTAACTAGGGGGCCCTTGGACTATCTAGGTTGCCTAGCGGGTACATGAACTATCTCGGTTAACAAGCGGGCACTTGCAGTATCTAGGTTACCTAGCGGGAACTTGGACTATGTAGGTTAACTAGCGGGCACTTGGACTATCTAGGTTAACTAGCGTGCACTTGGACTATGTAGGTTCCTTAGCGTGCACTTGGACTATGTAGGTTCCTTAGCGGGCACTTGGACTATCTAGGATGCCTAGCGGGCACTTGGACGATATAGGTTAACTAGCGTGCCCTTGGAATATCTAGGTTACGTAACGGGCACTTGGTATATAGGTTAACTAGTGGGCACTTGGACTATCTAGGTTAACTAAAGGACACTTGGACTATCTAGGTTAACTAGTGGGCCCTTGGACTATGTAGGTTAACTAGCGGGAACTTGGACAATCTAGGTTAACTAGCGGGCACTTGGACGATTTAGGTTAACTAGCGGGCACTTGAACTATCAAAGTCAACAAGTGAGCCCTTGGACTATATTGGTTAACTAGCGGGCCCTTAGACTAACTGGGTTACCTAGCGGGCACTTGGGCTATATAGGTTACCTAGCGGGCACTTGGACTATGTAGGTTACCTAGTGGGCACTTGGATTATCTAGGTTAACGAATGGGCACTTGGAATATGCAGGTAACCTAGCGGGCACTTGGACTGTCTAGGTTACCTAGCGGGCACTTGGACTGCTAGGTTAACGAACGGGCTCTTGGACTATGTAGGTTGCCTAGCGGGCACTTGGACTATCTAGGTTAGGTAACGGGCACTTGGACTATCTAGGTTACCTAACGGGCACTTTGACTATCTAGGTTAACTAGCGGGCACTTGGACTATGTAGGTTAACTAGCGAGTACTTGGACTCTAGGTTACCTAGCGGGCACTTGAACTATCTAGGTTACCTAGCGGGCCCTTGGACTATGTAGGTTCCCTAGCGGGCCCTTGGACTATGTAAGTTCCCTAACGGGCACTTGGACTATGTGGGTTCCCTAGCGGGCATTTGGACTATCTAGGTTAACTAGCGAGCACTTGGACTATCTAGATTAACTAGCGGGCATTTGGACTATTAGGGCCCCTAGCGGGCATTTGGACTATATTGGTTACCTAGTGGGCACTTGGACTATCTAGGATAACTAGCGGGCACTTGGACTATGTAGGTAACCTAGTGGTCACTTGAACTGTCTAGGTTACCTAGTGGGCACTTGTATTATGTAGGTTAACTAGCGGGCACTTGGACTATCAAGGTTAACTAGCGGGCCCTTGGACGATCTAGGTTAACTAGCGGGCCCTTGGACGATCTAGGTTAACTAGCGGGAATTTGGACTATGTAGGTTAACTAACGGGCCCTTGGACTATGAAGATTAACTAGCGGCACTTGGACTATCTAGGTTAACTAGCGGGCCATTGGACTATGTAGATTCCCTAGTGGGCACTTGGACTATGTAGATTAACTAGCAGCACTTGGACTATCTACATTAAACAGCGGGCCCTTGGACTATGTAGATTCCCTAGCGGGCACTTGAACTACGTAGGTTCCCTAGCTTGCACTTGAACTATGTAGGTTCCCTAGCGGGCACTTGGACTATGAATGTTCCCTACGGACACTTGAACTATGTATGTTAACTAGCGGGCCTTGGACTACTTAGGTTAAGTAGCGGACACTTGCACTATGTACGTTACCTAGCGGGCACTTGGACTATCTAGGTTACCTAACGGGTACTTGGACTATGTAGGTTCCCTAGCGGGCACTTGGATTATATAGGTTCCCTATCGGGCACTTGGACTATGTAGGTTAACTAGCGGGCATTTGGACTATGTAGGTTACCTAGCGGGCACTTTTACTATGTAGGTTGCCTATCGGGCACTTGGAGAATGTAGGTTAACTAGGGGGCACTAGGACAATGTAGGTTACCAAGCGGACCCTTGGACTATCTAGGTTACTTAGGGGGAACCTGGACTATGTAGGTTAACTAGTGGGCACTTGGACTATGTAGGTTAACTAGCAGGCACTTGGACTATGTAGGTTAACTAGCGGGCACTTGGACTATCTAGGTTACCTAGCGGGCACTTGGACTATGTACGTTCCCTAGCGGGCACTTGGACTATCTACGTTACCTAGCGGGCACTTGGACTATGTACGTTACCTAGCGGGAACTTGGACTAGGTACGTTTCCTGGCGGGTACTTGGTCTATCTAGGTTAACTAGTGGGCACTTGGACTATCTAGGTTAACTAGCGAGCACTTGGACTATCTAGGCTAACTAGCGGGCATTTGGACTATTAGGGCCCCTAGCGGGCATTTGGACTATATTGGTTACCTAGCGGGCACTTGGACTATGTAGGTTAACGAACGGGCACTTGGAATATGCAGGTAACCTAGCGGGCACATGGACTGTCTAGGTTCCCTATCGGGCACTTGGACTATGTAGGTTAACTAGCTGGCATTTGGACTATGTAGGTTTACTTGCGGGCACTTGGACGATCTAGGTTAACTAGAGGGCACTTGGACTATCTAGGTTAACTAACGGGCACTAGGACTATCTAGGTTAACTAGCGGGCACTTGGACTATCTAGGTTACGTAGCTGGCACTTGGACTATGAAGGTTCCCTAGCGGGAACTTGGACTATGTAGGTCAACTAGCGGGCCCTTGGACTATCTAGGTTAACTAACTGGCACGTGGACTATGTAGGTTAACTAGCGGACACTTGCACGATCTAGGTTAACTAGCGGGCTCTTGCACTATGTAGGTTAACTAGCGGGCCCTTGGATTATCTAGGTTATCTAGCGGGCTCTTGCACTATGTAGGTTAACTAGCGGGCCCATTGACTATTTAGGTTAACTAGCGGGCACTTGGACGATCTAGGTTACCTAGGGGGAACTTTGACTATGTAGGTTAACTAGTGGGCACTTGGACTATCTAGGTTACCTAGCAGGCACTTGGACTATGTAGGTTAACTAGCGGGCACTTGGACTATCTAGGTTACGTAGCAGGCACTTGGACTATGTACGTTCCCTAGTGGGCACTTGGACTATCTACCTTACCTAGCGGGCACTTGGACTATGTACGTTAACTAGCGGGCACTTGGACTATGTACTTTTCCTAGCGGGTACTTGGACTATCTATGTTAACTAGCGGGCACTTGGACTATGTAGGTTCCCTATGGGGCACTTGGACTAGGTAGGTTCCCTAGCGGGCACTTGGTCTATCTAGGTTAACTAGCGGGCATTTGGACTATCTAGGTTAACTAGTGAGCACTTGGACAATCTAGGATAACTAGCGGGCACTTGGACTGTGTAGGTAACCTAGTGGTCACTTGAAGTGTCTAGGTTACCTAGCGGGCACTTGGACTATCTAGGTTAACTAGCGGGCCCTTGGACGATGTAGGTTAACTAGCGGGCCCTTGGACGATCTAGGTTAACTAGCGGGTATTTGTACTATGTAGGTTAAGTAACGGGCCCTTGGACTATGTAGATTAACTAGCAGCACTTGGACTATCTACGTTAACTAGCGGGCCCTTGGAATATGTAGATTCCCTAGCGGGCACTTGGACTATGTATGTTCCAGAGCGGGCACTTGGACAATGTAGGTTCCCTAGCGGGCACTTGGACTATGTAGGTTAACTAGCGGACACTTGGACGATCTAGGTTATCTAGCGGGTACTTGGACTATGTAGGTTAACTAGCAGGTCCTTGGACTACGTAGATTAAATAGCAGCACTTTGACTATCTACATTAACCAGCGGGCACTTGGACTATGTAGATTCCCTAGTGGGCACTTGGACTACGTAGGTTCCCTAGAGGGCACTTGGACTGTGTAGGTTCCCTAGCGGGCACTTGGACTATGAATGTTCCCTACGGACACTTGAACTATGTAAGTTAACTACCGGGCACTTGGACTATGTATGTTAACTAGTGGGCCCTTGGACTACTTATGTTAACTAGCAGACACTTGCACTATGTAGGTTACCTAGCGGGCACTTGGACTATCTAGGTTACCTAACGGGCACTTGGATTATATAGGTTCCCTATTGGGCACTTGGATTATGTAGGTTAACTAGTGGGCACTTGGACTATCGAGGTTACCTAGCAGGCGCTTGGACTATGTAGGTTAACTAGCGGGAACTTGGACTATGTACGTTTCCTAGCGGGCACTTGGACTATCTACGTTACCTAGCGGGCACTTGGACTATGTACGTTACCTAGCGGGCACTAGGACTATGTACGTTTCCTAGCGGGTACTTGGACTAGATAGGTTCCCTACCTGGCACTTGGTCTATCTAGGTTAACTAGCGGGCACTTGGACTATCTAGGTTAACTAGCGAGCACTTGGACTATCTAGGTTAACTAGCGGGCATTTGGACTATTAGGGCCCCAAGCGGGCATTTGGAGTGGGCCCTTGGACGATGTAGGTTAACTAGCGGGCACTTGGACGATTTAGGTTAACTAGCGGGCACTTGAACTATCAAAGTCAAGAAGTGAGCCCTTGGACTATATTGGTTAACTAGCGGGCCCTTGGACTACCTGGGTTACCTAGCGGGCACTTGGGCTATATAGGTTACCTAGCGGGCACTTGGACTATGTAGGTTACCTAGTGGGCACTTGGATTATCTAGGTTAACGAACGGGCACTTGGAATATGCAGGTAACCTAGCGGGCACTTGGACTGTCTAGGTTACCTAGCGGGCACTTGGACTGCTAGGTTAACGAACGGGCGCTTGGACTATGTAGGTTGCCTAGCGGGCACTTGGACTATCTAGGTTAGGTAAAGGGCACTTGGACTATCTAGGTTACCTAACGGGCACTTTGACTATCTAGGTTAACTAGCGGGCACTTGGACTATGTAGGTTAACTAGCGAGTACTTGGACTCTAGGTTACCTAGCGGGCACTTGAACTATCTAGGTTACCTAGCGGGCCCTTGGACTATGTAGGTTCCCTAGCGGGCCCTTGGACTATGTAAGTTCCCTAACGGGCACTTGGACTATGTGGGTTCCCTAGCGGGCATTTGGACTATCTAGGTTAACTAACGAGCACTTGGACTATCTAGATTAACTAGCGGGCATTTGGACTATTAGGGCCCCTAGCGGGCATTTGGACTATATTGGTTACCTAGTGGGCACTTGGACTATCTAGGATAACTAGCGGGCACTTGGACTATGTAGGTAACCTAGTGGTCACTTGAACTGTCTAGGTTACCTAGTGGGCACTTGGATTATGTATGTTAACTAGCGGGCACTTGGACTATCTAGGTTAACTAGCGGTCCATTGGACTATGTAGATTCCCTAGTGGGCACTTGGACTATGTAGATTAACTAGCAGCACTTGGACTATCTACATTAAACAGCGGGCCTTTGGACTATGTAGATTCCCTAGCGGGCACTTGGACTACGTAGGTTCCCTAGCTTGCACTTGAACTATGTAGGTTCCCTAGCGGGCACTTGGACTATGAATGTTCCCTACGGACACTTGAACTATGTATGTTAACTAGCGGGCCCTTGGACTACTTAGGTTAAGTAGCGGACACTTGCACTATGTACGTTACCTAGCGGGCACTTGGACTATCTAGGTTACCTAACGGGCACTTGGACTATGTAGGTTCCCTAGCGGGCACTTGGATTATATAGGTTCCCTATCGGGCACTTGGACTATGTAGGTTAACTAGCGGGCATTTGGACTATGTAGGTTACCTAGCGGGCACTTGTACTATGTAGGTTGCCTATCGGGCACTTGGAGAATGTAGGTTAACTAGGGGGCACTAGGACAATGTAGGTTACCAAGCGGACCCTTGGACTATCTAGGTTACTTAGGGGGAACCTGGACTATGTACGTTAACTAGTGGGCACTTGGACTATGTAGGTTAACTAGCAGGCACTTGGACTATGTAGGTTAACTAGCGGGCACTTGGACTATCTAGGTTACCTAGCGGGCACTTGGACTATGTACGTTCCCTAGCGGGCACTTGGACTATCTACGTTACCTAGCGGGCACTTGGACTATGTACGTTACCTAGCGGGAACTTGGACTAGGTACATTTCCTGGCGGGTACTTGGACTAGATAGGTTCCCTAGCGGGTACTTGGTCTATCTAGGTTAACTAGTGGGCACTTGGACTATCTAGGTTAACTAGCGAGCACTTGGACTATCTAGGCTAACTAGCGGGCATTTGGACTATTAGGGCCCCTAGCGGGCATTTGGACTATATTGGTTACCTAGCGGGCACTTGGACTATGTAGGTTAACGAACGGGCACTTGGAATATGCAGGTAACCTAGCGGGCACATGGACTGTCTAGGTTCCCTATCGGGCACTTGAACTATGTAGGTTAACTAGCTGGCATTTGGACTATGTAGGTTTACTTGCGGGCACTTGGACGATCTAGGTTAACTAGAGGGCACTTGGACTATCTAGGTTAACTAACGGGCACTAGGACTATCTAGGTTAACTAGCGGGCACTTGGACTATCTAGGTTACCTAGCTGGCACTTGGACTATGAAGGTTCCCTAGCGGGCACTTGGACTATGTAGGTCAACTAGCGGGCACTTGGACTATCTAGGTTAACTAACTGGCACGTGGACTATGTAGGTTAACTAGCGGACACTTGCACGATCTAGGTTAACTAGCGGGCTCTTGCACTATGTAGGTTAACTAGCGGGCCCATTGACTATGTAGGTTAACTAGCGGGCACTTTGACGATCTAGGTTAACAAGCGGGCACTTGGACTATCTAGGTTAACTAGCGGGCCCTTGGATTATCTAGGTTATCTAGCGGGCTCTTGCACTATGTAGGTTAACTAGCGGGCCCATTGACTATTTAGGTTAACTAGCGGGCACTTGGACGATCTAGGTTACCTAGGGGGAACTTTGACTATGTAGGTTAACTAGTGGGCACTTGGACTATCTAGGTTACCTAGCAGGCACTTGGACTATGTAGGTTAACTAGCGGGCACTTGGACTATCTAGGTTACGTAGCAGGCACTTGGACTATGTACGTTCCCTAGTGGGCACTTGGACTATCTACCTTACCTAGCGGGCACTTGGACTATGTACGTTAACTAGCGGGCACTTGGACTATGTACTTTTCCTAGCGGGTACTTGGACTATCTATGTTAACTAGCGGGCACTTGGACTATGTAGGTTCCCTATGGGGCACTTGGACTAGGTAGGTTCCCTAGCGGGCACTTGGTCTATCTAGGTTAACTAGCGGGCATTTGGACTATCTAGGTTAACTAGTGAGCACTTGGACAATCTAGGATAACTAGCGGGCACTTGGACTGTGTAGGTAACCTAGTGGTCACTTGAAGTGTCTAGGTTACCTAGCGGGCACTTGGACTATCTAGGTTAACTAGCGGGCCCTTGGACGATGTAGGTTAACTAGCGGGCCCTTGGACGATCTAGGTTAACTAGCGGGTATTTGTACTATGTAGGTTAAGTAACGGGCCCTTGGACTATGTAGATTAACTAGCAGCACTTGGACTATCTACGTTAACTAGCGGGCCCTTGGAATATGTAGATTCCCTAGCGGGCACTTGGACTATGTATGTTCCAGAGCGGGCACTTGGACAATGTAGGTTCCCTAGCAGGCACTTGGACTATGTAGGTTCCCTAGCGGGCACTTGGACTATGTAGGTTAACTAGCGGACACTTGGACGATCTAGGTTATCAAGCGGGTACTTGGACTATGTAGGTTAACTAGCAGGCCCTTGGACTATGTAGATTAAATAGCAGCACTTTGACTATCTACATTAACCAGCGGGCACTTGGACTATGTAGATTCCCTAGTGGGCACTTGGACTACGTAGGTTCCCTAGAGGGCACTTGGACTATGTAGGTTCCCTAGCGGGCACTTGGACTATGAATGTTCCCTACGGACACTTGAACTATGTAAGTTAACTACCGGGCACTTGGACTATGTATGTTAACTAGTGGGCCCTTGGACTACTTATGTTAACTAGCAGACACTTGCACTATGTAGGTTACTAGCGGGCACTTGGACTATCTAGGTTACCTAACGGGCACTTGGATTATATAGGTTCCCTATTGGGCACTTGGATTATGTAGGTTAACTAGTGGGCACTTGGACTATCGAGGTTACCTAGCAGGCGCTTGGACTATGTAGGTTAACTAGCGGGAACTTGGACTATGTACGTTTCCTAGCGGGCACTTGGACTATCTACGTTACCTAGCGGGCACTTGGACTATGTACGTTACCTAGCGGGCACTAGGACTATGTACGTTTCCTAGCGGGTACTTGGACTAGATAGGTTCCCTACCTGGCACTTGGTCTATCTAGGTTAACTAGCGGGCACTTGGACTATCTAGGTTAACTAGCGAGCACTTGGACTATCTAGGTTAACTAGCGGGCATTTGGACTATTAGGGCCCCAAGCGGGCATTTGGAGTGGGCCCTTGGACTATGTAGGTTAACTAGCGGGCATATGGACAATCTAGGTTAGCTAGCGGGCACTAGGACGATCTAGGCTAACTAGCGGGCACTTGAACTATCAAAGTGAACAAGTGAGCCCTTGGACTATGTTGGTTAACTAGCGGGCACTTGGACTATCTAGGTTACCTAGCGGGCACTTGGGCTATATAGGTTACCTAGCGGGCACTTGGACTATGTAGGTTACCTAGTGGGCACTTGGATTATCTACGTTTACGAACGGGTACTTGGAATATGCAGGTTACCTAGCGGGCACTTGGACTGTCTAGGTTACCTAGCGGACACTTGGACTTCTAGGTTAACGAACGGGCTCTTGGACTATGTACGTTTCCTAGCGGGCACTTGGATTATCTACGTTACCTAGCGTGCACTTGGACTATGTACGTTTCCTAGCGGGTACTTGGACTAGATAGGTTCCCTAGCGGGCACTTGGTCTATCTAGGTTAACTAGCGGGCACTTGGACTATCTAGGTTAACTAGCGAGCACTTGGACTATCTAGGTTAACTAGCGGGCATTTGGACTATTAGGGCCCCTAGCGGGGATTTGGAGTGGGCCCTTGGACTATGTAGGTTAACTAGCGGGCACTTGGATGATCTAGGTTAACTAGCGGGCACTTGAACTATCAAAGTGAACAAGTGAGCCCTTGGACTATGTTGGTTAAGTAGCGGGCCCTTGGACTATCTGGGTTACCTAGCGAGCACTTGGGCTACATAGGTTACCTAGCGGGCACTTGGACTATGTAGGTTACCTAGTGGGCACTTGGATTATCTAGGTTAACGAACGGGCACTTGGAATATGCAGGTAACCTAGCGGGCACTTGGACTGTCTAGGTTACCTAGCGGACACTTGGACTTCTAGGTTACCTAGCGGACACTTGGACTGCTAGGTTAACGAACGGGCTCTTGGACTATGTAGGTGGCCTTGCGGGCACTTGGACTATCTAGGTTAGGTAACGGGAACTTGGACTATCTAGGTTACCTAACGGGCACTTTGACTATCTAGGTTACATAGCGTGCACTTGGACTATGTAGGTTAACTAGCGAGCACTTGGACTCAAGGTTACCTAACGGACACTTGAACTATCTAGGTTACCTAGTGGGCCCTTGGACTATGTAGGTTTCCTAGCAGGCACTTGGACTATCTATTTTAACTAGCGGGCCCTTGGACCATGTAGATTCCCTAGCGGGCACTTGGACTATGTATGTTCCAGAGCGGGCACTTGGACAATGTAGGTTCCCTAGCAGGCACTTGGACTATGTAGGTTACCTAGCGTGCACTTGGAGAGTCTAGGTTACCTAGCGGGCACTTGGACTTCTAGGTTAACGAACGGGCACTTGGACTATGTATGTTGCATAGCGGGCAATTGGACTATCTAGGTTAGGTAAAGGGCACTTGGACTATCTAGGTTTCTTAGCGGGCATTTGGAAGATCTAGGTTAACTAGAGGGCACTTGGACTATCTAGGTTAACTAGCGTGCACTTGGACTATCTAGATTTCTTAGCGGGTACTTGGACTATGTAGGTTAACTAGTGGGCCCTTGGACCATGTAGATTAACTAGTGGCACTTGGATTATCTACGTTAAGTAGCGGGCCCTTGGACTATCTAGATGAACTACCGGGCACTTGGACTATGTAGGCTAACTAGGGGGCCCTTGGACTATCTAGGTTGCCTAGCGGGTACATGAACTATCTAGGTTAACAAGCGGGCACTTGCAGTATCTAGGTTACCTAGCGGGAAATTGGACTATGTAGGTTAACTAGCGGGCACTTGGACTATCTAGGTTAACTAGCGTGCACTTGGACTATGTAGGTTCCTTAGCGTGCACTTGGACTATGTAGGTTCCTTAGCGGGCACTTGGACTATCTAGGATGCCTAGCGGGCACTTGGACGATATAGGTTAACTAGCGTGCCCTTGGAATATCTAGGTTACGTAACGGGCACTTGGTATATAGGTTAACTAGTGGGCACTTGGACTATGTAGGTTAACTAAAGGACACTTGGACAATCTAGGTTAACTAGCGGGCACTTGGACGATTTAGGTTAACTAGCGGGCACTTGAACTATCAAAGTCAACAAGTGAGCCCTTGGACTATATTGGTTAACTAGCGGGCTCTTGGACTAACTGGGTTACCTAGCGGGCACTTGGGCTATATAGGTTACCTAGCGGGCACTTGGACTATGTAGGTTACCTAGTGGGCACTTGGATTTTCTAGGTTAACGAACGGGCACTTGGAATATGCAGGTAACCTAGCGGGCACTTGGACTGTCTAGGTTACCTAGCGGGCACTTGGACTGCTAGGTTAACGAACGGGCTCTTGGACTATGTAGGTTGCCTAGCGGGCACTTGGACTATCTAGGTTAGGTAACGGGCACTTGGACTATCTAGGTAACCTAACAGGCACTTTGACTATCTATGTTAACTAGCGGGCACTTGGACTATGTAGGTTAACTAGCGAGTACTTGGACTCTAGGTTACCTAGCGGGCACTTGAACTATCTAGGTTACCTAGCGGGCCCTTGGACTATGTAGGTTTCCTAGCAGGCACTTGGACTATCTAGGTTAACGAACGGGCACTTGGACTACGTAGGTAACCTAGCGGGCACTTGGACAGTCTAGGTTACCTAGTGGGCACTTGGACTATCTAGGTTAACTAACAGGCACTTGGACGATGTAGGTTACCGAGCGGGCACTTGGACTATGTAGGATCCCTATCGGACATTTGGACTACTTAGGTTACCTAGCGGGCACATGGACTATCTAGGTTAACTAGCGGGCACTTGGACTATCTAGATTAACTAGTAGGCCCTTGTATTATGTAGGTTAACTAGCGAGCACTTGGACTATCTAGGTTAACTAGCGGGCACTTGGAATATGTAGGTTAACAAGCGGGCACTTGCAGTATCTAGGTTACCTAGCGGGAAATTGGACTATGTAGGTTAACTAGCGGGCACTTGGACTATCTAGGTTAACTAGCGTGCACTTGGACTATGTAGGTTCCTTAGCGTGCACTTGGACTATGTAGGTTCCTTAGCGGGCACTTGGACTATCTAGGATGCCTAGCGGGCACTTGGACGATATAGGTTAACTAGCGTGCCCTTGGAATATCTAGGTTACGTAACGGGCACTTGGTATATAGGTTAACTAGTGGGCACTTGGACTATGTAGGTTAACTAAAGGACACTTGGACAATCTAGGTTAACTAGCGGGCACTTGGACGATTTAGGTTAACTAGCGGGCACTTGAACTATCAAAGTCAACAAGTGAGCCCTTGGACTATATTGGTTAACTAGCGGGCTCTTGGACTAACTGGGTTACCTAGCGGGCACTTGGGCTATATAGGTTACCTAGCGGGCACTTGGACTATGTAGGTTACCTAGTGGGCACTTGGATTTTCTAGGTTAACGAACGGGCACTTGGAATATGCAGGTAACCTAGCGGGCACTTGGACTGTCTAGGTTACCTAGCGGGCACTTGGACTGCTAGGTTAACGAACGGGCTCTTGGACTATGTAGGTTGCCTAGCGGGCACTTGGACTATCTAGGTTAGGTAACGGGCACTTGGACTATCTAGGTTACCTAACAGGCACTTTGACTATCTATGTTAACTAGCGGGCACTTGGACTATGTAGGTTAACTAGCGAGTACTTGGACTCTAGGTTACCTAGCGGGCACTTGAACTATCTAGGTTACCTAGCGGGCCCTTGGACTATGTAGGTTTCCTAGCAGGCACTTGGACTATCTAGGTTAACGAACGGGCACTTGGACTATGTAGGTAACCTTGCGGGCACTTGGACAGTCTAGGTTACCTAGTGGGCACTTGGACTATCTAGGTTAACTAACAGGCACTTGGACGATGTAGGTTACCGAGCGGGCACTTGGACTATGTAGGATCCCTATCGGACATTTGGACTACTTAGGTTACCTAGCGGGCACATGGACTATCTAGGTTAACTAGCGGGCACTTGGACTATCTAGATTAACTAGTAGGCCCTTGTATTATGTAGGTTAACTAGCGAGCACTTGGACTATCTAGGTTAACTAGCGGGCACTTGGAATATGTAGGTTAACTAGCGGACACTTGCACTATGTAGGTTACCTAGCAGGCGCTTGGACTATCTAGGTTAACTAGCGGGCACTTAGACTATATAGGTTAACTAGCGTGCACTTGGACTATGTAGGTTCCTTAGCGAGCACTTGGACTATCTAGGTTGCCTAGCGGGCACTTGGACGATATAGGTTAACTAGCGTGCCCTTGGAATATCTAGGTTACGTAACGGGCACTTGGTATATAGGTTAACTAGTGGGCACTTGGACTGTCTAGGTTAACTAAAGGACACTTGGACTATCTAGGTTAACTAGTGGGCCCTTGGACTATGTAGGTTAACTAGCGGGAACTTGGACAATCTAGGTTAACTAGCGGGCACTTGGACGATTTAGGTTAACTAGCGGGCACTTGAACTATCAAAGTCAACAAGTGAGCCCTTGGGCTATATTGGTTAACTAGCGGGCCCTTGGACTAACTGGGTTACCTAGCGGGCACTTGGGCTATATAGGTTACCTAGCGGGCACTTGGACTATGTAGGTTACCTAGTGGGCACTTGGATTATCTAGGTTAACGAACGGGCACTTGGAATATGCAGGTAACCTAGCGGGCACTTGGACTGTATAGGTTACCTAGCGGGCACTTGGACTGCTAGGTTAACGAACGGGCTCTTGGACTATGTAGGTTGCCTAGCGGGCACTTGGACTATCTAGGTTAGGTAACGGGCACTTGGACTATCTAGGTTACCTAACGGGCACTTTGACTATCTATGTTAACTAGCGGGCACTTGGACTATGTAGGTTAACTAGCGAGTACTTGGACTCTAGGTTACCTAGCGGGCACTTGAACTATCTAGGTTACCTAGCGGGCCCTTGGACTATGTAGGTTTCCTAGCAGGCACTTGGACTATCTAGGTTAACGAACGGGCACTTGGACTATGTAGGTAACCTAGCGGGCACTTGGACAGTCTAGGTTACCTAGTGGGCACTTGGACTATCTAGGTTAACTAACAGGCACTTGGACGATGTAGGTTACCGAGCGGGCACTTGGACTATGTAGGATCCCTATCGGACATTTGGACTACTTAGGTTACCTAGCGGGCACATGGACTATCTAGGTTAACTAGCGGGCACTTGGACTATCTAGATCAACTAGTAGGCCCTTGTACTATGTAGGTTAACTAGCGAGCACTTGGACTATCTAGGTTAACTAGCGGGCACTTGGAATATGTAGGTTAACTAGCGGACACTTGCACTATGTAGGTTACCTAGCAGGCACTTGGACTATCTAGGTTAACTAGCGGGCACTTAGACTATCTAGGTTAACTAGCGTGCACTTGGACTATGTAGGTTCCTTAGCGGGCACTTGGACTATCTAGGTTGCCTAGCGGGCACTTGGACGATATAGGTTAACTAGCGTGCCCTTGGAATATCTAGGTTACGTAACGGGCACTTGGTATATAGTTTAACTAGCGGGCACTTGGACTATGTAGGTTACCTAGAGGACACTTGGACTATCTAGGTTAACTAGTGGGCCCTTGGACTATGTAGGTTAACTAGCGGGCACTTGGACAATCTTGGTTAACTAGCGGGCACTTGGACGATCTAGGTTAACTAGCGGTCACTTGAACTATCAAAGTCAACAAGTGAGCCCTTGGACTATGTAGGTTAACTAGCGGGCCCTTGGACCCTTTGGGTTACCTAGCGGGCACTTGGACTATGTAGGTTCCCTAGCGGGCCCTTGGACTATGTAAGTTCCCTAACGGGCACTTGGACTATGTGGGTTCCCTAGCGGGCATTTGGACTATCTAGGTTAACTAGCGAGCACTTGGACTATCTAGATTAACTAGCGGGCATTTGGACTATTAGGGCCCCTAGCGGGCATTTGGACTATATTGGTTACCTAGTGGGCACTTGGACTATGTAGGTTAACGAACGGGCACTTGGACTATGTAGGTTAAATAGCGGGCCCTTGAAATATGTAGATTAACTAGCGGCACTTGGACTATCTACATTAACTAGCGGGCTCTTGGACTATGTAGATTCCCTAGCGGGCACGTGGACTATGTAGGTTCCCTAGCAGGCACTTGGACTCTGTATGTTCCCTAGCGGGCACTTGGACTATGTATGTTCCCTACGGACACTTGAACTATGTAAGTTAACTACTGGGCACTTTGACTATGTAGGTTAACTAGCGGGCCCTTGGACTATCTAGGTTACCTAGTGGGCACTTGGACTATGTAGGTTAACTACCGGACACTTGCACTATCTAGGTTACCGAACGGGCATTTGGACTATGTAGGTAACCTAGCGGGCACTTGGAGAGTCTAGGTTACCTAGCGGGCACTTGGACTTCTAGGTTAACGAACGGGCACTTGGACTATGTATGTTGCATAGCGGGCAATTGGACTATCTAGGTTAGGTAAAGGGCACTTGGACTATCTAGGTTTCTTAGCGGGCATTTGGAAGATCTAGGTAAACTAGAGGGCACTTGGACTATCTAGGTTAACTAGCGTGCACTTGGACTATCTAGGTTTCTTAGCTGGTACTTGGACTATGTCGGTTAACTAGCGGGCCCTTGGACTATGTAGGTTAACTAGTGGCACTTGGACTATCTACGTTAAGTAGCGGTCCCTTGGACTATCTACATGAACTACCGGGCACTTGGACTATGTAGGCTAACTAGGGGGCCCTTGGACGATCTAGGTTGCCTAGCGGGTACATGAACTATCTAGGTTAAAAGCGGGCACTTGCAGTATCTAGGTTACCTAGCGGGAACTTGGTCTATGTAGGTTAACTAGCGGGCACTTGGACTATCTAGGTTAACTAGCGTGCACTTGGACTATGTAGGTTCCTTAGCGTGCACTTGGACTATGTAGGTTCCTTAGCGGGCACTTGGACTATCTAGGTTGCCTTGCGGGCACTTGGACGATATAGGTTAACTAGCGTGCCCTTGGAATATCTAGGTTACGTAACGGGCACTTGGTATATAGGTTAACTAGTGGGCACTTGGACTATGTAGGTTAACTAAAGGACACTTGGACTATCTAGGTTAACTAGTGGGCCCTTGGACTATGTAGGTTAACTAGCGGGCACTTGGACAATCGAGGTTAACTAGCGGGCACTTGGACGATCTAGGTTAACTAGTGGGCACTTGAACTATCAAAGTGAACAAGTGAGCCCTTGGACTTTGTTGGTTAACTAGCGGGCCCTTGGACTATCTGGGTTACCTAGCGGGCACTTGGGCTATATAGGTTACCTAGCGGGCACTTGGACTATGTAGGTTAACTAGTGGGCACTTTGATTATCTAGGTTAACAAACGGGCACTTGGAATATGCAGGTAACCTAGCGGGCACTTGGACTGTCTAGGTTACCTAGCGGGCACTTGGACTTCTAGGTTAAAGAACGGGCTCTTGGACTATGTAGGTTGCCTTGCGGGCACTTGGACTATCTAGGTTAGGTAACGGGCACTTGGAATTTCTAGGTTACCTAACGGGCACTTTGACTATCTAGGTTACATAGTGTGCACTTGGACTATGTAGGTTAACTAGCGAGTACTTGGACTCTAGGTTACCTAGCGGGCACTTGAACTATCTAGGTTACCTAGCGGGCCCTTGGACTATGTAGGTTTCCTAGCAGGCACTTGGACTATCTTGGTTAACGAACGGGCCCTTGGACTATGTAGGTAACCTAGCGGGCACTTGGACAGTCTAGGTTACCTAGTGGGCACTTGACTATCTAGGTTAACTAACAGGCACTTGGACTATGTAGGTTCCTTAGCGAGCACTTGGACTATCTAGGTTGCCTAGCGGGCACTTGGACGATATAGGTTAACTACCGTGCCCTTGGAATATCTAGGTTACGTAACGGGCACTTGGTATATAGGTTAACTAGCGGGCACTTGGACTATGTAGTTTAACTAAAGGACACTTGGACTATCTAGGTTAACTAGTGGGCCATTGGACTATGTAGGATAAGTAGCGGGCACTTGGACAATCTAGGTTAACTAGCGGGCACTTGGACGATCTAGGTTAACTAGCGGGCACTTGAACTATCAAAGTGAACAAGTGAGCCCTTGGACTATGTTGGTTAACTAGCGGGCCCTTGGACTATCTGGGTTACCTAGTGGGCACTTGGGCTATATAGGTTACCTAGCGGGCACTTGGACTATGTAGGTTACCTAGTGGGCACTTGGATTATCTAGGTTAACGAACGGGCACTTGGAATATGCAGCTAACCTAGCGGGCACTTGGACTGTCTAGGTTACCTAGCGGGCACTTGGACTGCTAGGTTAACGAACGGGCTCTTGGACTATGTAGGTTGCCTAGCGGGCACTTGGACTATTTAGGTTAGGTAACGGGAACTTGGACTATCTAGGTTACCTAACGGGCACTTTGACTATCTAGGTTACATAGCGTGCACTTGGACTATGTAGGTTAACTAGCGAGTACTTGGACTCTAGGTTACCTAGCGGGCACTTGAACTATCTAGGTTACCTAGCGGGCCCTTGGACTATGTAGGTTTCCTAGCAGGCACTTGGACTATCTAGGTTAACGAACGGGCACTTGGACTATGTAGGTAACCTAGCGGGCACTTGGACAGTCTAGGTTACCTAGCGGGCACTTGGACTATCTAGGTTAACTAACAGGCACTTGGACGATGTAGGTTACCTAGCGGGCACTTGGACTATGTAGGATCCCTATGGGACATTTGGACTACTTAGGTTACCTAGCGGGCACTTGGACTATGTAGGTTAACTAGCGGGCACTTGGACTATCTAGGTCAACTAGTGGGCCCTTGTACTATGTAGGTTAACTAGCGAGCACTTGGACTATCTATGTTAACTAGAGGACCGTGGACTATGTAGGTTAACTAGCGGGCCCTTGGACTATGTAGGTTTACTAGCGGGCACTTGGACGATCTAGGTTAACTAGAGGGCTTTTGGACTATCTAGGTTAACTAGCGGGCACTTGGATGATCATTGTTAACTAGCGGGCACTTGGACAATCTAGCTTAGCTAACGGACACATGGACTAAGTACGTCCCCTAGTGGGCACTTGGACTATCTAGGTTAACTAACGGGCACTAGGACTATCTAGGTTAACTAGCGGGCACTTGGACTATCTAGGTTACCTAGCAGGCACTTGGACTATGAAGGTTACCTAGCGGGCACTTGGACTATGTAGGTCAACTAGCGGGCACTTGGACTATCTAGGTTAGCTAACTGGCACGTGGACTATGTAGGTTAACTAGCGGACACTTGCACGATCCAGGTTAACTAGCGAGCTCTTGCACTATGTAGGTTAACTAGCAGGCCCATTGACTATGTAGGTTAACCAGCGGGAACTTGGACTATCTAGGTTAACTAGCGGGCACTTGGACGATATAGGTTAACTAGCGTGCCTTTGAAATATCTAGGTTACGTAACGGGCACTTGGTATATAGGTTAACTAGTGGGTACTTGGACTATGTAGGTTAACTAAAGAACACTTGGACTATCTAGGTTAACTAGTGGGCCATTGGACTATGTAGGATAAGTAGCGGGCATTTGGACAATCTAGGTTAACTAGCGGGCACTTGGATGATCTAGGTTAACTAGCGGGCACTTGAACTATCAAAGTGAACAAGTGAGCCCTTGGACTTTGTTGGTTAACTAGCGGGCCCTTGGACTATCTGGGTTACCTAGCGGGCACTTGGGCTATATAGGTTACCTAGCGGGCACTTGGACTATGTAGGTTACCTAGTGGGCACTTGGATTATCTAGGTTAACAAACGGGCACTTGGAATATGCAGCTAACCTAGCGGGCACTTGGACTGTCTAGGTTACCTAGCGGGCACTTGGACTGCTAGGTTAACGAACGGGCTCTTGGACTATGTAGGTTGCCTAGCGGCACTTGGACTATCTAGGTTAGGTAACGGGCACTTGGACTATCTAGGTTACCTAACGGGCACTTTGAATATCTAGGTTACATAGCGTGCACTTGGACTATGTAGGTTAACTAGCAAGTACTTGGACTCTAGGTTACCTAGCGGGCACTTGAACTATCTAGGTTACCTAGCGGGCCCTTGGACTATGTAGGTTTCCTAACAGGCACTTGGACTATCTAGGTTAACGAACGGGCACTTGGACTATGTAGGTAACCTAGCGGGCACTTGGACAGTCTAGGTTACCTAGCGGGCACTTGGACTATCTAGGTTAACTAACAGGCACTTGGACGATGTAGGTTACCTAGCGGGCACTTGGACTATGTAGGATCCGTATGGGACATTTGGACAACTTAGGTTACCTAGCGGGCACTTGGACTATGTAGGTTAACTAGCGGACACTTGGACTATCTAGGTCAACTAGTGGGCCATTGTACTATGTAGGTTAACTAGCGAGCACTTGGACTATCTATGTTAACTAGAGGACCGTGGACTATGTAGGTTAACTAGCGGGCCCTTGGACTATGTAGGTTTACTAGCGGGCACTTGGACGATCTAGGTTAACTAGCGGACCTTGGACTATGTAGGTTAACTAGCGGGCCCTTGGACTATGTAGGTTTACTAGCGGGCACTTGGACGATCTAGGTTAACTAGAGGGCACTTGGACTATCTAGGTTAACTAGGGGGCATTTGGATGATCTTTGTTAACTAGCGGGCACTTGGACTATCTAGCTTAGCTAAAGGACACATGGACTAAGTACGTCCCCTAGTGGGCACTTGGACTATCTAGGTTAACTAACGGGCACTAGGACTATCTAGGTTAACTAGCGGGCACTTGGACTATCTAGGTTACCTAGCTGGCACTTGGACTATGAAGGTTACCTAGCGGGCACTTGGACTATGTAGGTCAACTAGCGGGCACTTGGACTATCTAGGTTAGCTAACTGGCACGTGGACTATGTAGGTTAACTAGCGGACACTTGCACGATCCAGGTTAACTAGCGAGCTCTTGCACTATGTTGGTTAACTAGCAGGCCCATTGACTATGTAGGTTAACTAGTGGGCACTTGGACTATGTAGGTTAACTAAAGGACACTTGGACTATCTAGGTTAACTAGTGGGCCCTTGGACTATGTATGTTAAGTAGCGGGCACTTGGACAATCTAGGTTAACTAGCGGGCACTTGGACGATCTAGGTTAACTAGCGGGCACTTGAACTATCAAAGTGAACAAGTGAGCCCTTGGACTATGTTGGTTAACTAGCGGGCCCTTGGACTATCTGGCTTACCTAGCGGGCACTTGGGCTATATAGGTTACCTAGCGGGCACTTGGACTATGTAGGTTACCTAGTGGGCACTTGGATTATCTAGGTTAACGAACGGGCACTTGGAATATGCAGGTAACCTAGCGGGCACTTGGACTGTCTAGGTTACCTAGCGGGCACTTGGACTGCTAGGTTAACGAACGGGCTCTTGGACTATGTAGGTTGCCTAGCGGGCACTTGGACTATCTAGGTTAGGTAACGGGCACTTGGACTATCTAGGTTACCTAACGGGCACTTTGAATATCTAGGTTACATAGCGTGCACTTGGACTATATAGGTTAACTAGCGAGTACTTGGACTCTAGGTTACCTAGCGGGCCCTTGGACTATGTAGGTTTCCTAGCAGGCACTTGGACTATCTAGGTTAACGAACGGGCACTTGGACTATGTAGGTAACCTAGCGGGCACTTGGACAGTCTAGGTTACCTAGCGGGCACTTGGACTATCTAGGTTAACTAACAGGCACTTGGACGATGTAGGTTACCTAGCGGGCACTTGGACTATGTAGGATCCCTATGGGACATTTGGACTACTTAGGTTACTTAGCGGGCACTTGGACTATGTAGGTTAACTAGCGGGCACTTGGACTATCTAGGTCAACTAGTGGGCCCTTGTACTATGTAGGTTAACTAGCGAGCACTTGGACTATCTATGTTAACTAGCGGACCTTGGACTATGTAGATTAACTAGCAGCACATGGACTATCTACATTAAACAGCGGGCCTTTGGACTATGAAGATTCCCTAGCGGGCACTTGGACTACGTAGGTTCCCTAGCTTGCACTTGGACTATGTAGGTTCCCTAGCGGGCACTTGGACTATGAATGTTCCCTACGGACACTTGAACTATGTAAGATAACTACCGGGCACTTGGACTATGTATGTTAACTAGCGGGCCCTTGGACTACTTAGGTTAACTAGCGGACACTTGCACTATGTAGGTTACCTAGCGGGCACTTGGACTATGTAGGTTCCCTAGCGGGCACTTGGATTATATAGGTTCCCTATCGGGCACTTGGACTATGTAGGTTAACTAGCGGGCATTTGGACTATGTAGGTTACCTAGCGGGCACTTGTACTATGTAGGTTGCCCATCGGGCACTTGGAGTATGTAGGTTAACTAGGGGACACTAGGACAATGTCGGTTACCTAGCGAACCCTTGTACTATCTAGGTTACTTAGGGGGAACCTGGACTATGTATGTTAACTAGTGGGCACTTGGACTATCTAGGTTCCCTAGCGGGCACTTGGACTATGAATGTTCCCTACGGACACTTGAACTATGTAAGATAACTACCGGGCACTTGTACTATGTATGTTAACTAGCGGGCCCTTGGACTACTTAGGTTAACTAGCGGACACTTGCACTATGTACGTTACCTAGCGGGCACTTGGACTATCTAGGTTACCTAACGGGCACTTGGACTATGTAGGTTCCCTAGCGGGCACTTGGGATATATAGGTTCCCTATCGGGCACTTGGACTATGTAGGTTAACTAGCGGGCATTTGGACTATGTAGGTTACCTAGCGGGCACTTGTACTATGTAGGTTGCCCATCGGGCACTTGGAGAATGTAGGTTAACTAGGGGACACTAGGACAATGTAGGTTACCTAGCGGACCCTTGGACTATCTAGGTTACTTAGGGGGAACCTGGACTATGTAGGCTAACTAGTGGGCACTTGGACTATCTAGGTTACCTAGCAGGCACTTGGACTATGTAGGTTAACTAGCGGGCACTTGGACTATCTACGTTACCTAGCGGGCACTTGGACTGTGTACGTTCCCTAGCGGGCACTTGGACTATCTATGTTACCTAGTGGGCACATGGACTATGTACATTACCTAGCGGGCAGTTGGACTATGTACGTTTCCTAGCGGGTACTTGGACTAGATAGGTTCCCTAGCGGGTACTTGGTCTATCTAGGTTAACTAGCGGGCACTTGGACTATGTACGTTGCCTAGCGGGTACTTGGACTAGATAGGTTCCCTAGCGGGTACTTGGTCTATCTAGGTTAACTAGCGGGCACTTGGACTATCTAGGTTAACTAGCGAGCACCTGACTATCTAGGTTAACTAGCGGGCATTTGGACTATTAGGGCCCCTAGCGGGCATTTGGACTATATTGGTTACCTAGCGGGCACTTGGACTATGTAGGTTAACGAACGGGCACTTGGAATATGCAGGTAACCTAGCGGGCACTTGGACTGTCTAGGTTCCCTATCGGGCACTTGGACTACGTAGGTTAACTAGCGGGCATTTGGACTATGTAGGTTTACCAGCGGACACTTGGACGATATAGGTTAACTAGAGGGCACTTGGACTATCTAGGATAACTAGCGGGCACTTGGATGATCATTGTTAACTAGCGGGCACTTGGACAATCTAGGTTAGCTAACGGACACATGTATTAAGTATGTACCCTAGTGGGCACTTGGACTATGTAGGTCAACTAGCGGGCCCTTGGACTATCTAGGTTAGCTAACTGGCACGTGGACTATGTAGGTTAACTAGCGGACACTTGAACGATCTAGGTTAACTAGCGGGCTCTTGCGCTATGTAGGTTAACTAGCGGGCCCATTGACTATGTAGGTTAACTAGAGGGCACTTGGACGATCTAGGTTATCTAGCGGGCACTTGGACGATATAGGTTAACTAGCGGGCACTTGGACGATCTAGGTTACCTAGGGGGAACTTTGACTATGTAGGTTAACTAGTGGGCACATGGACTATCTAGGTTACCTAACAGGCACTTGGACTACGTAGTTTAGCTAGCGGGCACTTGGACTATCTAGGTTACGTAGCGGGCACTTGGACTATGTACGCTCCCTAGCAGGCACTTGGACTATCTACCTTACCTAGCGGGCACTTGGACTATGTCCGTTAACTAGCGGGCACTTGGACTATGTACATTTCCTAGCGGGTACTTGGACTATCTATGTTAACTAGCGGGCACTTGACTATGTAGGTTCCCTATGGGGCACGTGGACTAGGTAGGTTCCCTAGCGGGTACTTGGTCTATCTAGGTTAACTAGCGGGCACTTGGACTATCTAGGTTAACTAGTGAGCACTTGGACTATCTAGGATAACTAGCGGGCATGGGACTATGTAGGTTAACTACTGGGCACTTGGACTATCTAGGTTAACTAGCGGGCCCTTGGACGATGTGGGTTAACTGGCGGGCCATTGGACGATCTAGGTTAACTAGCGGGTATTTGGACTATGTAGGTTAACTAACGGGCCCTTGGACTATGTAGATTAACTAGAGGCACTTGGACTATCTACGTTAACTAGCGGGCCCTTGGACTATGTAGATTCCCAAGCGGGCACTTGGACTATGTAGATTAACAAGCAGCACTTGGACTATCTACATTAAACAGCGGGCCTTTGGACTATGTAGATTCCCTAGCGGGCACTTGGACTACATAGGTTCCCTAGCTTGCACTTGGACTATGTAGGTTCCCTAGCGGGCACTTGGACTATGAATGTTCCCTATGGACACTTGAACTATGTAAGTTAACTACCGGGCACTTGGACTATGTATGTTAACTAGCGGGCCCTTGGACTACTTAGGTTAACTAGTGGACACTTGCACTATGTAGGTTACCTAGCGGGCACTTGGATTATCTAGGTTACCTAAGGGGCACTTGGACTATGTAGGTTCCCTAGCGGGCACTTGAATTATATAGGTTCCCTATCGGGCACTAGGACTATGTAGGGTAACTAGCGGGCATTTGGACTATGTAGGTTACCTAGCGGGCACTTGTACTATGTTGGTTGCCTATCGGGCACTTGGAGAATGTAGGTTAACTAGGGGACACTAGGACAATGTAGGTTACCTAGCGGACCCTTGGACTATCTAGGTTACTTAGGGGGAACCTGGACTATGTAGGTTAACTAGTGGGCCCTTGGACTATCTAGGTTACCTAGCAGGCACTTGGACTATGTAGGTTAACTAGCGGGCACTTGGACTATCTACGTTACCTAGCGGGCACTTGGACTATGTACGTTCCCTAGCGGGCACTTGGACTATCTACGTTACCTAGTGGGCACTTGGACTATGTACATTACCTAGCGGGCAGTTGGACTATGTACGTTTCCTAGCGGGTACTTGGACTAGATAGGTTCCCTAGCGGGTACTTGGTCTATCTAGGTTAACTAGCGGGCACTTGGACTATGTACGTTTCCTAGCGGGTACTTGGACTAGATAGGTTCCCTAGCGGGTACTTGGTCTATCTAGGTTAACTAGCGGGCACTTGGACTATCTAGGTTAACTAGCGAGCACCTGACTATCTAGGTTAACTAGCGGGCATTTGGACTCCTAGGGCCCCTAGCGGGCATTTGGACTATATTGGTTACCTAGCGGGCACTTGGACTATGTAGGTTAACGAACGGGCACTTGGAATATGCAGGTAACCTAGCGGGCACTTGGACTGTCTAGGTTCCCTATCGGGCACTTGGACTATGTAGGTTAACTAGCGGGCATTTGGACTATGTAGGTTTACCAGCGGACACTTGGACGATATAGGTTAACTAGAGGGCACTTGGACTATCTAGGATAACTAGCAGGCACTTGGATGATCATTGTTAACTAGCGGGCACTTGGACTATCTAGGTTAGCTAACGGACACATGTACTAAGTATGTACCCTAGTGGGCACTTGGACTATGTAGGTCAACTAGCGGGCCCTTGGACTATCTAGGTTAGCTAACTGGCACGTGGACTATGTAGGTTAACTAGCGGACACTTGAACGATCTAGGTTAACTAGCGGGCTCTTGCGCTATGTAGGTTAACTAGCGGGCCCATTGACTATGTAGGTTAACTAGAGGGCACTTGGACGATCTAGGTTATCTAGCGGGCACTTGGACGATATAGGTTAACTATCGGGCACTTGGACGATCTAGGTTACCTAGGGGGAACTTTGACTATGTAGGTTAACTAGTGGGCACATGGACTATCTAGGTTACCTAACAGGCACTTGGACTATGTAGGTTAACTAGCGGGCACTTGGACTATCTAGGTTACGTAGCGGGCACTTGGACTATGTACGCTCCCTAGCAGGCACTTGGACTATCTACCTTACCTAGCGGGCACTTGGACTATGTACGTTAACTAGCGGGCACTTGGACTATGTACATTTCCTAGCGGGTACTTGGACTATCTATGTTAACTAGCGGGCACTTGCACTATGTAGGTTCCCTATGGGGCACGTGGACTAGGTAGGTTCCCTAGCGGGTACTTGGTCTATCAAGGTTAACTAGCGGGCACTTGGACTATCTAGGTTAACTAGTGAGCACTTGGAATATCTAGGATAACTAGCGGGCATGGGACTATGTAGGTTAACTACCGGGCACTGGGACTATCTAGGTTAACTAGCGGGCCCTTGGACGATGTAGGTTAACTAGCGGGCCCTTGGACGATCTAGGTTAACTAGCGGGTATTTGGACTATGTAGGTTAACTAACGGGCCCTTGGACTATGTAGATTAACTAGAGGCACTTGGACTATCTACGTTAACTAGCGGGCCCTTGGACTATGTAGATTCCCAAGCGGGCACTTGGACTATGTAGATTAACAAGCAGCACTTGGACTATCTACATTAAACAGCGGGCCTTTGGACTATGTAGATTCCCTAGCGGGCACTTGGACTACATAGGTTCCCTAGCTTGCACTTGGACTATGTAGGTTCCCTAGCGGGCACTTGGACTATGAATGTTCCCTATGGACACTTGAACTATGTAAGTTAACTACCGGGCACTTGGACTATGTATGTTAACTAGCGGGCCCTTGGACTACTTAGGTTAACTAGTGGACACTTGCACTATGTAGGTTACCTAGCGGGCACTTGGACTATCTAGGTTACCTAACGGGCACTTGGACTATGTAGGTTCCCTAGCGGGCACTTGGATTATATAGGTTCCCTATCGGGCACTAGGACTATGTAGGTTAACTAGCGGGCATTTGGACTATGTAGGTTACCTAGCGGGCACTTGTACTATGTTGGTTGCCTATCGGGCACTTGGAGAATGTAGGTTAACTAGGGGACACTAGGACAATGTAGGTTACCTAGCGGACCCTTGGACTATCTAGGTTACTTAGGGGGAACCTGGACTATGAAGGTTAACTAGTGGGCACTTGGACTATCTAGGTTACCTAGCAGGCACTTGGACTATGTAGGTTAACTAGCGGGAACTTGGACTATCTAGGTTACCTAGCGGGCACTTAGATTATGTACGTTCCCTAGCGGGCACTTGGACTATCTACGTTACCTAGCGGGCACTTGGACTATGTACGTTACCTAGTGGGTACTTGGACTAGATAGGTTCCCTAGCGGGTACTTGGTCTATCTAGGTTAACTAGCGGGCACTTGGACTATCTAGGTTAACTAGCGAGCACTTGGACTATCTAGGTTAACTAGCGGGCATTTGGACTATTAGGGACCCTAGTGGGCATTTGGACTATATTGGTTACCTAGCGGGCACTTGGACTATGTAGGTTAACGAACGGGCACTTGGAATATGCAGGTAACCTAGCGGGCACATGGACTGTCTAGGTTCCTTATCGGGCACTTGGACTATGTAGGTTAACTAGCGGGCATTTGGACTATGTAGGTTTACTAGAGGGCACTTGGACGATCTAGGTTAACTAGAGGGCACTTGAATTATCTAGGTTAACTAGCGGGCACTTGGATGATCATTGTTAACTAGCGGGCACTTGGACTATCTAGGTTAGCTAACGGGCACATGGACTAAGTACGTCCCCTAGTGGGCCCTTGGACTATGTAGGTCAACTAGGGGCCCTTGGACTATCTCGGTTAGCTAACTGGCACGTGGACTATGTAGGTTAACTAGCGGACACTTGCACGATCTAGGTTAACTAGCGGGCTCTTGCATTATGTAGGTTAACTAGTGGGCCCATTGACTACTTAGGTTAACTAGCGGGCACTTGGACGATCTAGGTTACCTAGGTGGAACTTTGACTATGTAGGTTAACTAGTGGGCATTTAAACTATCTAGGTTACCTTGCAGGCACTTGGACTATGTAGGTTAACTAGCGGGCACTTGGACTATCTAGGTTACGTAGCGGGCACTTGGACTATGGACGTTCCCTAGGGGGCACTTGGACTATCTATCTTACCTAGCGGGCACTTGGACTATGTACGTTAACTAGCGGGCTCTTGGACTATGTACGTTTACTAGCGGGTACTTGGACTATCTATGTTAACTAGCGGGCACTTGGACTATGTAAGTTCCCTATGGGGCACTTGGACTAGGTAGGTTCCCTAGCGGGCACTTGGTCTATCTAGGTTAACTAGCGAGCACTTGGACTATCTAGGTTAACTAGTGAGCACTTGGATTATCTAGGATAACTAGCGGGCATTTGGTCTATGTAGGTAACCTAGTGGTCACTTGAACTGTTTAGGTTACCTAGCGGGCACTTGGACTATCTAGGTTAACTAGCGGGCCCTTGGACGATGTAGGTTAACTAGCGGGCCCTTGAACGATCTAGGTTAACTAGCGGGTATTTGGACTATGTAGGTTAAGTAACGGGCCCTTGGACTATGTAGATTAACTAGGGGCACTTGGACTATCTACGTTAACTAGCGGGCCCTTGGACTATGTAGATTCCCTAGCGGGCACTTGGACTATGTATGTTCCAGAGCGGGCACTTGGACAATGTAGGTTCCCTAGCAGGCACATGGACTATGTAGGTTCCCTAGCGGGCACTTGGTCTATATAGGTTAACTAGCAGACACTTGGACGATCTAGGTTAACTAGCGTTACTTGGACTATGTAGGTTAACTAGCAGGCCCTTGGACTATGTAGATTAAATAGCAGCACTTGGACTATCTACATTAACCAGCGGGCCCTTGGACTATGTAGATTCCCTAGCAGGCACTTGGACTACGTAGGTTCCCTAGCGGGCACTTGGACTATGAATGTTCCCAACGGACACTTGAACTATGTAAGTTAACTAGCGGGCCCTTGGACTACTTATGTTAACTAGCAGATACTTGCACTATGTAGGTTACCTAGCGGACACTTGGACTATCTAGGATACCTAACGGGCACTAGGACTATGTAAGTTCCCTAGCGGGCACTTGGATTATATAGGTTCCCTATTGGGCACTTGGACTATGTAGGTTAATTAGTGGGCACTTGGACTATCTAGGTTACCTAGCAGGCACTTTGACTATGTAGGTTAACTTGCGGGCACTTGGACTATCTAGGTTACGTAGCGGGCACTTGGACTATGTACGTTCCCTAGTGGGCACTTGGACTATCTACCTTACCTAGCGGGCACTTGGACTATGTACGTTAACTAGCGGGCACTTGGACTATGTACGTTTCCTTACGGGTACTTGGACTATCTATGTTAACTAGCGGGCACTTGGACTATGTAGGTTCCCTATGGGGCACTTGGACTAGGTAGTTTCCCTAGCGGGCACTTGGTCTATCTAGGTTAACTAGCGGGCACTTGGACTATCTAGGTTAACTAGTGAGCACTTGGACTATCTAGGATAACTAGCGGGCACTTGGACTATGTAGGTAAACTAGTGGTCACTTGAACTGTCTAGGTTACCTAGCGGGCACTTGGACTATCTAGGTTAACTAGCGGGCCCTTGGACGATGTAGGTTAACTAGCGGGCCCTTGGACGATCTAGGTTAACTAGCAGGTATTTGGACTATGTAAGTTAAGTAACGGGCCCTTGGACTATGTAGATTAACTAGCGGCACTTGGACTATCTACGTTAACTAGCGGGCCCTTGGACTATGTAGACTCCCTAGCGGGGCACTTGGACTTTGTATGTTCCAGAGCGGGCACTTGGACAATGTAGGTTCCCTACCAGGCACATGGACTATGTAGGTTCCCTAGCGGGCACTTGGACTATGTAGGTTAACTAGCAGACACTTGGACGATCTAGGTTAACTAGCGGGTACTTGGACTATGTAGGTTAACTAGCAGGCCCTTGGACTATGTAGATTAAATAGCAGCACTTGGACTATCTACATTAACCAGCGGGCCCTTGGACTATGTAGATTCCCTAACGGGCACTTGGACTACGTAGGTTCCCTAGCGTGCACTTGGACTATGAATGTTCCCTACGGACACTTGAACGATGTAAGTTAACTAGCGGGCCCTTGGACTACTTATGTTAACTAGCGGACACTTGCACTAGGTTACCTAGCGGACACTTAGACTATCTAGGTTACCTAACGGGCACTTGGACTATGTAAGTTCCCTAGCGGGCACTTGGATTATATAAGTTCCCTATTGGGCACTTGGACTATGTAGGTTAACTAGTGAGCACTTGGACTATCTAGGATAACTAGCGGGCACTTGGACTATGTAGGTAAACTAGTGGTCACTTGAACTGTCTAGGTTACCTAGCGGGCACTTGGACTATCTAGGTTAACTAGCGGGCCCTTGGACGATGTAGGTTAACTAGCGGGCCCTTGGACGATCTAGGTTAACTAGCGGGTATTTGGACTATGTAGGTTAAGTAACGGGCCCTTGGACTATGTAGATTAACTAGCGGCACTTGGACTATCTACGTTAACTAGCGGGCCCTTGGACTATGTAGATTCCCTAGCGGGCACTTGGACTATGTATGTTCCAGAGCGGGCACTTGGACAATGTAGGTTCCCTAGCAGGCACTTGGACTATGTAGGTTCCCTAGCGGGCACTTGGACTATGTAGGTTAACTAGCAGACACTTGGACTATCTAGGTTACCTAACGGGCACTTGGACTATGTAAGTTCCCTAGCGGGCACTTGGATTATATAGGTTCCCTATTGGGCACTTGGACTATGTAGGTTAATTAGTGGGCACTTGGACTATCTAGGTTACCTAGCAGGCACTTGGACTATCTAGGTTACGTAGCGGGCACTTGGACTATGTACGTTCCCTAGTGGGCACTTGGACTATCTACCTTACCTAGCGGGCACTTGGACTATGTACGTTAACTAGCGGGCACTTGGACTATGTACGTTTCCTAGCGGGTACTTGGACTACCTATGTTAACTAGTGGGCACTTGGACTATGTAGGTTCCCTATGGGGCACTTGGACTAGGTAGGTTCCCTAGCGGGCACTTGGTCTATCTAGGTTAACTAGCGGGCACTTGGACTATGTAGGTTAACTAGTGAGCACTTGGACTATCTAGGATAACTAGTGGGCACTTGGACTATGTAGGTAAACTAGTCGTCACTTGAACTGTCTAGGTTACCTAGCGGGCACTTGGACTATCTAGGTTAACTAGCGGACCCTTGGACGATGTAGGTTAAGTAGCGGGCCCTTGGACGATCTAGGTTAACTAGCGGGTATTTGGACTATGTAGGTTAAGTAACGGGCCCTTGGACTATGTAGATTAACTAGCGGCACTTGGACTATCTACGTTAACTAGCGGGCCCTTGGACTATGTAGACTCCCTAGCGGGCACTTGGACTTTGTATGTTCCAGAGCGGGCACTTGGACAATGTAGGTTCCCTAGCAGGCACATGGACTATGTAGGTTCCCTAGCGGGCACTTGGACTATGTAGGTTAACTAGCAGACACTTGGACGATCTAGGTTAACTAGCGGGTACTTGGACTATGTAGGTTAACTAGCAGGCCCTTGGACTATGTAGATTAAATAGCAGCACTTGGACTATCTACATTAACCAGCGGGCCCTTGGACTATGTAGATTCCCTAGCGGGCACTTGGACTACGTAGGTTCCCTAGCGAGCACTTGGACTATGAATGTTCCCTACGGACACTTGAACTATGTAAGTTAACTAGCGGGCCCTTGGACTACTTATGTTAACTAGCGGACACTTGTACTAGGTTACCTAGCGGACACTTGGACTATCTAGGTTACCTAACGGGCACTTGGACTATGTAAGTTCCCTAGCGGGCACTTGGATTATATAGGTTCCCTATTGGGCACTTGGACTATGTAGGTTAACTAGTGGGTACTTGGACTATCTAGGTTACCTAGCAGGCACTTGGACTATGTAGGTTAACTAGCGGGCACTTGGACTATGTACATTTCCTAGCGGGCACTTGGACTATGTACGTTACCTAGCGGGCACTTGGACTATGTACGTTTCCTAGCGGGTACTTGCACTAGATAGGTTCCCTAGCGGGCACTTGGTCTATCTAGGTTAACTAGCGGGCACTTGGACTATCTAGGTTAACTAGCGAGCACTTGGACTATCTAGGTTAACTAGCGGGCATTTGGACTATTAGGGCCCCTAGCGGACATTTGGAGTGGGCCCTTGGAATATGTAGGTTAACTAGCGGGCACTTGGACGATCTAGGTTAACTAGCGGGCACTTGAACTATCAAAGTGAACAAGTGAGCCCTTGGACTATGTTGGTTAACTAGCGGGCCCTTGGACTATCTGGGTTACCTAGCGGGCACTTGGGCTATATAGGTTACCTAGCGGGCACTTGGACAATGTAGGTTACCTAGTGGGCACTTGGATTATCTAGGTTAACGAACGGTCACTTGGAATATGCAGGTAACCTAGCGGGCACTTGGACTGTCTAGGTTACCTAGCGGACACTTAGACTTCTAGGTTAACGAACGGGCTCTTGGACTATGTAGGTTGCCTAGGGGGCACTTAGACTATCTAGGTTAGGTAACGGGTACTTTGACTATCTAGGTTACATAGCGTGCCCTTGGACTATGTAGGTTCCTTAGCGGGCACTTGGACTATCTAGGTTGCCTAGCGGGCACTTGGACGATATAGGTTAAGTAGCGTGCCCTTGGAATATCTAGGTTACGTAACGGGCACTTGGTATATAGGTTAACTAGTGGGCACTTGGACTATGTAGGTTAACTAAAGGACACTTGGACTATCTAGGTTAACTAGTGGGCCCTTGGACTATGTAGGTTAACTAGCGGGCACTTGGATGATCTAGGTTAACTAGCGGGCACTTGAACTATCTAGGTTACCTAACGGGCACTTGGACTATGTAAGTTCCCTAGCGGGCACTTGGATTATATAGGTTCCCTATTGGGCACTTGGACTATGTAGGTTAACTAGTGGGTACTTGGACTATCTAGGTTACCTAGCAGGCACTTGGACTATGTAGGTTAACTAGCGGGCACTTGGACTATGTACATTTCCTAGCGGGCACTTGGACTATGTACGTTACCTAGCGGGCACTTGGACTATGTACGTTTCCTAGCGGGTACTTGCACTAGATAGGTTCCCTAGCGGGCACTTGGTCTATCTAGGTTAACTAGCGGGCACTTGGACTATCTAGGTTAACTAGCGAGCACTTGGACTATCTAGGTTAACTAGCGGGCATTTGGACTATTAGGGCCCCTAGCGGACATTTGGAGTGGGCCCTTGGAATATGTAGGTTAACTAGCGGGCACTTGGACGATCTAGGTTAACTAGCGGGCACTTGAACTATCAAAGTGAACAAGTGAGCCCTTGGACTATGTTGGTTAACTAGCGGGCCCTTGGACTATCTGGGTTACCTAGCGGGCACTTGGGCTATATAGGTTACCTAGCGGGCACTTGGACAATGTAGGTTACCTAGTGGGCACTTGGATTATCTAGGTTAACGAACGGTCACTTGGAATATGCAGGTAACCTAGCGGGCACTTGGACTGTCTAGGTTACCTAGCGGACACTTAGACTTCTAGGTTAACGAACGGGCTCTTGGACTATGTAGGTTGCCTAGGGGGCACTTAGACTATCTAGGTTAGGTAACGGGTACTTTGACTATCAAGGTTACATAGCGTGCCCTTGGACTATGTAGGTTCCTTAGCGGGCACTTGGACTATCTAGGTTGCCTAGCGGGCACTTGGACGATATAGGTTAAGTAGCGTGCCCTTGGAATATCTAGGTTACGTAACGGGCACTTGGTATATAGGTTAACTAGTGGGCACTTGGACTATGTAGGTTAACTAAAGGACACTTGGACTATCTAGGTTAACTAGTGGGCCCTTGGACTATGTAGGTTAACTAGCGGGCACTTGGATGATCTAGGTTAACTAGCGGGCACTTGAACTATCAAAGTGAACAAGTGAGCCCTTGGATTATGTTGGTTAACTAGCGGGCCCTTGGACTATCTGGGTTACCTAGCGGGCAATTGGGCAATATAGGTTACCTAGCGGGCCCTTGGACTATGTAGGTTTCCTAGCAGGCACTTGGAATATCTAGGTTAACGAACGGGCACTTGGAATATGCAGGTAACCTAGCGGGCACTTGGACTGTCTAGGTTACCTAGCGGGCACTTGGACTTCTAGGTTAACGAACGGGCTCTTGGACTATGTAGGTTGCCTTGCGGGCACTTGGACTATCTAGGTTAGGTAACGGGCACTTGGACTATCTAGGTTACCTAACGGGCACTTTGGCTATCTAGGTTACATAGTGTGCACTTGGACTATGTAGGTTAACTAGCGAGTACTTGGACTCTAGGTTACCTAGCGGGCACTTGAACTATCTAGGTTACCTAGCGGACCCTTGGACTATGTAGGTTTCCTAGCAGGCACTTGGACTATCTAGGTTAACAAACGGGCACTTGGACTATGTAGGTAACCTTGCGGGCACTTGGACAGTCTAGGTTACCTAGCGGGCACTTGGACTATCTAGGTTAACTAACAGGCACTTGGACGATGTAGGTTACCTAGCGGGCACTTGGACTATGTAGGATCCCTATCGGACATTTGGAATACTTAGGTTACCTAGCGGGCACTTGGACTATGTAGGTTAACCAGCGGGCACTTGGACTGTCTAGGTCATCTAGTGGGCCCTTGTACTATGTAGGTTAACTAGCGAGCACTTGGACTATCAAGGTTAACTAGCGGACCTTGGACTATGTAGGTTAACTAGCGGGCACTTGGAATATGTAGGTTAACTAGCGGGCACTTGGACGATCTAGGTTAACTAGCGGGCACTTGGAATATGTAGGTTAACTAGCGGACACTTGCACTATGTAGGTTACCTAGCAGGCACTTGGACTATCTAGGTTCCCTAGTGGGCAGTTGGACTATGTATGTTCCCTACGGACACTTGAACTATGTAAGTTAACTACCGGGCAATTTGACTTTGTAGGTTAACTAGCGGGCCCTTGGACTATCTAGGTTACCTAGCGGGCACGTGGACTATGTAGGTTAACTACAGGACACTTGCACTATCTAGGTTACCGAACGGGCATTTGGAATATGTAGGTAAACTAGCGGGCACTTGGAGAGTCTAGGTTACCTAGCGGGCACTTGGACTTCTAGGTTAACGAAAGGGCACTTGGACTATGTATGTTGCATAGCGGGCAATTGGACTATCTAGAATAGGTAAAGGGCACTTGGACTATCTAGGTTTCTTAGCGGGCATTTGGAAGATCTAGGTAAACTAGAGGGCACTTGGACTATCTAGGTTAACTAGCGTGCACTTGGACTATCTAGGTTTCTTAGCGGGTACTTGGACTATGTAGGTTAACTAGCCGGCCCTTGGACTATGTAGATTAACTAGTGGCACTTGGACTATCAACGATAAGTAGCGGGCCCTTGGACTATCTAGATGAACTACCGGGCACTTGGACTATGTAGGCTAACTAGGGGGCCCTTGGACGATCTAGGTTGCCTAGCGGGTACATGAACTATCTAGGTTAACAAGCGGGCACTTGCAGTATCTAGGTTACCTAGCGGGAACTTGGACTATGTAGGTTAACTAGCGGGCACTTGGACTATCTAGGTTAACTAGCGTGCACTTGGACTATGTAGGTTCCTTAGCGGGCACTTGGACTATCTAGGTTGCCTAGCAGGCACTTGGACGATATAGGTTAACTATCGTGCCCTTGGAATATCTAGGTTACGTAACGGGCACTTGGTATATAGGTTAACTAGTGGGCACTTGGACTATGTAGGTTAACTAAAGGACACTTGGACTATCTAGGTTAACTAGTGGGCCCTTGGACTATGTAGGTTAAGTAGCGGGCACTTGGACAATCTAGGTTAACTAGTGGGCACTTGGACTATGTAGGTTAACTAAAGGACACTTGGACTATCTAGGTTAACTAGTGGGCACTTGGACTATGTTGGTTAACTAGCGGGCCCTTGGACTATCTGGGTTACCTAGCGGGCACTTGGGCTATATAGGTTACCTAGCGGGCACTTGGACTATGTAGGTTACCTAGCGGGCACTTGGACTATCTAGGTTAGGTAACGGGCACTTGGACTATCTAGGTTACCTAACGGGCACTTTGACAATCTAGGTTAACTAGCGGGCACTTGGACTATGTAGGTTAACTAGCGAGTACTTGGACTCTAGGTTACCTAGCGGGCCCTTGGACTATGTAGGTTTCCTAGCAGGCACTTGGATTATCTAGGTTAACGAACGGGCACGTGGATATGTAGGTAACCTAGCGGGCACTTGGACAGTCTAGGTTACCTAGCGGGCACTTGGAATATCTAGGTTAACTAACAGGCACTTGGACGATGTAGGTTACCTAGCGGGCACTAGGACTATGTAGGATCCCTATGGGACATTTGGACTACTTAGTTTACCTAGCGGGCACTTGAACTATGTAGGTTAACTAGCGGGCACTTGGACTATCTACGTCAACTAGTGGGCCCTTGTACTATGTAGGTTAACTAGCGAGCACTTGGACTATCTATGTTAACTAGCGGACCTTGGACTATGTAGGTTAACTAGCGGGCCCTTGGACTATGTAGTTTTACTAGCGGGCACTTGGACGATCTAGGTTAACTAGAGGTCTTTTGGACTATCTAGGTTAACTAGCGGGCACTTGGATGATCATTGTTAACTAGTGGGCACTTGGACTATCTAGCATAGCTAACGGACACATAGACTAAGTACGTCCCCTAGTGGGCACTTGGACTATCTAGGTTAACTAACGGGCACTAGGACTATCTAGGTTAACTAGCGGGCACTTGGACTATCTAGGTTACCTAGCTGGCAATTGGACTATGAAGGTTCCCTAGCGGGCACTTGGACTATGTAGGTCAACTAGCGGGCACTTGGACTATCTAGGTTAGCTAACTGGCACGTGGACTATGTAGGTTAACTAGCGGACACTTGCACGATCCAGGTTAACTAGCGGGCTCTTGCACTATGTAGGTTAACTAGCGGGCCCATTGACTATGTAGGTTAACTAGCGGGCACTTGGACGATCTAGGTTAACTAGCGGGCACTTGGACGATATAGGTTAACTAGCGGGCACTTGGTTTATCTAGGTTAGCTAGCGGGCTCTTGCACTATGTAGGTTAACTAGCGGGCACTTGGACTATGTACGTTAACTAGCGGGCACTTGGACTATGTACGTTTCCTAGCGGGTACTTGGACTATCTATGTTAACTAGCCGGCACTTGGACTATGTAAGTTCCCTATGGGGCACGTGGTCTAGTTAGGTTCCCTAGCGGACACTTGGTCTATCTAGGTTAACTAGCGGGCACTTGGACTATCTAGGTTAACTAGTGAGCACTTGGACTATCTAGGATAACTAGCGGGCACTTGGAAAATGTAGGTAACCTAGTGGTCACTTGACCTGTCTAGGTTACCTAGCGGGCACTTGGATTATGTAGGTTGACTAGCGGGCACTTGGACTATCTAAGTTAACTAGCAGGACCTTGGACGATGTAGGTTAACTAGCGGGCCCTTGGACGATCTAGGTTAACTAGCGGGTATTTGGACTATGTAGGCTAACTAACGGGCCCTTGGACTATGTAGATTAACTAGCGGCACTTGGACTATCTACGTTAACTAGCGGGCCCTTGGACTATGTAGATTCCCTAGCGGGCACTTGGACTATGTAGATTAACTAGCAGCACTTGGACTATCTACATTAAACAGCGGGCCTTTGGACTATGTAGATTCCCTAGCGGGCACTTGGACTACGTAGGTTCCCTAGCTTGCACTTGGACTATGTAGGTTCCCTAGCGGGCACTTGGACTATGAATGTTCCCTACGGACACTTGAATTATGTAAGTTAACTACCGGGCACTTGGACTATGTATGTTAACTAGCGGGCCCTTGGACTACTTAGGTTAACTAGCGGACACTTGCACTATGTAGGTTACCTATCGGGCACTTGGACTATCTAGGTTACCTAATGGGCACTTGGACTATGTAGGTTGCCTAGCGGGCACTTGGATTATATAGGTTCCCTATCGGGCACTTGGACTATGTAGGTTAACTAGTGGGCATTTGGACTATGTAGGTTACCTAGCGAGCACTTGTACTATGTAGGTTGCCCATCGGGCACTTGGAGAATGTAGGTTAACTAGGGGACACTAGGACAATATAGGTTACCTAGCGGACCCTTGGACTATCTAGGTTACTTAGGGGGAACCTGGATTATGTAGGTTAACTAGTGGGCACTTGGACTATCTACGTTACCTAGCGGGCACTTGGACTATGTACGTTCCCTAGCGGGCACTTGGACTATCTACGTTACCTAGCAGGCACTTGGACTATGTACGTTCCCTAGCGGGCACTTGGACTATCTACGTTACCTAGCGGGCACTTGGAATATGTACGTTTCCTAGCGGGTACTTGGACTAGATAGGTTACCTAACGGGTACTTGGTCTATCTAGGTGAACTAGCGGGCACTTGGACTATCTAGGTTAACTAGCGAGCACCTGACTATCTAGGTTAACTAGCGGGCATTTAGACTATTAGGGCCCCTAGCGGGCATTTGGACTATATTGGTTACCTAGCGGGCACTTGGACTATGTAGGTTAACGAACGGGCACTTGGAATATGCAGGTAACCTAGCGGGCACTTGGACTGTCTAGGTTCCCTATCGGGCACTAGGACTATGTAGGTTAACTAGCGGGCATTTGGACTATGTAGGTTTACTAGCGGACACTTGGACGATATAGGTTAACTAGAGGGCACTTGGACTATCTAGGTTAACTAGCGGGCAGTTGGATGATCATTGTTAACTAGCGGGCACTTGGACTATCTAGGTTAGCCAACGGGCACATGGACTAAGTACGTACCCTAGTGGGCACTTGGACTATGTAGGTCAACTAGCGGGCCCTTGGACTATCTAGGTTAGCTAACTGGCACGTGGACTATGTAGGTTAACTAGCGGACACTTGCATGATCTAGGTTAACTAGCGGGCTCTTGCGCTATGTAGGTTAACTAGCGGGCCCATTGACTATGTAGGTTAACTAGAGGGCACTTGGACGATCTAGGTTATCTAGCGGGCACTTGGACGATATAGGTTAACTAGCGGGCACTTGGACGATCTAGGTTACCTAGGGGGAACTTTGACTATGTAGGTTAACTAGTGGGCACTTGGACTATCTAGGTTACCTAGCAGGCACTTGGACTATGTAGGTTAGCTAGCGGGCACTTGTACTATCTAGGTTACGTAGCGGGCACTTGGACTATGTACGTTCCCTAGCAGGCACTTGGACTATGTACGTTAACTAGCGGGCAGTTGGACTATGTACATTTCCTAGCGGGTACTTGGATTATCTATGTTAACTAGCGGGCACTTGGACTATGTAGGTTAACTAGCGAGTACTTGGACTCTAGGTTACCTAGCGGGCACTTGAACTATCTAGGTTACCTAGCGGGCCCTTGGACTATGTAGGTTTCCTAGAAGGCACTTGGACTATCTAGGTTAACGAACGGGCACGTGGATATGTAGGTAACCTAGCGGGCACTTGGACAGTCTAGGTTACCTAGCGGGCACTTGGACTATCTAGGTTAACTAACAGGCACTTGGACGATGTAGGTTACCTAGCGGGCACTAGGACTATGTAGGATCCCTATGGGACATTTGGACTACTTAGGTTACCTAGCGGGCACTTGAACTATGTAGGTTAACTAGCGGGCACTTGGACTATCTACGTCAACTAGTGGGCCCTTGTACTATGTAGGTTAACTAGCGAGCACTTGGACTATCTATGTTAACTAGCGGACCTTGGACTATGTAGGTTAACTAGCGGGCCCTTGGACTATGTAGGTTTACTAGCGGGCACTTGGACGATCTAGGTTAACTAGAGGTCTTTTGGACTATCTAGGTTAACTAGCGGGCACTTGGATGATCATTGTTAACTAGTGGGCACTTGGACTATCTAGCATAGCTAACGGACACATGGAGTAAGTACGTCCCCTAGTGGGCACTTGGACTATCTAAGTTAACTAACGGGCACTAGGACTATCTAGGTTAACTAGCGGGCACTTGGACTATCTAGGTTACCTAGCTGGCAATTGGACTATGAAGGTTCCCTAGCGGGCACTTGGACTATGTAGGTCAACTAGCGGGCACTTGGACTATCTAGGTTAGCTAACTGGCACGTGGACTATGTAGGTTAACTAGCGGACACTTGCACGATCCAGGTTAACTAGCGGGCTCTTGCACTATGTAGGTTAACTAGCGGGCCCATTGACTATGTAGGTTAACTAGCGGGCACTTGGACGATCTAGGTTAACTAGCGGGCACTTGGACGATATAGGTTAGCTAGCGGGCACTTGGATTATCTAGGTTAGCTAGCGGGCTCTTGCACTATGTAGGTTAACTAGCGGGCACTTGGACTATGTAGGTTAGCAGGCGGGCACTTGGACTATCTAGGTTACGTAACTGGCACTTGGACTATGTACGTTCCCTAGCAGGCACTTGGACTATCTACCTTACCTAGCGGGCACGTGGACTATGTACGTTAACTAGCGGGCACTTGGATTTTGTACGTTTCCTAGCGGGTACTTGGACTATCTATGTTAACTAGCCGGCACTTGGACTATGTAGGTTCCCTATGGGGCACGTGGTCTAGGTAGGTTCCCTAGCGGACACTTGGTCTATCTAGGTTAACTAGCGGGCACTTGGACTATCTAGGTTAACTAGTGAGCACTTGGACTATCTAGGATAACTAGCGGGCACTTGGACAATGTAGGTAACCTAGTGGTCACTTGACCTGTCTAGGTTACCTAGCGGGCACTTGGATTATGTAGGTTGACTAGCGGGCACTTGGACTATCTAAGTTAACTAGCAGGACCTTGGACGATGTAGGTTAACTAGCGGGCCCTTGGACGATCTAGGTTAACTAGCGGGTATTTGGACTATGTAGGCTAACTAACGGGCCCTTGGACTATGTAGATTAACTAGCGGCACTTGGACTATCTACGTTAACTAGCGGGCCCTTGGACTATGTAGATTCCCTAGCGGGCACTTGGACTATGTAGATTAACTAGCAGCACTTGGACTATCTACATTAAACAGCGGGCCTTTGGACTATGTAGATTCCCTAGCGGGCACTTGGACTACGTAGGTTCCCTAGCTTGCACTTGGACTATGTAGGTTCCCTAGCGGGCACTTGGACTATGAATGTTCCCTACGGACACTTGAATTATGTAAGTTAACTACCGGGCACTTGGACTATGTATGTTAACTAGCGGGCCCTTGGACTACTTAGGTTAACTAGCGGACACTTGCACTATGTAGGTTACCTAGCGGGCACTTGGACTATCTAGGTTAGCTAACTGGCACGTGGACTATGTAGGTTAACTAGCGGACACTTGGATTATATAGGTTCCCTATCGGGCACTTGGAGTATGTAGGTTAACTAGTGGGCATTTGGACTATGTAGGTTACCTAGCGAGCACTTGTACTATGTAGGTTGCCCATCGGGCACTTGGAGAATGTAGGTTAACTAGGGGACACTAGGACAATGCAGGTTACCTAGCGTACCCTTGGACTATCTAGGTTACTTAGGGGGAACCTGGATTATGTAGGTTAACTAGTGGGCACTTGGACTATCTACGTTACCTAGCGGGCACTTGGACTATGTACGTTCCCTAGCGGGCACTTGGACTATCTACGTTACCTAGCAGGCACTTGGACTATGTACGTTCCCTAGCGGGCACTTGGACTATCTACGTTACCTAGCGGGCACTTGGACTATGTACATTACCTAGCGGGCACTTGGAATATGTACGTTTCCTAGCGGGTACTTGGACTAGATAGGTTACCTAGCGGGTACTTGGTCTATCTAGGTTAACTAGCGGGCACTTGGACTATCTAGGTTAACTAGCGAGCACCTGACTATCTAGGTTAACTAGCGGGCATTTGGACTATTAGGGCCCCTAGCGGGCATTTGGACTATATTGGTTACCTAGCGGGCACTTGGACTATGTAGGTTAACGAACGGGCACTTGGAATATGCAGGTAACCTAGCGGGCACTTGGACTGTCTAGGTTCCCTATCGGGCACTAGGACTATGTAGGTTAACTAGCGGGCATTTGGACTATGTAGGTTTACTAGCGGACACTTGGACGATATAGGTTAACTAGAGGGCACTTGGACTATCTAGGTTAACTAGCGGGCACTTGGATGATCATTGTTAACTAGCGGGCACTTGGACTATCTTGGTTAGCTAACGGGCACATGGACTAAGTACGTACCCTAGTGGGCACTTGGACTATGTAGGTCAACTAGCGGGCCCTTGGACTATCTAGGTTAGCTAACTGGCACGTGGACTATGTAGGTTAACTAGCGGACACTTGCATGATCTAGGTTAACTAGCGGGCTCTTGCGCTATGTAGGTTAACTAGCGGGCCCATTGACTATGTAGGTTAACTAGAGGGCACTTGGACGATCTAGGTTATCTAGCGGGCACTTGGACGATATAGGTTAACTAGCGGGCACTTGGACGATCTAGGTTACCTAGGGGGAACTTTGACTATGTAGGTTAACTAGTGGGCACTTGGACTATCTAGGTTACCTAGCAGGCACTTGGACTATGTAGGTTAGCTAGCGGGCACTTGGACTATCTAGGTTACGTAGCGGGCACTTGGACTATGTACGTTCCCTAGCAGGCACTTGGACTATGTACGTTAACTAGCGGGCACTTGGACTATGTACATTTCCTAGCGGGTACTTGGATTATCTATGTTAACTAGCGGGCACTTGGACTATGTAGGTTCCCTATGGGGCACGTGGACTAGGTAGGTTCCCTAGCGGGTACTTGGTCTATCTAGGTTAACTAGCGGGCACTTGGACTATCTAGGTTAACTAGTGAGCACTTGGACTATCTAGGATAACTAGCGGGCACTGGGACTATGTAGGTTAACTACCGGGCACTTGGACTATCTAGGTTAACTAGCGGGTATTTGGACTATGTAGGTTAAGTAACGGGCCCTTGGACTATGTAGATTAACTAGCGGCACTTGGACTATCTACGTTAACTAGCGGGCCCTTGGACTATGTAGATTCCCAAGCGGGCACTTGGACTATGTAGATTAACTAGCAGCACTTGGACTATCTACATTAAACAGCGGGCCCTTGGACTATGTTGATTCCCTAGTGGGCACTTGGACTACGTAGGTTCCCTAGCTTGCACTTGGACTATGTACTTTCCCTAGCGGGCATTTGGATTATTTAGGTTACCTAGCGGGCCCTTGACTATGTAGGTTACCAGCGGGCACTTGGACTATCTAGGTTAACGAACGTGCACTTGGACTATGTAGGTAACCTAGCCGGCACATGGACTGTCTAGGTTACCTAGCGGGCACTTGGACTATCTAGGTTAATGAACGGGCACTTGGACTATGTAGGTTAATTATCGAGTACTTGGACTCTAGGTTACCTAGCGGGCACTTGAACTATCTAGGTTACCTAGCGGGCCCTTGGACTATGTAGGTTTCCTAGCAGGCACTTGGACTATCTAGGTTAACGAACGGGCACGTGGATATGTAGGTAACCTAGTGGGCACTTGGACAGTCTAGGTTACCTAGCGGGCACTTGGACTATCTAGGTTAACTAACAGGCACTTGGACGATGTAGGTTACCTAGCGGGCACTAGGACTATGTAGGATCCCTATGGGACATTTGGACTACTTAGGTTACCTAGCGGGCACTTGAACTATGTAGGTTAACTAGCGGGCACTTGGACTATCTACGTCAACTAGTGGGCCCTTGTACTATGTAGGTTAACTAGCGAGCACTTGGACTATCTATGTTAACTAGCGGACCTTGGACTATGTAGGTTAACTAGCGGGCCCTTGGACTATGTAGGTTTACTAGCGGGCACTTGGACGATCTAGGTTAACTAGAGGTCTTTTGGACTATCTAGGTTAACTAGCGGGCACTTGGATGATCATTGTTAACTAGTGGGCACTTGGACTATCTAGCATAGCTAACGGACACATGGACTAAGTACGTCCCCTAGTGGGCACTTGGACTATCTAGGTTAACTAACGGGCACTAGGACTATCTAGATTAACTAGCGGGCACTTGGACTATCTAGGTTACCTAGCTGGCAATTGGACTATAAAGGTTCCCTAGCGGGCACTTGGACTATGTAGGTCAACTAGCGGGCACTTGGACTATCTAGGTTAGCTAACTGGCACGTGGACTATGTAGGTTAACTAGCGGACACTTGCACGATCCAGGTTAACTAGCCGGCTCTTGCACTATGTAGGTTAACTAGCGGGCCCATTGACTATGTAGGTTAACTAGCGGGCACTTGGACGATCTAGGTTAACTAGCGGGCACTTGGACGATATAGGTTAACTAGCGGGCTCTTGGATTATCTAGGTTAGCTAGCGGGCTCTTGCACTATGTAGGTTAACTAGCGGGCACTTGGACTATGTAGGTTAGCATGCGGGCACTTGGACTATCTAGGTTACGTAGCGGGCACTTGGACTATGTACGTTCCCTAGCAGGCACTTGGACTATCTACCTTACCTAGCGGGCACTTGGACTATGTACGTTAACTAGCGGGCACTTGGATAATGTACGTTTCCTAGCGGGTACTTGGACTATCTATGTTAACTAGCCGGCACTTGGACTATGTAGGTTCCCTATGGGGCACGTGGTCTAGGTAGGTTCCCTAGCGGACACTTGGTCTATCTAGGTTAACTAGCGGGCACTTGGACTATCTAGGTTAACTAGTGAGCACTTGGACTATCTAGGATAACTAGCGGGCACTTGGACAATGTAGGTAACCTAGTGGTCACTTGACCTGTCTAGGTTACCTAGCGGGCACTTGGATTATGTAGGTTGACTAGCGGGCACTTGGACTATCTAAGTTAACTAGCAGGACCTTGGACGATGTAGGTTAACTAGCGGGCCCTTGGACGATCTAGGTTAACTAGCGGGTATTTGGACTATGTAGGCTAACTAACGGGCCCTTGGACTATGTAGATTAACTAGCGGCACTTGGACTATCTACGTTAACTAGCGGGCCCTTGGACTATGTAGATTCCCTAGCGGGCACTTGGACTATGTAGATTAACTAGCAGCACTTGGACTATCTACATTAAACAGCGGGCCTTTGGACTATGTAGATTCCCTAGCGGGCACTTGGACTACGTAGGTTCCCTAGCTTGCACTTGGACTATGTAGGTTCCCTAGCGGGCACTTGGACTATGAATGTTCCCTACGGACACTTGAACTATGTAAGTTAACTACCGGGCACTTGGACTATGTATGTTAACTAGCGGGCCCTTGGACTACTTAGGTTAACTAGCGGACACTTGCACTATGTAGGTTACCTAGCGGGCACTTGGACTATCTAGGTTACCTAATGGGCACTTGGACTATGTAGGTTGCCTAGCAGGCACTTGGATTATATAGGTTCCCTATCGGGCACTTGGACTATGTAGGTTAACTAGTGGGCATTTGGACTATGTAGGTTACCTAGCGAGCACTTGTACTATGTAGGTTGCCCATCGGGCACTTGGAGAATGTAGGTTAACTAGGGGACACTAGGACAATGTAGGTTACCTAGCGGACCCTTGGACTATCTAGGTTACTTAGGGGGAACCTGGATTATGTAGGTTAACTAGTGGGCACTTGGACTATCTACGTTACCTAGCGGGCACTTGGACTATGTACGTTCCCTAGCGGGCACTTGGACTATCTACGTTACCTAGCAGGCACTTGGACTATGTACGTTCCCGAGCGGGCACTTGGACTATCTACGTTACCTAGCGGGCACTTGGACTATGTACATTACCTAGCGGGCACTTGGAATATGTACGTTTCCTAGCGGGTACTTGGACTAGATAGGTTACCTAGCGGGTACTTGGTCTATCTAGGTTAACTAGCGGGCACTTGGACTATCTAGGTTAACTAGCGAGCACCTGACTATCTAGGTTAACTAGCGGGCATTTTGACTATTAGGGCCCCTAGCGGGCATTTGGACTATATTGGTTACCTAGCAGGCACTTGGACTATGTAGGTTAACGAACGGGCACTTGGAATATGCAGGTAACCTAGCGGGCACTTGGACTGTCTAGGTTCCCTATCGGGCACTAGGACTATGTAGGTTAACTAGCGGGCATTTGGACTATGTAGCTTTACTAGCGGACACTTGGACGATATAGGTTAACTAGAGGGCACTTGGACTATCTAGGTTAACTAGCGGGCACTTGGATGATCATTGTTAACTAGCGGGCACTTGGACTATCTTGGTTAGCTAACGGGCACATGGACTAAGTACGTACCCTAGTGGGCACTTGGACTATGTAGGTCAACTAGCGGGCCCTTGGACTATCTAGGTTAGCTAACTGGCACGTGGACTATGTAGGTTAACTAGCGGACACTTGCATGATCTAGGTTAACTAGCGGGCTCTTGCGCTATGTAGGTTAACTAGCGGGCCCATTGACTATGTAGGTTAACTAGAAGGCACTTGGACGATCTAGGTTATCTAGCGGGCACTTGGACGATATAGGTTAACTAGCGGGCACTTGGACGATCTAGGTTACCTAGGGGGAACTTTGACTATGTAGGTTAACTAGTGGGCACTTGGACTATCTAGGTTACCTAGCAGGCACTTGGACTATGTAGGTTAGCTAGCGGGCACTTGGACTATCTAGGTTACGTAGCGGGCACTTGGACTATGTACGTTCCCTAGCAGGCACTTGGACTATGTACGTTAACTAGCGGGCACTTGGACTATGTACATTTCCTAGCGGGTACTTGGATTATCTATGTTAACTAGCGGGCACTTGGACTATGTAGGTTCCCTATGGGGCACGTGGACTAGGTAGGTTCCCTAGCGGGTACTTGGTCTATCTAGGTTAACTAGCGGGCACTTGGACTATCTAGGTTAACTAGTGAGCACTTGGACTATCTAGGATAACTAGCGGGCACTGGGACTATGTAGGTTAACTACCGGGCACTTGGACTATCTAGGTTAACTAGCGGGTATTTGGACTATGTAGGTTAAGTAACGGGCCCTTGGACTATGTAGATTAACTAGCGGCACTTGGACTATCTAGGTTAACTAGCGGGCCCTTGGACTATGTAGATTCCCAAGCGGGCACTTGGACTATGTAGATTAACTAGCAGCACTTGGACTATCTACATTAAACAGCGGGCCCTTGGACTATGTAGATTCCCTAGTGGGCACTTGGACTACGTAGGTTCCGTAGCTTGCACTTGGACTATGTACTTTCCCTAGCGGGCATTTGCATTATTTAGGTTACCTAGCGGGCCCTTGTCTATGTAGGTTACCAGCGGGCACTTGGACTATCTAGGTTAACGAACGTGCACTTGGACTATGTAGGTAACCTAGCCGGCACTTGGACTGTCTAGGTTACCTAGCGGGCACTTCGACTATCTAGGTTAATGAACGGGCACTTGGACTATGTAGGTTAACTAGCGGACACTTCGAATATCTAGGTTAGCTAACGGGCAATTGGAGTATCTAGGTTACCTAGCGGGCACTTGGACTATGTAGGTTCCCTAGCGGGCACTTGGACTATTTAGGTTACCTAGCAGGCACTTTGACTATCTAGGTTAACTAACGGGCACTTGGACTATGAAGGTTGCCTAGCGAGCACTTGGAGTATGTAGGTTCCCTAGCGGGCACTTGGACTATGTAGGTTCCCTAGCGAGCACTTGGACTATTTAGGTTACCTGGCAGGCACTTTGACTATCTAGGTTAACTAACGGGCACTTGAACTATGAAGGTTGCCTAGCGAGCACTTGGAATATGTAGGTTCCCTAGCGGGCACTTGGACTATGTAGGTTCCCTATCGGGTTCTTGGACTGTTTATGTTAACTAGTGGGCAATTGGACTGTCTAGGTTACCTAGTGGGCACTTCGACTATGTACGTTCCCTAGCGGACACTTGGGCTATCTACGTTACCTAGCGGGCACTTGGACTATGTAGGTTAACGAAAGGGCACTTGGACTATGTAGTTTACCTAGCAGGCACTTGGACTATGTACCTTCCCTAGCGGGTACTTGGACTATCTATGTTAACTAGCGGGCACTTGGACTATGTAAGTTCCCTAGCGGTCACGTGGACTATGTAGACTTCATAGAAGGCACTTGGACTATGTAGGTTAACAGGCGGGCACTTGGACTATCCAGGTTACCAAGCGAGCACTTGGACTAGGTAGGTTACCCAATGGGCACTTGGACTATCTAGGTTAACAAACGGACACTTGGACTATGTAGGTTAGCTATCAGGCATTTTAACTATCTAGGTTACCTAGCAGGCACTTGGACTATGTAGGTTACCTAGCGGACACTTGGACGATTTAGGTTAACTATCGGGCACTTGGACTATCTAGGTTAACTAGCGGGCCCTTGGACTATCTAGGTTAACTAGCGGGCCCTTGGACTATCTAGGTTAACTAGCGGGCACTTGAACTATGTAGTTTCCCTAGCGGGCATTTGGATTATTTAGGTTACCTAGTGGGCACTTGGACTATGTAGGTTACCTAGCGGGCACTTGGACTATGTAGGTTAACTACAAGGCACTTGGACTATCAAGGTTACCTAGCGGGCCCTTGGACTATGTAGGTTACCAGCGGGCACTTGGACTATCTAGGTTAACGAACGTGCACTTGGACTATGTAGGTAAGCTAGCCGGCACTTGGACTGTCTAGGTTACCTAGCGGGCACTTGGACTATCTAGGTTAATGAACGGGCACTTGGACTATGTAGGTTAACTAGCGGACACTTCGAATATCTAGGTTAGCTAACGGGCAATTGGACTATCTAGGTTACCTAGCGGGCACTTGGACTATGTAGGTTCCCTAGCGAGCACTTGGACTATTTAGGTTACCTGGCAGGCACTTTGATTATCTAGGTTAACTAACGGGCACTTGGACTATGAAGGTTGCCTAGCGAGCACTTGGAGTATGTAGGTTCCCTAGCGGGCACTTGGACTATGTAGGTTCCCTATCGGGTTCTTGGACTGTCTAGGTTAACTAGTGGGCAATTGGACTGTCTAGGTTACCTAGTGGGCACTTGGACTATGTACGTTCCCTAGCGAGCACTTGGGCTATCTACGTTACCTAGCGGGCACTTGGACTATGTAGGTTAACGAACGGGCACTTGGACTATGTAGTTTACCTAGCAGGCACTTGGACTATGTAGGTTAACTAGCGGGCACTTGCACTCTCTAGGTTAGCTAGCGGGTACTTGGACTATGTACCTTCCCTAGCGGGCACTTGGACTATCTATGTTAACTAGCGGGCACTTGGACTATGTAGGTTCCCTAGCGGTCACGTGGACTATGTAGACTTCATAGAAGGCACTTGGACTATGTAGGTTAACAGGCGGGCACTTGGACTATCCAGGTTACCAAGCGGGCACTTGGACTATGTAGGTTACCCAATGGGCACTTGGACTATCTAGGTTAACAAACGGACACTTGGACTATGTAGGTTAGCTATCAGGCACTTTGACTATATAGGTTACCTAGCAGGCACTTGGACTATGTAGGTTACCTAGCGGACACTTGGACGATTTAGGTTAACTATCGGACACTTGGACTATCTAGGTTAACTAGCGGGCACTTGGACGATCTAGGTTATCTAGCGGGCCCTTGGACTATCTAGGTTAACTAGCGGGCACTTGAACTATGTACTTTCCCTAGCGGGCATTTGGATTATTTAGGTTACCTAGCGGGCCCTTGACTATGTAGGTTACCAGCGGGCACTTGGACTATCTAGGTTAACGAACGTGCACTTGGACTATGTAGGTAACGTAGCTGGCATTTGGACTGTCTAGGTTACCTAGCGGGCACTTGGACTATCTAGGTTAATGAACGGGCACTTGGACTATGTAGGTTAACTAGCTGACACTTCGAATATCTAGGTTAGCTAACGGGCAATTGGAGTATCTAGGTTACCTAGAGGGCACTTGGACTATGTAGGTTCCCTAGCGGGCACTTGGACTATTTAGGTTACCTAGCAGGCACTTTGACTATCTAGGTTAACTAACGGGCACTTGGAATATGAAGGTTGTCTAGCGAGCACTTGGAGTATGTAGGTTCCCTAGCGGGCATTTGGACTATGTAGGTTCCCTATCGGGTACTTGGACTGTCTAGGTTAACTAGTGGGCAATTGGACTGTCTAGGTTACCTATTGGGCACTTGGACTATGTACGTTCCCTAGCCGGCACTTGGGCTATCTACGTTACCTAGCGGGCACTTGGACTATGTACCTTCCCTAGCGGGCACTTGGACTATCTATGTTAACTAGCGGGCACTTGGACTATGTAGGTTCCCTAGCGGTCACGTGGACTATGTAGACTTCATAGAAGGCACTTGGACTATGTAGGTTAACAGGCGGGCACTTGGACTATCCAGGTTACCAAGCGGGCACTTGGACTATGTAGGTTACCCAATGGGCACTTGGACTATCTAGGTTAACGAACGGACACTTGGACTATGTAGGTTAGCTATCAGGCACTTGGACTATCTAGGTTACCTAGCAGGCACTTGGACTATGTAGGTTACCTAGCGGACACTTGGACGATTTAGGTTAACTATCGGGCACTTGGACTATCTAGGTTAACTAGCGGGCACTTGAACTATGTAGTTTCCCTAGCGGGCATTTGGATTATATAGGTTACCTAGTGGGCACTTGGACTATGTAGGTTACCTAGCGGGCACTTGGACTATGTAGGTTAACTACAAGGCACTTGGACTATCAAGGTTACCTAGCAGGCCCTTGGACTATGTAGGTTACCTGCGGGCACTTGGACTATGTAGGTTACCTGCGGGCACTTGGACTATCTAGGTTAACGAACGTGCACTTGGACTATGTAGGTAACCTAGCCGGCACTTGGACTGTCTAGGTTACCTAGCAGGCACTTGGACTATCTAGGTTAATGAACGGGCACTAGGACTATGTAGGTTAACAAACGGGCACTTGGACTATGTAGTTTACCTAGCAGGCACTTGGACTATGTAGGTTAACTAGCGGGCACTTGCACTCTCTAGGTTACCTAGCGGCACTTGGACTATGTACCTTCCCTAGCGGGCACTTGGACTATCTATGTTAACTAGAGGGCACTTGGACTATGTAGGTTACCTAGCGTGCACTTGGACTATGTAGGTTAACTAGAGGACATTTGGACGATCTAGGTTAACTAGCGGGCACTTGGATGGTCTAGGTTAACTAACGGGCACTTGGACTATCAAAGTTAACAGCGAGCCCTTGGACTATCTAGGTTAACTAGAGGGCCCTTGGACTATCTAGGTTACCTAGATAGCAATTGGAATATATAGGTTTCCTAGCGGACACTTGGACTATCTAGGTTAACGAACGGGCACTTGGACTATGCAAGTAACCTAGCGGGCACTTGGACTGTCTAGGTTACATAGCGGGCACTTGGACTTCTAGGTTAACGAACGGGCACTTGGAATATGTATGTTGCCTAGCGGGCACTTGGACAATCTAGGTTAGGTAACGGGCACTTGGCCTATCTAGGTTACCTAGCGGGAACTTGGACAATGTAGGTTACCTAGCAGGCACTTGGACTATCTAGGTTAACTAGCGGGCACTTGGACTATCTAGGTTACCTAGCGGACCCTTGGACTATGTAGGTTACCTAGCGGGCACTTGGACTATCTAGGTTAACGAACGGGCACTTGGAATATGTAGGTAACCTAACGGGCACTTGGACTCTCTAGGTTATCCAGCGGGCACTTTGACTATCTAGGTTAACTAGCAGACCTTGGACTATGTAGGTTAACTAGCGGGCTCTTGGACTATCTAGGTTTCCTAGCAGGCACTTGGACTATGTACATACCCTAGCGCGCACTTGGACTATCTAGGTTACCTAGCGGGCACTTGGACTATGTACGTCCCCTAGTGGGCACTTGGACTATCTAGGTGAACTAACGAGCACGAGGACAATCTAGGTTAACTAGCGGGCACTTGGACTATCTAGGTTACCTAGCAGGCACTTGGATTATGAAGGATCCCTAGCGGGCACTTGGACTATCTAGGTTAACTAGCGGGCACTTAGATTATGTAGGTTAACTAGCGGACACTTGCACGATCTAGGTTAACTTGCGGGCCCTTGCACTATGTAGGTTAACTAGCGGGCCCATGGATTATGTAGGTTTATTAGCAGGCACTTGGACTATCTAGGTTAACTAGCGGGCCCTTGGACTATATAGTTTCCCTAGCGGGCATTTGGACTATTAAGGTTACCAAGCGGGAACTTGGACTATGTAGGTTCCCTAGCGGGCACTTGGATTATGTAGGTTCCCTATCAGGCACTTGGACTATATATGTTAACTAGCAGGCACTTTGACTATTTAGGTTAAATAACGGGCACTTGGACTATGTAGGTTGCCTAGCGGGCACTTGGACTATATAGGTTCCCTAGCGGGCACTTGGACTATGTAGGTTCCCTATCGGGCACTTGGACTATGTAGGTTAACTAGCGGGTACTTGGACTGTCTAGGTTACCTAGCGGGCACTTGGATTATCTAGGTTAGCTAACAGGCACTTGGACTATCTAGGATCCCTAGCGGGCACTTGTACTATCTAGGTTACCTAGCTGGCACTTGGACTATGTAGGTCAACTAGCGGGCCCTTATACTACCTAGGTTAGCTAACGGGCACTTAGATTATGTAGTTTAACTAGGGGGCACTTGGAATTTGTAGGTTAACTAGCGGACACTTGCACTATGTAGGTTAACTAGCGGGCCCATGGACTATGTAGGTTTACTAGCGGGCCTTTGGACTATCTAGGTGCCCTCAAGGGCACTTGGGGTATCTTGGTTACCGAACGGGCACTTGAACTATCTAGGTTATCTAGTGGGCACTTGGACTATGTAGGCTAACTAGGGGGCCCTTGAACGATCGAGGTTACCTAGCGGGTACTAGAACTATCTAGGTTAACTAGCGGGCACTTGCACTATCTAAGTTACCTAGCGGGCACTTGGAATAAGTACGTTCCCTAGCGGGAACTTGGATTATGTACGTTCCCTAGCGGGCACTTGGCCTATCTATGTTAACTGGCGGGCACTTGGAATATGTAGGTTAACTAGCGGACACTTGCACTATGTCGGTTACCTAGCAGGCACTTGGACTATCTAGGTTAACTAGCGCGCACTTGGACTATCTAGGTTAACTATCGTGCGCTTGGACTATGTAGGTTCCTTAGCGGGCACTTGGACAATCTAGGTTGCCTAGCGGGCACTTGTACTATGTAGGTTAACTAGCGTGCCCTTGGACTATCTAGGTTACGTAGCGGGCACTTGGTATATAGGTTAACTAGCGGGCATTTGGACTATGTAGGTTAACTAGCGGACACTTACACGATCTAGGTTAACTAGTGGGCCCTTGTACTATATAGGTTAACTAGCGGGCCATGGATTATGTAGGTTTACTAGCAGGCACTTGGACTATCTAGGCAAACTAGCGGGCACTTGGACTATGTAGCTTCCCTAGCGGGCATTTGGACTATCTAGGTTACCTAGCGAGCACTTGGACTATCTAAGTTACCTAGCAGGCCCTTTGACTATCTAGGTTAACTAACGGGCACTTGGACTATGTAGGTTGCCTAGCGGGCACTTGGATTATGTAGGTTCCCTAGCGGGCACTTGAACTATCTAGGTTAACGAACGGGCACTTGGACTGTCTAGGTTACATAGCAGGCACTTGGACTTCTAGGTTAACGAACGGGCACTTGGACTATGTATGTTGCCTAGCGGGCACTTCGACTATCTAGGTTAGCTAACGGGCACTTGGACTATCTAAGTAACCTAGCGGGAACTGGGACAATGTAGGTTACCTAGCAGGCACTTGGACTATCTAGGTTACCTAACGGGCACTTTCACTATCTAGGTTACCTAGCTGGCACTTGGACTATGTAGGTTAACTAGCGGGCAATTGGACGATCTAGGTTAACTAGCGAGCACTTGGACTATATAGGTTACCTAGCGGGCACTTGGACAATCGAGGTTAACGAATGGGCACTTGGACTATGTAGGTTACCTAGCAGGCACTTGGACTATCTAGGTTACCTATTTAGCACTTGGACTATATAGGTTCCCTAGCGGGCACTTGGTCTATCTAGGTTAACGAACGGGCACTTGGACTATGCAGGTAACCTAGCGGCACTTGGACTGTCTAGGTTACATAGCGGGCACTTGGACTTCTAGGTTAACGAACGGGCACTTGGACTATGTATGTTGCCTAGCCGGCATTTGGACTATCTAGGTTAGGTTACGGGCACTTGGACTATCTAGGTTACCTAGCGGGAACTTGGACTATCTAGGTTTCCTAGCAGGCACTTGGACTATCTAGGTTACCTAACGGGCACTTTCACTATCTAGGTTACCTAGCTGGCACTTGGACTATGTAGGTTACCTAAAGGGCACTTTGACTATCTAGGTTACCAGCGGGCACTTGGACTATCTAGGTTAACTAGCGGGAACTTAGACTATCTAGGTTACCTAGCGGGCACTTGGATTATCTAGGTTAACTAGCAGGAACTTAGACTATCTAGGTTACCTTGCGGGCACTTGGATTATCTAGGTTACCAAGCGGTCCCCTGGACTATGTAGGTTACCTAGCGGGCACTTGGACTGTCTAGGTTACGTAGCGGGCACTTTTACTATCTAGGTTAACTAGCAGACCTTGGACTATGTAGGTTAACTAGCGGGCCCTTGGACTATGTAGGTTAACTAGCGGGCACTTGGACTAACTAGGTTTCCTGGCAGGCCCTTGGACTATGAACATACCCTAGCGAGCACTTGGACTATCTAGCTTAACTAGCGGGCACTTGGACTATGTACTTCCCCTAGTGGGCACGGGGACTATCTAGGTTAACTAGCGGGCACTTGGACTATCTAGGTTACCTAGCAGGCACTTGGATTATGAAGGATCCCTAGCGCGCCCTTGGAATATCTAGGTTAACTAGCGGGCACTTGGACTATGTAGGTTAACTAGCGGACACTTGCACGATCTAGGTTAACTAGCGGGCCCTTGCACTATGTAGGTTAACTAGCGGGCCCTTGGACTATGTAGGTTAACTAGCGGGCACTTGGACTAACTAGGTTTCCTGGCAGGCCCTTGGACTATGAACATACCCTAGCGCGCACTTGGACTATCTAGCTTACCTAGCGGGCACTTGGACTATGTACTTCCCCTAGTGGGCACGCGGACTATCTAGGTTAACTAGCGGGCACTTGGACTATCTAGGTTACCTAGCAGGCACTTGGATTATGAAGGATCCCTAGCGGGCCCTTGGAATATCTAGGTTAACTAGCGGGCACTTGGACTATGTAGGTTAACTAGCGGACACTTGCACGATCTAGGTTAACTAGCGGGCCCTTGCACTATGTAGGTTAACTAGCGGGCCCATGGATTATGTAGGTTTACTAGCAGGCACTTGGACTATCTAGGTTAACTAGCGGACACTTGGATTATGTAGTTTCCCTAGCGGGCATTTGGACCAATTAGGTTACCAAGCGGGAACTTGGACTATGTAGGTTACCTAGAGGGCACTTGGACTATCTAATTTACCTAGCAGGCACTTTGATTATCTAGGTTAACTAACAGGCACTTGAACTATGTAGGTTGCCTAGCGGGCACTTGGACTATGGAGGTTACCTAGTGGGCACTTGGATTATGTAGGTTCCCTATCGGGCACTTGGACTATGTAAGTTAACTAGCGCGCACTTGGACTATCTAGGTTACCTAGCGGGCACTTGGACTATGTACGTCCCCTAGTGGGCACTTGGACTATCTAGGTGAACTAACGGGCACGAGGACTATCTAGGTTACGTAGCGGGCCCTTGGTATATAGGTTAACTAGCGGGCCTTTGGACTATGTAGGATAACTAGCGGACACTTACACGATCTAGGTTAATTAGTGGGCCCTTGTACTATATAGGTTAACTAGCGGGCCATGGATTATGTAGGTTTACTAGCAGGCACTTGGACTATCTAGGCAAACTAGCGGGCACTTGGACTATGTAGCTTCCCTAGCGGGCACTTGGACTATTTAGGTTAGCTAACGGGCACTTGGACTATCTAAGTAACCTAGCGGGAACTTGGACAATGTAGGTTACCTAGCAGGCACTTGGACTATCTAGGTTACCTAACGGGCACTTTCACTATCTAGGTTACCTAGCTGGCACTTGGACTATGTAGGTTAACTAGCAGGCACTTGGACGATCTAGGTTAACTAGCGGGCACTTGGACTATATAGGTTCCCTAGCGGGCACTTGGACTATCTAGGTTAACGAAAGGGCACTTGGACTATGCAGGTAACCTAGCGGCACTTGGACTGTCTAGGTTACATAGCGGGCACTTGGACTTCTAGGTTAACGAACGGACACTTGGACTATGTATGTTGCCTAGCGGGCACTTGGACTAGTTAGGTTAGGTTACGGGCACTTGGACTATCTAGGTTACCTAGCGGGAACTTGGACTATCTAGGTTACCTAGCAGGCACTTGGACTATCTAGGTTACCTAACGGGCACTTTCACTATCTAGGTTACCTAGATGGCACTTGGACTATGTAGGTTACCTAAAGGGCACTTTGACTATCTAGGTTACCTAGCGGGCACTTGGACTATCTAGGTTAACTAGCGGGAACTTAGACTATCTAGGTTACCTAGCGGGCACTTGGATTATCTAGGTTACCTAGCGGTCCCCTGGACTATGTAGGTTACCTAGCGGGCACTTGGACTATCTAGGTTAACGAACGGGCACTTGGACTATGTAGGTACCTAGCGGGCACTTGGACTGTCTAGGTTACCTAGCGGGCACTTTTACTATCTAGGTTAACTAGCAGACCTTGGACTATGTAGGTTAACTAGCGGGCCCTTGGACTATGTAGGTTAACTAGCGGGCACTTGGACTAACTAGGTTTCCTGGCAGGCCCTTGGACTATGAACATACCCTAGCGCGCACTTGGACTATCTAGCTTACCTAGCGGGCACTTGGACCATGTACTTCCCCTATTGGGCACGCGGACTATCTAGGTTAACTAGCGGGCACTTGGACTATCTAGGTTACCTAGCAGGCACTTGGATTATGAAGGATCCCTAGCGGGCCCTTGGACTATCTAGGTTAACTAGCGGGCACTTGGACTATGTAGGTTAACTAGCGGACACTTGCACGATCTAGGTTAACTAGCGGGCGCTTGCACTATGTAGGTTAACTAGCGGGCCCACGGATTATGTAGGTTTACTAGCAGGCACTTGGACTATCTAGGTTAACTAGCGGACACTTGGACTATGTAGTTTCCCTAGCGGTCATTTGGACTAATTAGGTTACCAAGCGGGAACTTGGACTATGTAGGTTACCTAGTGGGCACTTGGACTATCTAAGTTACCTAGCAGGCACTTTGATTATCTAGGTTAACTAACGGGCACTTGGACTATGTATGTTGCCTAGCGGGCACTTGGACTATGTAGGTTAACTAGCGGGCTCTTGGATTATGTAGGTTCCCTATCGGGCACTTGGACTATGTAAGTTAACTAGCGCGCACTTGGACTATCTAGGTTACCTAGCGGGCACTTGGACTATGTACGTCCCCTAGTGGGCACTTGGACTATCTAGGTGAACTAACGGGCACGAGGACTATCTAGGTTAACTAGCGGGCACTTGGACTATCTAGGTTACCTAGCAGGCACTTGGATTATGAAGGATCCCTAGCGGGCACTTGGACTATCTAGGTTAACTAGCGGGCATTTGGACTATGTAGGCTAACTAGCGGACACTTGCACGATCTAGGTTAACTAGCGGGCCCTTGCACTATGTAGGTTAACTAGCGGGCCCATGGATTATGTAGGTTTACTAGCAGGCACTTGGACTATCTAGGTTAACTAGCGGGCCCTTGGACTATGTAGTTTCCCTAGCGGGCACTTGGACTATTAAGGTTAGCAAGCGGGAACTTGGACTATGTAGGTTCCCTAGCGGGCACTTGGATTATGTAGTTTCCCTATCGGGCACTTGGACTATGTAGGTTACCTAGCAGGCACTTTGACTATCTAGGTTAAATAACGGGCACTTGGACTATGTAGGTTGCCTAGCGGGCACTTGGACTATGTAGGTTCCCTAGCGGGCACTTGGATTATGTAGGTTCCCTATCAGGCACTTGGACTATGTAGGTTAACTAGCGGGTACTTGGACTGTCTAGGTTACCTAGCGGGCACTTGGATTATCTAGGTTAGCTAACAGGCACTTGGACTATCTAGGATCCCTAACGGGCACTTGTACTATCTAGGTTACCTAGCTGGCACTTGGACTATGTAGGTCAACTAGCGGGCCCTTATACTACCTAGGTTAGCTAACAGGCACTTAGATTATGTAGTTTAACTAGGGGGCACTTGGAATTTGTAGGTTAACTAGCGGACACTTGCACTATGTAGGTTAACTAGCGGGCCCATGGACTATGTAGGTTTACTAGCGGGCCTTTGGACTATCTAGGTTCCCTCAAGGGCACTTGGGGTATCTTGGTTACCGAAGGGGCACTTGAAATATCTAGGCTATCTAGCGGGCACTTGGACTATGTAGGCTAACTAGGGGGCCCTTGAACAATCGGGCTTACCTAGCGGGTACTAGAACTATCTAGGTTAACTAGCGGGCACTTGCACTATCTAAGTTACCTAGCGGGCACTTGGAATAAGTACGTTCCCTAGCGGGAACTTGGATTATGTACGTTCCCTAGCGGGCACTTGGACTATCTATGTTAACTGGCGGGCACTTGGAATATGTAGGTTAACTAGCGGACACTTGCACTATGTCGGTTACCTAGCAGGCACTTGGACTATCTAGGTTAACTAGCGGGCACTTGGACTATGTAGGTTCCTTAGCGGGCACAAGGACAATCTAGGTTTCCTAGCGGGCACTTGTACTATGTAGGTTAACTAGCGTGCCCTTGGACTATCTAGGTTACGTAGTGGGCACTTGGTATATAGGTTAACTAGCGGGCATTTGGACTATGTAGGTTAACTAGCGGACACTTACACGATCTAGGTTAACTAGCGGGCCCTTGCACTATGTAGGTTAACTAGCGGGCCCTTGGACTATGTAGGTTAACTAGCGGGCACTTGGACTAACTAGGTTTCCTGGCAGGCCCTTGGACTATGAACATACCCTAGCGCGCACTTGGACTATCTAGCTTACCTAGCGGGCACTTGGACTATGTACTTCCCCTAGTGGGCACGCGGACTATCTAGGTTAACTAGCGGGCACTTGGACTATCTAGGTTACCTAGCAGGCACTTGGATTATGAAGGATCCCTAGCGGGCCCTTGGAATATCTAGGTTAACTAGCAGGCACTTGGACTATGTAGGTTAACTAGCGGACACTTGCACGATCTAGGTTAACTAGCGGGCCCTTGCACTATGTAGGTTAACTAGCGGGCCCATGGATTATGTAGGTTTACTAGCAGGCACTTGGACTATCTAGGTTAACTAGCGGACACTTGGATTATGTAGTTTCCCTAGCGGGCATTTGGACCAATTAGGTTACCAAGCGGGAACTTGGACTATGTAGGTTACCTAGAGGGCACTTGGACTATCTAATTTACCTAGCAGGCACTTTGATTATCTAGGTTAACTAACAGGCACTTGAACTATGTAGGTTGCCTAGCGGGCACTTGGACTATGTAGGTTACCTAGTGGGCACTTGGATTATGTAGGTTCCCTATCGGGCACTTGGACTATGTAAGTTAACTAGCGCGCACTTGGACTATCTAGGTTACCTAGCGGGCACTTGGACTATGTACGTCCCCTAGTGGGCACTTGGACTATCTAGGTGAACTAACGGGCACGAGGACTATCTAGGTTACGTAGCGGGCCCTTGGTATATAGGTTAACTAGCGGGCCTTTGGACTATGTAGGATAACTAGCGGACACTTACACGATCTAGGTTAATTAGTGGGCCCTTGTACTATATAGGTTAACTAGCGGGCCATGGATTATGTAGGTTTACTAGCAGGCACTTGGACTATCTAGGCAAACTAGCGGGCACTTGGACTATGTAGCTTCCCTAGCGGGCACTTGGACTATTTAGGTTAGCTAACGGGCACTTGGACTATCTAAGTAACCTAGCGGGAACTTGGACAATGTAGGTTACCTAGCAGGCACTTGGACTATCTAGGTTACCTAACGGGCACTTTCACTATCTAGGTTACCTAGCTGGCACTTGGACTATGTAGGTTAACTAGCAGGCACTTGGACGATCTAGGTTAACTAGCGGGCACTTGGACTATATAGGTTCCCTAGCGGGCACTTGGACTATCTAGGTTAACGAAAGGGCACTTGGACTATGCAGGTAACCTAGCGGCACTTGGACTGTCTAGGTTACATAGCGGGCACTTGGACTTCTAGGTTAACGAACGGACACTTGGACTATGTATGTTGCCTAGCGGGCACTTGGACTAGTTAGGTTAGGTTACGGGCACTTGGACTATCTAGGTTACCTAGCGGGAACTTGGACTATCTAGGTTACCTAGCAGGCACTTGGACTATCTAGGTTACCTAACGGGCACTTTCACTATCTAGGTTACCTAGATGGCACTTGGACTATGTAGGTTACCTAAAGGGCACTTTGACTATCTAGGTTACCTAGCGGGCACTTGGACTATCTAGGTTAACTAGCGGGAACTTAGACTATCTAGGTTACCTAGCGGGCACTTGGATTATCTAGGTTACCTAGCGGTCCCCTGGACTATGTAGGTTACCTAGCGGGCACTTGGACTATCTAGGTTAACGAACGGGCACTTGGACTATGTAGGTACCTAGCGGGCACTTGGACTGTCTAGGTTACCTAGCGGGCACTTTTACTATCTAGGTTAACTAGCAGACCTTGGACTATGTAGGTTAACTAGCGGGCCCTTGGACTATGTAGGTTAACTAGCGGGCACTTGGACTAACTAGGTTTCCTGGCAGGCCCTTGGACTATGAACATACCCTAGCGCGCACTTGGACTATCTAGCTTACCTAGCGGGCACTTGGACCATGTACTTCCCCTATTGGGCACGCGGACTATCTAGGTTAACTAGCGGGCACTTGGACTATCTAGGTTACCTAGCAGGCACTTGGATTATGAAGGATCCCTAGCGGGCCCTTGGACTATCTAGGTTAACTAGCGGGCACTTGGACTATGTAGGTTAACTAGCGGACACTTGCACGATCTAGGTTAACTAGCGGGCGCTTGCACTATGTAGGTTAACTAGCGGGCCCACGGATTATGTAGGTTTACTAGCAGGCACTTGGACTATCTAGGTTAACTAGCGGACACTTGGACTATGTAGTTTCCCTAGCGGTCATTTGGACTAATTAGGTTACCAAGCGGGAACTTGGACTATGTAGGTTACCTAGTGGGCACTTGGACTATCTAAGTTACCTAGCAGGCACTTTGATTATCTAGGTTAACTAACGGGCACTTGGACTATGTATGTTGCCTAGCGGGCACTTGGACTATGTAGGTTAACTAGCGGGCTCTTGGATTATGTAGGTTCCCTATCGGGCACTTGGACTATGTAAGTTAACTAGCGCGCACTTGGACTATCTAGGTTACCTAGCGGGCACTTGGACTATGTACGTCCCCTAGTGGGCACTTGGACTATCTAGGTGAACTAACGGGCACGAGGACTATCTAGGTTAACTAGCGGGCACTTGGACTATCTAGGTTACCTAGCAGGCACTTGGATTATGAAGGATCCCTAGCGGGCACTTGGACTATCTAGGTTAACTAGCGGGCATTTGGACTATGTAGGCTAACTAGCGGACACTTGCACGATCTAGGTTAACTAGCGGGCCCTTGCACTATGTAGGTTAACTAGCGGGCCCATGGATTATGTAGGTTTACTAGCAGGCACTTGGACTATCTAGGTTAACTAGCGGGCCCTTGGACTATGTAGTTTCCCTAGCGGGCACTTGGACTATTAAGGTTAGCAAGCGGGAACTTGGACTATGTAGGTTTCCTAGCGGGCACTTGGATTATGTAGTTTCCCTATCGGGCACTTGGACTATGTAGGTTACCTAGCAGGCACTTTGACTATCTAGGTTAAATAACGGGCACTTGGACTATGTAGGTTGCCTAGCGGGCACTTGGACTATGTAGGTTCCCTAGCGGGCACTTGGATTATGTAGGTTCCCTATCAGGCACTTGGACTATGTAGGTTAACTAGCGGGTACTTGGACTGTCTAGGTTACCTAGCGGGCACTTGGATTATCTAGGTTAGCTAACAGGCACTTGGACTATCTAGGATCCCTAACGGGCACTTGTACTATCTAGGTTACCTAGCTGGCACTTGGACTATGTAGGTCAACTAGCGGGCCCTTATACTACCTAGGTTAGCTAACAGGCACTTAGATTATGTAGTTTAACTAGGGGGCACTTGGAATTTGTAGGTTAACTAGCGGACACTTGCACTATGTAGGTTAACTAGCGGGCCCATGGACTATGTAGGTTTACTAGCGGGCCTTTGGACTATCTAGGTTCCCTCAAGGGCACTTGGGGTATCTTGGTTACCGAAGGGGCACTTGAAATATCTAGGCTATCTAGCGGGCACTTGGACTATGTAGGCTAACTAGGGGGCCCTTGAACAATCGGGCTTACCTAGCGGGTACTAGAACTATCTAGGTTAACTAGCGGGCACTTGCCCTATCTAAGTTACCTAGCGGGCACTTGGAATAAGTACGTTCCCTAGCGGGAACTTGGATTATGTACGTTCCCTAGCGGGCACTTGGACTATCTATGTTAACTGGCGGGCACTTGGAATATGTAGGTTAACTAGCGGACACTTGCACTATGTCGGTTACCTAGCAGGCACTTGGACTATCTAGGTTAACTAGCGGGCACTTGGACTATGTAGGTTCCTTAGCGGGCACAAGGACAATCTAGGTTTCCTAGCGGGCACTTGTACTATGTAGGTTAACTAGCGTGCCCTTGGACTATCTAGGTTACGTAGTGGGCACTTGGTATATAGGTTAACTAGCGGGCATTTGGACTATGTAGGTTAACTAGCGGACACTTACACGATCTAGGTTAACTAGCGGGCCCTTGTACTATATAGGTTAAGTAGCGGGCCATGGATTATGTAGGTTTACTAGCAGGCACTTGGACTATCTAGGCAAACTAGCGGGCACTTGGACTATGTAGCTTCCCTGGCGGGCATTTGGACTATCTAGGTTACCTAGCGGGCACTTGGACTATCTAGCTTACCTAGCGAGCACTTGGACTATCTAAGTTTCCTAGCAGGCCCTTTGACTATCTAGGTTAACTAACGGGCACTTGGACTATGTAGGTTGCCTAGCGGGCACTTGGATTATGTAGGTTCCCTAGCGGGCACTTGGACTATCAAGGTTAACGAACGGGCACTTGGACTGTCTAGGTTACATAGCGGGCACTTGGACTTCTAGGTTAAAGAACGGGCACTTGGACTATTTATGTTGCCTAGCGGGCACTTCGACTATCTAGGTTAGCTAACGGGCACTTGGACTATCTAAGTAACCTAGCGGGAACTTGGACAATGTAGGTTACATAGCAGGCACTTGGACTATCTAGGTTACCTAACGGGCACTTTCACTATCTAGGTTACCTAGCTGGCACTTGGACTATGTAGGTTAACTAGTGGGCACTTGGACGATCTAGGTTAACTAGCGGGCACTTGGACTATATAGGTTACGTAGCGGGCACTTGGACTATCGAGGTTAACGAACGGGCACTTGGACTATGTAGGTTACCTAGCAGGCACTTGGACTATCTAGGTTACCTAGATAGCACTTGGACTATATAGGTTCCCTAGCGGGCACTTGGACTATCTAGGTTAACGAACGGGCACTTGGACTACGCAGGTAACCTAGCGGCACTTGGACTGTCTAGGTTACATAGCGGGCACTTGGACTTCTAGGTTAACGAACGGGCACTTGGACTATGTATGTTGCCTAACGGGCACTTGGACTATCTAGGTTAGGTTACGGGCACTTGGACTATCTAGGTTACCTAGCGGGAACTTGGACAATGTAGGTTACCTAGCAGGCACTTGGACTATCTTGGTTACCTAACGGGCACTTTGACTATCTAGGTTACCTAGCTGGCACTTGGAATATGTAGGTTACCTAAAGGGCACTTTGACTATCTAGGTTACCTAGCGGGCACTTGGACTATCTAGGTTAACTAGCGGGAACTTAGACTATCTAGGTTACCTAGCGGGCACTTGGATTATCTAGGTTACCTAGCGGTCCCCTGGACTATGTAGGTTACCTAGCGGGCACTTGGACTATCTAGGTTAACGAACGGGCACTTGGACTATATAGGTAACCTAGCGGGCACGTGCACTGTGTAGGTTACCTAGCGGGCACTTTTACTATCTAGGTTAACTAGCAGACCTTGGACTATGTAGGTTAACTAGCGGGCCCTTGGACTATGTAGGTTAACTAGCGGGCACTTGGACTATCTAGGTTTCCGGGCAGGCCCTTGGACTATGTACATACCCTAGCGCGCACTTGGACTATCTAGCTTACCTAGCAGGCACTTGGACTATGTACTTCCCCTAGTGGGCACGTGGCCTATCTAGGTTAACTAGCGGGCACTTGGACTATTAGGTTACCTAGCAGGCACTTGGATTATGAAGGATCCCTAGCGGGCCCTTGGACTATCTAGGTTAACTAGCGGGCACATGGACTATGTAGGTTAACTAGCGAACACTTGCACGATCTAGGTTAACTAGCGGGCCCTTGCACTATGTAGGTTAACTAGCGGGCCCATGGATTATGTAGGTTTAAAAGCAGGCACTTGGACTATCTAGGTTAACTAGCGGGCACTTGGACTATGTAGTTTCCCTAGCGGGCATTTGGACTATTAAGGTTACCAAGCGGGAACTTGGACTATGTAGGTTGCCTAGTGGTCACTTGGACTATCTAAGTTACTTAGCAGGCACCTTGATTATCTAGGTTAACTAACGGGCACTTGGACTATGTAGGTTGCCTAGCGGGCACTTGGATTATGTAGGTTCCCTTTCGGGCACTTGGACTATGTAAGTTAACTAGCGGGCATTTGGACTATCTAGGTTACCTAGCGGGCACTTGGATTATCTAGGTTAACGAACGGGCACTTGGACTATGTAGGTTACCTAGCCGCCACTTGGACTATCTAGGTTAGCTAACAGGCACTTGGACTATCTAGGTTCCCTAGCGGGCACTTGTACTATCTAGGTTACCTAGCTGGCACTTGGACTATGTAGGTCAACTAGCGGGCCCTTGGACTACCTAGGTTAGCTAACAGGAACTTAGATTATGTAGGTTAATTAGGGGGCATTTGGAATATGTAGGTTAACTAGCGGACACTTGCACTATGTAGGTTAACTAGCGGGCCCATGGACTATGTAGGTTTACTAGCGGGCCCTTGGACTATCTAGGTTCCCTAAAGGGCACTTGGACTATCTAGGTTACCGAACGGGCACTTGGACTATCTAGGTTACCTAGCGGGCACTTGAACTATGTAGACTAACTATGGGGGCCCTTGGACGATCTAGGTTACGTAGCGGGTATTAGGACTATCTAGGTTAACTAGCGGTCAGTTGCACTATCTAAGTTACCTAGCGGGCACATGGACTATGTACATTCCCTAGCGGGCAGTTGCACTTTCTATGTTAACTAGCGGGCACTTGGAATATGTAGGTTATCTAGCGGACACTTGCACTATGTAGGTTACCTAGCAGGCACTTGGACTATCTAGGTTAACTAGCGGGCACTTGGACTATCTAAGTTAACTAGCGTGCACTTGGACAATGTAGGTTCCTTAGCGGGCACTGGGACTATCTAGGTTGCCTAGCAGGCACTTGTACTATGTAGGTTAACTAGAGTGCCCTTGGACTATCTAGGTTACGTAGCGGGCACTTGGTATATAGGTTAACTAGCGGGCACTTGAATTATGTAGGTTAACTAGCGGACACTTGGGCTATCTAGGTTAACTAGCGTGCACTTGGAATATCTAGGTTACCTAGCTGGCACTTGGACTATATAGGTCAACTAGCGGGCCCTTGTACTACCTAGGTTACCTAAAGGGAACTTAGATAATGTAGGTTAATTAGGGGGCACTTGGAATATATAGGTTAACTAGCGGACACTTGCACTATGTAGGTTAACTAGCCGGCCCATTGACTATGTAGGTTTACTAGCGGGCCCTTGGATTATCTAGGTTCCCTAAAGGGCACTTGGACTATCTAGGTTACCTAGCGGGCACTTGGACTTCTAGGTTAACGAACGGGCTCTTGGACAATGTAGGTTGCCTAGGGGGCACTTGGACTATGTAGGCTAACTAGGGGGCCCTTGGACGATCTAGGTTACGTAGCGGGTACTTGAACTATCTAGCTTAACTAGCAGACACTTGCACTATGTAGGTTACCTAGCAGGCACTTGGACTATCTAGGTTAAGTAGCGTGCACTTGGACTATGTAGGTTCCTTAGCGGGCACTTGGACTATCTAGGTTGCCTAGCGGGCTCTTGGACTATGTAGGTTAACTAGCGTGCCTTTGGATTATCTAGGTTACGTAGCGGGCACTTGGTATATAGGTTAACTAGCGGGCACTTGGTATATAGGTTAACTAGCGGGCACTTGGACTATGTAGGTTAACTAGAGGACACTTGGACTATCTAGGTTAACTAGTGGACCCTTGGACTATGTAGGTTAACGAGCAGGCACTTGGACAATCTAGGTTAACTAGCGGGCACTTGGACTATCAAAGTTAACAAGTGAGCCCTTGGACTGTATAGGTTAACTAGCGGGCCCTTGGACTATCTAGGTTACCTAGCAGGCACTTGGACTATATAGGTTACCTAGCGGGCACTTGGACTATGTAGGTTACCTAGTGGGCAATTGGACTATCTAGGTTGACGAACGGGCACTTGGAATATGCAGGTAACCTAGCGGGCACTTGGACTGTCTAGGTTACCTAGCGGGCACTTGGACTTCTAGGTTAACGAACGGGCTCTTGGACAATGTAGGTTGCCTAGTGGGCACTTGGACTATCTAGGTTAGGTAACGGGCACTTGGACTATCTAGGTTACCTAATGGGCACTTTGACTATCTAGGTTACATAGCGGGCACTCGGACTATGTAGGTTAAATAGCGAGCACTTGGACTCTAGGTTACCTAGCGGGCACTTGGACTATCAAGGTTACCTAGCGGGCCCTTGGACTCTGTAGGTTTCCTAGCGGGCACTTGGACTATCTAGGTTAACGAACGGGCACTTGGACTATGTAGGCAACCTTGCGGGCACTTGGACAGTCTAGGTTACCTAGCAGGCACTGGGACTATCTAGGTTAACGAACGGGCACTTGGACTAAGTAGGTAACCTTGCGGGCACTTGGACTATGTAGGATCCCTATTGGACATTTGGACTACTTTGGTTACCTAGCGGGCACTTGGACTATCTAGGTTAACTAGCGGGCACTTGGACTATCTAGGTCAACTAGCGGGCCCTTGTACTATGTAGGTTAACTAGCGAGCACTTGGACTATCTAGGTTAACTAGCGGACCTTGGACTATGTGGGTTAACTAGCGGGCACTTGGACGATCTAGGTTAACTAGAGGGCACTTGGACTATCTAGGTTACCTAGAGGGCACTTGGACTATGTAGGTTCCCAGGCGGGCATTTGGACTATATAGATAACCTAGTGGGCACTTAGACTTTGTAGGATACCTAGCAGGCACTTGGACTATGAGGTTACCTAGCTGGCACTTTAACTATCTATGTTTCCTAGCGGGTTGTTGGAGTATGTAGGTTACCTAGAGGGCTGTTGGACTATCTAGGTTACCTCGCAGGCACTTGGACTATCTAGGTTAACTAACGGGCACTTGGACTATGTAGGTTCCCTAGCGGGCACTTGGACTATGTAGGATCCCTATTGGACATTTGGACTACTTTGGTTACCTAGCGGGCACTTGGACTATCTAGGTTAACTAGCAGGCACTTGGACTATGTAGGTTAACTAGTGGACACTTGCACGATCTAGGTTAAATAGCGGGCCCTTGCACTATGTAGGTTAACTAGTGGGCCCATGGATTATGTAGGTTTACTAGCAGGCACTTGGACTATCTAGGTTAACTAGCGGGCACTTGGAATATGTAGTTTCCCTAGCGGGCATTTGGGCTATTAAGGTTACCAAGCAGGAACTTGGACTATGTAGGTTACCTAGTGGGCACTTGGACTATCTAAGTTACCTAGGAGGCACTTTGATTATCTAGGTTTACTAACGGGCACTTGGACTATGTAGGTTGCCTAGCGGGCACTTGGACTATGTAGGTTCCCTATCGGGCACTTGGACTATGTAGGTTAACTAGCGGGCACTTAGACTGTCTAGGTTACCTCGCGGTCACTTGGATTATCTAGGTTAACGAACGGGCACTTGGACTATGTAGGTTACCTAGCCGCCACTTGGACTATCGAGGTTAGCTAACAGGCACTTGGACTATCTAGGTTCCCTAGCGGACACTTGTACTATCTAGGTTACCTAGCTGCTACTTGGACTATGTAGGTCAACTAGCGGGCCCTTGGACTACCTAGGTTAGCTAACGGGAACTTAGATTATGTAGGTTAACTAGGGGGCACTTGGAATATGTAGGTTAACTAGGGGACACTTGCACTATGTAGGTTAACTAGCGGGCCCATGGACTATGTAGGTTTACTAGCGGGCCCTTGGACTATCTAGGTTCCCTAAAGGGCACTTGGACTATCTAGGTTACCTAGCGGGCACTTGGACTATGTAGGCTAACTATGGGGGCCCTTGGACGATCTAGGTTACATAGCGGGTACTAGAACTATCTAGGTTAACTAGCGGACACTTGCACTATGTAGGTTACCTAGCAGGCACTTGGACTATCTAGGTTAACTAGCGGGCACTTGGACTATCTAAGTTAACTAGCGTGCACTTGGACTATGTAGGTTCCTTAGCGGGCACTGGGACAATCTAGGTTGCCTAGCGTGCACTTGTACTATGTAGGTTAACTAGAGTGCCCTTGGACTATCTAGGTTACGTAGCGGGCATTTGGTATATAGGTTAACTAGCGGGCACTTGGACTGTGTAGGTTAACTAGCGGACACTTGGACTATCTAGGTTAACTAGCGTGCACTTGGACTATCTAGATTCCCTAGCGGGCACTTGTACTATCTAAGTTACCTAGCTGGCACTTGGACTATATAGGTCAACTAGCAGGCCCTTGGACTACCTAGGTTACCTAACGGGAACTTAGATTATGTAGGTTAATTAGGGGGCACTTGGAATATGTAGGATAACTAGCGGACACTTGCACTATGTAGGTTAACTAGCGGGCCCATGGACTATGTAGGTTTACTAGCGGGCCCTTGGAATATCTAGGATCCCTAAAGGGCACTTGGACTATCTAGGTTACCGAACGGGCACTTGGACTATCTAGGTTACCTAGCGGGCACTTGGACTATGTAGGCTAACTAGGGGGCCCTAGGACGATCTAGGTTACCTAGCGGGTACTTGAACTATCTAGTTTAACTAGCGGACACTTGCACTATGTAGATTACCTAGCAGGCACTTGGACTATCTAGGTTAACTAGCGGGCACTTGGACTATCTAGGTTAACTAGTGTGCACTTGGACTATGTAGGTTCCTTAGCGGGCACTTGGACTATCTAGGTTGCCTAGCAGGCTCTTGGACTATGTAGGTTAACTAGCGTGCCCTTGGATTATCTAGGTTACGTAGCGGGCACTTGGTATATAGGTTAACTAGCGGGCACTTGGACTATGTAGGTTAACTAGAGGACACGTGGACTATCTAGGTTAACTAGTGGACTCTTGGACTATGTAGGTTAACGAGCAGGCATTTGGACAATATAGGTTAACTAGCGGGCACTTGGACTATCAAAGTTAACAAGTGAGCCCTTGGACTATGTAGGTTAACTAGCGGGCCCTTGGACTATCTAGGTTACCTAGCGGGCACTTGGACTATATAGGTTACCTAGCGGGCACTTGGACTATGTAGGTTACCTAGTGGGCAATTGGACTATCTAGGTTGACGAAAGGGCACTTGGAATATTCAGGTAACCTAGCGGGCACTTGGACTGTCTAGGTTACCTAGCGGGCACTTGGACTTCTAGGTTAACGAACGGGCTCTTGGACAATGTAGGTTGCCTAGTGGGCACTTGGACTATCTAGGTTAGGTAACGGGCACTTGGACTATCTAGGTTACCTAATGGGCACTTTGACTATCTAGGTTACATAGCGGGCACTTGGACTATGTAGGTTAAATAGCGACCATTTGGACTCTAGGTTACCTAGCGGGCACTTGGACTATCAAGGTTACCTAGCGGGCCCTTGGACTATGTAGGTTTCCTAGCGGGCACTTGCACTATCTAGGTTAACGAACGGGCACTTGGACTATGTAGGTAACCTTGCGGGCACTTCGACAGTATAGGTTACCTAGCAGGCACTTGGACTATCTAGGTTAACGAACGGGCACTTGGACTAAGTAGGTTACCTAGCGGGCACTTGGACTATGTAGGATCCCTATTGGACATTTGGACTACTTTGGTTACCTAGCGGGCACTTGGACTATCTAGGTTAACTAGCGGGCACTTGGACTATCTAGGTCAACTAGCGGGCCCTTGTACTATGTAGGTTAACTAGCGAGCACTTGGACTATCTAGGTTAACTAGCGGACCTTGGACTATGTGGGTTAACTAGCGGGCACTTGGACGATCTAGGTTAACTAGAGGGCACTTGGACTATCTAGGTTACCTAGCGGGCACTTGGACTATGTAGGTTCCCAGGCGGGCATTTGGACTATATAGATAACCTAGTGGGCACTTAGACTTTGTAGGTTACCTAGCAGGCACTTGGACTATCTAGGTTACCTAGCTGGCACTTTAACTATCTATGTTGCCTAGCGGGTTCTTGGAGTATGTAGGTTACCTAGAGGGCTGTTGGACTATCTAGGTTACCTCGCAGGCACATGGACTATCTAGGTTAACTAACGGGCACTTGGACTAAGTAGGTTCCCTAGCGGGCACTTGGACTATGTAGGATCCCTATTGGACATTTGGACTACTTTGGTTACCTAGCGGGCACTTGGACTATCTAGGTTAACTAGCGGGCACTTGGACTATCTAGGTCAACTAGCGGGCCCTTGTACTATGTAGGTTATCTAGCGAGCACTTGGACTATCTAGGTTAACTAGCGGACCTTGGACTTTGTGGGTTAACTAGCGGGCACCTGGACGATCTAGGTTAACTAGAGGGCACTTGGACTATCTAGGTTACCTAGCAGGCATTTGGACCATGTAGTTTCCCAGGCGGGCATTTGGACTATATAGATAACCTACCGGGCACTTAGATTTTGTAGGTTACCTAGCTGACACTTGAACTATCTACGTTGCCTAGCGGGTTCTTGGAGTATGTAGATTACCTAGAGGGCTGTTGGACTATCTAGGTTACCTAGCGGGCATTTAGACTATCTAGGTTAAGTAACTGGCACTTGGACTATGTAGGTTCCCTAGCGGGCCCTTGGACTATGTAAGTTCCCTAGCGGGCGCATGGAGAATGTAGGTTAACTAGGGGGCACTAGGACTATGTAGGTTACGTGGAGGGCCCTTGGACTATCTAGATTACTTAGCGGGCATTTGGATTATGCAGGCTCCCTAGCGGGCATTTGGACTATATAGATTCCTTAGCGGGCACTTAGACTTTTTAGGTTACCTAGCGGGCACTTGGACTACTTTGGTTACCTAGCAGGCACTTGGACTATCTAGGTTACCTAGTGGGCCCTTGGACTATGTAGGTTACCAGCGGGCACTTGGACAATCTAGGTTAACGAACGTGCACTTGGACTATGTAGGTAACCTAGCGGGCACTTGGACTGTCTAGGTTACCTAGCGGGCACTTGGACTATCTAGGTTACCTAGCTGACACTTGAACTAACTTTGTTGCCTAGCGGGTTCTTGGACTATGTAGGTAACCTAGCGGGCACTTTTACTGTCTAGGTTACCTAGCGGGCACTTGGACTTTCTAGGTTAACGAACGGGCACGTGGACTATGTAGGTTAACTAGCGGACAATTCGACTATCTAGGTTAGCCCGTTACCTAACCTAGATAGTCCAAGTGCCCGCTAAGCAACTTACATAGTCCAAGTGCCCGTCGTTAACCTAAAAGTCCAAGTGCCCGCTAGGTAACCTAGACAGTCCAAGTACCCGCTAGGTTACCTGCACATACCAAGTGCCCGTTCGTTAACCTAGATAGTCCAAGTGCCCGTTAGTTAACCAAGATAGTCCAAGTGCCCGCTAGTAAACCTAGATAGTCCAAGTGCCTGATAGCTAACCTACATAGTCCAAGTGTCCGTTCGTTAACCTAGATAGTCCAAGCGCCCATTGGGTAACCTACATAGTCCAAGTGCCCGCTAGTTAACCTACATAGTCCAAGTGCCTTCTAGGGAGCCTACATAGTCCACGTGACCGCTAGGGAACCTACATAGTCCAAGTGCCCGTTAGGGAACCTACATAGTCCAAGTACCCGCTAGGTAACCTACATAGTCCAAATGCCCGCAAGGAAACCTACATAGTCTAAATGTCAGCTAGGCAACCTACATAATCCAAGTGCCCGCTCTGGAACATACATAGTTCAAGTGCCCGTTAGCTAACCTAGATACTCCAAGGGCCCGCTAGTTGACCTACATAGTCCAAGTGCCAGCTAGGTAACCTAGATAGTACAAGTGCCCGCTAGGGAACCTAGATAGTCCAAGTGCCTTTTAGCTAACCTAGATAGTCCAAGTGGTGGCTAGGTAACCTACATAGTCCAAGTGCCCGTTCGTTAACCTAGATAATCCAAGTGCCCGTTAGGTAACCTAGACAGTCCAAGTGCCCGCTAGTTACCCTACAGAGTCCAAGTGCCCATTAGTTAACCTAGATAGTCAAAGTGCCTGCTAGGTAACCTAGATAGTCCAAGTGCCCGCTAGGTAACCTACATAGTCCAAGTGCCCGCTAGGCAACCTAAATAGTCCAAATGCCCGCTAGGGAAACTACATAGTCCAAGTGCCCGCTAGTTAACCTAGATAGTCCAAGTGCCCCCTAGTAAACCTACATAATCCATGGGCCCGCTAGTTAACCTACATAGTGCAAGGGCCCGCTAGTTAACCTAGATCGTGCAAGTGTCCGCTAGTTAACCTACATAGTCCAAGTGCCAGCTAGGTAACCTAGATAGTCCAAGTGAACGCTAGGGATCCTTCATAATCCAAGTGCCTGCTAGGTAACCTAGATAGTCCAACTGCCCGCTAGGGAAGGTACAAGTCCAAGTGCCCGTTAGGGAACCTACATAGTCCAAGTGCCCGCTAGGTAACCTACATAGTCCAAATGCCCGCAAGGAAACCTACATAGTCTAAATGTCCGCTAGGCAACCTACATAATCCAAGTGCCCGCTCTGGAACATACATAGTCCAAGTGCCCGTTAGCTAACCTAGATAGTCCAAGGGCCCGGTAGTTGACCTACATAGTCCAAGTGCCAGCTAGGTAACCTAGATAGTACAAGTGCCCGCTAGGGAACCTAGATAGTCCAAGTGCCTTTTAGCTAACCTAGATAGTCCAAGTGGTGGCTGGGTAACCTACATAGTCCAAGTGCCCGTTCGTTAACCTAGATAATCCAAGTGCCCGTTAGGTAACCTAGACAGTCCAATTGCCCGCTAGTTACCCTACATATTCCAAGTGCCCATTAGTTAACCTAGATAGTCAAAGTGCCTGCTAGGTAACCTAGATAGTCCAAGTGCCCGCTGGGTAACCTACATAGTCCGTGCCCGCTAGGCAACCTAAATAGTCCAAATGTCCGCTAGGGAAACTACATAGTCCAAGTGCCCGCTAGTTAACTTAGATAGTCCAACTGCCCCCTAGTAAACCTACATAATCCATGGGCCCGCTAGTTAACCTACATAGTGCAAGGGCCCGCTAGTTAACCTAGATCGTGCAAGTGTCCGTAAGTTAACCTACATAGTCCAAGTGCCAGCTAGGTAACCTAGATAGTCCAATTGCCCCTAGGGATCCTTCATAATCCAAGTGCCTGCTAGGTAACGTAGATAGTCCAAGTGCCTGCTAGGGAAGGTACATAGTCCAAGTGTCCGCGAGGTAACCTAGAGAGTGCAAGTGCCCGCTAGTTAACCTACATAGTCCAAGTGCCCGCTAGTTAACCTAAATCGTCCAAGTGTCCGCTAGGTAACCTACATAGTCCAAGTGCCTGCTAGGTAACCTAGATAGTCCAAGTGCCTGATAGCTAACCTACATAGTCCAAGTGTCCGTTCGTTAACCTAGATAGTCCAAGTGCCCATTGGGTAACCTACATAGTCCAAGTGCCCGCTTGGTAACCTGGTTAGTCCAAGTTCCCGCCTGTTAACCTACATAGTCCAAGTGCCTTCTAGGGAGCCTTCATAGTCCACGTGACCGCTAGGGAACCGACATAGTCCAAGTGCCCGTTAGGGAACCTACATAGTCTAAGTGCCCGCTAGGTAACCTACATAGTCCAAATGCCCGCAAGGAAACCTACATAGTCTAAATGTCCGCTAGGCAACCTACATAATCCAAGTGCCCACTCTGGAACATACATAGTCCAAGTGCCCGTTAGCTAACCTAGATAGTCCAAGGGCCCGCTAGTTGACCTACATAGTCCAAGTGCCAGCTAGGTAACCTAGATAGTACAAGTGCCCGCTAGGGAACCTAGATAGTCCAAGTGCCTTTTAGCTAACCTAGATAGTCCAAGTGGTGGCTAGGTAACCTACATAGTCCAAGTGCCCGTTCGTTAACCTAGATAATCCAAGTGCCCGTTAGATAAGCTAGACAGTCCAAGTGTCCGCTAGTTACCCTACATAGTCCAAGTGCCCGTTAGTTAACCTAGATAGTCAAAGTGCCTGCTAGGTAACCTAGATAGTCCAAGTGTCCGCTAGATAACCTACATAGTCCAAGGGACCACTAGGTTACCTACATAGTCCAAGTGCCCGTTCGTTAACCTACATAGTCCAAGTGCCCGCTAGGTAACGTAGATAGCCCAAGTGCCCGCTAGTTAACCTACATAGTCCAAGTACCTGCTAGCTAACCTCCATAGTCCAAGTGCCCGTTCGTTAACTTACATTGTCCAAGTGCCCGCTAGGTAACGTACATAGTCCAAGTGCCCACTAGGTAACGTAGATAGCCCAAGTGCCCACTAGGGAACGTACATAGTCCAAGTGCCCACTAGGTAACCTAGACAGTCCAATTGCCCGCTAGTTAACCTAGACAGTCGAAGTACCCGATAGGGAACCTACATATTCCAATTGCCCGCTAGTAAACCTAGATAGTCCTAGTGCCCGTTAGTTAACCTACATAGTCCAAGTGCCCGTAAGTTAACCTAGATAGTCAAAGTGCCTGCTAGGTAACCTAAATAGTCCAATTGCCCGTTAGCTAACCTACATAGTCGAAGTGTCCGCTAGTTAACCTACATAGTCCAAGTGCCCGTTCGTTAACCTAGAAAGTCCAAGTGCCCGCTAGGTAACCTAGACAGTCCAAGTGCACGCTAGGTTACGTACATAGTCCAAGTGCACGTTCGTTAACCTAGATTGTCCAAGTGCCCGCTGGTAACCTACATAGTCCAAATGCTCGCAAGGAAACCTACATAGTCTAAATGTCCGCTAGGCAACCTACATAATCCAAGTGCCCACTCTGGAACATACATAGTCCAAGTGCCCGTTAGCTAACCTGGATAGTCCAAGGGCCCGCTAGTTGACCTACATAGTCCAAGTGCCAGCTAGGTAACCTAGATAGTACAAGTGCCCGCTAGGGAACCTAGATAGTCCAAGTGCCTGTTAGCTAACCTAGATAGTCCAAGTGGTGGCTAGGTAACCTACATAGTCCAAGTGCCCGTTCGTTAACCTAGATAATCCAAGTGCCCGTTAGGTAACCTAGACAGTCCAAGTGCCCGCTAGTTGCCCTACATAGTCCAAGTGCCCGTTAGTTAACCCAGATAGTCAAAGTGCCTGCTAGGTAACCTAGATAGTCCAAGTGCCCGCTAGATAACCTACATAGTCCAAGTGCCCGCTAGGTAACCTAAATAGTCCAAATGTCCGCTAGGGAAACTACGTAGTCCAAGTGTCCGCTAGTTAACCTAGATAGTCCAAATGCCCCCTAGTAAACCTACATAATCCATGGGCCCGCTAGTTAACCTACATAGTGCAAGGGCCCGCTAGTTAACCTAGATAGTCCAAGTGCCCGCTAATTAATCTAGATAGTCCAAGTGCCCGCTAGTTAACCTAGATAGTCCAATTGCCCGCTAGTTAACCTACATAGTCCAAGTGCCCGCTAGGTAACCTAGACAGTCCAAGTGACCACTAGGTTACCTACATGGTCCAAGTGCCCATTCGTTAACCTACATTGTCCAAGTGCCCGCTAGGTAACGTAGATAGCCCAAGTGCCCGCTTGGGAACGTACATAGTCCAAGTGCCCGCTAGGTAACCTAGATAGTCTAAGTGCCTGCTAGTAAACCTACATAGTCCAAGTGCCTGCTAGGTAAAATACATAGTCCAAGTGCCCACTAGGTAACCTAGACAGTCCAATTGCCCGCTAGTTAACCTAGACAGTCCAAGTACCGCTAGGGAATCTACATAGTCCAAGCGCCGGCTAGGGAACCTACATAGTCCAGGTGCTCGCTAGGCAACCTACATAGTCCAAGTGCCCGTTAGTTAACCTAGTTAGTCAAAGTGCCTGCTAGGTAACCTAGATAGTCCAAGTGCCCGCTAGGTAACCTACATAGTCCAAGTGCCCGTTAGGTAAACTTGATAGTCCAATTGCCCGTTAGCTATCCTAGATAGTCCAAGTGTCCGCTAGTTAACCTACATAGTCCAAGTGCCCGTTCGTTAACTTACATTGTCCAAGTGCCCGCTAGGTAACATAGATAGCCCAAGTGCCCGCTAGGGAACGTACATAGTCCAAGTGGCAACTAGGTAACCTAGACAGTCCAATTGCCCCCTAGTTAACCTAGACAGTCCAAGTACCCGATAGGGAACCTACATAGTCCAAGTGCCCACTAGGGAACCTACATAGTCCAAGTGCTCGCTAGGCAACCTACATAGTCCAAGTGCCCGTTAGTTAACCTAGATTGTCCAATTGCCCATTAGCTAACCTAGATAGTCGAAGTGTCCGCTAGTTAACCTACATAGTCCAAGTGCCCGTTCGTTAACCTAGATAGGCCAAGTGCCCGCTAGGTAACCTAGACAGTCCAAGTGCCCACTAGGTTACATACATAGTCCAAGTGCACGTTCGTTAACCTAGATAATCCAAGTGCCCGTTAGGTAACCTAGACAGTCCAAGTGCCCGCTAGTTACCCTACATAGTCCATGTGCCCGTTAGTTAACCTAGATAGTCAAAGTGCCTGCTAGGTAACCTAGATAGTCCAAGTGTCCGCTAGATAACGTACATAGTCAAAGTGACCACTAGGTTACCAACATAGTCCAAGTGCCCGTTAGTTAACCTACATAGTCCAAGTGCCCGCTAGGTTACGTAGATAGCCCAAGTGCCCGCTAGGGAAGGTACATAGTCCAAGTGCCCGTAGGTAACCTAGATAGTCCAAGTGCCCGCTAGTTAACCTACGTAGTCCAAGTACCTGCTAGGTAAACTACATAATGCAAGTGCCCGTTTGTTAACCTACATAGTCCAAGTGCCCGTTCGTTAACCTACATTGTCCAAGTGCCCGCTAGGTAACGTAGAAAGCCCAAGTGCCCGCTAGGGAACGTACATACTCCAAGTGCCCACTAGGTAACCTAGACAGTCCAATTGCCCGCTAGTTAACCTAGACAGTCCAAGTACCCGATAGGGAACCTACATAGTCCAATTGCCCGCTAGGGAACCTACATACTCCAAGTGCTCGCTAGGCAACCTACATAGTCCAAGTGCCCGTTAGTTAACCTAGATAGTCAAAGTTCCTGCTAGGCAACCTAAATAGTCCAAGTGCCCGCTAGGGAACCTACATAGTCCAAGTGACCGCTAGGTAACCTAGATAGTCCAATTGACCGTTAGTTAACCTAGATAGTCAAAGTGCCCGTTAGTTAACCTAGATAGTCCAAATGCCCTCTAGGTAACCTTGATATCCAATTGCCCGTTAACTATCCTAGATAGTCCAAGTGTCCGCTAGTTAACCTACATAGTCCAGGTGCCCGTTCGTTAACTTACATTGTCCAAGTGCCTGCTAGGTAACGTAGATAGCCCAAGTGCCCGCTAGGGAACGTACATAGTCCAAGTGCCCACTAGGTAACCTAGACAGTCCAATTGCCCCCTAGTTAACCTAGACAGTCCCAGTACCTGATAGGGAACCTACATAGTCCAAGTGACCACTAGGGAACCTACATAGTCCAAGTGCTCGCTAGGCAACCTAAATAGTCCAAGTGACCGTTAGTTAACCTAGATTGTCCAATTGCATGTTAGCTAACCTAGATAGTCGAAGTGTCCGCTGGTTAACCTACATACTCCAAGTGCCCGTTCGTTAACCTAGATAGTCCAAGTGCCCGCTAGGTAACCTAGACAGTCCAAGTGCCCGCTAGGTTACCTACATAGTCTAAGTGCACGTTCGTTAACCTAGATAATCCAAGTGCCCGTTAGGTAACCTAGACAGTCCAAGTGCCCGCTGGTTACCCTACATAGTCCTAGTGCCCGCTAGTTACCCTACATAGTCCAAGTGCCCGTTAGTTAACCTAGATAGTCCAAGTGTCCGCTAGATAACCTACATAGTCCAAGTGACCACTAGGTTACCTACATAGTCCAAGTGTCCGTTCGTTAACCTACATAGTCCAAGTGCCCCCTAGGTAACGTAGATAGCCCAAGTGCCCGCTAGGGAAGGTACATAGTCCAAGTGCCCGTAGGTAACCTAGATAGTCCAAGTGCCCGCTAGTTAACCTACATAGTCCAAGTGCCTGTTCGTTAACCTACATAGTCCAAGTGCCCGCTAGGTAACGTAGAAAGTCCAAGTGCCCGCTAGGGAACGTACATACTCCAAGTGCCCACTAGGTAACCTAGACAGTCCAATTGCCCGCTAGTTAATCTAGACAGTCCAAGTACCAGATAGGGAACCTACATAGTCCAATTGCCCGCTAGGGAACCTACATACTCCAAGTGCTCGCTAGGCAACCTACATAGTCCAAGTGCCCGTTAGTTAACCTAGATAGTCAAAGTGCCTGCTAGGCAACCTAAATAGTCCAAGTGCCCGCTAGGGAACCTACATAGTCCAAGTGACCGCTAGGTAACCTAGATAGTCCAATTGACCGTCAGCTAACCTAGATAGTCGAAGTGTCCGCTAGTTAACCTACATAGTCCAAGTGCCCGTTGGTTAACCTAGATAGTCCAAGTGCCCGCTAGTTAACCTAGACAGTCCAAGTGCCCGCTAGGTTACCTACATAGTCCAAGTGCACGTTCGTTAACCTAGATAGTCCATGTGCCCGCTGGTAACCTACATAGTCCAAGGGCCCGCTAGGTAACCTTGATAGTCCAAGTGCCTTCTAGTTAACCTACGTAGTCCAAGTGCCCGCTGGTAACCTACATAGTCCAAATGCCCGCAAGGAAACCAACATAGTCTAAATGTCCGCTAGGCAACCTACATAATCCAAGTGACCACTCTGGAACATACATAGTCCAAGTGCCCGTTAGCTAACCTAGATAGTCCAAGGGCCCGCTAGTTGACCTACATAGAACAAGTGCCAGCTAGGTAACCTAGATAGTACAAGTGCCCGCTAGGGAACCTAGATAGTCCAAGTGCCTGTTAGCTAACCTAGATAGTCCAAGTGGTGGCTAGGTAACCTACATAGTCCACGTGCCCGTTCGTTAACCTAGATAATCCAAGTGCCCGTTAGGTAACCTAGACAGTCCAAGTGCCCGCTAGTTGCCCTACATAGTCCAAATGCTCGTTAGTTAACCTAGATAGTCAAAGTGCCTGCTAGGTAACCTAGATAGTCCAAGTGCCCGCTAGATAACCTACATAGTCCAAGTGCCCGCTAGGTAACCTAAATAGTCCAAATGTCCGCTAGGGAAACTACATAGTCCAATTGCCCGCTAGTTAACCTAGATAGTCCAAGTGCCCCCTAGTAAACCTACATAATCCATGGGCCCGCTAGTTAACCTACATAGTGCAAGGGCCCGCTAGTTAATCTAGATAGTCCAAGTGCCCGCTAGTTAACCTAGATAGTCCAAGTGTCCGCTAGTTAACCTAGATAGTCTAAGTGCCCGCTAGTTAACCTACATAGTCCAAGTGCCCGCTAGGTAACCTAGACAGTCCAAGTGACCACTAGGTTACCTACATTGTCCAAGTGCCCATTCGTTAACCTACATAGTCCAAGTGCCCGCTAGGTAACGTAGATAGCCCAAGTGCCCGCTAGGGAACGTACATAGTCCAAGTGCCCGCTAGGTAACCTAGATAGTCTAAGTGCCTGCTAGTAAACCTACATAGTCCAAGTGCCTGCTAGGTAAACTACATTGTCCAAGTGCCCACTAGGTAACCTAGACAGTCCAATTGCCCGCTAGTTAACCTAGACAGTCCAAGTACCGCTAGGTAATCTATACAATCCAAGCGCCCGCTAGGGAACCTACATAGTCCAGGTGCTCGCTAGGCAACCTACATAGTCCAAGTGCCCGTTAGTTAACCTAGATAGTCCAAGTGCCCGCTAGGTAGCCTAGACAGTCTAAGTGCCCGCTAGGTTACCTACATAGTCCAAGTGCACGTTCGTTAACCTAGATTGTCCATGTGCCCGCTGGTAACCTACATAGTCCAAATGCCCGCAAGGAAACCTACATAGTCTAAATGTCCGCTAGGCAACCTACATAATCCAAGTGCCCACTCTGGAACATACATAGTCCAAGTGCCCGTTAGCTAACCTAGATAGTCCAAGGGCCCGCTAGTTGACCTACATAGTCCAAGTGCCAGCTAGGTAACCTAGATAGTACAAGTGCCCGCTAGGGAAGGAACCTAGATAGTCCAAGTGCCTGTTAGCTAACCTAGATAGTCCAAGTGCTAGCTAGGTAACCTACATAGTCCAAGTGCCCGTTCAATAACCTAGATAATCCAAGTGCCCGTTAGGTAACCTAGACAGTCCAAGTGCCCGCTAGTTGCCCTACATAGTCCAAATGCCCGCTAGGTAACCTAAATAGTCCAAATGTCCGCTACGAAAACTACATAGTCCAAGTGCCCGCTAGTTAACCTAGATAGTCCAAGTGCCCCCTAGTAAACCTACATAATCCATGGGCCCGCTAGTTAACCTACATAGTGCAAGGGCCCGCTAGTTAACCTAGATAGTCCAAGTGCCCGCTAGTTAACCTAGATAGTCCAAGTGCCCGCTAGTTAACCTAGATAGTCCAAGTGCCCCCTAGTAAACCTACATAATCCATGGCCCCGCTAATTAACCTACATAGGGCAAGGGCCCGCTAGTTAACCTAGATAGTCCAAGTGCCCGCTAGTTATCCTAGATAGTCCAAGTGCCCGCTAGTTAACCTAGATAGTCCAAGTGCCTGCTAGTTAACCTACATAGTCCAAGTGCCTGCTAGGTAACCTAGACAGTCCAAGTGACCACTAGGTTACCTACATAGTCCAAGTGCCCATTCGTTAACCTACATAGTCCAAGTGCCCGCTAGGTAACGTAGATAGCCCAAGTGCCCGCTAGGGAACGTACATAGTCCAAGTGCCCGCTAGGTAACCTAGATAGTCTAAGTGCCTGCTAGTAAACCTACATAGTCCAAGTGCCTGCTAGGTAAACTACATAGTCCAAGTGCCCACTAGGTAACCTAGACAGTCCAATTGCCCGCTAGATAACCTAGACAGTCCAAGTACCGCTAGGGAATCTACATAGTCCAAGCGCCTGCTAGGGAACCTACATAGTCCAGGTGCTCGATAGGCAACCTACATAGTCCAAGTGCCCGTTAGTTAACCTAGATAGTCAAAGTGCCCGCTAGGTAACCTACATAGTCCAAGTGCCCGTTAGGTAACCTTGATAGTCCAATTGCCCGTTAGCTATCCTAGATAGTCCAAGTGTCCGCTAGTTAACCTACATAGTCCAAGTGCCCGTTCGTTAACTTACATTGTCCAAGTGCCCGCTAGGTAACGTAGATAGCCCATGTGCCCGCTAGGGAACGTACATAGTCCAAATGCCCGTTAGTTAACCTAGACAGTCCAATTGCCCCCTAGTTAACCTAGACAGTCCAAGTACCCGATAGGGAACCTACATAGTCCAAGTGCCCGTTAGTTAACCTAGATGGTCCAATTGCCCGTTAGCTAACCTAGATAGTCGAGTGTCTGCTAGTTAACCTACATAGTCCAAGTGCCCGTTCGTTAACCTAGATAGTCCAAGTGCCCGCTAGGTAACCTAGACAGTCCAAGTGCCCGCTAGGTTACCTACATAGTCCAAGTGCACGTTGGTTAATCTAGATAATCCAAGTGCCCGTTAGGTAACCTAGACAGTCCAAGTGCCCGCTAGTTAGCCTACATAGTCCAAGTGCCCGTTAGTTAACCTAGATAGTCAAAGTGCCTGCTAGGTAACCTAGAGAGTCCAAGTGTCCGCTAGATAAATTACATAGTCCAAGTGACCACTAGGTTACCTACATAGTCCAAGTGCCCGTTCGTTAACCTACATACTCCAAGTGCCCGCTAGGTAACGTAGATAGCCCACGTGCCCGCTAGGGAAGGTATATAGTCCAAGTGCCCGTAGGTAACCTAGATAGTCCAAGTGCCCGCTAGTTAACCTACATAGTCCAAGTACCTGCTAGGTAAACTACATAATCCAAGTGCCCGTTCGTTAACCTACATAGTCCAAGAGCCCGTTCGTTAACCTACATAGTCCAAGTGCCCGCTAAGTAACGTAGAAAGCCCAAGTGCCCGCTAGGGAACGTACATACTCCAAGTGCCCACTAGGTAACCTAGACAGTCCAATTGCCCGCTAGTTAACCTAGACAGTCCAAGTACCCGATAGGGAACCTACATAGTCCAATTGCCCGCTAGGGAACCTACATACTCCAAGTGCTCGCTAGGCAACCTACATAGTCCAAGTGCCCGTTAGTTAACCTAGATATTCAAAGTGCCTGCTAGGTAACCTAAATAGTCCAAGTGCCCGCTAGGGAACCTACATAGTCCAAGTGCCCGCTAGGTAACCTAGATAGTTCAATTGCCCGTTAGCTAACCTAGATAGTCTAAGTGTCCGCTAGTTAACCTACATAGTCCAAGTGCCCGTTCGTTAACCTAGAAAGTCCAAGTGCCCGCTAGGTAACCTAGACAGTCCAAGTGCCCGCTAGGTTACCTACATTGTCCAAGTGCACGTTCGCTAACCTAGATTGTCCAAGTGCCCGCTGGTAACCTACATAGTCCAAATGCCCGCAAGGAAACCTACATAGTCTAAATGTCCGCTAGGCAAACTACATACTCCAAGTGCCCACTCTGGAACATACATAGTCCAAGTGCCCGTTAGCTAACCTAGATAGTCCAAGGGCCCGCTAGTTGACCTACATAGTCCAAGTGCCAGCTAGGTAACCTAGATAGTACAAGTACCCGCTAGGGAACCTAGATAGTCCAAGTGCCTGTTAGCTAACCTAGATAGTCCAAGTGCCCGCTAGTTAACCTAGATAGTCCAAGTGCCCGCTAGTTAACCTACATAGTCCAAGTGCCTGCTAGGTAACCTAGACAGTCCAAGTGACCACTAGGTTACCTACATAGTCCAAGTGCCCATTCGTTAACCTACATAGTCCAAGTGCCTGCTAGGTAACGTAGATAGCCCAAGTGCCCGCTAGTGAACGTACATAGTCCACGTGCCCGCTAGGTAACCTAGATAGTCTAAGTGCCTGCTAGTAAACCTACATAGTCCAAGTGCCTGCTAGGTAAACTACATAGTCCAAGTGCCCACTAGGTAACCTAGACAGTCCAATTGCCCGCTAGTTAACCTAGACAGTCCAAGTACCGCTAGGGAATCTACATAGTCCAAGCGCCCGATAGGGAACCTACATAGTCCAGGTGCTCGCTAGGCAACCTACATAGTCCACGTGCCCGTTAGTTAACCTAAATAATCAAAGTGCCTGCTAGGTAACCTAGATAGTCCAAGTGCCCGTTAGGTAAACTTGATACTTCAATAGCCCGTTAGCTATCCTAGATAGTCCAAGTGTCCGCTAGTTATCCTACATAGTCCAAGTGCCCGTTCGTTAACTTACATTGACCAAGTGCCCGCTAGGTAACGTAGATGACCCAAGTGCCCGCTAGGGAACGTTCATTGTCCAATTGCCCACTAGGTAACCTAGACAGTCCAATTGCCCCCTAGTTAACCTAGACAGTCCAAGTACCCGATAGGGAACCTACATACTCCAAGTGCCCACTAGGGAACCTACATAGTCCAAGTGCTCGCTAGGCAACCTACATAGTCCAAGTGCCCGTTAGTTAACCTAGATTTTCCAATTGCCCGTTAGCTAACCTAGATAGTCGAAGTGTCCGCTAGTTAACCTACATAGTCCAAGTGCCCGTTCGTTAACCTAGATAGTCCAAGTGCCCGCTGGTAACCTACATAGTCCAAGGGCCCGCTAGGTAACCTTGATAGTCCAAGTGCCTTCTGGTTAACCTACGTAGTCCAAGTGCCCGCTAGATAACCTACATAGTCCAAGTGCCCACTAGGTAACCTAAATAATCCAAATGCCCGCTAGGGAAACTGCATAGTCCAAGTGCCCGTTAGTTAACCTAGATAGTCCAAGTGCCCGCTAGTAAACCTAGATAGTCCAAGGGCCTGCTAGTTAACCTAGATAGTCCAAGTGCCCGCTAGTTATCCTAAATCGTCCAAGTGTCCGCTAGGTAACCTAGATAATCCAAGTGCCTGATAGCTAACCTACATAGTCCAAGTGTCCTTTCGTTAACCTAGATAGTCCAAGTGCCCATTGGGTAACCTACATAGTCCAAGTGCCCGCTAGTTAACCTACATAGTCCAAGTGCCTTCTAGGGAGCCTACATAGTCCACGTGACACCTAGGGAACCTACATAGTCCAAGTGCCCGTTAGGGAACCTACATAGTCCAAGTGCCCGCTAGGGAACCTACATAGTCCAAATGCCCGCAAGGAAACCTACATAGTCTAAATGTCCGCTAGGCAACCTACATAATCCAAGTGCCCGCTCTGGAACATACATAGTCCAAGTGCCCGTTAGCTAACCTAGATAGTCCAAGGGCCCGCTAGTTGACCTACATAGTCCAAGTGCCAGCTAGGTAACCTAGATAGTACAAGTGCCCGCTAGGGAACCTAGATACTCCAAGTGGTGGCTAGGAAACCTACATAGTCCAAGTGCCCGTTCGTTAACCTAGATAATCCAAGTGCCCGTTAGGTAACCTAGACAGTCCAAGTGCCCGCTAGTTACCCTACATAGTCCAAGTGCCCGTTAGTTAACCTAGATAGTCAAAGTGCCTGCTAGGTAACCTACATAGTCCAAGTGCCCGCTAGGCAACCTAAATAGTCCAAATGCCCGCTAGGGAAACTACATAGTCCAAGTGCCCGCTAGTTAACCTAAATGTCCCAAGTGCCCCCTAGTAAACCTACATACTCCATGGGCCCGCTAGTTAACCTACATAGTGCAAGGGCCCGCTAGTTAACCTAGATCGTGCAAGTGTCCGCTAGTTAACCTACATAGTCCAAGTGCCAGCTAGGTAACCTAGATAGTCCAATTGCCCGCTAGGGATCCTTCATAATCCAAGTGCCTGCTAGGTAACCTAGATAGTCCAAGTGCCCGCTAGGGAAGGTACATAGTCCAAGTGTCCGCTAGGTAACCTAGAGAGTTCAATTGCCCGAGAGTTAACCTACATAGTCCAAGTGACCGCTAGTTAACCTAGATAGTCCAAGTGCCCGCTAGTAAACCTAGACAGTCCAAGTGCCCGCTAGTTACCCTACATAGTCCAAGTGCCCGTTAGTTAACCCAGATAGTCAAAGTGCCTGCTAGGTAACCTAGATAGTCCAAGTGTCTGCTAGATAACCTACATAGTCCATGTGACCACTAGGTTACCTACATAGTCCAAGTGCCCGTTCGTTAACCTACATAGTCCAAGTGCCCTCTAGGTAACGTAGATAGCCCAAGTGCCCGCTAGGGAAGGTACATAGTCCAAGTGCCCGTAGGTAACCTAGATACTCCAAGTGCCCGCTAGTTAACCTACATAGTCCAAGTACCTGCTAGGTAAACTACATAATCCAAGTGCCCGTTCGTTAACCTACATAGTCCAAGGGCCCGTTCGTTAACCTACATAGTCCTAGTGCCCGCTAGGTAACGTAAAAAGCCCAAGTGCAAGCTAGGGAACGTACATACTCCAAGTGCCCACTAGGTAACCTGGACAGTCCAATTGCCCGCTAGTTAACCTAGACAGTCCAAGTACCCGATAGGGAACCTACATAGTCCAATTGCCCGCTAGGGAACCTACATACTCCAAGTGCTCGCTAGGCAACCTACATAGTCCAAGTGCCCGTTAGTTAACCTAGATAGTCAAAGTGCCTGCTAGGGAACCGAAATAGTCCAAGTGCCCGCTAGGGAACCTACATAGTCCAAGTGCCCGCTAGGTAACCTAGATAGTCCAATTGCCCGTTAGCTAACCTAGATAGTCGAAGTGTCCGCTAGTTAACCTACATAGTCCAAGTGCCCATTCGTTAACCTAGAAAGTCCAAGTGCCCGCTAGGTAACCTAGACAGTCCAAGTGCCCGCTAGGTTACCTACATAGTCCAAGTGCACGTTCGTTAACCTAGATTGTCCAAGTGCCCGCTGGTAACCTACATAGTCCAAATGCCCGCAAGGAAACCTACATAGTCTAAATGTCCGCTAGGCAAACTACATACTCCAAGTGCCCACTCTGGAACATACATAGTCCAAGTGCCCGTTAGCTAACCTAGATAGTCCAAGGGCCCGCTAGTTGACCTACATAGTCCAAGTGCCAGCTAGGTAACCTAGATAGTACAAGTACCCGCTAGGGAACCTAGATAGTCCAAGTGCCTGTTAGCTAACCTAGATAGTCCAAGTGGTGGCTAGGTAACCTACATAGTCCAAGTGCCCGTTCGTTAACCTAGATAATCCAAGTGCCCGTTAGGTAACCTTGACAGTCCAAGTGCCCGCTAGTTGCCCTACATAGTCCAAATGCCCGTTAGTTAACCTAGATAGTCATAGTGCCTGCTAGGTAACCTAGATAATCCTAGTGCCCGTTAGGTAACCTAGACAGTCCAATTGCCCGCTAGTTAACCTAGACAGTCCAAGTACCCGTTAGGGAACCTACATAGTCCAATTGCCCGCTAGGGAACCTACATACTCCAAGTGCTCGCTAGTTAACCTACATAGTCCAAGTACCTGCTAGGTAAACTACATAATCCATGTGCCCGTTCGTTAAACTACATAGTACAAGTGCCCGTTCGTTAACCTACATAGTCCTAGTGGCCGCTAGGTAACGTAGAAAGCCCAAGTGCCCGCTAGGGAACGTACATACTCCAAGTGCCCACTAGGTAACCTAGACAGTCCAATTGCCCGCTAGTTAACCTAGACAGTCCAAGTACCCGATAGGGAACCTACATAGTCCAATTGCCCGCTAGGGAACCTACATACTCCAAGTGCTCGCTAGGCAACCTACATAGTCCAAGTGCCCGTTAGTTAACCTAGATAGTCAAAGTGCCTGCTAGGTAACCTAAATAGTCCAAGTGCCCGCTAGGGAACCTACATAGTCCAAGTGCCCGCTAAGTAACCTAGATAGTTCAATTGCCCGTTAGCTAACCTAGATAGTCTAAGTGTCCGCTAGTTAACCTACATAGTCCAAGTGCCCGTTCGTTAACCTAGAAAGTCCAAGTGCCCGCTAGGTAACCTAGACAGTCCAAGTGCCCGCTAGGTTACCTACATAGTCCAAGTGCACGTTCGTTAACCTAGATTGTCCAAGTGCCCGCTGGTAACCTACATAGTCCAAATGCCCGCAAGGAAACCTACATAGTCTAAATGTCCGCTAGGCAACCTATATACTCCAAGTGCCCACTCTGGAACATACATAGTCCAAGTGCCCGTTAGCTAACCTAGATAGTCCAAGGGCCCGCTAGTTGACCTACATAGTCCAAGTGCCAGCTAGGTAACCTAGATAGTACAAGTACCCGCTAGGGAACCTAGATAGTCCAAGTGCCTGTTAGCTAACCTAGATAGTCCAAGTGGTGGCTAGGTAACCTACATAGTCCAAGTGCCCGTTCGTTAACCTAGATAATCCAAGTGCCCGTTAGGTAACCTTGACAGTCCAAGTGCCCGCTAGTTGCCCTACATAGTCCAAATGCCCGTTAGTTAACCTAGATAGTCATAGTGCCTGCTAGGTAACCTAGATAATCCTAGTGCCCGTTAGGTAACCTAGACAGTCCAATTGCCCGCTAGTTAACCTAGACAGTCCAAGTACCCGTTAGGGAACCTACATAGTCCAATTGCCCGCTAGGGAACCTACATACTCCAAGTGCTCGCTAGTTAACCTACATAGTCCAAGTACCTGCTAGGTAAACTACATAATCCATGTGCCCGTTCGTTAAACTACATAGTACAAGTGCCCGTTCGTTAACCTACATAGTCCTAGTGGCCGCTAGGTAACGTAGAAAGCCCAAGTGCCCGCTAGGGAACGTACATACTCCAAGTGCCCACTAGGTAACCTAGACAGTCCAATTGCCCGCTAGTTAACCTAGACAGTCCAAGTACCCGATAGGGAACCTACATAGTCCAATTGCCCGCTAGGGAACCTACATACTCCAAGTGCTCGCTAGGCAACCTACATAGTCCAAGTGCCCGTTAGTTAACCTAGATAGTCAAAGTGCCTGCTAGGTAACCTAAATAGTCCAAGTGCCCGCTAGGGAACCTACATAGTCCAAGTGCCCGCTAAGTAACCTAGATAGTTCAATTGCCCGTTAGCTAACCTAGATAGTCTAAGTGTCCGCTAGTTAACCTACATAGTCCAAGTGCCCGTTCGTTAACCTAGAAAGTCCAAGTGCCCGCTAGGTAACCTAGACAGTCCAAGTGCCCGCTAGGTTACCTACATAGTCCAAGTGCACGTTCGTTAACCTAGATTGTCCAAGTGCCCGCTGGTAACCTACATAGTCCAAATGCCCGCAAGGAAACCTACATAGTCTAAATGTCCGCTAGGCAACCTATATACTCCAAGTGCCCACTCTGGAACATACATAGTCCAAGTGCCCGTTAGCTAACCTAGATAGTCCAAGGGCCCGCTAGTTGACCTACATAGTCCAAGTGCCAGCTAGGGAACCTAGATAGTACAAGTGCCTGTTAGCTAACCTAGATAGTCCAAGTGGTGGCTAGGTAACCTACATAGTCCAAGTGCCCGTTCGTTAACCTAGATAATCCAAGTGCCCGTTAGGTAACCTAGACAGTCCAAGTGCCGCTAGGTAACCTAGACAGTCCAAGTGACCACTAGGTTACCTACATAGTCCAATTGCCCATTCGTTAACCTACATAGTCCAAGTGCCCGCTAGGTAACGTAGATAGCCCAAGTGCCCGCTAGGGAACGTACATAGTCCAAGTGCCCGCTAGGTAACCTAGATAGTCTAAGTGCCTGCTAGTAAACCTACATAGTCCAACTGCCTGCTAGGTAAACTACATAGTCCAAGTGCCCACTAGGTAACCTAGACAGTCCAATTGCCCGCTAGTTAACCTAGACAGTCCAAGTACCGCTAGGGAATCTACATAGTCCAAGCGCCCGCTAGGGAACCTACATAGTCCAGGTGCTCGATAGGCAACCTACATAGTCCAAGTGCCCGTTAGTTAGCCTAGATAGTGAAAGTGCCTGCTAGGTAACCTAGATAGTCCAAGTGCCCGCTAGGTAACCTACATAGTCCAAGTGCCCGTTAGGTAACCTTGATAGTCCAATTGCCCGTTAGCTATCCTAGATAGTCCAAGTGTCCGCTAGTTAACCTACATAGTCCAAGTGCCCGTTCGTTAACTTACATTGTCCAAGTGCCCGCTAGGTAACGTAGATAGCCCAAGTGCCCGCTAGGGAACGTACATAGTCCAAGTGCCCGTTCGTTAACCTAGATAGTCCAAGTGCCCGCTGGTAACCTACATAGTCCAAGGGCCCGCTAGGTAACCTTGATAGTCCAAGTGCCTTCTGGTTAACCTACGTAGTCCAAGTGCCCGCTAGATAACCTACATAGTCCAAGTGCCCACTAGGTAACCTAAATAATCCAAATGCCCGCTAGGGAAACTACATTGTCCAAGTGCCCGTTAGTTAACCTAGATAGTCCAAGTGCCCGCTAGTAAACCTTAATAGTCCAAGGGCCTGCTAGTTAACCTAGATAGTCCAAGTGCCCGCTAGTTATCCTAAATCGTCCAAGTGTCCGCTAGGTAACCTAGATAATCCAAGTGCCTGATAGCTAACCTACATAGTCCAAGTGTCCGTTCGTTAACCTAGATAGTCCAAGTGCCCATTGGGTAACCTACATAGTCCAAGTGCCCGCTTGTTAACCTACATAGTCCAAGTGCCTTCTAGGGAGCCTACATAGTCCACGTGACACCTAGGGAACCTACATAGTCCAAGTGCCCGTTAGGGAACCTACATAGTCCAAGTGCCCGCTAGGGAACCTACATAGTCCAAATGCCCGCAAGGAAACCTACATAGTCTAAATGTCCGCTAGGCAACCTACATAATCCAAGTGCCCGCTCTGGAACATACATAGTCCAAGTGCCCGTTAGCTAACCTAGATAGTCCAAGGGCCCGCTAGTTGACCTACATAGTCCAAGTGCCAGCTAGGTAACCTAGATAGTACAAGTGCCCGCTAGGGAACCTAGATACTCCAAGTGGTGGCTAGGAAACCTACATAGTCCAAGTGCCCGTTCGTTAACCTAGATAATCCAAGTGCCCGTTAGGTACCCTAGACAGTCCAAGTGCCCGCTAGTTACCCTACATAGTCCAAGTGCCCGTTAGTTAACCTAGATAGTCAAAGTGCCTGCTAGGTAACCTACATAGTCCAAGTGCCCGCTAGGCAACCTAAATAGTCCAAATGCCCGCTAGGGAAACTACATAGTCCAAGTGCCCGCTAGTTAACCTAGATGTCCCAAGTGCCCCCTAGTAAACCTACATAATCCATGGGCCCGCTAGTTAACCTACATAGTGCAAGGGCCCGCTAGTTAACCTAGATCGTGCAAGTGTCCGCTAGTTAACCTACATAGTCCAAGTGCCAGCTAGGTAACCTAGATAGTCCAATTGCCCGCTAGGGATCCTTCATAATCCAAGTGTCGGCTAGGTAACCTAGATAGTCCAAGTGCCCGCTAGGGAAGGTACATAGTCCAAGTGTCCGCTAGGTAACCTAGAGAGTTCAAGTGCCCGCGAGTTAACCTACATAGTCCAAGTGACCGCTAGTTAACCTAGATAGTCCAAGTGCCCGCTAGTAAACCTAGACAGTCCAAGTGCCCGCTAGTTACCCTACATAGTCCAAGTGCCCGTTAGTTAACCCAGATAGTCAAAGTGCCTGCTAGGTAACCTAGATAGTCCAAGTGTCTGCTAGATAACCTACATAGTCCAAGTGACCACTAGGTTACCTACATATTCCAAGTGTCCGTTCGTTAACCTACATAGTCCAAGTGCCCGCTAGGTAACGTAGATAGCCCAAGTGCCCGCTAGGGAAGGTACATAGTCCAAGTGCCCGTAGGTAACCTAGATAGTCCAAGTGCCCGCTAGTTAACCTACATAGTCCAAGTACCTGCTAGGTAAACTACATAATCCAAGTGCCCTTTCGTTAACCTACATAGTCCAAGGGCCCGTTCGTTAACCTACATAGTCCTAGTGCCCGCTAGGTAACGTAAAAAGCCCAAGTGCAAGCTAGGGAACGTACATACTCCAAGTGCCCACTAGGTAACCTGGACAGTCCAATTGCCCGCTAGTTAACCTAGACAGTCCAAGTACCCGATAGGGAACCTACATAGTCCAATTGCCCGCTAGGGAACCTACATACTCCAAGTGCTCGCTAGGCAACCTACATAGTCCAAGTGCCCGTTAGTTAACCTAGATAGTCAAAGTGCCTGCTAGGTAACCGAAATAGTCCAAGTGCCCGCTAGGGAACCTACATAGTACAAGTGCCCGCTAGGTAACCTAGATAGTCCAAATGCCCGTTAGCTAACCTAGATAGTCGAAGTGTCCGTTAGTTAACCTACATACTCCAAGTGCCCATTCGTAAACCTAGAAAGTCCAAGTGCCCGCTAGGTAACCTAGACAGTCCAATTGCCCGCTAGTTAACCTAGACAGTCCAAGTACCGCTAGGGAATCTACATAGTCCAAGCGCCGGCTAGGGAACCTACATAGTCCAGGTGCTCGCTAGGCAACCTACATAGTCCAAGTGCCCGTTAGTTAACCTAGTTAGTCAAAGTGCCTGCTAGGTAACCTAGATAGTCCAAGTGCCCGCTAGGTAACCTACATAGTCAAAGTGCCCGTTAGGTAAACTTTATAGTCCAATTGCCCGTTAGCTATCCTAGATAGTCCAAGTGTCCGCTAGTTAACCTACATAGTCCAAGTGCCCGTTCGTTAACTTACATTGTCCAAGTGCCCGCTAGGTAACATAGATAGCCCAAGTGCCCGCTAGGGAACATACATAGTCCAAGTGGCAACTAGGTAACCTAGACAGTCCAATTGCCCCCTAGTTAACCTAGACAGTCCAAGTACCCGATAGGGAACCTACATAGTCCAAGTGCCCACTAGGGAACCTACATAGTCCAAGTGCTCGCTAGGCAACCTACATAGTCCAAGTGCCCGTTAGTTAACCTAGATTGTCCAATTGCCCATTAGCTAACCTAGATAGTCGAAGTGTCCGCTAGTTAACCTACATAGTCCAAGTGCCCGTTCGTTAACCTAGATAGGCCAAGTGCCCGCTAGGTAACCTAGACAGTCCAAGTGCCCACTAGGTTACATACATAGTCCAAGTGCACGTTCGTTAACCTAGATAATCCAAGTGCCCGTTAGGTAACCTAGACAGTCCAAGTGCCCGCTAGTTACCCTACATAGTCCATGTGCCCGTTAGTTAACCTAGATAGTCAAAGTGCCTGCTAGGTAACCTAGATAGTCCAAGTGTCCGCTAGATAACGTACATAGTCAAAGTGACCACTAGGTTACCAACATAGTCCAAGTGCCCGTTAGTTAACCTACATAGTCCAAGTGCCCGCTAGGTTACGTAGATAGCCCAAGTGCCCGCTAGGGAAGGTACATAGTCCAAGTGCCCGTAGGTAACCTAGATAGTCCAAGTGCCCGCTAGTTAACCTACGTAGTCCAAGTACCTGCTAGGTAAACTACATAATGCAAGTGCCCGTTTGTTAACCTACATAGTCCAAGTGCCCGTTCGTTAACCTACATTGTCCAAGTGCCCGCTAGGTAACGTAGAAAGCCCAAGTGCCCGCTAGGGAACGTACATACTCCAAGTGCCCACTAGGTAACCTAGACAGTCCAATTGCCCGCTAGTTAACCTAGACAGTCCAAGTACCCGATAGGGAACCTACATAGTCCAATTGCCCGCTAGGGAACCTACATACTCCAAGTGCTCGCTAGGCAACCTACATAGTCCAAGTGCCCGTTAGTTAACCTAGATAGTCAAAGTTCCTGCTAGGCAACCTAAATAGTCCAAGTGCCCGCTAGGGAACCTACATAGTCCAAGTGACCGCTAGGTAACCTAGATAGTCCAATTGACCGTTAGTTAACCTAGATAGTCAAAGTGCCCGTTAGTTAACCTAGATAGTCCAAATGCCCTCTAGGTAACCTTGATAGTCCAATTGCCCGTTAACTATCCTAGATAGTCCAAGTGTCCGCTAGTTAACCTACATAGTCCAGGTGCCCGTTCGTTAACTTACATTGTCCAAGTGCCTGCTAGGTAACGTAGATAGCCCAAGTGCCCGCTAGGGAACGTACATAGTCCAAGTGCCCACTAGGTAACCTAGACAGTCCAATTGCCCCCTAGTTAACCTAGACAGTCCCAGTACCTGATAGGGAACCTACATAGTCCAAGTGACCACTAGGGAACCTACATAGTCCAAGTGCTCGCTAGGCAACCTAAATAGTCCAAGTGACCGTTAGTTAACCTAGATTGTCCAATTGCATGTTAGCTAACCTAGATAGTCGAAGTGTCCGCTGGTTAACCTACATACTCCAAGTGCCCGTTCGTTAACCTAGATAGTCCAAGTGCCCGCTAGGTAACCTAGACAGTCCAAGTGCCCGCTAGGTTACCTACATAGTCTAAGTGCACGTTCGTTAACCTAGATAATCCAAGTGCCCGTTAGGTAACCTAGACAGTCCAAGTGCCCGCTGGTTACCCTACATAGTCCTAGTGCCCGCTAGTTACCCTACATAGTCCAAGTGCCCGTTAGTTAACCTAGATAGTCCAAGTGTCCGCTAGATAACCTACATAGTCCAAGTGACCACTAGGTTACCTACATAGTCCAAGTGTCCGTTCGTTAACCTACATAGTCCAAGTGCCCCCTAGGTAACGTAGATAGCCCAAGTGCCCGCTAGGGAAGGTACATAGTCCAAGTGCCCGTAGGTAACCTAGATAGTCCAAGTGCCCGCTAGTTAACCTACATAGTCCAAGTGCCTGTTCGTTAACCTACATAGTCCAAGTGCCCGCTAGGTAACGTAGAAAGTCCAAGTGCCCGCTAGGGAACGTACATACTCCAAGTGCCCACTAGGTAACCTAGACAGTCCAATTGCCCGCTAGTTAATCTAGACAGTCCAAGTACCAGATAGGGAACCTACATAGTCCAATTGCCCGCTAGGGAACCTACATACTCCAAGTGCTCGCTAGGCAACCTACATAGTCCAAGTGCCCGTTAGTTAACCTAGATAGTCAAAGTGCCTGCTAGGCAACCTAAATAGTCCAAGTGCCCGCTAGGGAACCTACATAGTCCAAGTGACCGCTAGGTAACCTAGATAGTCCAATTGACCGTCAGCTAACCTAGATAGTCGAAGTGTCCGCTAGTTAACCTACATAGTCCAAGTGCCCGTTGGTTAACCTAGATAGTCCAAGTGCCCGCTAGTTAACCTAGACAGTCCAAGTGCCCGCTAGGTTACCTACATAGTCCAAGTGCACGTTCGTTAACCTAGATAGTCCATGTGCCCGCTGGTAACCTACATAGTCCAAGGGCCCGCTAGGTAACCTTGATAGTCCAAGTGCCTTCTAGTTAACCTACGTAGTCCAAGTGCCCGCTGGTAACCTACATAGTCCAAATGCCCGCAAGGAAACCAACATAGTCTAAATGTCCGCTAGGCAACCTACATAATCCAAGTGACCACTCTGGAACATACATAGTCCAAGTGCCCGTTAGCTAACCTAGATAGTCCAAGGGCCCGCTAGTTGACCTACATAGAACAAGTGCCAGCTAGGTAACCTAGATAGTACAAGTGCCCGCTAGGGAACCTAGATAGTCCAAGTGCCTGTTAGCTAACCTAGATAGTCCAAGTGGTGGCTAGGTAACCTACATAGTCCACGTGCCCGTTCGTTAACCTAGATAATCCAAGTGCCCGTTAGGTAACCTAGACAGTCCAAGTGCCCGCTAGTTGCCCTACATAGTCCAAATGCTCGTTAGTTAACCTAGATAGTCAAAGTGCCTGCTAGGTAACCTAGATAGTCCAAGTGCCCGCTAGATAACCTACATAGTCCAAGTGCCCGCTAGGTAACCTAAATAGTCCAAATGTCCGCTAGGGAAACTACATAGTCCAATTGCCCGCTAGTTAACCTAGATAGTCCAAGTGCCCCCTAGTAAACCTACATAATCCATGGGCCCGCTAGTTAACCTACATAGTGCAAGGGCCCGCTAGTTAATCTAGATAGTCCAAGTGCCCGCTAGTTAACCTAGATAGTCCAAGTGTCCGCTAGTTAACCTAGATAGTCTAAGTGCCCGCTAGTTAACCTACATAGTCCAAGTGCCCGCTAGGTAACCTAGACAGTCCAAGTGACCACTAGGTTACCTACATTGTCCAAGTGCCCATTCGTTAACCTACATAGTCCAAGTGCCCGCTAGGTAACGTAGATAGCCCAAGTGCCCGCTAGGGAACGTACATAGTCCAAGTGCCCGCTAGGTAACCTAGATAGTCTAAGTGCCTGCTAGTAAACCTACATAGTCCAAGTGCCTGCTAGGTAAACTACATTGTCCAAGTGCCCACTAGGTAACCTAGACAGTCCAATTGCCCGCTAGTTAACCTAGACAGTCCAAGTACCGCTAGGGAATCTATACAATCCAAGCGCCCGCTAGGGAACCTACATAGTCCAGGTGCTCGCTAGGCAACCTACATAGTCCAAGTGCCCGTTAGTTAACCTAGATAGTCCAAGTGCCCGCTAGGTAGCCTAGACAGTCTAAGTGCCCGCTAGGTTACCTACATAGTCCAAGTGCACGTTCGTTAACCTAGATTGTCCATGTGCCCGCTGGTAACCTACATAGTCCAAATGCCCGCAAGGAAACCTACATAGTCTAAATGTCCGCTAGGCAACCTACATAATCCAAGTGCCCACTCTGGAACATACATAGTCCAAGTGCCCGTTAGCTAACCTAGATAGTCCAAGGGCCCGCTAGTTGACCTACATAGTCCAAGTGCCAGCTAGGTAACCTAGATAGTACAAGTGCCCGCTAGGGAAGGAACCTAGATAGTCCAAGTGCCTGTTAGCTAACCTAGATAGTCCAAGTGCTAGCTAGGTAACCTACATAGTCCAAGTGCCCGTTCAATAACCTAGATAATCCAAGTGCCCGTTAGGTAACCTAGACAGTCCAAGTGCCCGCTAGTTGCCCTACATAGTCCAAATGCCCGCTAGGTAACCTAAATAGTCCAAATGTCCGCTAGGAAAACTACATAGTCCAAGTGCCCGCTAGTTAACCTAGATAGTCCAAGTGCCCCCTAGTAAACCTACATAATCCATGGGCCCGCTAGTTAACCTACATAGTGCAAGGGCCCGCTAGTTAACCTAGATAGTCCAAGTGCCCGCTAGTTAACCTAGATAGTCCAAGTGCCCGCTAGTTAACCTAGATAGTCCAAGTGCCCCCTAGTAAACCTACATAATCCATGGCCCCGCTAATTAACCTACATAGGGCAAGGGCCCGCTAGTTAACCTAGATAGTCCAAGTGCCCGCTAGTTATCCTAGATAGTCCAAGTGCCCGCTAGTTAACCTAGATAGTCCAAGTGCCTGCTAGTTAACCTACATAGTCCAAGTGCCTGCTAGGTAACCTAGACAGTCCAAGTGACCACTAGGTTACCTACATAGTCCAAGTGCCCATTCGTTAACCTACATAGTCCAAGTGCCCGCTAGGTAACGTAGATAGCCCAAGTGCCCGCTAGGGAACGTACATAGTCCATGTGCCCGCTAGGTAACCTAGATAGTCTAAGTGCCTGCTAGTAAACCTACATAGTCCAAGTGCCTGCTAGGTAAACTACATAGTCCAAGTGCCCACTAGGTAACCTAGACAGTCCAATTGCCCGCTAGATAACCTAGACAGTCCAAGTACCGCTAGGGAATCTACATAGTCCAAGCGCCTGCTAGGGAACCTACATAGTCCAGGTGCTCGATAGGCAACCTACATAGTCCAAGTGCCCGTTAGTTAACCTAGATAGTCAAAGTGCCCGCTAGGTAACCTACATAGTCCAAGTGCCCGTTAGGTAACCTTGATAGTCCAATTGCCCGTTAGCTATCCTAGATAGTCCAAGTGTCCGCTAGTTAACCTACATAGTCCAAGTGCCCGTTCGTTAACTTACATTGTCCAAGTGCCCGCTAGGTAACGTAGATAGCCCATGTGCCCGCTAGGGAACGTACATAGTCCAAATGCCCGTTAGTTAACCTAGACAGTCCAATTGCCCCCTAGTTAACCTAGACAGTCCAAGTACCCGATAGGGAACCTACATAGTCCAAGTGCCCGTTAGTTAACCTAGATGGTCCAATTGCCCGTTAGCTAACCTAGATAGTCGAGTGTCTGCTAGTTAACCTACATAGTCCAAGTGCCCGTTCGTTAACCTAGATAGTCCAAGTGCCCGCTAGGTAACCTAGACAGTCCAAGTGCCCGCTAGGTTACCTACATAGTCCAAGTGCACGTTGGTTAATCTAGATAATCCAAGTGCCCGTTAGGTAACCTAGACAGTCCAAGTGCCCGCTAGTTAGCCTACATAGTCCAAGTGCCCGTTAGTTAACCTAGATAGTCAAAGTGCCTGCTAGGTAACCTAGAGAGTCCAAGTGTCCGCTAGATAAATTACATAGTCCAAGTGACCACTAGGTTACCTACATAGTCCAAGTGCCCGTTCGTTAACCTACATACTCCAAGTGCCCGCTAGGTAACGTAGATAGCCCACGTGCCCGCTAGGGAAGGTATATAGTCCAAGTGCCCGTAGGTAACCTAGATAGTCCAAGTGCCCGCTAGTTAACCTACATAGTCCAAGTACCTGCTAGGTAAACTACATAATCCAAGTGCCCGTTCGTTAACCTACATAGTCCAAGAGCCCGTTCGTTAACCTACATAGTCCAAGTGCCCGCTAAGTAACGTAGAAAGCCCAAGTGCCCGCTAGGGAACGTACATACTCCAAGTGCCCACTAGGTAACCTAGACAGTCCAATTGCCCGCTAGTTAACCTAGACAGTCCAAGTACCCGATAGGGAACCTACATAGTCCAATTGCCCGCTAGGGAACCTACATACTCCAAGTGCTCGCTAGGCAACCTACATAGTCCAAGTGCCCGTTAGTTAACCTAGATATTCAAAGTGCCTGCTAGGTAACCTAAATAGTCCAAGTGCCCGCTAGGGAACCTACATAGTCCAAGTGCCCGCTAGGTAACCTAGATAGTTCAATTGCCCGTTAGCTAACCTAGATAGTCTAAGTGTCCGCTAGTTAACCTACATAGTCCAAGTGCCCGTTCGTTAACCTAGAAAGTCCAAGTGCCCGCTAGGTAACCTAGACAGTCCAAGTGCCCGCTAGGTTACCTACATTGTCCAAGTGCACGTTCGCTAACCTAGATTGTCCAAGTGCCCGCTGGTAACCTACATAGTCCAAATGCCCGCAAGGAAACCTACATAGTCTAAATGTCCGCTAGGCAAACTACATACTCCAAGTGCCCACTCTGGAACATACATAGTCCAAGTGCCCGTTAGCTAACCTAGATAGTCCAAGGGCCCGCTAGTTGACCTACATAGTCCAAGTGCCAGCTAGGTAACCTAGATAGTACAAGTACCCGCTAGGGAACCTAGATAGTCCAAGTGCCTGTTAGCTAACCTAGATAGTCCAAGTGCCCGCTAGTTAACCTAGATAGTCCAAGTGCCCGCTAGTTAACCTACATAGTCCAAGTGCCTGCTAGGTAACCTAGACAGTCCAAGTGACCACTAGGTTACCTACATAGTCCAAGTGCCCATTCGTTAACCTACATAGTCCAAGTGCCTGCTAGGTAACGTAGATAGCCCAAGTGCCCGCTAGTGAACGTACATAGTCCACGTGCCCGCTAGGTAACCTAGATAGTCTAAGTGCCTGCTAGTAAACCTACATAGTCCAAGTGCCTGCTAGGTAAACTACATAGTCCAAGTGCCCACTAGGTAACCTAGACAGTCCAATTGCCCGCTAGTTAACCTAGACAGTCCAAGTACCGCTAGGGAATCTACATAGTCCAAGCGCCCGATAGGGAACCTACATAGTCCAGGTGCTCGCTAGGCAACCTACATAGTCCACGTGCCCGTTAGTTAACCTAAATAATCAAAGTGCCTGCTAGGTAACCTAGATAGTCCAAGTGCCCGTTAGGTAAACTTGATACTTCAATAGCCCGTTAGCTATCCTAGATAGTCCAAGTGTCCGCTAGTTATCCTACATAGTCCAAGTGCCCGTTCGTTAACTTACATTGACCAAGTGCCCGCTAGGTAACGTAGATGACCCAAGTGCCCGCTAGGGAACGTTCATTGTCCAATTGCCCACTAGGTAACCTAGACAGTCCAATTGCCCCCTAGTTAACCTAGACAGTCCAAGTACCCGATAGGGAACCTACATACTCCAAGTGCCCACTAGGGAACCTACATAGTCCAAGTGCTCGCTAGGCAACCTACATAGTCCAAGTGCCCGTTAGTTAACCTAGATTTTCCAATTGCCCGTTAGCTAACCTAGATAGTCGAAGTGTCCGCTAGTTAACCTACATAGTCCAAGTGCCCGTTCGTTAACCTACATAGTCCAAGTGCCCGCTGGTAACCTACATAGTCCAAGGGCCCGCTAGGTAACCTTGATAGTCCAAGTGCCTTCTGGTTAACCTACGTAGTCCAAGTGCCCGCTAGATAACCTACATAGTCCAAGTGCCCACTAGGTAACCTAAATAATCCAAATGCCCGCTAGGGAAACTGCATAGTCCAAGTGCCCGTTAGTTAACCTAGATAGTCCAAGTGCCCGCTAGTAAACCTAGATAGTCCAAGGGCCTGCTAGTTAACCTAGATAGTCCAAGTGCCCGCTAGTTATCCTAAATCGTCCAAGTGTCCGCTAGGTAACCTAGATAATCCAAGTGCCTGATAGCTAACCTACATAGTCCAAGTGTCCTTTCGTTAACCTAGATAGTCCAAGTGCCCATTGGGTAACCTACATAGTCCAAGTGCCCGCTAGTTAACCTACATAGTCCAAGTGCCTTCTAGGGAGCCTACATAGTCCACGTGACACCTAGGGAACCTACATAGTCCAAGTGCCCGTTAGGGAACCTACATAGTCCAAGTGCCCGCTAGGGAACCTACATAGTCCAAATGCCCGCAAGGAAACCTACATAGTCTAAATGTCCGCTAGGCAACCTACATAATCCAAGTGCCCGCTCTGGAACATACATAGTCCAAGTGCCCGTTAGCTAACCTAGATAGTCCAAGGGCCCGCTAGTTGACCTACATAGTCCAAGTGCCAGCTAGGTAACCTAGATAGTACAAGTGCCCGCTAGGGAACCTAGATACTCCAAGTGGTGGCTAGGAAACCTACATAGTCCAAGTGCCCGTTCGTTAACCTAGATAATCCAAGTGCCCGTTAGGTAACCTAGACAGTCCAAGTGCCCGCTAGTTACCCTACATAGTCCAAGTGCCCGTTAGTTAACCTAGATAGTCAAAGTGCCTGCTAGGTAACCTACATAGTCCAAGTGCCCGCTAGGCAACCTAAATAGTCCAAATGCCCGCTAGGGAAACTACATAGTCCAAGTGCCCGCTAGTTAACCTAAATGTCCCAAGTGCCCCCTAGTAAACCTACATACTCCATGGGCCCGCTAGTTAACCTACATAGTGCAAGGGCCCGCTAGTTAACCTAGATCGTGCAAGTGTCCGCTAGTTAACCTACATAGTCCAAGTGCCAGCTAGGTAACCTAGATAGTCCAATTGCCCGCTAGGGATCCTTCATAATCCAAGTGCCTGCTAGGTAACCTAGATAGTCCAAGTGCCCGCTAGGGAAGGTACATAGTCCAAGTGTCCGCTAGGTAACCTAGAGAGTTCAATTGCCCGAGAGTTAACCTACATAGTCCAAGTGACCGCTAGTTAACCTAGATAGTCCAAGTGCCCGCTAGTAAACCTAGACAGTCCAAGTGCCCGCTAGTTACCCTACATAGTCCAAGTGCCCGTTAGTTAACCCAGATAGTCAAAGTGCCTGCTAGGTAACCTAGATAGTCCAAGTGTCTGCTAGATAACCTACATAGTCCATGTGACCACTAGGTTACCTACATAGTCCAAGTGCCCGTTCGTTAACCTACATAGTCCAAGTGCCCTCTAGGTAACGTAGATAGCCCAAGTGCCCGCTAGGGAAGGTACATAGTCCAAGTGCCCGTAGGTAACCTAGATACTCCAAGTGCCCGCTAGTTAACCTACATAGTCCAAGTACCTGCTAGGTAAACTACATAATCCAAGTGCCCGTTCGTTAACCTACATAGTCCAAGGGCCCGTTCGTTAACCTACATAGTCCTAGTGCCCGCTAGGTAACGTAAAAAGCCCAAGTGCAAGCTAGGGAACGTACATACTCCAAGTGCCCACTAGGTAACCTGGACAGTCCAATTGCCCGCTAGTTAACCTAGACAGTCCAAGTACCCGATAGGGAACCTACATAGTCCAATTGCCCGCTAGGGAACCTACATACTCCAAGTGCTCGCTAGGCAACCTACATAGTCCAAGTGCCCGTTAGTTAACCTAGATAGTCAAAGTGCCTGCTAGGGAACCGAAATTGTCCAAGTGCCCGCTAGGGAACCTACATAGTCCAAGTGCCCGCTAGGTAACCTAGATAGTCCAATTGCCCGTTAGCTAACCTAGATAGTCGAAGTGTCCGCTAGTTAACCTACATAGTCCAAGTGCCCATTCGTTAACCTAGAAAGTCCAAGTGCCCGCTAGGTAACCTAGACAGTCCAAGTGCCCGCTAGGTTACCTACATAGTCCAAGTGCACGTTCGTTAACCTAGATTGTCCAAGTGCCCGCTGGTAACCTACATAGTCCAAATGCCCGCAAGGAAACCTACATAGTCTAAATGTCCGCTAGGCAAACTACATACTCCAAGTGCCCACTCTGGAACATACATAGTCCAAGTGCCCGTTAGCTAACCTAGATAGTCCAAGGGCCCGCTAGTTGACCTACATAGTCCAAGTGCCAGCTAGGTAACCTAGATAGTACAAGTACCCGCTAGGGAACCTAGATAGTCCAAGTGCCTGTTAGCTAACCTAGATAGTCCAAGTGGTGGCTAGGTAACCTACATAGTCCAAGTGCCCGTTCGTTAACCTAGATAATCCAAGTGCCCGTTAGGTAACCTTGACAGTCCAAGTGCCCGCTAGTTGCCCTACATAGTCCAAATGCCCGTTAGTTAACCTAGATAGTCATAGTGCCTGCTAGGTAACCTAGATAATCCTAGTGCCCGTTAGGTAACCTAGACAGTCCAATTGCCCGCTAGTTAACCTAGACAGTCCAAGTACCCGTTAGGGAACCTACATAGTCCAATTGCCCGCTAGGGAACCTACATACTCCAAGTGCTCGCTAGTTAACCTACATAGTCCAAGTACCTGCTAGGTAAACTACATAATCCATGTGCCCGTTCGTTAAACTACATAGTACAAGTGCCCGTTCGTTAACCTACATAGTCCTAGTGGCCGCTAGGTAACGTAGAAAGCCCAAGTGCCCGCTAGGGAACGTACATACTCCAAGTGCCCACTAGGTAACCTAGACAGTCCAATTGCCCGCTAGTTAACCTAGACAGTCCAAGTACCCGATAGGGAACCTACATAGTCCAATTGCCCGCTAGGGAACCTACATACTCCAAGTGCTCGCTAGGCAACCTACATAGTCCAAGTGCCCGTTAGTTAACCTAGATAGTCAAAGTGCCTGCTAGGTAACCTAAATAGTCCAAGTGCCCGCTAGGGAACCTACATAGTCCAAGTGCCCGCTAAGTAACCTAGATAGTTCAATTGCCCGTTAGCTAACCTAGATAGTCTAAGTGTCCGCTAGTTAACCTACATAGTCCAAGTGCCCGTTCGTTAACCTAGAAAGTCCAAGTGCCCGCTAGGTAACCTAGACAGTCCAAGTGCCCGCTAGGTTACCTACATAGTCCAAGTGCACGTTCGTTAACCTAGATTGTCCAAGTGCCCGCTGGTAACCTACATAGTCCAAATGCCCGCAAGGAAACCTACATAGTCTAAATGTCCGCTAGGCAACCTATATACTCCAAGTGCCCACTCTGGAACATACATAGTCCAAGTGCCCGTTAGCTAACCTAGATAGTCCAAGGGCCCGCTAGTTGACCTACATAGTCCAAGTGCCAGCTAGGTAACCTAGATAGTACAAGTACCCGCTAGGGAACCTAGATAGTCCAAGTGCCTGTTAGCTAACCTAGATAGTCCAAGTGGTGGCTAGGTAACCTACATAGTCCAAGTGCCCGTTCGTTAACCTAGATAATCCAAGTGCCCGTTAGGTAACCTTGACAGTCCAAGTGCCCGCTAGTTGCCCTACATAGTCCAAATGCCCGTTAGTTAACCTAGATAGTCATAGTGCCTGCTAGGTAACCTAGATAATCCTAGTGCCCGTTAGGTAACCTAGACAGTCCAATTGCCCGCTAGTTAACCTAGACAGTCCAAGTACCCGTTAGGGAACCTACATAGTCCAATTGCCCGCTAGGGAACCTACATACTCCAAGTGCTCGCTAGTTAACCTACATAGTCCAAGTACCTGCTAGGTAAACTACATAATCCATGTGCCCGTTCGTTAAACTACATAGTACAAGTGCCCGTTCGTTAACCTACATAGTCCTAGTGGCCGCTAGGTAACGTAGAAAGCCCAAGTGCCCGCTAGGGAACGTACATACTCCAAGTGCCCACTAGGTAACCTAGACAGTCCAATTGCCCGCTAGTTAACCTAGACAGTCCAAGTACCCGATAGGGAACCTACATAGTCCAATTGCCCGCTAGGGAACCTACATACTCCAAGTGCTCGCTAGGCAACCTACATAGTCCAAGTGCCCGTTAGTTAACCTAGATAGTCAAAGTGCCTGCTAGGTAACCTAAATAGTCCAAGTGCCCGCTAGGGAACCTACATAGTCCAAGTGCCCGCTAAGTAACCTAGATAGTTCAATTGCCCGTTAGCTAACCTAGATAGTCTAAGTGTCCGCTAGTTAACCTACATAGTCCAAGTGCCCGTTCGTTAACCTAGAAAGTCCAAGTGCCCGCTAGGTAACCTAGACAGTCCAAGTGCCCGCTAGGTTACCTACATAGTCCAAGTGCACGTTCGTTAACCTAGATTGTCCAAGTGCCCGCTGGTAACCTACATAGTCCAAATGCCCGCAAGGAAACCTACATAGTCTAAATGTCCGCTAGGCAACCTATATACTCCAAGTGCCCACTCTGGAACATACATAGTCCAAGTGCCCGTTAGCTAACCTAGATAGTCCAAGGGCCCGCTAGTTGACCTACATAGTCCAAGTGCCAGCTAGGGAACCTAGATAGTACAAGTGCCTGTTAGCTAACCTAGATAGTCCAAGTGGTGGCTAGGTAACCTACATAGTCCAAGTGCCCGTTCGTTAACCTAGATAATCCAAGTGCCCGTTAGGTAACCTAGACAGTCCAAGTGCCGCTAGGTAACCTAGACAGTCCAAGTGACCACTAGGTTACCTACATAGTCCAATTGCCCATTCGTTAACCTACATAGTCCAAGTGCCCGCTAGGTAACGTAGATAGCCCAAGTGCCCGCTAGGGAACGTACATAGTCCAAGTGCCCGCTAGGTAACCTAGATAGTCTAAGTGCCTGCTAGTAAACCTACATAGTCCAAGTGCCTGCTAGGTAAACTACATAGTCCAAGTGCCCACTAGGTAACCTAGACAGTCCAATTGCCCGCTAGTTAACCTAGACAGTCCAAGTACCGCTAGGGAATCTACATAGTCCAAGCGCCCGCTAGGGAACCTACATAGTCCAGGTGCTCGATAGGCAACCTACATAGTCCAAGTGCCCGTTAGTTAGCCTAGATAGTGAAAGTGCCTGCTAGGTAACCTAGATAGTCCAAGTGCCCGCTAGGTAACCTACATAGTCCAAGTGCCCGTTAGGTAACCTTGATAGTCCAATTGCCCGTTAGCTATCCTAGATAGTCCAAGTGTCCGCTAGTTAACCTACATAGTCCAAGTGCCCGTTCGTTAACTTACATTGTCCAAGTGCCCGCTAGGTAACGTAGATAGCCCAAGTGCCCGCTAGGGAACGTACATAGTCCAAGTGCCCGTTCGTTAACCTAGATAGTCCAAGTGCCCGCTGGTAACCTACATAGTCCAAGGGCCCGCTAGGTAACCTTGATAGTCCAAGTGCCTTCTGGTTAACCTACGTAGTCCAAGTGCCCGCTAGATAACCTACATAGTCCAAGTGCCCACTAGGTAACCTAAATAATCCAAATGCCCGCTAGGGAAACTACATTGTCCAAGTGCCCGTTAGTTAACCTAGATAGTCCAAGTGCCCGCTAGTAAACCTTAATAGTCCAAGGGCCTGCTAGTTAACCTAGATAGTCCAAGTGCCCGCTAGTTATCCTAAATCGTCCAAGTGTCCGCTAGGTAACCTAGATAATCCAAGTGCCTGATAGCTAACCTACATAGTCCAAGTGTCCGTTCGTTAACCTAGATAGTCCAAGTGCCCATTGGGTAACCTACATAGTCCAAGTGCCCGCTTGTTAACCTACATAGTCCAAGTGCCTTCTAGGGAGCCTACATAGTCCACGTGACACCTAGGGAACCTACATAGTCCAAGTGCCCGTTAGGGAACCTACATAGTCCAAGTGCCCGCTAGGGAACCTACATAGTCCAAATGCCCGCAAGGAAACCTACATAGTCTAAATGTCCGCTAGGCAACCTACATAATCCAAGTGCCCGCTCTGGAACATACATAGTCCAAGTGCCCGTTAGCTAACCTAGATAGTCCAAGGGCCCGCTAGTTGACCTACATAGTCCAAGTGCCAGCTAGGTAACCTAGATAGTACAAGTGCCCGCTAGGGAACCTAGATACTCCAAGTGGTGGCTAGGAAACCTACATAGTCCAAGTGCCCGTTCGTTAACCTAGATAATCCAAGTGCCCGTTAGGTACCCTAGACAGTCCAAGTGCCCGCTAGTTACCCTACATAGTCCAAGTGCCCGTTAGTTAACCTAGATAGTCAAAGTGCCTGCTAGGTAACCTACATAGTCCAAGTGCCCGCTAGGCAACCTAAATAGTCCAAATGCCCGCTAGGGAAACTACATAGTCCAAGTGCCCGCTAGTTAACCTAGATGTCCCAAGTGCCCCCTAGTAAACCTACATAATCCATGGGCCCGCTAGTTAACCTACATAGTGCAAGGGCCCGCTAGTTAACCTAGATCGTGCAAGTGTCCGCTAGTTAACCTACATAGTCCAAGTGCCAGCTAGGTAACCTAGATAGTCCAATTGCCCGCTAGGGATCCTTCATAATCCAAGTGTCGGCTAGGTAACCTAGATAGTCCAAGTGCCCGCTAGGGAAGGTACATAGTCCAAGTGTCCGCTAGGTAACCTAGAGAGTTCAAGTGCCCGCGAGTTAACCTACATAGTCCAAGTGACCGCTAGTTAACCTAGATAGTCCAAGTGCCCGCTAGTAAACCTAGACAGTCCAAGTGCCCGCTAGTTACCCTACATAGTCCAAGTGCCCGTTAGTTAACCCAGATAGTCAAAGTGCCTGCTAGGTAACCTAGATAGTCCAAGTGTCTGCTAGATAACCTACATAGTCCAAGTGACCACTAGGTTACCTACATATTCCAAGTGTCCGTTCGTTAACCTACATAGTCCAAGTGCCCGCTAGGTAACGTAGATAGCCCAAGTGCCCGCTAGGGAAGGTACATAGTCCAAGTGCCCGTAGGTAACCTAGATAGTCCAAGTGCCCGCTAGTTAACCTACATAGTCCAAGTACCTGCTAGGTAAACTACATAATCCAAGTGCCCTTTCGTTAACCTACATAGTCCAAGGGCCCGTTCGTTAACCTACATAGTCCTAGTGCCCGCTAGGTAACGTAAAAAGCCCAAGTGCAAGCTAGGGAACGTACATACTCCAAGTGCCCACTAGGTAACCTGGACAGTCCAATTGCCCGCTAGTTAACCTAGACAGTCCAAGTACCCGATAGGGAACCTACATAGTCCAATTGCCCGCTAGGGAACCTACATACTCCAAGTGCTCGCTAGGCAACCTACATAGTCCAAGTGCCCGTTAGTTAACCTAGATAGTCAAAGTGCCTGCTAGGTAACCGAAATAGTCCAAGTGCCCGCTAGGGAACCTACATAGTACAAGTGCCCGCTAGGTAACCTAGATAGTCCAAATGCCCGTTAGCTAACCTAGATAGTCGAAGTGTCCGTTAGTTAACCTACATACTCCAAGTGCCCATTCGTAAACCTAGAAAGTCCAAGTGCCCGCTAGGTAACCTAGACAGTCCAAGTGCCCGCTAGGTTACCTACATAGTCCAAGTGCACGTTCGTTAACCTAGATTGTCCAAGTGCCCGCTGGTAACCTACATAGTCCAAATGCCCGCAAGGAAACCTACATAGTCTAAATGTCCGCTAGGCAAACTACATACTCCAAGTGCCCACTCTGGAACATACATAGTCCAAGTGCCCGTTAGCTAACCTAGATAGTCCAAGGGCCCGCTAGTTGACCTACATAGTCCAAGTGCCAGCTAGGTAACCTAGATAGTACAAGTACCCGCTAGGGAACCTAGATAGTCCAAGTGCCTGTTAGCTAACCTAGATAGTCCAAGTGGTGGCTAGGTAACCTACATAGTCCAAGTGCCCGTTCGTTAACCTAGATAATCCAAGTGCCCGTTAGGTAACCTAGACAGTCCAAGTGCCCGCTAGGTAACCTAGACAGTCCAAGTGACCACTAGGTTACCTACATAGTCCAATTGCCCATTCGTTAACCTACATAGTCCAAGTGCCCGCTAGGTAACTTAGATAGCCCAAGTGCCCGCTAGGGAACGTACATAGTCCAAGTGCCCGCTAGGTAACCTAGATAGTCTAAGTGCCTGCTAGTAAACCTACATAGTCCAACTGCCTGCTAGGTAAACTACATAGTCCAAGTGCCCACTAGGTAACCTAGACAGTCCAATTGCCCGCTAGTTAACCTAGACAGTCCAAGTACCGCTAGGGAATCTACATAGTCCAAGCACCCGCTAGGGAACCTACATAGTCCAGGTGCTCGATAGGCAACCTACATAGTCCAAGTGCCCGTTAGTTAGCCTAGATAGTGAAAGTGCCTGCTAGGTAACCTAGATAGTCCAAGTGCCCGCTAGGTAACCTACATAGTCCAAGTGCCCGTTAGGTAACCTTGATAATCCAATTGCCCGTTAGCTATCCTAGATAGTCCAAGGGTCCGCTAGTTAACCTACATAGTCCAAGTGCCCGTTCGTTAACTTCCATTGTCCAAGTGCCCGCTAGGTAACGTAGATAGCCCAAGTGCCCGCTAGGGAACGTACATAGTCCAAGTGCCCACTAGGTAACCTAGACAGTCCAATTGTCCCCTAGTTAACCTAGACAGTCCAAGTACCCGATAGGGAACCTACATAGTCCAAGTGCCCACTAGGCAACCTACATAGTCCAAGTGCCCGTTAGTTAACTTAGATTGTCCAATTGCCCGTTAGCTAACCTAGATAGTCGAAGTGTCCGCTAGTTAACCTACATAGTCCAAGTGCCCGTTCGTTAACCTAGATAGTCCAAGTGCCCGCTAGGTAACCTAGACAGTCCAAGTGCCCGCTAGGTTACCTACATAGTCCAAGTGCACGTTCGTTAACCTAGATAATCCAAGTGCCCGTTAGGTAACCTAGACCGTCCAAGTGCCCGCTAGTTACCCTACATAGTCCAAGTGCCCGTTAGTTAACCTAGATAGTCAAAGTGCCTGCTAGGTAACCTAGAGAGTCCAAGTGTCCGCTAGATAACCTACATAGTCCAAGTGCCCGTTCGTTAACCTACATAGTCCAAGTGCCCGCTAGGTAACGTAGATAGCCCAAGTGCCCGCTAGGGAATGTATATAGTCCAAGTGCCCGTAGGTAACCTAGATAGTCCAAGTGCCCGCTAGTTAACCTACATATTCCAAGTACCTGCTAGGTAAACTACATAATCCAAGTGCCCATTCGTTAACCTACATAGTCCAAGTTCCCCTTCGTTAACCTACATAGTCCAAGTGCCCGCTAGGTAACCTAGATAGTCCAAGGCCCCGCTAGTTGACCTACATAGTCCAAGTGCCAGCTAGGTAACCTAGATAGTACAAGTGCCCGCTAGGGAACCTACATAGTCCAAGTGCCTTTTAGCTAACCTAGATAGTCCTAGTGGTGGCTAGGTAACCTACATAGTCCAAGTGCCCGTTCGTTAACCTAGATAATCCAAGTGCCCGTTAGGTAACCTAGACAGTCCAAGTGCCCGCTAGTTGCCCTACATAGTCCAAATGCCCGTTAGTTAACCTAGATAGTCATAGTGCCTGCTAGGTAACCTAGATAATCCAAGTGCCCGTTAGGTAACCTAGACAGTCCAAGTGCCCGCTAGTTGCCCTACATAGTCCAAATGCCCGTTAGTTAACCTAGATAGTCAAAGTGCCTGCTAGGTAACCTAGATAGTCCAAGTGCCCGCTAGATATCCTACATAGTCCAAGTGCCCGCTAGGTAACCTAAATAGTCCAAATGTCCGCTAGGGAAACTACATAGTCCAAGTGCCCGCAAGTTAACCTAGATAGTCCAAGTGCCCCCTAGTAAACCTACATAATCCATGGGCCTGCTAGTTAACCTACATAGTGCAAGGCCCCTCTAGTTAACCTAGATAGTCCAAGTGCCCGCTAGTTAACCTAGATAGTCCAAGTGCCCGCTAGTTAAACTACATAGTCCAAGTGCCCGCTAGGTAACCTAGACAGTCCAAGTGACCACTAGGTTACCTACATAGTCCAAGTGCCCATTCGTTAACCTACATAGTCCAAGTGCCCGCTAGGTAACGTAGATAGCCCAAGTGCCCGCTAGGGAACATACATAGTCCAAGTGCCCGCTAGGTAACCTACATAGTCCAAGTGCCTGCTAGGTAAACTACATAGTCCAAGTGCCCACTAGGTAACCTAGACAGTCCAATTGCCCGCTAGTTAACCTAGACAGTCCAAGTACCCGATAGGGAACCTACATAGTCCAATTGCCCGCTAGGGAACCTACATACTCCAAGTGCTCGCTAGTTAACCTACATAGTCCAAGTACCTGCTAGGTAAACTACATAATCCAAGTGCCCGTTCGTTAACCTACATAGTCCAAGTGCCCGTTCGTTAACCTACATAGTCCTAGTGCCCGCTAGGTAACGTAGAAAGCCCAAGTGCCCGCTAGGGAATGTACATACTCCAAGTGCCCACTAGGTAATCTAGACAGTCCAATTGCCCGTTAGTTAACCTAGACAGTCCAAGTACCCGATAGGGAACCTACATAGTCCAATTGCCCGCTAGGGAACCTACATACTCCAAGTGCTCGCTAGGCAACCTACATAGTCCAAGTGCCCGTTAGTTTACCTAGATAGTCAAAGTGCCTGCTAGGTAACCTAAATAGTCCAAGTGCCCGCTAGGGAACCTACATAGTCCAAGTGCCCGCTAGGTAACCTAGATAGTTCAATTGCCCGTTAGCTAACCTAGATAGTCTAAGTGTCCGCTAGTTAACCTACATAGTCCAAGTGCCCGTTCGTTAACCTAGAAAGTCCAAGTGCCCGCTAGGTAACCTAGACAGTCCAAGTGCCCGCTAGGTTACCTACATAGTCCAAGTGCACGTTCGTTAACCTAGATTGTCCAAGTGCCCGCTGGTAACCTACATAGTCCAAATGCCCGCAAGGAAACCTACATAGTCTAAATGTCCGCTAGGCAACCTATAGACTCCAAGGGCCCACTCTGGAACATACATAGTCAAAGTGCCCGTTAGCTAACCTAGATAGTCCAAGGGCCCGCTAGTTGACCTACATAGTCCAAGTGCCCGTTCGTTAACTTACATTGTCCAAGTGCCCGCTAGGTAACGTAGATAGCCCAAGTGCCCGCTAGGGAACGTACATAGGCCAAGTGCCCACTAGGTAACCTAGACAGTCCAATTGTCCCCTAGTTAACCTAGACAGTCCAAGTACCCGATAGGGAACCTACATAGTCCAAGTGCCCACTAGGGAACCTACATAGTCCAAGCGCTCGCTAGGCAACCTACATAGTCCACGTGCCCGTTAGTTAACCTAGATTGTCCAATTGCCCGTTAGCTAACCTAGATAGTCGAAGTGTCCGCTAGTTAACCTACATAGTCCAAGTGCCCGTTCGTTAACCTAGATAGTCCAAGTGCCCGCTAGGTAACCTAGACAGTCCAAGTGCCCGATAGGTTACCTACATAGTCCAAGTGCACGTTCGTTAACCTAGATAATCCAAGTGCCCGTTAGGTAACCTAGACAGTCCAAGTGCCCGCAAGTTACCCTACATAGTCCAAGTGCCCGTTAGTTAACCTAGATAGTCAAAGTGCCTACTAGGTAACCTAGAGAGTCCAAGTGTCCGCTAGATAACCTACATAGTCCAAGTGCCCGTTAGTTAACCTACATAGTCCAAGTGCCCGCTAGGTAACGTAGAGAGCCCAAGTGCCCGCTAGGGAAGGTATATAGTCCAAGTGCCCGTAGGTAACCTAGATAGTCCAAGTGCCCGCTAGTTAACCTATATAGTCCAAGTACCTGCTAGGTAAACTACATAATCCAAGTGCCCATTCGTTAACCTATATAGTCCAAGTTCCCCTTCGTTAACCTACATAGTCCAAGTGCCCGCTAGTTAACCTAGATAGTCCAATGCCCCGCTAGTTGACCTACATAGTCCAAGTGCCAGCTAGGTAACCTAGATAGTACATTTGCCCGCTAGGGAACCTAGATAGTCCAAGTGCCTTTTAGCTAACCTAGATAGTCCAAGTGGTGGCTAGGTAACCTACATAGTCTAAGTGCCCGTTCGTTAACCTAGATAATCCAAGTGCCCGTTAGGTAACCTAGACATTCCAAGTGCCCGCTAGTTGCCCTACATAGTCCAAATGCCCGTTAGTTAACCTAGATAGTCATAGTGCCTGCTAGGTAACCAAGATAATCCAAGTGCCCGTTAGGTAACCTAGACAGTCCAAGTGCCCGCTAGTTGCCCTACATAGTCCAAATGCCCGTTAGTTAACCTAGATAGTCAAAGTGCCTGCTAGGTAACCTAGATAGTCCAAGTGCCCGCTAGATAACCTACATAGTCCAAGTGCCCGCTAGGTAACCTAAATAGCTCAAATGTCCGCTAGGGAAACTACATAGTCCAAGTGCCCGCAAGTTAACCTAGATAGTCCAAGTGCCCCCTAGTAAACCTACATAATCCATGGGCCCGCTAGTTAACCTACATAGTGCAAGGGCCCACTAGTTAACCTAGATAGTCCAAGTGCCCGCTAGGTAACCTACATAGTCCAAGTGCCCGCTAGGTAACCTAGACAGTCCAAGTGACCACTAGGTTACCTACATAGTCCAAGTGCCCATTCGTTAACCTACATAGTCCAAGTGCCCGCTAGGTAACGTAGATAGCTCAAGTGCCCGCTAGGGAACATACATAGTCCAAGTGCCCGCTAGGTAACCTAGATAGTCTAAGTGCCTGCTAGTAAACTTACATAGTCCAAGTGCCTGCTAGGTAAACTACATAGTCCAAGTGCCCACTAGGTAACCTAGACAGTCCAATTGCCCGCTAGTTAACCTAGACAGTCCAAGTACCGCTAGGGAATCTACATATTCCAAGCGCCCGCTTGGGAACCTACATAGTCCAGGTGCTCGCTAGGCAACCTACATAGTCCACGTGCCCGTTAGTTAACCTAGATAGTCAAAGTGCCAGCTAGGTAACCTAGATAGTCCAAGTGCCCGTTAGGTAACCTTGATAGTCCAATTGCCCGTTAGCTACCCTAGATAGTCCAAGTGTCCGCTAGTTAACCTACATAGTCCATGTGCCCGTTTGTTAACTTACATTGTCCAAGTGCCCGCTAGGTAACGTAGATAACCCAAGTGCCCGCTAGGGAACGTACATAGTCCAAGTGCCCACTAGGTAACCTAGACAGTCCAATTGCCCCCTAGTTAACCTAGACAGTCCAAGTACCCGATAGGGAACCTACATAGTCCAAGTGCCCACTAGGGAACCTACATAGTCCAAGTGCTCGCTAGGCAACCTACATAGTCCAAGTGCCCGTTAGTTAACCTAGATTGTCCAATTGCCCGTTAGCTAACCTAGATAGTCGAAGTGTCCGCTAGTTAACCTACATAGTCCAAGTGCCCGTTCGTTAACCTAGATAGTCCAAGTGCCCGCTAGGTACCTTGACACTCCAAGTGCCCGCTAGGTTACCTACATAGTCCAAGTGCACGTTCGTTAACCTAGATAGTCCAAGTGCCCGCTGGTAACCTACATAGTCCAAGGGCCCGCTAGGTAACTTGATAGTCCAAGTGCCTTCTAGTTAACCTACGTAGTCCAAGTGCCCGCTAGATAACCTACATAGTCCAAGTGCCCATTCGTTAACCTAGAAAGTCCAAGTGCCCGCTAGGTAACCTAGACAGTCCAAGTGCCCGCTAGGTTACCTACATAGTCCAAGTGCACGTTCGTTAACCTAGATTGTCCAAGTGCCCGCTGGTAACCTACATAGTCCAAATGCCCGCAAGGAAACCTACATAGTCTAAATGTCCGCTAGGCAAACTACATACTCCAAGTGCCCACTCTGGAACATACATAGTTCAAGTGCCCGTTAGCTAACCTAGATAGTCCAAGGGCCCGCTAGTTGACCTACATAGTCCAAGTGCCAGCTAGGTAACCTAGATAGTACAAGTACCCGCTAGGGAACCTAGATAGTCCAAGTGCCTGTTAGCTAACCTAGATAGTCCAAGTGGTGGCTAGGTAACCTACATAGTCCAAGTGCCCGTTCGTTAACCTAGATAATCCAAGTGCCCGTTAGGTAACCTAGACAGTCCAAGTGCCCGCTAGGTAACCTAGACAGTCCAAGTGACCACTAGGTTACCTACATAGTCCAATTGCCCATTCGTTAACCTACATAGTCCAAGTGCCCGCTAGGTAACTTAGATAGCCCAAGTGCCCGCTAGGGAACGTACATAGTCCAAGTGCCCGCTAGGTAACCTAGATAGTCTAAGTGCCTGCTAGTAAACCTACATAGTCCAACTGCCTGCTAGGTAAACTACATAGTCCAAGTGCCCACTAGGTAACCTAGACAGTCCAATTGCCCGCTAGTTAACCTAGACAGTCCAAGTACCGCTAGGGAATCTACATAGTCCTAGCGCCCGCTAGGGAACCTACATAGTCCAGGTGCTCGATAGGCAACCTACATAGTCCAAGTGCCCGTTAGTTAGCCTAGATAGTGAAAGTGCCTTCTAGGTAACCTAGATAGTCCAAGTGCCCGCTAGGTAACCTACATAGTCCAAGTGCCCGTTAGGTAACCTTGATAATCCAATTGCCCGTTAGCTATCCTAGATAGTCCAAGGGTCCGCTAGTTAACCTACATAGTCCAAGTGCCCGTTCGTTAACTTCCATTGTCCAAGTGCCCGCTAGGTAACGTAGATAGCCCAAGTGCCCGCTAGGGAACGTACATAGTCCAAGTGCCCACTAGGTAACCTAGACAGTCCAATTGTCCCCTAGTTAACCTAGACAGTCCAAGTACCCGATAGGGAACCTACATAGTCCAAGTGCCCACTAGGCAACCTACATAGTCCAAGTGCCCGTTAGTTAAATTAGATTGTCCAATTGCCCGTTAGCTAACCTAGATAGTCGAAGTGTCCGCTAGTTAACCTACATAGTCCAAGTGCCCGTTCGTTAACCTAGATAGTCCAAGTGCCCGCTAGGTAACCTAGACAGTCCAAGTGCCCGCTAGGTTACCTACATAGTCCAAGTGCACGTTCGTTAACCTAGATAATCCAAGTGCCCGTTAGGTAACCTAGACCGTCCAAGTGCCCGCTAGTTACCCTACATAGTCCAAGTGCCCGTTAGTTAACCTAGATAGTCAAAGTGCCTGCTAGGTAACCTAGAGAGTCCAAGTGTCCGCTAGATAACCTACATAGTCCAAGTGCCCGTTCGTTAACCTACATAGTCCAAGTGCCCGCTAGGTAACGTAGATAGCCCAAGTGCCCGCTAGGGAATGTATATAGTCCAAGTACCCGTAGGTAACCTAGATAGTCCAAGTGCCCGCTAGTTAACCTACATATTCCAAGTACCTGCTAGGTAAACTACATAATCCAAGTGCCCATTCGTTAACCTACATAGTCCAAGTTCCCCTTCGTTAACCTACATAGTCCAAGTGCCCGCTAGGTAACCTAGATAGTCCAAGGCCCCGCTAGTTGACCTACATAGTCCAAGTGCCAGCTAGGTAACCTAGATAGTACAAGTGCCCGCTAGGGAACCTACATAGTCCAAGTGCCTTTTAGCTAACCTAGATAGTCCTAGTGGTGGCTAGGTAACCTACATAGTCCAAGTGCCCGTTCGTTAACCTAGATAATCCAAGTGCCCGTTAGGTAACCTAGACAGTCCAAGTGCCCGCTAGTTGCCCTACATAGTCCAAATGCCCGTTAGTTAACCTAGATAGTCATAGTGCCTGCTAGGTAACCTAGATAATCCAAGTGCCCGTTAGGTAACCTAGACAGTCCAAGTGCCCGCTAGTTGCCCTACATAGTCCAAATGCCCGTTAGTTAACCTAGATAGTCAAAGTGCCTGCTAGGTAACCTAGATAGTCCAAGTGCCCGCTAGATATCCTACATAGTCCAAGTGCCCGCTAGGTAACCTAAATAGTCCAAATGTCCGCTAGGGAAACTACATAGTCCAAGTGCCCGCAAGTTAACCTAGATAGTCCAAGTGCCCCCTAGTAAACCTACATAATCCATGGGCCTGCTAGTTAACCTACATAGTGCAAGGCCCCTCTAGTTAACCTAGATAGTCCAAGTGCCCGCTAGTTAACCTAGATAGTCCAAGTGCCCGCTAGTTAAACTACATAGTCCAAGTGCCCGCTAGGTAACCTAGACAGTCCAAGTGACCACTAGGTTACCTACATAGTCCAAGTGCCCATTCGTTAACCTACATAGTCCAAGTGCCCGCTAGGTAACGTAGATAGCCCAAGTGCCCGCTAGGGAACATACATAGTCCAAGTGCCCGCTAGGTAACCTACATAGTCCAAGTGCCTGCTAGGTAAACTACATAGTCCAAGTGCCCACTAGGTAACCTAGACAGTCCAATTGCCCGCTAGTTAACCTAGACAGTCCAAGTACCCGATAGGGAACCTACATAGTCCAATTGCCCGCTAGGGAACCTACATACTCCAAGTGCTCGCTAGTTAACCTACATAGTCCAAGTACCTGCTAGGTAAACTACATAATCCAAGTGCCCGTTCGTTAACCTACATAGTCCAAGTGCCCGTTCGTTAACCTACATAGTCCTAGTGCCCGCTAGGTAACGTAGAAAGCCCAAGTGCCCGCTAGGGAATGTACATACTCCAAGTGCCCACTAGGTAATCTAGACAGTCCAATTGCCCGTTAGTTAACCTAGACAGTCCAAGTACCCGATAGGGAACCTACATAGTCCAATTGCCCGCTAGGGAACCTACATACTCCAAGTGCTCGCTAGGCAACCTACATAGTCCAAGTGCCCGTTAGTTTACCTAGATAGTCAAAGTGCCTGCTAGGTAACCTAAATAGTCCAAGTGCCCGCTAGGGAACCTACATAGTCCAAGTGCCCGCTAGGTAACCTAGATAGTTCAATTGCCCGTTAGCTAACCTAGATAGTCTAAGTGTCCGCTAGTTAACCTACATAGTCCAAGTGCCCGTTCGTTAACCTAGAAAGTCCAAGTGCCCGCTAGGTAACCTAGACAGTCCAAGTGCCCGCTAGGTTACCTACATAGTCCAAGTGCACGTTCGTTAACCTAGATTGTCCAAGTGCCCGCTGGTAACCTACATAGTCCAAATGCCCGCAAGGAAACCTACATAGTCTAAATGTCCGCTAGGCAACCTATAGACTCCAAGTGCCCACTCTGGAACATACATAGTCAAAGTGCCCGTTAGCTAACCTAGATAGTCCAAGGGCCCGCTAGTTGACCTACATAGTCCAAGTGCCCGTTCGTTAACTTACATTGTCCAAGTGCCCGCTAGGTAACGTAGATAGCCCAAGTGCCCGCTAGGGAACGTACATAGGCCAAGTGCCCACTAGGTAACCTAGACAGTCCAATTGTCCCCTAGTTAACCTAGACAGTCCAAGTACCCGATAGGGAACCTACATAGTCCAAGTGCCCACTAGGCAACCTACATAGTCCAAGTGCCCGTTAGTTAACTTAGATTGTCCAATTGCCCGTTAGCTAACCTAGATAGTCGAAGTGTCCGCTAGTTAACCTACATAGTCCAAGTGCCCGTTCGTTAACCTAGATAGTCCAAGTGCCCGCTAGGTAACCTAGACAGTCCAAGTGCCCGCTAGGTTACCTACATAGTCCAAGTGCACGTTCGTTAACCTAGATAATCCAAGTGCCCGTTAGGTAACCTAGACCGTCCAAGTGCCCGCTAGTTACCCTACATAGTCCAAGTGCCCGTTAGTTAACCTAGATAGTCAAAGTGCCTGCTAGGTAACCTAGAGAGTCCAAGTGTCCGCTAGATAACCTACATAGTCCAAGTGCCCGTTCGTTAACCTACATAGTCCAAGTGCCCGCTAGGTAACGTAGATAGCCCAAGTGCCCGCTAGGGAATGTATATAGTCCAAGTGCCCGTAGGTAACCTAGATAGTCCAAGTGCCCGCTAGTTAACCTACATATTCCAAGTACCTGCTAGGTAAACTACATAATCCAAGTGCCCATTCGTTAACCTACATAGTCCAAGTTCCCCTTCGTTAACCTACATAGTCCAAGTGCCCGCTAGGTAACCTAGATAGTCCAAGGCCCCGCTAGTTGACCTACATAGTCCAAGTGCCAGCTAGGTAACCTAGATAGTACAAGTGCCCGCTAGGGAACCTACATAGTCCAAGTGCCTTTTAGCTAACCTAGATAGTCCTAGTGGTGGCTAGGTAACCTACATAGTCCAAGTGCCCGTTCGTTAACCTAGATAATCCAAGTGCCCGTTAGGTAACCTAGACAGTCCAAGTGCCCGCTAGTTGCCCTACATAGTCCAAATGCCCGTTAGTTAACCTAGATAGTCATAGTGCCTGCTAGGTAACCTAGATAATCCAAGTGCCCGTTAGGTAACCTAGACAGTCCAAGTGCCCGCTAGTTGCCCTACATAGTCCAAATGCCCGTTAGTTAACCTAGATAGTCAAAGTGCCTGCTAGGTAACCTAGATAGTCCAAGTGCCCGCTAGATATCCTTCATAGTCCAAGTGCCCGCTAGGTAACCTAAATAGTCCAAATGTCCGCTAGGGAAACTACATAGTCCAAGTGCCCGCAAGTTAACCTAGATAGTCCAAGTGCCCCCTAGTAAACCTACATAATCCATGGGCCTGCTAGTTAACCTACATAGTGCAAGGCCCCTCTAGTTAACCTAGATAGTCCAAGTGCCCGCTAGTTAACCTAGATAGTCCAAGTGCCCGCTAGTTAAACTACATAGTCCAAGTGCCCGCTAAGTAACCTAGACAGTCCAAGTGACCACTAGGTTACCTACATAGTCCAAGTGCCCATTCGTTAACCTACATAGTCCAAGTGCCCGCTAGGTAACGTAGATAGCCCAAGTGCCCGCTAGGGAACATACATAGTCCAAGTGCCCGCTAGGTAACCTACATAGTCCAAGTGCCTGCTAGGTAAACTACATAGTCCAAGTGCCCACTAGGTAACCTAGACAGTCCAATTGCCCGCTAGTTAACCTAGACAGTCCAAGTACCCGATAGGGAACCTACATAGTCCAATTGCCCGCTAGGGAACCTACATACTCCAAGTGCTCGCTAGTTAACCTACATAGTCCAAGTACCTGCTAGGTAAACTACATAATCCAAGTGCCCGTTCGTTAACCTACATAGTCCAAGTGCTCGTTCGTTAACCTACATAGTCCTAGTGCCCGCTAGGTAACGTAGAAAGCCCAAGTGCCCGCTAGGGAATGTACATACTCCAAGTGCCCACTAGGTAATCTAGACAGTCCAATTGCCCGCTAGTTAACCTAGACAGTCCAAGTACCCGATAGGGAACCTACATAGTCCAATTGCCCGCTAGGGAACCTACATACTCCAAGTGCTCGCTAGGCAACCTACATAGTCCAAGTGCCCGTTAGTTTACCTAGATAGTCAAAGTGCCTGCTAGGTAACCTAAATAGTCCAAGTGGCCGCTAGGGAACCTACATAGTCCAAGTGCCCGCTAGGTAACCTAGATAGTTCAATTGCCCGTTAGCTAACCTAGATAGTCTAAGTGTCCGCTAGTTAACCTACATAGTCCAAGTGCCCGTTCGTTAACCTAGAAAGTCCAAGTGCCCGCTAGGTAACCTAGACAGTCCAAGTGCCCGCTAGGTTACCTACATAGTCCAAGTGCATGTTCGTTAACCTAGATTGTCCAAGTGCCCGCTGGTAACCTACATAGTCCAAATGCCCGCAAGGAAACCTACATAGTCTAAATGTCCGCTAGGCAACCTATAGACTCCAAGTGCCCACTCTGGAACATACATAGTCAAAGTGCCCGTTAGCTAACCTAGATAGTCCAAGGGCCCGCTAGTTGACCTACATAGTCCAAGTGCCCGTTCGTTAACTTACATTGTCCAAGTGCCCGCTAGGTAACGTAGATAGCCCAAGTGCCCGCTAGGGAACGTACATAGGCCAAGTGCCCACTAGGTAACCTAGACAGTCCAATTGTCCCCTAGTTAACCTAGACAGTCCAAGTACCCGATAGGGAACCTACATAGTCCAAGTGCCCACTAGGGAACCTACATAGTCCAAGCGCTCGCTAGGCAACCTACATAGTCCACGTGCCCGTTAGTTAACCTAGATTGTCCAATTGCCCGTTAGCTAACCTAGATAGTCGAAGTGTCCGCTAGTTAACCTACATAGTCCAAGTGCCCGTTCGTTAACCTAGATAGTCCAAGTGCCCGCTAGGTAACCTAGACAGTCCAAGTGCCCGATAGGTTACCTACATAGTCCAAGTACCTGCTAGGTAAACTACATAATCCAAGTGCCCATTCGTTAACCTACATAGTCCAAGTTCCCCTTCGTTAACCTACATAGTCCAAGTGCCCGCTAGTTAACCTAGATAGTCCAATGCCCCGCTAGTTGACCTACATAGTCCAAGTGCCAGCTAGGTAACCTAGATAGTACATTTGCCCGCTAGGGAACCTAGATAGTCCAAGTGCCTTTTAGCTAACCTAGATAGTCCAAGTGGTGGCTAGGTAACCTACATAGTCCAAGTGCCCGTTCGTTAACCTAGATAATCCAAGTGCCCGTTAGGTAACCTAGACATTCCAAGTGCCCGCTAGTTGCCCTATATAGTCCAAATGCCCGTTAGTTAACCTAGATAGTCATAGTGCCTGCTAGGTAACCAAGATAATCCAAGTGCCCGTTAGGTAACCTAGACAGTCCAAGTGCCCGCTAGTTGCCCTACATAGTCCAAATGCCCGTTAGTTAACCTAGATAGTCAAAGTGCCTGCTAGGTAACCTAGATAGTCCAAGTGCCCGCTAGATAACCTACATAGTCCAAGTGCCCGCTAGGTAACCTAAATAGCTCAAATGTCCGCTAGGGAAACTACATAGTCCAAGTGCCCGCAAGTTAACCTAGATAGTCCAAGTGCCCCCTAGTAAACCTACATAATCCATGGGCCCGCTAGTTAACCTACATAGTGCAAGGGCCCACTAGTTAACCTAGATAGTCCAAGTGCCCGCTAGGTAACCTACATAGTCCAAGTGCCCGCTAGGTAACCTAGACAGTCCAAGTGACCACTAGGTTACCTACATAGTCCAAGTGCCCATTCGTTAACCTACATAGTCCAAGTGCCCGCTAGGTAACGTAGATAGCTCAAGTGCCCGCTAGGGAACATACATAGTCCAAGTGCCCGCTAGGTAACCTAGATAGTCTAAGTGCCTGCTAGTAAACTTACATAGTCCAAGTGCCTGCTAGGTAAACTACATAGTCCAAGTGCCCACTAGGTAACCTAGACAGTCCAATTGCCCGCTAGTTAACCTAGACAGTCCAAGTACCGCTAGGGAATCTACATATTCCAAGCGCCCGCTTGGGAACCTACATAGTCCAGGTGCTCGCTAGGCAACCTACATAGTCCACGTGCCCGTTAGTTAACCTAGATAGTCAAAGTGCCAGCTAGGTAACCTAGATAGTCCAAGTGCCCGTTAGGTAACCTTGATAGTCCAATTGCCCGTTAGCTACCCTAGATAGTCCAAGTGTCCGCTAGTTAACCTACATAGTCCATGTGCCCGTTTGTTAACTTACATTGTCCAAGTGCCCGCTAGGTAACGTAGATAACCCAAGTGCCCGCTAGGGAACGTACATAGTCCAAGTGCCCACTAGGTAACCTAGACAGTCCAATTGCCCCTAGTTAACCTAGACAGTCCAAGTACCCGATAGGGAACCTACATAGTCCAAGTTCCCACTAGGGAACCTACATAGTCCAAGTGCTCGCTAGGCAACCTACATAGTCCAAGTGCCCGTTAGTTAACCTAGATTGTCCAATTGCCCGTTAGCTAACCTAGATAGTCGAAGTGTCCGCTAGTTAACCTACATAGTCCAAGTGCCCGTTCGTTAACCTAGATAGTCCAAGTGCCCGCTAGGTACCTTGACACTCCAAGTGCCCGCTAGGTTACCTACATAGTCCAAGTGCACGTTCGTTAACCTAGATAGTCCAAGTGCCCGCTGGTAACCTACATAGTCCAAGGGCCCGCTAGGTAACTTGATAGTCCAAGTGCCTTCTAGTTAACCTACCTAGTCCAAGTGCCCGCTAGATAACCTACATAGTCCAAGTGCCCATTCGTTAACCTAGAAAGTCCAAGTGCCCGCTAGGTAACCTAGACAGTCCAAGTGCCCGCTAGGTTACCTACATAGTCCAAGTGCACGTTCGTTAACCTAGATTGTATTGTCCAAGTGCCCGCTGGTAACCTACATAGTCCAAATGCCCGCAAGGAAACCTACATAGTCTAAATGTCCGCTAGGCAAACTACATACTCCAAGTGCCCACTCTGGAACATACATAGTCCAAGTGCCCGTTAGCTAACCTAGATAGTCCAAGGGCCCGCTAGTTGACCTACATAGTCCAAGTGCCAGCTAGGTAACCTAGATAGTACAAGTACCCGCTAGGGAACCTAGATAGTCCAAGTGCCTGTTAGCTAACCTAGATAGTCCAAGTGGTGGCTAGGTAACCTACATAGTCCAAGTGCCCGTTCGTTAACCTAGATAATCCAAGTGCCCGTTAGGTAACCTAGACAGTCCAAGTGCCCGCTAGGTAACCTAGACAGTCCAAGTGACCACTAGGTTACCTACATAGTCCAATTGCCCATTCGTTAACCTACATAGTCCAAGTGCCCGCTAGGTAACTTAGATAGCCCAAGTGCCCGCTAGGGAACGTACATAGTCCAAGTGCCCGCTAGGTAACCTAGATAGTCTAAGTGCCTGCTAGTAAACCTACATAGTCCAACTGCCTGCTAGGTAAACTACATAGTCCAAGTGCCCACTAGGTAACCTAGACAGTCCAATTGCCCGCTAGTTAACCTAGACAGTCCAAGTACCGCTAGGGAATCTACATAGTCCAAGCGCCCGCTAGGGAACCTACATAGTCCAGGTGCTCGATAGGCAACCTACATAGTCCAAGTGCCCGTTAGTTAGCCTAGATAGTGAAAGTGCCTGCTAGGTAACCTAGATAGTCCAAGTGCCCGCTAGGTAACCTACATAGTCCAAGTGCCCGTTAGGTAACCTTGATAATCCAATTGCCCGTTAGCTATCCTAGATAGTCCAAGGGTCCGCTAGTTAACCTACATAGTCCAAGTGCCCGTTCGTTAACTTCCATTGTCCAAGTGCCCGCTAGGTAACGTAGATAGCCCAAGTGCCCGCTAGGGAACGTACATAGTCCAAGTGCCCACTAGGTAACCTAGACAGTCCAATTGTCCCCTAGTTAACCTAGACAGTCCAAGTACCCGATAGGGAACCTACATAGTCCAAGTGCCCACTAGGCAACCTACATAGTCCAAGTGCCCGTTAGTTAACTTAGATTGTCCAATTGCCCGTTAGCTAACCTAGATAGTCGAAGTGTCCGCTAGTTAACCTACATAGTCCAAGTGCCCGTTCGTTAACCTAGATAGTCCAAGTGCCCGCTAGGTAACCTAGACAGTTCAAGTGCCCGCTAGGTTACCTACATAGTCCAAGTGCACGTTCGTTAACCTAGATAATCCAAGTGCCCGTTAGGTAACCTAGACCGTCCAAGTGCCCGCTAGGTACCCTACATAGTCCAAGTGCCCGTTAGTTAACCTAGATAGTCAAAGTGCCTGCTAGGTAACCTAGAGAGTCCAAGTGTCCGCTAGATAACCTACATAGTCCAAGTGCCCGTTCGTTAACCTACATAGTCCAAGTGCCCGCTAGGTAACGTAGATAGCCCAAGTGCCCGCTAGGGAATGTATATAGTCCAAGTGCCCGTAGGTAACCTAGATAGTCCAAGTGCCCGCTAGTTAACCTAGATATTCCAAGTACCTGCTAGGTAAACTACATAATCCAAGTGCCCACTCGTTAACCTACATAGTCCAAGTTCCCCTTCGTTAACCTACATAGTCCAAGTGCCCGCTAGGTAACCTAGATAGTCCAAGGCCCCGCTAGTTGACCTACATAGTCCAAGTGCCAGCTAGGTAACCTAGATAGTACAAGTGCCCGCTAGGGAACCTACATAGTCCAAGTGCCTTTTAGCTAACCTAGATAGTCCTAGTGGTGGCTAGGTAACCTACATAGTCCAAGTGCCCGTTCGTTAACCTAGATAATCCAAGTGCCTGTTAGGTAACCTAGACAGTCCAAGTGCCCGCTAGTTGCCCTACATAGTCCAAATGCCCGTTAGTTAACCTAGATAGTCATAGTGCCTGCTAGGTAACCTAGATAATCCAAGTGCCCGTTAGGTAACCTAGACAGTCCAAGTGCCCGCTAGTTGCCCTACATAGTCCAAATGCCCGTTAGTTAACCTAGATAGTCAAAGTGCCTGCTAGGTAACCTAGATAGTCCAAGTGCCCGCTAGATATCCTACATAGTCCAAGTGCCCGCTAGGTAACCTAAATAGTCCAAATGTCCGCTAGGGAAACTACATAGTCCAAGTGCCCGCAAGTTAACCTAGATAGTCCAAGTGCCCCCTAGTAAACCTACATAATCCATGGGCCTGCTAGTTAACCTACATAGTGCAAGGCCCCTCTAGTTAACCTAGATAGTCCAAGTGCCCGCTAGTTAACCTAGATAGTCCAAGTGCCCGCTAGTTAAACTACATAGTCCAAGTGCCCGCTAGGTAACCTAGACAGTCCAAGTGACCACTAGGTTACCTACATAGTCCAAGTGCCCATTCGTTAACCTACATAGTCCAAGTGCCCGCTAGGTAACGTAGATAGCCCAAGTGCCCGCTAGGGAACATACATAGTCCAAGTGCCCGCTAGGTAACCTACATAGTCCAAGTGCCTGCTAGGTAAACTACATAGTCCAAGTGCCCACTAGGTAACCTAGACAGTCCAATTGCCCGCTAGTTAACCTAGACAGTCCAAGTACCCGATAGGGAACCTACATAGTCCAATTGCCCGCTAGGAAACCTACATACTCCAAGTGCTCGCTAGTTAACCTACATAGTCCAAGTACCTGCTAGGTAAACTACATAATCCAAGTGCCCGTTCGTTAACCTACATAGTCCAAGTGCCCGTTCATTAACCTACATAGTCCTAGTGCCCGCTAGGTAACGTAGAAAGCCCAAGTGCCCGCTAGGGAATGTACATACTCCAAGTGCCCACTAGGTAATCTAGACAGTCCAATTGCCCGCTAGTTAACCTAGACAGTCCAAGTACCCGATAGGGAACCTACATAGTCCAATTGCCCGCTAGGGAACCTACATACTCCAAGTGCTCGCTAGGCAACCTACATAGTCCAAGTGCCCGTTAGTTTACCTAGATAGTCAAAGTGCCTGCTAGGTAACCTAAATAGTCCAAGTGCCCGCTAGGGAACCTACATAGTCCAAGTGCCCGCTAGGTAACCTAGATAGTTCAATTGCCCGTTAGCTAACCTAGATAGTCTAAGTGTCCGCTAGTTAACCTACATAGTCCAAGTGCCCGTTCGTTAACCTAGAAAGTCCAAGTGCCCGCTAGGTAACCTAGACAGTCCAAGTGCCCGCTAGGTTACCTACATAGTCCAAGTGCACGTTCGTTAACCTAGATTGTCCAAGTGCCCGCTGGTAACCTACATAGTCCAAATGCCCGCAAAGAAACCTACATAGTCTAAATGTCCGCTAGGCAACCTATAGACTCCAAGTGCCCACTCGGGAACATACATAGTCAAAGTGCCCGTTAGCTAACCTAGATAGTCCAAGGGCCCGCTAGTTGACCTACATAGTCCAAGTGCCCGTTCGTTAACTTACATTGTCCAAGTGCCCGCTAGGTAACGTAGATAGCCCAAGTGCCCGCTAGGGAACGTACATAGGCCAAGTGCCCACTAGGTAACCTAGACAGTCCAATTGTCCCCTAGTTAACCTAGACAGTCCAAGTACCCGATAGGGAACCTACATAGTCCAAGTGCCCACTAGGGAACCTACATAGTCCAAGCGCTCGCTAGGCAACCTACATAGTCCACGTGCCCGTTAGTTAACCTAGATTGTCCAATTGCCCGTTAGCTAACCTAGATAGTCGAAGTGTCCGCTAGTTAACCTACATAGTCCAAGTGCCCGTTCGTTAACCTAGATAGTCCAAGTGCCCGCTAGGTAACCTAGACAGTCCAAGTGCCCGATAGGTTACCTACATAGTCCAAGTGCACGTTCGTTAACCTAGATAATCCAAGTGCCCGTTAGGTAACCTAGACAGTCCAAGTGCCCGCAAGTTACCCTACATAGTCCAAGTGCCCGTTAGTTAACCTAGATAGTCAAAGTGCCTGCTAGGTAACCTAGAGGGTCCAAGTGTCCGCTAGATAACCTACATAGTCCAAGTGACCGTAGGTAACCTAGATAGTCCAAGTGCCCGCTAGTTAACCTATATAGTCCAAGTACCTGCTAGGTAAACTACATAATCCAAGTGCCCATTCGTTAACCTACATAGTCCAAGTTCCCCTTCGTTAACCTACATAGTCCAAGTGCCCGCTAGTTAACCTAGATAGTCCAATGCCCCGCTAGTTGACCTACATAGTCCAAGTGCCAGCTAGGTAACCTAGATAGTACATTTGCCCGCTAGGGAACCTAGATAGTCCAAGTGCCTTTTAGCTAACCTAGATAGTCCAAGTGGTGGCTAGGTAACCTACATAGTCCAAGTGCCCGTTCGTTAACCTAGATAATCCAAGTGCCCGTTAGGTAACCTAGACATTCCAAGTGCCCGCTAGTTGCCCTACATAGTCCAAATGCCCGTTAGTTAACCTAGATAGTCATAGTGCCTGCTAGGTAACCAAGATAATCCAAGTGCCCGTTAGGTAACCTAGACAGTCCAAGTGCCCGCTAGTTGCCCTACATAGTCCAAATGCCCGTTAGTTAACCTAGATAGTCAAAGTGCCTGCTAGGTAACCTAGATAGTCCAAGTGCCCGATAGAGAACCTACATAGTCCAAGTGCCCGCTAGGTAACCTAAATAGCTCAAATGTCCGCTAGGGAAACTACATAGTCCAAGTGCCCGCAAGTTAACCTAGATAGTCCAAGTGCCCCCTAGTAAACCTACATAATCCATGGGCCCGCTAGTTAACCTACATAGTGCAAGGGCCCACTAGTTAACCTAGATAGTCCAAGTGCCCGCTAGGTAACCTACATAGTCCAAGTGCCCGCTAGGTAACCTAGACAGTCCAAGTGACCACTAGGTTACCTACATAGTCCAAGTGCCCATTCGTTAACCTACATAGTCCAAGTGCCCGCTAGGTAACGTAGATAGCTCAAGTGACCGCTAGGGAACATACATAGTCCAAGTGCCCGCTAGGTAACCTAGATAGTCTAAGTGCCTGCTAGTAAACTTACATAGTCCAAGTGCCTGCTAGGTAAACTACATAGTCCAAGTGCCCACTAGGTAACCTAGACAGTCCAATAGCCCGCTAGTTAACCTAGACAGTCCAAGTACCGCTAGGGAATCTACATATTCCAAGCGCCCGCTTGGGAACCTACATAGTCCAGGTGCTCGCTAGGCAACCTACATAGTCCACGTGCCCGTTAGTTAACCTAGATAGTCAAAGTGCCAGCTAGGTAACCTAGATAGACCAAGTGCCCGTTAGGTAACCTTGATAGTCCAATTGCCCGTTAGCTACCCTAGATAGTCCAAGTGTCCGCTAGTTAACCTACATAGTCCAAGTGCCCGTTTGTTAACTTACATTGTCCAAGTGCCCGCTAGGTAACGTAGATAACCCAAGTGCCCGCTAGGGAACGTACATAGTCCAAGTGCCCACTAGGTAACCTAGACAGTCCAATTGCCCCCTAGTTAACCTAGACAGTCCAAGTACCCGATAGGGAACCTACATAGTCCAAGTGCCCACTAGGGAACCTACATAGTCCAAGTGCTCGCTAGGCAATCTACATAGTCCAAGTGCCCGTTAGTTAACCTAGATTGTCCAATTGCCCGTTAGCTAACCTAGATAGTCGAAGTGTCCGCTAGTTAACCTACATAGTCCAAGTGCCCGTTCGTTAACCTAGATAGTCCAAGTGCCCGCTAGGTACCTTGACACTCCAAGTGCCCGCTAGGTTACCTACATAGTCCAAGTGCACGTTCGTTAACCTAGATAGTCCAAGTGCCCGCTGGTAACCTACATAGTCCAAGGGCCCGCTAGGTAACTTGATAGTCCAAGTGCCTTCTAGTTAACCTACGTAGTCCAAGTGCCCGCTAGATAACCTACATATCCAAGTGCCCACTAGGTAACCTAAATAATCCAAATGCCCGCTAGGGAAACTACATTGTCCAAGTGCCCGTTAGTTAACCTAGATAGTCCAAGTGCCCGCTAGTAAACCTAGATAGTCCAACGGCCTGCTAGTTAACCTAGATAGTCCAAGTGCCCGCTAGTTAAGCTAAATCGTCCACGTGTGCGCTAGGTAACCTAGATAGTCCAAGTGCCTGATAGCTATCCTACATAGTCCAAGTGTCCGTTCGTTAACCTAGATAGTCCAAGTGCCCATTGGGTAACCTACATAGTCCAAGTGCCCGCTAGTTAACCTACATAGTCCAAGTGCCTTCTAGGGAGCCTACATAGTCCACGTGACCGCTAGGGAACCTACATAGTCCAAGTGCCCGCTAGGTAACCTACATATTCCAAATGCCCGCAAGGAAACCTACATAGTCTAAATGTCCGCTAGGCAACCTACATAATCCAAGTGCCCGCTCTGGAACATACATAGTCCAAGTGCCCGTTAGCTAACCTAGATAGTCCAAGGGCCCGCTAGTTCACCTACATAGTCCAAGTGCCGGCTAGGTAACCTAGATAGTACAAGGGTCCGCTAGGGAACCTAGATAGTCCAAGTGGTGGCTAGGTAACCTACATAGTCCAAGTGCCCGTTGGTTAACCTAGATAATCCAAGTGCCCGTTAGGTAACCTAGACAGTCCAAATGCCCGCTAGTTACCCTACAAAGTCCCAGTGCCTGTTAGTTAACCTAGATAGTCAAAGTGCCTGCTAGGTAACCTAAATAGTCCAAATGCCCGCTAGGGAAACTACATAGTCCAAGTGCCCGCTAGTTAACCTAGATGTTCCAAGTGCCCCCAAGTAAACCTACATAATCCATGGGCCCGCTAGTTAACCTACATAGTGCAAGGGCCCGCTAGTTAACCTAGATCGTGCAAGTGTCCGCTAGTTAACCTACATAGTCCAAGTGCCAGCTAGGTAACCTAGATAGTCCAATTGCCCGCTAGGGATCCTTCATAATCCAAGTGTCTGCTTGGTAACCTAGATAGTCCAAGTGCCCTCTAGGGAAGGTACATAGTCCAAGTGTCCGCTAGGTAACCTAGAGAGTTCAAGTGCCCGCTAGTTAACCTACATAGTCCAAGTGCCCGCTAGTTAACCTAGATAGTCCAAGTGCCCGCTAGTAAAGCTAGATTGTCCAAGGGCCTGCTAGTTAACCTAGATAGTCCAAGTGCCCGCTAGTTAACCTAAATCGTCCAAGTGTCCGCTAGGTAACCTACATAGTCCAAGTGCCTGCTAGGTAACCTAGATAGTTCAAGTGCCTGATACCTAACCTACATAGTCCAAGTGTCCGTTCGTTAACCTAGATAGTCCAAGTGCCCATTGAGTAACCTACATAGTCCAAGTGCCCGCCTGGTAACCTGGTTAGTCCAAGTGCCCGCTAGTTAACCTACATAGTCCAAGTGCCTTCTAGGGAGCCTACATAGTCCACGTGACCGCTAGGGAACCTACATAGTCCAAATGCCCGCTAGGTAACCTACATAGTCCAAATGCCCGCAAGGAAACCTACATAGTCTAAATGTCCGCTAGGCAACCTACATAATCCAAGTGCCCACTCTGGAACATACATAGTCCAAGTGTCCGTTAGCTAACCTAGATAGACAAAGGGACCGCTAGTTGACCTACATAGTCCAAGTGCCAGCTAGGCAACCTAGATAGTAGAAGTGCCCGCTAGGGAACCTAGATAGTCCAAGTGCCTGTTAGGTAACCTAGATAGTCCAAGTGGTGGCTAGGTAACCTACATAGTCCAAGTGCCCGTTCGTTAACCTAGATAATCCAAGTGCCCGTTAGGTAACCTAGACAGTCCAAGTGCCCGCTAGTTGCCCTACATAGTCCAAGTGCCCGTTAGTTAACCTTGATAGTCAAAGTGCCTGCTAGGTAACCTAGATAGTCCAAGTGCCCGCTATATAACCTACATAGTCCAAGTGCCCGCTACGTAACCTAAATAGTCCAAATGTCCGCTAGGGAAACTACATAGTCCAAGTGCCCGCTAGTTAACCTAGATAGCCCAAGTGCCCCCTAGTAAACCTACATAATCCATGGGCCCGCTAGTTAACCTACATAGTGCAAGGGCCCGCTAGTTAACCTAGATAGTCCAAGTGCCTTCTAGTTAACCTAGATAGTCCAAGTGCCCGCTAGTTAACCTAGACAGTCCAAGTGGTGGCTAGGTAACCTACATAGTCCAAGTGCCCGTTCGTTAACCTAGATAATCCAAGTGCCCGTTAGGTAACCTAGACAGTCCAAGTGCCCGCTAGTTGCCCTACATAGTCCAAGTGCCCGTTAGTTAACCTAGATAGTCAAAGTGCCTGCTAGGTAACCTACATAGTCCAAGTGCCCGCTAGGCAACCTAAATAGTCCAAATGCCCGCTAGGGAAACTACATAGTCCGAGTGCCCGCTAGTTAACCTAGATGTCCCAAGTGCTCCCTAGTAAACCTACATAATCCATGGGCCCGCTAGTTAACCTAGATATTCCAAGTGCCCGCTCATTAACCTACATAGTCCAAGTGCCCGCTAGGTAACCTAGACAGTCCAAGTGACCACTAGGTTACCTACATAGTCCAAGTGCCCATTCGTTAACCTACATAGTCCAAGTGCCCACTAGGTAACGTAGATAGCCCAAGTGCCCTCTAGGGAACGTACATAGTCCAAGTGCCCGCTAGGTAACCTAGATAGTCTAAGTACCTGCTAGTAAAACTACATAGTCCAAGTGCCTGCTAGGTAAACTACATAGTCCAAGAGCACACTAGGTAACCTAGACAGCCCAATTGCCCGCTAGTTAACCTAGACAGTCCAAGTACCGCTAGGGAATCTACATAGTCCAAGCGCCCGCTAGGGAACCTACATAGTCCAGGTGCTCGCTAGGCAACCTACATAGTCCACGTGCCCGTTAGTTAACCTAGATTGTCCAATTGCCCGTTAGCTAACCTAGATAGTCGAAGTGTCCGCTAGTTAACCTACATAGTCCAAGTGCCCGTTAGTTAACCTACATAGTCCAAGTGCCCGCTAGGTAACGTAGATAGCCCAAGTGCCCGCTAGGGAAGGTACATAGTCCAAGTGTCCGCTAGGTAACCTAGAGAGTTCAAGTGCCCGCTAGTTAACCTACATAGTCCAAGTGCCCGCTAGTTAACCTAGATAGTCCAAGTGCCCGCTAGTAAAGCTAGATTGTCCAAGGGCCTGCTAGTTAACCTAGATAGTCCAAGTGCCCGCTAGTTAACCTAAATCGTCCAAGTGCCCGCTAGTTAACCTAAATCGTCCAAGTGTCCGCTAGGTAACCTACATAGTCCAAGTGCCTGCTAGGTAACCTAGATAGTTCAAGTGCCTGATACCTAACCTACATAGTCCAAGTGTCCGTTCGTTAACCTAGATAGTCCAAGTGCCCATTGAGTAACCTACATAGTCCAAGTGCCCGCCTGGTAACCTGGTTAGTCCAAGTGCCCGCTAGTTAACCTACATAGTCCAAGTGCCTTCTAGGGAGCCTACATAGTCCACGTGACCGCTAGGGAACCTACATAGTCCAAATGCCCGCTAGGTAACCTACATAGTCCAAATGCCCGCAAGGAAACCTACATAGTCTAAATGTCCGCTAGGCAACATACATAATCCAAGTGCCCACTCTGGAACATACATAGTCCAAGTGTCCGTTAGCTAACCTAGATAGACAAAGGGACCGCTAGTTGACCTACATAGTCCAAGTGCCAGCTAGGCAACCTAGATAGTAGAAGTGCCCGCTAGGGAACCTAGATAGTCCAAGTGCCTGTTAGGTAACCTAGATAGTCCAAGTGGTGGCTAGGTAACCTACATAGTCCAAGTGCCCGTTCGTTAACCTAGATAATCCAAGTGCCCGTTAGGTAACCTAGACAGTCCAAGTGCCCGCTAGTTGCCCTACATAGTCCAAGTGCCCGTTAGTTAACCTTGATAGTCAAAGTGCCTGCTAGGTAACCTAGATAGTCCAAGTGCCCGCTATATAACCTACATAGTCCAAGTGCCCGCTACGTAACCTAAATAGTCCAAATGTCCGCTAGGGAAACTACATAGTCCAAGTGCCCGCTAGTTAACCTAGATAGCCCAAGTGCCCCCTAGTAAACCTACATAATCCATGGGCCCGCTAGTTAACCTACATAGTGCAAGGGCCCGCTAGTTAACCTAGATAGTCCAAGTGCCTTCTAGTTAACCTAGATAGTCCAAGTGCCCGCTAGTTAACCTAGACAGTCCAAGTGGTGGCTAGGTAACCTACATAGTCCAAGTGCCCGTTCGTTAACCTAGATAATCCAAGTGCCCGTTAGGTAACCTAGACAGTCCAAGTGCCCGCTAGTTGCCCTACATAGTCCAAGTGCCCGTTAGTTAACCTAGATAGTCAAAGTGCCTGCTAGGTAACCTACATAGTCCAAGTGCCCGCTAGGCAACCTAAATAGTCCAAATGCCCGCTAGGGAAACTACATAGTCCGAGTGCCCGCTAGTTAACCTAGATGTCCCAAGTGCTCCCTAGTAAACCTACATAATCCATGGGCCCGCTAGTTAACCTAGATATTCCAAGTGCCCGCTCGTTAACCTACATAGTCCAAGTGCCCGCTAGGTAACCTAGACAGTCCAAGTGACCACTAGGTTACCTACATAGTCCAAGTGCCCATTCGTTAACCTACATAGTCCAAGTGCCCACTAGGTAACGTAGATAGCCCAAGTGCCCTCTAGGGAACGTACATAGTCCAAGTGCCCGCTAGGTAACCTAGATAGTCTAAGTACCTGCTAGTAAAACTACATAGTCCAAGTGCCTGCTAGGTAAACTACATAGTCCAAGAGCACACTAGGTAACCTAGACAGCCCAATTGCCCGCTAGTTAACCTAGACAGTCCAAGTACCGCTAGGGAATCTACATAGTCCAAGCGCCCGCTAGGGAACCTACATAGTCCAGGTGCTCGCTAGGCAACCTACATAGTCCACGTGCCCGTTAGTTAACCTAGATTGTCCAATTGCCCGTTAGCTAACCTAGATAGTCGAAGTGTCCGCTAGTTAACCTACATAGTCCAAGTGCCCGTTCGTTAACCTAGATATTCCAAGTGCCCGCTACGTAACCTAGACAGTCCAAGTGCCCGCTAGGTTACCTACATAGTCCAAGTGCACGTTCGTTAACCTAGATAGTCCATGTGCCCGCTGGTAACCTACATAGTCCAAGGGCCCGCTAGGTAACCTTGATAGTCCAAGTGCCTTCTAGTTAACCTACGTAGTCCAAGTGCCCGCTAGATAACCTACATAGTCCAAGTGCCCACTAGGTAACCTAAATAATCCAAATGCCCGCTAGGGAAACTACATAGTCCAAGTGCCCGTTAGTTAACCTAGATAGTCCAAGTGCCCGCTAGTAAACCTAGATAGTCCAAGGGCCTGCTAGTTAACCTAGATAGTCCAAGTGCCCGCTAGTTATCCTAAATCGTCCAAGTGTCCGCTAGGTAACCTAGATAGTCCAAGTGCCTAATAGCTAACCTACATAGTCCAAGTGTCCGTTCGTTAACCTAGATAGTCCAAGTGCCCATCGGGTAACCTACATAGTCCAAGTGCCCGCCAGTTAACCTACATAGTCCAAGTGCCTTCTAGGGAGCCTACATAGTCCACGTGACCCCTAGGGAACCTACATAGTCCAAGTGCCCGTTAGGAAACCTACATAGTCCAAGTGCCCGCTAGGGAACCTACATAGTCCAAATGCCCGCAAGGAAACCTACATAGTCTAAATGTCCGCTAGACAACCTACATAATCCAAGTGCCCGCTCTGGAACATACATAGTCCAAGTGCCCGTTAGCTAACCTAGATAGTCCAAGGGCCCGCTAGTTGACCTACATAGTCCAAGTGCCAGCTAGGTAACCTAGATAGTACAAGTGCCCGCTAGTTAACCTAGATAGTCCAAGTGCCCGCTAGTTAACCTAGATAGTCCAAGTGCCCGCTAGTTAACCTACATAGTCCAAGTGCCCGCTAGGTAACCTAGACAGTCCAAGTTACCACTAGGTTACCTACATAGTCCAAGTGCCCATTCGTTAACCTACATAGTCCAAGTGCCCGCTAGGTAACGTAGATAGCCCAAGTGCCCGCTAGGGAACATACATAGTCCAAGTGCCCGCTAGGTAACCTAGATAGTCTAAGTGCCTGCTAGTAAACCTACATAGTCCAAGTGCCTGCAAGGTAAACTACATAGTCCAAGTGCCCACTAGGTAACCTAGACAGTCCAATTGCCCGCTAGTTAACCTAGACAGTCCAAGTACCGCTAGGGAATCTACATAGTCCAAGCGCCCGCTAGGGAACCTACATAGTCCAGGTGCTCGCTAGGCAACCTACATAGTCCACGTTCCCGTTAGTTAACCTAGATGGTCAAAGTGCCTGCTAGGTAACATAGATAGTCCAAGTGTCCGCTAGTTAACCTACATAGTCCAAGTGCCCGTTCGTTAACTTACATTGTCCAAGTGCCCACTAGGTAACGTAGATAACCCAAGTGCCCGCTAGGGAACGTACATAGTCCAAGTGCCCACTAGGTAACCTAGACTGTCCAATTGCCCCCTAGTTAACCTAGACAGTCCAAGTACCCGATAGGGAACCTACATAGTCCAAGTGCCCACTAGGGAACCTACATAGTCCAAGTGCTCGCTAGTTAACCTACATAGTCCAAGTACCTGCTAGGTAAACTACATAATCCATGTGCCCGTTCGTTAAACTACATAGTACAAGTGCCCGTTCGTTAACCTACATAGTCCTAGTGGCCGCTAGGTAACGTAGAAAGCCCAAGTGCCCGCTAGGGAACGTACATACTCCAAGTGCCCACTAGGTAACCTAGACAGTCCAATTGCCCGCTAGTTAACCTAGACAGTCCAAGTACCCGATAGGGAACCTACATAGTCCAATTGCCCGCTAGGGAACCTACATACTCCAAGTGCTCGCTAGGCAACCTACATAGTCCAAGTGCCCGTTAGTTAACCTAGATAGTCAAAGTGCCTGCTAGGTAACCTAAATAGTCCAAGTGCCCGCTAGGGAACCTACATAGTCCATGTGCCCGCTAGGTAACCTAGATAGTTCAATTGCCCGTTAGCTAACCTAGATAGTCCAAGTGTCCGCTAGTTAACCTACATAGTCCAAGTGCCCGTTCGTTAACCTAGAAAGTCCAAGTGCCCGCTAGGTAACCTAGACAGTCCAAGTGCCCGCTAGGTTACCTACATAGTCCAAGTGCACGTTCGTTAACCTAGATTGTCCAAGTGCCCGCTGGTAACCTACATAGTCCAAATGCCCGCAAGGAAACCTACATAGTCTAAATGTCCGCTAGGCAACCTATATACTCCAAGTGCCCACTCTGGAACATACATAGTCCAAGTGCCCGTTAGCTAACCTAGATAGTCCAAGGGCCCGCTAGTTGACCTACATAGTCCAAGTGCCAGCTAGGTAACCTAGATAGTACAAGTGCCCGCTAGGGAACCTAGATAGTCCAAGTGCCTGTTAGCTAACCTAGATAGTCCAAGTGGTGGCTAGGTAACCTACATAGTCCAAGTGCCCGTTCGTTAACCTAGATAATCCAAGTGCCCGTTAGGTAACCTAGACAGTCCAAGTGCCCGCTAGGTAACCTAGACAGTCCAAGTGACCACTAGGTTACCTACATAGTCCAATTGCCCATTCGTTAACCTACATAGTCCAAGTGCCCGCTAGGTAACGTAGATAGCCCAAGTGCCCGCTAGGGAACGTACATAGTCCAAGTGCCCGCTAGGTAACCTAGATAGTCTAAGTGCCTGCTAGTAAACCTACATAGTCCAAGTGCCTGCTAGGTAAACTACATAGTCCAAGTGCCCACTAGGTAACCTAGACAGTCCAATTGCCCGCTAGTTAACCTAGACAGTCCAAGTACCGCTAGGGAATCTACATAGTCCAAGCGCCCGCTAGGGAACCTACATAGTCCAGGTGCTCGATAGGCAACCTACATAGTCCAAGTGCCCGTTAGTTAGCCTAGATAGTGAAAGTGCCTGCTAGGTAACCTAGATAGTCCAAGTGCCCGCTAGGTAACCTACATAGTCCAAGTGCCCGTTAGGTAACCTTGATAGTCCAATTGCCCGTTAGCTATCCTAGATAGTCCAAGTGTCCGCTAGTTAACCTACATAGTCCAAGTGCCCGTTCGTTAACTTACATTGTCCAAGTGCCCGCTAGGTAACGTAGATAGCCCAAGTGCCCGCTAGGGAACGTACATAGTCCAAGTGCCCGTTCGTTAACCTAGATAGTCCAAGTGCCCGCTGGTAACCTACATAGTCCAAGGGCCCGCTAGGTAACCTAAATAATCCTAATGCCCGCTAGGGAAACTACATAGTCCAAGTGCCCGTTAGTTAACCTAGATAGTCCAAGTGCCCGCTAGTAAACCTAGATAGTCCAAGGGCCTGCTAGTTAACCTAGATAGTCCAAGTGCCCGCTAGTTATCCTAAATCGTCCAAGTGTCCGCTAGGTAACCTAGATAATCCAAGTGCCTGATAGCTAACCTACATAGTCCAAGTGTCCGTTCGTTAACCTAGATAGTCCAAGTGCCCATTGGGTAACCTACATAGTCCAAGTGCCCGCTAGTTAACCTACATAGTCCAAGTGCCTTCTAGGGAGCCTACATAGTCCACGTGACACCTAGGGAACCTACATAGTCCAAGTGCCCGTTAGGGAACCTATATAGTCCAAGTGCCCGCTAGGGAACCTACATAGTCCAAATGCCCGCAAGGAAACCTACATAGTCTAAATGTCCGCTAGGCAACCTACATAATCCAAGTGCCCGCTCTGGAACATACATAGTCCAAATGCCCGTTAGCTAACCTAGATAGTCCAAGGGCCCGCTAGTTGACCTACATAGTCCAAGTGCCAGCTAGGTAACCTAGATAGTACAAGTGCCCGCTAGGGAACCTAGATACTCCAAGTGGTGGCTAGGAAACCTACATAGTCCAAGTGCCCGTTCGTTAACCTAGATAATCCAAGTGCCCGTTAGGTAACCTAGACAGTCCAAGTGCCCGCTAGTTACCCTACATAGTCCAAGTGCCCGTTAGTTAACCTAGATAGTCAAAGTGCCTGCTAGGTAACCTACATAGTCCATGTGCCCGCTAGGCAACCTAAATAGTCCAAATGCCCGCTAGGGAAACTACATAGTCCAAGTGCCCGCTAGTTAACCTAGATGTCCCAAGTGCCCCCTAGTAAACCTACATAATCCATGGGCCCGCTAGTTAACCTACATAGTGCAAGGGCCCGCTAGTTAACCTAGATCGTGCAAGTGTCCGCTAGTTAACCTACATAGTCCAAGTGCCAGCTAGGTAACCTAGATAGTCCAATTGCCCGCTAGGGATCCTTCATAATCCAAGTGCCTGCTAGGTAACCTAGATAGTCCAAGTGCCCGCTAGGGAAGGTACATAGTCCAAGTGTCCGCTAGGGAACCTAGAGAGTTCAAGTGCCCGCGAGTTAACCTACATAGTCCAAGTGACCGCTAGTTAACCTAGATAGTCCAAGTGCCCGCTAGTAAACCTAGACAGTCCAAGTGCCCGCTAGTTACCCTACATAGTCCAAGTGCCCGTTAGTTAACCCAGATAGTCCAAGTGTCTGCTAGATAACCTACATAGTCCAAGTGACCACTAGGTTACCTACATAGTCCAAGTGTCCGTTCGTTAACCTACATAGTCCAAGTGCCCGCTAGGTAACGTAGATAGCCCAAGTGCCCGCTAGGGAAGGTACATAGTCCAAGTGCCCGTAGGTAACCTAGATAGTCCAAGTGCCCGCTAGTTAACCTACATAGTCCAAGTACCTGCTAGGTAAACTACATAATCCAAGGGCCCGTTCGTTAACCTACATAGTCCTAGTGCCCGCTAGGTAACGTAAAAAGCCCAAGTGCAAGCTAGGGAACGTACATACTCCAAGTGCCCACTAGGTAACCTGCACAGTCCAATTGCCCGCTAGTTAACCTAGACAGTCCAAGTACCCGATAGGGAACCTACATAGTCCAATTGCCCGCTAGGGAACCTACATACTCCAAGTGCTCGCTAGGCAACCTACATAGTCCAAGTGCCCGTTAGTTAACCTAGATAGTCAAAGTGCCTGCTAGGTAACCGAAATAGTCCAAGTGCCCGCTAGGGAACCTACATAGTCCAAGTGCCCGCTAGGTAACCTAGATAGTCCAATTGCCCGTTAGCTAACCTAGATAGTCGAAGTGTCCGCTAGTTAACCTACATAGTCCAAGTGCCCATTCGTTAACCTAGAAAGTCCAAGTGCCCGCTAGGTAACCTAGACAGTCCAAGTGCCCGCTAGGTTACCTACATAGTCCAAGTGCACGTTCGTTAACCTAGATTGTCCAAGTGCCCGCTGGTAACCTACATAGTCCAAATGCCCGCAAGGAAACCTACATAGTCTAAATGTCCGCTAGGCAAACTACATACTCCAAGTGCCCACTCTGGAACATACATAGTCCAAGTGCCCGTTAGCTAACCTAGATAGTCCAAGGGCCCGCTAGTTGACCTACATAGTCCAAGTGCCAGCTAGGTAACCTAGATAGTACAAGTACCCGCTAGGGAACCTAGATAGTCCAAGTGCCTGTTAGCTAACCTAGATAGTCCAAGTGGTGGCTAGGTAACCTACATAGTCCAAGTGCCCGTTCGTTAACCTAGATAATCCAAGTGCCCGTTAGGTAACCTAGACAGTCCAAGTGCCCGCTAGGTAACCTAGACAGTCCAAGTGACCACTAGGTTACCTACATAGTCCAATTGCCCATTCGTTAACCTATATAGTCCAAGTGCCCGCTAGGTAACGTAGATAGCCCAAGTGCCCGCTAGGGAACGTACATAGTCCAAGTGCCCGCTAGGTAACCTAGATAGTCTAAGTGCCTGCTAGTAAACCTACATAGTCCAACTGCCTGCTAGGTAAACTACATAGTCCAAGTGCCCACTAGGTAACCTAGACAGTCCAATTGCCCGCTAGTTAACCTAGACAGTCCAAGTACCGCTAGGGAATCTAGATAGTCCAAGCGCCCACTAGGGAACCTACATAGTCCAGGTGCTCGATAGGCAACCTACATAGTCCAAGTGCCCGTTAGTTAGCCTAGATAGTGAAAGTGCCTGCTAGGTAACCTAGATAGTCCAAGTGCCCGCTAGGTAACCTACATAGTCCAAGTGCCCGTTAGGTAACCTTGATAGTCCAATTGCCCGTTAGCTATCCTAGATAGTCCAAGGGTCCGCTAGTTAACCTACATAGTCCAAGTGCCCGTTCGTTCACTTACATTATCCAAGTGCCCGCTAGGTAACGTAGATAGCCCAAGTGCCCGCTAGGGAACGTACATAGTCCAAGTGCCCACTAGGTAACCTAGACTGTCCAATTGTCCCCTAGTTAACCTAGACAGTCCAAGTACCCGATAGGGAACCTACATAGTCCAAGTGCCCACTAGGCAACCTACATAGTCCAAGTGCCCGTTAGTTAACCTAGATTGTCCAATTGCCCGTTAGCTAACCTAGATAGTCGAAGTGTCCGCTAGTTAACCTACATAGTCCAAGTGCCCGTTCGTTAACCTAGATAGTCCAAGTGCCCGCTAGGTAACCTAGACAGTCCAAGTGCCCGCTAGGTTACCTACATAGTCCAAGTGCACGTTCGTTAACCTAGATAATCCAAGTGCCCGTTAGGTAACCTAGACCGTCCAAGTGCCCGCTAGTTACCCTACATAGTCCAAGTGCCCGCTAGGTAACGTAGATAGCCCAAGTGCCCGCTAGGGAATGTATATAGTCCAAGTGCCCGTAGGTAACCTAGATAGTCCAAGTGCCCGCTAGTTAACCTACATAGTCCAAGTACCTGCTAGGTAAACTACATAATCCAAGTGCCCATTCGTTAACCTACATAGTCCAAGTTCCCTTCGTTAACCTACATAGTCCAAGTGCCCGCTAGGTAACCTAGATAGTCCAAGGCCCCGCTAGTTGACCTACATAGTCCAAGTGCCAGCTAGGTAACCTAGATAGTACAAGTGCCCGCTAGGGAACCTAGATAGTCCAAGTGCCTTTTAGCTAACCTAGATAGTCCTAGTGGTGGCTAGGTAACCTACATAGTCCAAGTGCCCGTTCGTTAACCTAGATAATCCAAGTGCCCGTTAGGTAACCTAGACAGTCCAAGTGCCCGCTAGTTGCCCTACATAGTCCAAATGCCCGTTAGTTAACCTAGATAGTCATAGTGCCTGCTAGGTAACCTAGATAATCCAAGTGCCCGTTAGGTAACCTAGACAGTCCAAGTGCCCGCTAGTTGCCCTACATAGTCCAAATGCCCGTTAGTTAACCTAGATAGTCAAAGTGCCTGCTAGGTAACCTAGATAGTCCAAGTGCCCGCTAGATAACCTAGATAGTCCAAGTGCCCGCTAGGTAACCTAAATAGTCCAAATGTCCGCTAGGGAAACTACATAGTCCAAGTGCCCGCAAGTTAACCTAGATAGTCCAAGTGCCCCCTAGTAAACCTACATAATCCATGGGCCCGCTAGTTAACCTAAATAGTGCAAGGCCCCTCTAGTTAACCTAGATAGTCCAAGTGCCCGCTAGTTAACCTAGATAGTCCAAGTGCCCGCTAGTTAACCTACATAGTCCAAGTGCCCGCTAGGTAACCTAGACAGTCCAAGTGACCACTAGGTTACCTACATAGTCCAAGTGCCCATTCGTTAACCTACATAGTCCAAGTGCCCGCTAGGTAACGAAGATAGCCCAAGTGCCCGCTAGGGAACATACATAGTCCAAGTGCCCGCTAGGTAACCTAGATAGTCTAAGTGCCTGCTAGTAAACCTACATAGTCCAAGTGCCTGCTAGGTAAACTACATAGTCCAAGTGCCCACTAGGTAACCTAGACAGTCCAATTGCCCGCTAGTTAACCTAGACAGTCCAAGTACCCGATAGGGAACCTACATAGTCCAATTGCCCGCTAGGGAACCTACATACTCCAAGTGCTCGCTAGTTAACCTACATAGTCCAAGTACCTGCTAGGTAAACTACATAATCCAAGTGCCCGTTCGTTAACCTACATAGTCCAAGTGCCCGTTCGTTAACCTACATAGTCCTAGTGCCCGCTAGGTAACGTAGAAAGCCCAAGTGCCCGCTAGGGAACGTACATACTCCAAGTGCCCACTAGGTAATCTAGACAGTCCAATTGCCCGCTAGTTAACCTAGACAGTCCAAGTACCCGATAGGGAACCTACATAGTCCAATTGCCCGCTAGGGAACCTACATACTCCAAGTGCTCGCTAGGCAACCTACATAGTCCAAGTGCCCGTTAGTTAACCTAGATAGTCAAAGTGCCTGCTAGGTAACCTAAATAGTCCAAGTGCCCGCTAGGGAACCTACATAGTCCAAGTGCCCGCTAGGTAACCTAGATAGTTCAATTGCCCGTTAGCTAACCTAGATAGTCTAAGTGTCCGCTAGTTAACCTACATAGTCCAAGTGCCCGTTCGTTAACCTAGAAAGTCCAAGTGCCCTCTAGGTAACCTAGACAGTCCAAGTGCCCGCTAGGTTACCTACATAGTCCAAGTGCACGTTCGTTAACCTAGATTGTCCAAGTGCCCGCTGGTAACCTACATAGTCCAAATGCCCGCAAGGAAACCTACATAGTCTAAATGTCCGCTAGGCAACCTATAGACTCCAAGTGCCCACTCTGGAACATACATTGTCCAAGTGCCCGTTAGCTAACCTAGATAGTCCAAGGGCCCGCTAGTTGACCTACATAGTCCAAGTGCCAGGTAGGTAACCTAGATAGTACAAGTGCCCGCTAGGGAACCTAGATAGTCCAAGTGCCTGTTAGCTAACCTAGATAGTCCAAGTGGTGGCTAGGTAACCTACATAGTCCAAGTGCCCGTTCGTTAACCTAGATAATCCAAGTGCCCGTTAGGTAACCTAGACAGTCCAAGTGCCCGCTAGGTAACCTAGACAGTCCAAGTGACCACTAGGTTACCTACATAGTCCAAGTGCCCATTCGTTAACCTACATAGTCCAAGTGCCCGCTAGGTAACGTAGATAGCCCAAGTGCCCGCTAGGGAACGTACATAGTCCAAGTGCCCGCTAGGTAACCTAGATAGTCTAAGTGCCTGCTAGTAAACCTACATAGTCCAAGTGCCTGCTAGGTAAACTACATAGTCCAAGTGCCCACTAGGTAACCTAGACAGTCCAATTGCCCGCTAGTTAACCTAGACAGTCCAAGTACCGCTAGGGAATCTACATAGTCCAAGCGCCCGCTAGGGAACCTACATAGTCCAGGTGCTCGATAGGCAACCTACATAGTCCAAGTGCCCGTTAGTTAACCTAGATAGTCAAAGTGCCTGCTAGGTAACCTAGATAGTCCAAGTGCCCGCTAGGTAACCTACATAGTCCAAGTGCCCGTTAGGTAACCTTGATAGTCCAATTGCCCGTTAGCTATCATAGATAGTCCAAGTGTCCGCTAGTTAACCTACATAGTCCAAGTGCCCGTTCGTTAACTTACATTGTCCAAGTGCCCGCTAGGTAACGTAGATAGCCCAAGTGCCCGCTAGGGAACGTACATAGGCCAAGTGCCCACTAGGTAACCTAGACAGTCCAATTGTCCCCTAGTTAACCTAGACAGTCCAAGTACCTGATAGGGAACCTACATAGTCCAAGTGCCCACTAGGAAACCTACATAGACCAAGCGCTCGCTAGGCAACCTACAGAGTCCACGTGCCCGTTAGTTAACCTAGATTGTCCAATTGCCCGTTAGCTAACCTAGATAGTCGAAGTGTCCGCTAGTTAACCTACATAGTCCAAGTGCCCGTTCGTTAACCTAGATAGTCCAAGTGCCCGCTAGGTAACCTAGACAGTCCAAGTGCCCGATAGGTTACCTACATAGTCCAAGTGCACGTTCGTTAACCTAGATAATCCAAGTGCCCGTTAGGTAACCTAGACAGTCCAAGTGCCCGCAAGTTACCCTACATAGTCCAAGTGCCCGTTAGTTAACCTAGATAGTCAAAGTGCCTGCTAGGTAACCTAGAGAGTCCAAGTGTCCGCTAGATAACCTACATAGTCCAAGTGCCCGTTCGTTAACCTACATAGTCCAAGTGCCCGCTAGGTAACGTAGATAGGCCAAGTGCCCGCTAGGGAAGGTATATAGTCCAAGTGCCCGTAGGTAACCTAGATAGTCCAAGTGCCCGCTAGTTAACCTATATAGTCCAAGTACCTGCTAGGTAAACTACATAATCCAAATGCCCATTCGTTAACCTACATAGTCCAAGTTCCCCTTCGTTAACCTACATAGTCCAAGTGCCCGCTAGTTAACCTAGATAGTCCAATGCCCCGCTAGTTGACCTACATAGTCCAAGTGCCAGCTAGGTAACCTAGATAGTACATTTGCCCGCTATGGAACCTAGATAGTCCAAGTGCCTTTTAGCTAACCTAGATAGTCCAAGTGGTGGCTAGGTAACCTACATAGTCCAAGTGCCCGTTCGTTAACCTAGATAATCCAAGTGCCCGTTAGGTAACCTAGACAGTCCAAGTGCCCGCTAGTTGCCCTACATAGTCCAAATGCCCGTTAGTTAACCTAGATAGTCATAGTGCCTGCTAGGTAACCAAGATAATCCAAGTGCCCGTTAGGTAACCTAGACAGTCCAAGTGCCCGCTAGTTGCCCTACATAGTCCAAATGCCCGTTAGTTAACCTATATAGTCAAAGTGCCTGCTAGGTAACCTAGATAGTCCAAGTGCCCGCTAGATAACCTACATAGTCCAAGTGCCCGCTAGGTAACCTAAATAGCTCAAATGTCCGCTAGGGAAACTACATAGTCCAAGTGCCCGCAAGTTAACCTAGAGAGTCCAAGTGCCCCCTAGTAAACCTACATAATCCATGGGCCCGCTAGTTAACCTACATAGTGCAAGGGCCCACTAGTTAACCTAGATAGTCCAAGTGCCCGCTAGTTAACCTAGATAGTCCAAGTGCCCGCTAGGTAACCTACGTAGTCCAAGTGCCCGCTAGGTAACCTAGACAGTCCAAGTGACCACTAGGTTACCTACATAGTCCAAGTGCCCATTCGTTAACCTACATAGTCCAAGTGCCCGCTAGGTAATGTAGATAGCTCAAGTGCCCGCTAGGGAACATACATAGTCCAAGTGCCCGCTAGGTAACCTAGATAGTCTAAGTGCCTGCTAGTAAACCTACATAGTCCAAGTGCCTGCTAGGTAAACTACATAGTCCAAGTGCCCACTAGGTAACCTAGACAGTCCAATTGCCCGCCAGTTAACCTAGACAGTCCAAGTACCGCTAGGGAATCTACATATTCCAAGCGCCCGCTTGGGAACCTACATAGTCCAGGTGCTCGCTAGGCAACCTACATAGTCCACGTGCCCGTTAGTTAACCTAGATAGTCAAAGTGCCAGCTAGGTAACCTAGATAGTCCCAGTGCCCGTTAGGTAACCTTGATAGTCCAATTGCCCGTTAGCTACCCTAGATAGTCCAAGTGTCCGCTAGTTAACCTACATAGTCCAAGTGCCCGTTCGTTAACTTACATTGTCCAAGTGCCCGCTAGGTAACGTAGATAACCCAAGTGCCCGCTAGGGAACGTACATAGTCCAAGTGCCCACTAGGTAACCTAGACAGTCCAATTGCCCCCTAGTTAACCTAGACAGTCCAAGTACCCGATAGGGAACCTACATAGTCCAAGTGCCCACTAGGGAACCTACATAGTCCAAGTGTTCGCTAGGCAACCTACATAGTCCAAGTGCCCGTTATTTAACCTAGATTGTCCAATTGCCCGTTAGCTAACCTAGATAGTCGAAGTGTCCGCTAGTTAACCTACATAGTCCAAGTGCCCGTTCGTTAACCTAGATAGTCCATGTGCCCGCTAGGTAACCTAGACAGTCCAAGTGCCCGCTAGGTTACCTACATAGTCCAAGTGCACGTTCGTTAACCTAGATAATCCAAGTGCCCGTTAGGTAACCTAGACAGTCCAAGTGCCCGCTAGTTACCCTACATAGTCCAAGTGCCCGTTAGTTAACCTAGATAGTCAAAGTGCCTGCTAGGTAACCTAGAGAGTCCAAGTGTCCGCTAGATAACCTACATAGTCCAAGTGACGACTAGGTTACCTACATAGTCCAAGTGCCCGTTCGTTAACCTACATAGTCCAAGTGCCAGCTAGGTAACGTAGATAGCCCAAGTGCCCGCTAGGGAAGGTACATAGTCCAAGTGCCCGTAGGTAACCTAGATAGTCCAAGTGCCCGCTAGTTAACCTACATACTCCAAGTACCTGCTAGGTAAACTACATAATCCAAGTGCCCGTTCGTTAACCTACATAGTCCAAGTGCCCGTTCGTTAACCTACATAGTCCAAGTGCCCGCTAAGTAACGTAGAAAGCCCAAGTGCCCGATAGGGAACCTACATAGTCCAAGTGCCCGCTAGGTAACCTAGATAGTCCAATTGCCCGTTAGCTAACCTAGATAGTCGAAGTGTCCGCTAGTTAACCTACATAGTCCAAGTGCCCGTTCGTTAACCTAGAAAGTCCAAGTGCCCGCTAGATAACCTAGACAGTCCAAGTGCCCGCTAGTTGCCCTACATAGTCCAAATGCCCGTTAGTTAACCTAGAAAATCAAAGTGCCTGCTAGGTAACATAGATAGTCCAAGTGCCCGCTAGATAACCTACATAGTCTAAGTGCCCGCTAGGTAACCTAAATAGTCCAAATGTCCTCTAGGGAAACTACATAGTCCAAGTGCCCGCAAGTTAACCTAGATAGTCCAAGTGCCCCCTAGTAAACCTACATAATCCATGGGCCCGCTAGTTAACCTACATAGTGCAAGGGCCCGCTAGTTAACCTAGATAGTCCAAGTGCCCGCTAGTTGACCTAGATAGTCCAAGTGCCCGCTAGTTAACCTACATAGTCCAAGTGCCCGCTAGGTAACCTAGACATTCCAAGTGACCACTAGGTTACCTACATAGTCCAAGTGCCCATTCATTAACCTACATAGTCCAAGTGCCCGCTAGGTAACGTAGATAGCCCAAGTGCCCGCTAGGGAACGTACATAGTCCAAGTGCCCGCTAGGTAACCTAGATAGTCTACGTGCCTGCTAGTAAACCTAGATAGTCCAAGTGCCCGCTAGTTAACCTACATAGTCCAAGTGCCCGCTAGGTAACCTAGATAGTCTAAGTGCCTGCTAGTAAACCTACATAGTGCAAGTGCCTGCTAGGTAAACTACATAGTCCAAGTGCCCACTAGGTAACCTAGACAGTCCAATTGCCCGCTAGTTAACCTAGACAGTCCAAGTACCGCTAGGGAATCTACATAGTCCAAGCGCCCGCTATGGAACCTACATAGTCCAGGTGCTCGCTAGGCAACCTACATAGTCCAATTGCTCGCTAGGTAACCTAAATAGTCAAAGTGCCTGCTAGGTAACCTAGATAGTCCAAGTGCCCGCTAGGTAACCTACATAGTCCAAGTGCCCGTTAGGTAACCTTGATAGTCCAATTGCCCGTTAGCTATCCTAGATAGTCCAAGTGTCCGCTAGTTAACCTACATAGTCCAAGTGCCCGTTCGTTAACTTACATTGTCCAAGTGCCCGCTAGGTAACGTAGATAACCCAAGTGCCCGCTAGGGAACGTACATAGTCCAAGTGCCCACCAGGTAACCTAGATAGTCCCATTGCCCCCTAGTTAACCTAGATAGTCCAAGTACCCGATAGGGAACCTACATAGTCCAAGTGCCCACTAGGGAACCTACATAGTCCAAGTGCTCGCTAGGCAACCTACATAGTCCAAGTGCCCGTTAGTTAACCTAGATTGTCCAATTGCCCGTTAGCTAACCTAGATAGTCGAAGTGTCCGCTAGTTAACCTACATAGTCCAAGTGCCCGTTCGTTAACCTAGATAGTCCAAGTGCCCGCTAGGTAACCTAGACAGTCCAAGTGCCCGCTAGGTTACCTACATAGTCCAAGTGCACGGTCGTTAACCTAGATAGTCCAAGTGCCCGCTGGTAACCTACATAGTCCAAGGGCCCGCTAGGTAACCTTGATAGTCCAAGTGCCTTCTAGTTAACCTACATAGTCCAAGTGCCCGTTAGTTAACCTAGATAGTCCAAGTGCCCGCTAGTAAACCTAGATAGTCCAAGGGCCTGCTAGTTAACCTAGATAGTCCAAGTGCCCGCTAGTTATCCTAAATCGTCCAAGTGTCCGCTAGGTAACCTAGATAGTCCAAGTGACTGATAGCTAACCTACATAGTCCAAGTGTCCGTTCGTTAACCTACATAGTCCCAGTGCCCATTGGGTAACCTACATAGTCCAAGTGCCCGCTAGTTAACCTACATAGTCCAAGTGCCTTCTAGGGAGCCTACATAGTCCAAGTGCCCGCTAGGGAACCTACATAGTCCAAATGCCCGCAAGGAAACCTACATAGTCTAAATGTCCGCTAGGCAACCTACATAATCCAAGTGCCCGCTCTGGAACATACATAGTCCAATTGCCCGTTAGCTAACCTAGATAGTCCAAGGGCCCGCTAGTTGACCTACATAGTCCAAGTTCCAGCTAGGTAACCTAGATAGTACAAGTGCCCGCTAGGGATCCTAGATAGTCCAAGTGGTGGCTAGGTAACCTACATAGTCCAAGTGCCCGTTCGTTAACCTAGATAATCCAAGTGCCCGTTAGGTAACCTAGACAGTCCAAGTGCCCGCTAGTTACCCTACATAGTCCAAGTGCCCGTTAGTTAACCTAGATAGTCAAAGTGCCTGCTAGGTAACCTACATAGTCCAAGTGCCCGCTAGGCAACCTAAATAGTCCAAATGCCCGCTAGGGAAACTACATAGTCCAAGTGCCCGCTAGTTAACCTAGATGTCTCAAGTGCCCCCTAGTAAACCTACATAATCCATGGGCCCGCTAGTTAACCTACATAGTGCAAGGGCCCGCTAGTTAACCTAGATCGTGCAAGTGTCCGCTAGTTAACCTACATAGTCCAAGGGCCAGCTAGGTAACCTAGATAGTCCAATTGCCCGCTAGGGATCCTTCATAATCCAAGTGCCTGCTAGGTAACCTAGATAGTCCAAGTGCCCGCTAGGGAAGGTACATAGTCCAAGTGTCCGCTAGGTAACCTAGAGAGTTCAAGTGCCCGCTAGTTAACCTAAATAGTCCAAGTGCCCGCTAGTTAACCTAGATAGTCCAAGTGCCCGCTAGTAAACCTAGATAGTCCAAGGGCCTGCTAGTTAAACTAGATAGTCCAAGTGCCCGCTAGTTAACCTAAATCGTCCAAGTGTCCGCTAGGTAACCTACATAGTCCAAGTGCCCGCTAGGTATCCTAGATAGTCCAAGTGCCTGATACCTAACCTACATAGTCCAAGTGTCCGTTCGTTAACCTAGATAGTCCAAGTGCCCATTGAGTAACCTACATAGTCCATGTGCCCGCCTGGTAACCTGGTTAGTCCAAGTGCCCGCTAGTTAACCTACATAGTCCAAGTGCCTTCTAGGGAGCCTAGATAATCCACGTGACCGCTAGGGAACCTACATAGTCCAAGTGCCCGCTAGGTAACCTACATAATCCAAATGCCCGCAAGGAAACCTACATAGTCTAAATGTCCGCTAGGCAACCTACATAATACAAGTGCCCACTCTGGAACATACATAGTCCAAGTGCCCGTTAGCTAACCTAGATAGTGCAAGGGCCCGCTAGTTGCCCTACATAGTCCAAATGCCCGTTAGTTAACCTAGAAAATCAAAGTGCCTGCTAGGTAACCTAGATAGTCCAAGTGCCCGCTAGGTAACCTACATAGTCCAAGTGCCCGTTAGGTAACCTTGATAGTCCAATTGCCCGTTAGCTATCCTAGATAGTCCAAGTGTCCGCTAGTTAACCTACATAGTCCAAGTGCCCGTTCGTTAACTTACATTGTCCAAGTGCCCGCTAGGTAACGTAGATAACCCAAGTGCCCGCTAGGGAACGTACATAGTCCAAGTGCCCACTAGGTAACCTGGACAGTCCAATTGCCCCCTAGTTAACTTAGACAGTCCAAGTACCCGATAGGGAACCTACATAGTCCAAGTGCCCACTAGGGAACCTACATAGTCCAAGTGCCCGTTAGTTAACCTAGATTGTCCAATTGCCCGTTAGCTAACCTAGATAGTCGAAGTGTCCGCTAGTTAACCTACATAGTCCAAGTGCCCGTTCGTTAACCTAGATAGTCCAAGTGCCCGCTAGGTAACCTAGACAGTCCAAGTGCCCGCTAGGTTACCTACATAGTCCAAGTGCACGGTCGTTAACCTAGATAGTCCAAGTGCCCGCTGGTAACCTACATAGTCCAATGGCCCGCTAGGTAACCTTGATAGTCCAAGTGCCTTCTAGTTAACCTACATAGTCCAAGTGCCCGTTAGTTAACCTAGATAGTCCAAGTGCCCGCTAGTAAACCTAGATAGTCCAAGGGCCTGCTAGTTAACCTAGATAGTCCAAGTGCCCGCTAGTTATCCTAAATCGTCCAAGTGTCCGCTAGGTAACCTAGATAGTCCAAGTGACTGATAGCTAACCTACATAGTCCAAGTGTCCGTTCGTTAACCTACATAGTCCCAGTGCCCATTGGGTAACCTACATAGTCCAAGTGCCCGCTAGTTAACCTACATAGTCCAAGTGCCTTCTAGGGAGCCTACATAGTCCAAGTGCCCGCTAGGGAACCTACATAGTCCAAATGCCCGCAAGGAAACCTACATAGTCTAAATGTCCGCTAGGCAACCTACATAATCCAAGTACCCGTTAGCTAACCTAGATAGTCCAAGGGCCCGCTAGTTGACCTACATAGTCCAAGTTCCAGCTAGGTAACCTAGATAGTACAAGTGCCCGCTAGGGATCCTAGATAGTCCAAGTGGTGGCTAGGTAACCTAGACAGTCCAAGTGCCCGCTAGTTACCCTACATAGTCCAAGTGCCCGTTAGTTAACCTAGATAGTCAAAGTGCCTGCTAGGTAACCTACATAGTCCAAGTGCCCGCTAGGCAACCTAAATAGTCCAAATGCCCGCTAGGGAAACTACATAGTCCAAGAGCCCGCTAGTTAACCTAGATGTCCCAAGTGCCCCCTAGTAAACCTACATAATCCATGGGCCCGCTAGTTAACCTACATTGTGCAAGGGCCCGCTAGTTAACCTAGATCGTGCAAGTGTCCGCTAGTTAACCTACATAGTCCAAGGGCCAGCTAGGTAACCTAGATAGTCCAATTGCCCGCTAGGGATCCTTCATAATCCAAGTGCCTGCTAGGTAACCTAGATAGTCCAAGTGCCCGCTAGGGAAGGTACATAGTCCAAGTGTCTGCTAGGTAACCTAGAGAGTTCAAGTGCCCGCTAGTTAACCTAAATAGTCCAAGTGCCCGCTAGTTAACCTAGATAGTCCAAGTGCCCGCTAGTAAACCTAGATAGTCCAAGGGCCTGCTAGTTAAACTAGATAGTCCAAGTGCCCGCTAGTTAACCTAAATCGTCCAAGTGTCCGCTAGGTAACCTACATAGTCCAAGTGCCTGCTAGGTATCCTAGATAGTCCAAGTGCCTGATACCTAACCTACATAGTCCAAGTGTCCGTTCGTTAACCTAGATAGTCCAAGTGCCCATTGAGTCACCTACATAGTCCATGTGCCCGCCTGGTAACCTGGTTAGTCCAAGTGCCCGCTAGTTAACCTACATAGTGCAAGTGCCTTCTAGGGAGCCTACATAGTCCACGTGACCGCTAGGGAACCTACATAGTCCAAGTGCCCGCTAGGTAACCTACATAATCCAAATGCCCGCAAGGAAAACTACATAGTCTAAATGTCCGCTAGGCAACCTACATAATACAAGTGCCCACACTGGAACATACATAGTCCAAGTGCCCGTTAGCTAACCTAGATAGTGCAATGGCCCGCTAGTTGACCTACATAGTCCAAGGGCCAGCGAGGTAACCTAGATAGTACAAGTGCCGGCTAGGGAACCTAGATAGTCCGAGTGCCTGTTAGCTAACGTAGATAGTCCAAGTGGTGGCTAGGTAACCTACATAGTCCAAGTGCCCGTTCGTTAACCTAGATAATCCAAGTGCCCGTGAGGTAACCTAGTCAGTCCAAGTGCCCGCTAGTTGCCCTACATAGTCCAAGTGCCCGTTAGTTAACTTAGATAGTCAAAGTGCCTGCTAGGTAACCTAGATAGTCCAAGTGCCCGCTAGATAACCTACATAGTCCAAGTGCCCGCTAGGTATCCTAAATAGTCCAAATGTCCGCTAGTTAACCTACATAGTGCAAGGGCCCGCTAGTTAACCTAGATAGTCCAAGTGCCCGCTAGTTAACCTAGATAGTCCACGTGCCCGCGAGTTAACCTAGATAGTCCAAGTGCCCCCTAGTTAACCTACATAATCCAAGTGCCCGCTAGGTAAACTAGACAGTCCAAGTGACCACTAGGTTACCTACATAATCCAAGTGCCCATTCGTTAACCTACATAGTCCAAGTGCCCGCTAGGTAACGTAGATAGCCCAAGTGCCCGCTAGGGAACGTACATAGTCCAAGTGCCCGCTAGGTAACCTAGATAGTCTAAGTGCCTGCTAGTAAACCTACATACTCCACGTGCCTGGTACATAAACTACATAGTCCAAGTGCCCACTAGGTAACCTAGACAGTCCAATTGCCCGCTAGTTAACCTAGACAGTCCAAGTACCGCTAGGGAATCTACATAGTCCAAGCGCCCGCTAGGGGACCTACATAGTCCAGGTGCTCGCTAGGCAACCTACATAGTCCAAGTGCCCGTTAGTTAACCTAGATAGTCAAAGTGCCTGCTAGGTAACCTAGATAGTCCAATTGCCCGTTAGCTATCCTAGATAGTCCAAGTGTCCGCAAGTTAACCTACATAGTCCAAGTGCCCGTTCGTTAACTTACATTGTCCAAGTGCCCGCTAGGTAACGTAGATAGCCCAAGTGCCCGCTAGGGAATGTACATAGTCCAAGTGCCCACTAGGTAACCTAGACAGTCCAATTGCCCCCTAGTTAACCTAGATAGTCCAAGTACCCGATAGGGAACCTACATAGTCCAAGTGCCCACTAGGGAACCTACATAGTCCAAGTGCTCGCTAGGCAACCTACATAGTCCAAGTGCCCGTTAGTTAACCTAGATAGTCCAAGTGCCCCCTAGTAAAGCTACATAATCCATGGGCCCGCTAGTTAACCTACATAGGGCAAGGGCCCGCTAGTTAACCTAGATAGTCCAAGTGCCCTCTAGTTAACCTAGATAGTCCAAGTGCCCGCTAGTTAACCTAGATAGTCCAAGTGCCCGCTAGTTAACCTACATAGTCCAAGTACCCGCTAGGTAACCTAGACAGTCCAAGTGACCACTAGGTTTCCTACATAGTCCAAGTGCCCATTCGTTAACCTACATAGTCCAAGTGCCCGCTAGGTAACGTAGATAGCCCAAGTGCCCGCTAGGGAACGTACATAGTCCAAGTGCCCGCTAGATAACCTAGATAGTCTAAGTGCCTGCTAGTAAACCTAGATAGTCCAGTTCCCGCTAGTTAACCTACATAGTCCAAGTGCCCGCTAGGTAACCTAGACAGTCCAAGTGACCACTAGGTTACCTACATAGTCCAAGTACCAATTCGTTAACCTACATAGTCCAAGTGCCCGCTAGGTAACGTAGACAGCCCAGGTGCCCGCTAGGTAACGTAGATAGCCCAAGTGCCCGCTAGGGAACGTACATAGTCCAAGTGCCCGCTAGTAAACCTACATAGTCCAAGTGCCCGCTAGGTAACCTAGACAGTCCAAGTGACCACTAGGTTACCTACATAGTCCAAGTGCCCATTCGTTAACCTACATAGTCCAAGTGCCCGCTAGTGAAAGTAGATAGCACAAGTGCCCGCTAAGGAACGTACATAGTCCAAGTGCCCGCTAGGTAACCTACATAGTCCAAGTGCCCGCTAGGTAACCTGGATAGTCCAATTGCCCGTTAGCTAACCTATATAGTCGAAGTGTCCGCTAATTAACCTACATAGTCCAAGTTCCCGTTCGTTAACCTAGAAAGTCCAAGTGCCCGCTAGGTAACCTAGACAGTCCAAGTGCCCGCTAGTTTACCTACATAGTCCAAGTGCACGTTCGTTAACCTAGATTGTCCAAGTGCCCGCTGGTAACCTACATAGTCCAAATGCCCGCAAGGAAACCTACATAGTCTAAATGTCCGCTAGGCAACCTACATAATCCAAGTGCCCACTCTGGAACCTACATAGTCCAAGTGCCCGCTAGGTAACCTAGATAGTCCAATTGCCCGTTAGCTAACCTAGATAGTCGAAGTGTCCGCTAGTTAACCTACATAGTCTAAGTGCCCGTTCGTTAACCTAGAATGTCCAAGTGCCCGCTAGATAACCTAGACAGTCCAAGTGCCCGTTAGGTTACCTACATAGTCCAAGTGCACGTTCGTTAACCTAGATTGTCCAAGTGCCCGCTGGTAACCTTCATAGTCCAAATGCCCGTAAGGAAACCCACATAGTCTAAAAGTCCGCTAGGCAACCTACATAATCCAAGTGCCCACTATGGAATATACATAGTCCAAGTGCCCGTTAGCTAACCTAGATAGTCAAAGGGCCCGCTAGTTGACCTACATAGTCCAAGTGCCAGCTAGGTAACCTAGATAGTACAAGTGCCCGCTAGGGAACCTAGATAGTCCAAGTGCCCGTTCGTTAACCTAGATAATCCAAGTGCCCGTTAGGTAACCTACACAGTCCAAGTGCCCGCTAGTTGCCCTACATAGTCCCAGTGCCCGTTAGTTAACCTTGATAGTCAAAGTGCCTGCTAGGTAACCTAGATAGTCCAAGTGCCCGCTAGATAACCTACATAGTCCAAGTGCCCGCTAGGTAACCTAAATAGTCCAAATGTCCGCTAGGGAAACTACATAGTCCAAGTGCCCGCTAGTTAACTTAGATAGTCCAAGTGCCCCCTAGTTAACTTACATAATCCATGGCCCCGCTAATTAACCTACATAGTGCAAGGGCCCGCTAGTTAACCTAGATAGTCCAAATGCCTGCTAGTTAACCTAGATAGTCCAAGTGCCCGCTAGTTAACCTACATAGCCCAAGTGCCCGCTAGGTAACCTAGACAGTCCAAGTGACCACTAGGTTACCTACATAGTCCAAGTGCCCATTCGTTAACCTACATAGTCCAAGTGCCCGCTAGGTAACGAAGATAGCCCAAGTGCCCGCTAGGGAACGTACATAGTCCAAGTGCCCGCTAGGTAACCTAGATAGTCTAAGTGCCTGCTAGTAAACCTACATAGTCCAAGTGCCTGCTAGGTAAACTACATAGTCCAAGTGCCCACTAGGTAACCTAGACAGTCCAATTGCCCGCTAGTTAACCTAGACAGTCCAAGTACCGCTAGGGAATCTACATAGTCCAAGCGCCCGCTAGGGAACCTATATAGTCCAGGTGCTCGATAGGCAACCTACATAGTCCAAGTGCCCGTTAGTTAACCTAGATAGTCAAAGTGCCTGCTAGGTAACCTAGATAGTCCAAGTGCCCGCTAGGTAACCTACATAGTCCAAGTGCCCGTTAGGTAACTTTGATAGTCCAATTGCCCGTTAGCTATCCTAGATAGTCCAAGTGTCCGCTAGTTAACCTACATAGTCCAAGTGCCCGTTCGTTAACTTACATTGTCCAAGTGCCCGCTAGGTAACGTAGATAGACCAAGTGCCCGCTAGGGAACATACATAGTCCAAGTGCCCACTAGTTAACCTAGACAGTCCAATTGCCCCCTAGTTAACCTAGACAGTCCAAGTACCCGATAGGGAACCTACATAGTCCAAGTGCCCACTAGGGAACCTACATAGTCCAAGTGCTCGCTAGGCAACCTACATAGTCCAAGTGCCCGTTAGTTAACCTAGATTGTCCAATTGCCCGTTAGCAAACCTAGATAGTCGAAGTGTCCGCTAGTTAACCTACATTGTCCAAGTGCCCGTTCGTTAACCTAGATAGTCCAAGTGCCCGCTAGATAACCTAGACAGTCCAAGTGCCCGCTAGGTTACCTACATAGTCCAAGTGCACGTTCGTTAACCTAGATAATCCAAGTGCCCGTTAGGTAACCTAGACAGTCCAAGTGCCCGCTAGTTACCCTACATAGTCCAAGTGCCCGTTAGTTAACCTAGATAGTCAAAGTGCCTGCTAGGTAACCTAGAGAGTCCAAGTGTCCGCTAGATAACCTACATAGTCCAAGTGACCACTAGGTTACCTACATAGTCCATATGCCCGTTCGTTAACCTACATAGTCCAAGTGCCAGCTAGGTAACGTAGATAGCCCAAGTGCCCGCTGGGAAAGTACATAGTCCAAGTGCCCGTAGGTAACCTAGATAGTCCAAGTGCCCGCTAGTTAACCTACATAGTCCAAGTACCTGCTAGGTAAACTACATAATCCAAGTGCCCGTTCGTTAACCTACATAGTCCAAGTGCCCGTTCGTTAACCTACATAGTCCAAGTGCCCGTTAAGTAACGTAGAAAGCCCAAGTGCCCGCTAGGGAACGTACATACTCCAAGTGCCCACTAGGTAACCTAGACAGTCCAATTGCCCGCTAGTTAACCTAGACAGTCCAAGTACCCGATAGGGAACCTACATAGTCCAATTGCCCGCTAGGGAACCTACATACTACAAGTGCTCGCTAGGCATCCTACAGAGTCCAAGTGCCCGTTAGTTAACCTAGATATTCAAAGTGCCTGCTAGGTAACCTAAATAGTCCATGAGCCCACTAGGGAACCTACATAGTCCAATTGCCCGTTAGCTAACCTAGATAGTCGAAGTGTCCGCTAGTTAACCTACATAGTCCAAGTGCCCGTTCGTTAACCTAGAAAGTCCAAGTGCCCGCTAGGTAACCTAGACAGTCCAAGTGCCCGCTAGGTTACCTACATAGTCCAAGTGCACGTTCGTTAACCTAGATTGTCCAAGTGCCCGCTGGTAACCTACATAGTCCAAATGCCCGCAAGGAGACCTACATAGTCTAAATGTCCGCTAGGCAACCTACATACTCCAAGTGCCCACTCTGGAACATACATAGTCCAAGTGCCCGTTAGCTAACCTAGATAGTCCAAGGGCCCGCTAGTTGACCTACATAGTCCAAGTGCCCGCTAGGTAACGTAGATAGCCCAAGTGCCCGCTAGGGAACGTACATAGTCCAAGTGCCCGCTAGATAACCTAGATAGTCTAAGTGCCTGCTAGTAAACCTAGATAGTCCAGTTCCCGCTAGTTAACCTACATAGTCCAAGTGCCCTCTAGGTAACCTAGACAGTCCAAGTGACCACTAGGTTACCTACATAGTCCAAGTGCCAATTCGTTAACCTACATAGTCCAAGTGCCCGCTAGGTAACGTAGACAGCCCAGGTGCCCGCTAGGTAACGTAGATAGCCCAAGTGCCCGCTAGGGAACGTACATAGTCCAAGTGCCCGCTAGTAAACCTACATAGTCCAAGTGCCCGCTAGGTAACCTAGACAGTCCAAGTGACCACTAGGTTACCTACATAGTCCAAGTGCCCATTCGTTAACCTACATAGTCCAAGTGCCCGCTAGTGAAAGTAGATAGCACAAGTGCCCGCTAAGGAACGTACATAGTCCAAGTGCCCGCTAGGTAACCTACATAGTCCAAGTGCCCGCTAGGTAACCTGGATAGTCCAATTGCCCGTTAGCTAACCTATATAGTCGAAGTGTCCGCTAATTAACCTACATAGTCCAAGTTCCCGTTCGTTAACCTAGAAAGTCCAAGTGCCCGCTAGGTAACCTAGACAGTCCAAGTGCCCGCTAGTTTACCTACATAGTCCAAGTGCACGTTCGTTAACCTAGATTGTCCAAGTGCCCGCTGGTAACCTACATAGTCCAAATGCCCGCAAGGAAACCTACATAGTCTAAATGTCCGCTAGGCAACCTACATAATCCAAGTGCCCACTCTGGAACCTACATAGTCCAAGTGCCCGCTAGGTAACCTAGATAGTCCAATTGCCCGTTAGCTAACCTAGATAGTCGAAGTGTCCGCTAGTTAACCTACATAGTCTAAGTGCCCGTTCGTTAACCTAGAATGTCCAAGTGCCCGCTAGATAACCTAGACAGTCCAAGTGCCCGTTAGGTTACCTACATAGTCCAAGTGCACGTTCATTAACCTAGATTGTCCAAGTGCCCGCTGGTAACCTTCATAGTCCAAATGCCCGTAAGGAAACCTACATAGTCTAAATGTCCGCTAGGCAACCTACATAATCCAAGTGCCCACTATGGAACATACATAGTCCAAGTGCCCGTTAGCTAACCTAGATAGTCAAAGGGCCCGCTAGTTGACCTACATAGTCCAAGTGCCAGCTAGGTAACCTAGATAGTACAAGTGCCCGCTAGGGAACCTAGATAGTCCAAGTGCCCGTTCGTTAACCTAGATAATCCAAGTGCCCGTTAGGTAACCTACACAGTCCAAGTGCCCGCTAGTTGCCCTACATAGTCCAAGTGCCCGTTAGTTAACCTTGATAGTCAAAGTGCCTGCTAGGTAACCTAGATAGTCCAAGTGCCCGCTAGATAACCTACATAGTCCAAGTGCCCGCTAGGTAACCTAAATAGTCCAAATGTCCGCTAGGGAAACTACATAGTCCAAGTGCCCGCTAGTTAACCTAGATAGTCCAAGTGCCCCCTAGTAAACTTACATAATCCATGGCCCCGCTAATTAACCTACATAGTGCAAGGGCCCGCTAGTTAACCTAGATAGTCCAAGTGCCTGCTAGTTAACCTAGATAGTCCAAGTGCCCGCTAGTTAACCTACATAGCCCAAGTGCCCGCTAGGTAACCTAGACAGTCCAAGTGACCACTAGGTTACCTACATAGTCCAAGTGCCCATTCGTTAACCTACATAGTCCAAGTGCCCGCTAGGTAACGAAGATAGCCCAAGTGCCCGCTAGGGAACGTACATAGTCCAAGTGCCAGCTAGGTATCCTAGATAGTCTAAGTGCCTGCTAGTAAACCTACATAGTCCAAGTGCCTGCTAGGTAAACTACATAGTCCAAGTGCCCACTAGGTAACCTAGACAGTCCAATTGCCCGCTAGTTAACCTAGACAGTCCAAGTACCGCTAGGGAATCTACATAGTCCAAGCGCCCGCTAGGGAACCTATATAGTCCAGGTGCTCGATAGGCAACCTACATAGTCCAAGTGCCCGTTAGTTAACCTAGATAGTCAAAGTGCCTGCTAGGTAACCTAGATAGTCCAAGTGCCCGCTAGGTAACCTACATAGTCCAAGGGCCCGTTAGGTAACTTTGATAGTCCAATTGCCCGTTAGCTATCCTAGATAGTCCAAGTGTCCGCTAGTTAACCTACATAGTCCAAGTGCCCGTTCGTTAACTTACATTGTCCAAGTGCCCGCTAGGTAACGTAGATAGACCAAGTGCCCGCTAGGGAACATACATAGTCCAAGTGCCCACTAGGTAACCTAGACAGTCCAATTGCCCCCTAGTTAACCTAGACAGTCCAAGTACCCGATAGGGAACCTACATAGTCCAAGTGCCCACTAGGGAACCTACATAGTCCAAGTGCTCGCTAGGCAACCTACATAGTCCAAGTGCCCGTTAGTTAACCTAGATTGTCCAATTGCCCATTAGCAAACCTAGATAGTCGAAGTGTCCGCTAGTTAACCTACATAGTCCAAGTGCCCGTTCGTTAACCTAGATAGTCCAAGTGCCCGCTAGGTAACCTAGACAGTCCAAGTGCCCGCTAGGTTACCTACATAGTCCAAGTGCACGTTCGTTAACCTAGATAATCCAAGTGCCCGTTAGGTAACCTAGACAGTCCAAGTGCCCGCTAGTTACCCTATATAGTCCAAGTGCCCGTTAGTTAACCTAGATAGTCAAAGTGCCTGCTAGGTAACCTAGAGAGTCCAAGTGTCCGCTAGATAACCTACATAGTCCAAGTGACCACTAGGTTACCTACATAGTCCATATGCCCGTTCGTTAACCTACATAGTCCAAGTGCCAGCTAGGTAACGTAGATAGCCCAAGTGCCCGCTGGGAAAGTACATAGTCCAAGTGCCCGTAGGTAACCTAGATAGTCCAAGTGCCCGCTAGTTAACCTACATAGTCCAAGTACCTGCTAGGTAAACTACATAATCCAAGTGCCCGTTCGTTAACCTACATAGTCCAAGTGCCCGTTCGTTAACCTACATAGTCCAAGTGCCCGTTAAGTAACGTAGAAAGCCCAAGTGCCCGCTAGGGAACGTACATACGCCAAGTGCCCACTAGGTAACCTAGACAGTCCAATTGCCCGCTAGTTAACCTAGACAGTCCAAATACCCGATAGGGAACCTACATAGTCCAATTGCCCGCTAGGGAACCTACATACTACAAGTGCTCGCTAGGCATCCTACAGAGTCCAAGTGCCCGTTAGTTAACCTAGATATTCAAAGTGCCTGCTAGGTAACCTAAATAGTCCATGTGCCCGCTAGGGAACCTACATAGTCCAATTGCCCGTTAGCTAACCTAGATAGTCGAAGTGTCCGCTAGTTAACCTACATAGTCCAAGTGCCCGTTCGTTAACCTAGAAAGTCCAAGTGCCCGCTAGGTAACCTAGACAGTCCAAGTGCCCGCTAGGGTACCTACATAGTCCAAGTGCACGTTCGTTAACCTAGATTGTCTAAGTGCCCGCTGGTAACCTACATAGTCCAAATGCCCGCAAGGAAACCTACATAGTCTAAATGTCCGCTAGGCAACCTACATACTCCAAGTGCCCACTCTGGAAAATACATAGTCCAAGTGCCCGTTAGCTAACCTAGATAGTCCAAGGGCCCGCTAGTTGACCTACATAGTCCAAGTGCCAGCTAGGTAACCTAGATAGTACAAGTGCCCGCTAGGGAACCTAGATAGTCCAAGTGCCTGTTAGCTAACCTAGATAGTCCAAGTGGTGGCTAGGTAACCTACATAGTCCAAGTGCCCGTTCGTTAACCTAGATAATCCAAGTGCCCGTTAGGTAACCTAGACAGTCCAAGTGCCCGCTAGTTGCCCTACATAGTCCAAATGCCCGTTAGTTAACCTAGATAGTCAAAGTGCCTGCTAGGTAACCTAGATAGTCCAAGTGCCCGCTAGATAACCTACATATCCAAGTGCCCGCTAGGTAACCTAAATAGTCCAAATGTCCACTAGGGAAACTACATAGTCCAAGTGCTCGCAAGTTAACCTAGATTGGCCAAGTGCCCGCTAGTTAACCTAGATAGTCCAAGTGCCCGCTAGTTAACCTACATAGTCCAAGTGCCCGCTAGGTAACCTAGACAGTCCAAGTGACCACTAGGTTACCTACATAGTCCAAGTGCCCATTCGTTAACCTACATAGTCCAAGTGCCCGCTAGGTAACGTAGATAGCCCAAGTGCCCGCTAGGGAACGTACATAATCCAAGTGCCCGCTAGGTAACCTAGATAGTCTAAGTGCCTGCTAGTAAACCTAAATAGTCCAAGTGCCTGCTAGGTAAACTACATAGTCCAAGTGCCCACTAGGTAACCTAGACAGTCCAATTGCCCGCTAGTTAACCTAGACAGTCCAAGTACCGCTAGGGAACCTACATAGTCCAGGTGCTCGCTAGGCAACCTACATAGTCCACGTGCCCGTTAGTTAACCTAGATAGTCAAAGTGCCTGCTAGGTAACCTAGATAGTCCAAGTGCCCGCTAGGTAACCTACATAATCGAAGTGCCCGTTAGGTAACCTTGATAGTCCAATTGCCCGTTAGCTATCCTAGATAGTCCAAGTGTCCGCTAGTTAACCTACATAGTCCAAGTGCCCGTTCGTTAACTTACATTGTCCAAGTGCCCGCTAGGTAACGTAGATAACCCAAGTGCCCGCTAGGGAACGTACATAGTCCAAGTGCCCACTAGGTAACCTAGACAGTCCAATTTCCCCCTAGTTAACCTAGGCAGTCCAAGTACCCAATAGGGAACCTACATAGTCCAAGTGCTCGCTAGGCAACCTACATAGTCCAAGTGCCCGTTAGTTAACCTAGATTGTCCAATTGCCCGTTAGCTAACCTAGATAGTCGAAGTGTCCGCTAGTTAACCTACATAGTCCAAGTGCCCGTTCGTTAACCTAGATAGTCCAAGTGCCCGCTAGGTAACCTAGACAGTCCAAGTGCCCGCTAGGTTACCTACATAGTCCAAGTGCACGTTCGTTAACCTAGATAGTCCATGTGCCCGCTGGTAACCTACATAGTCCAAGGGCCCGCTAGGTAACCTTGATAGTCCAAGTGCCTTCTAGTTAACCTACGTAGTCCAAGTGCCCGCTAGATAACCTACATAGTCCAAGTGCCCACTAGGTAACCTAAATAATCCAAATGCCCGCTAGGGAAACTACATAGTCCAAGTGCCCTTTAGTTAACCTAGATAGTCCAAGTGCCCGCTAGTAAACCTAGATAGTCCAAGGGCCTGCTAGTTAACCTAGATAGTCCAAGTGCCCGCTAGTTATCCTAAATCGTCCAAGTGTCCGCTAGGTAACCTAGATAATCCAAGTGCCTGATAGCTAACCTACATAGTCCAAGTGTCCGTTCGTTAACCTAGATAGTCCAAGTGCCCATTGGGTAACCTACATAGTCCAAGTGCCCGCTAGTTGACCTACATAGTCCAAGTGCCTTCTAGGGTGCCTACATAGTCCACGTGACCCCTAGGGAACCTACGTAGTCCAAGTGCCCGTTAGGGAACCTACATAGTCCAAGTGCCCGCTAGGTAACCTACATAGTCCAAATGCCCGCAAGGAAACCTACATAGTCTAAATGTCCGCTAGGCAACCTACATAATCCAAGTGCCCGCTCTGGAACATACATAGTCCAAGTGCCCGTTAGCTAACCTAGATAGTCCAAGGGCCCGCTAGTTGACCTACATAGTCCAAGTGCCAGCTAGGTAACCTAGATAGTACAAGTGCCCGCTGGGAACCTAGATAGTCCAAGTGGTGGCTAGGTAACCTACATAGTCCATGTGCCCGTTCGTTAACCTAGATAATCCAAGTGCCCGTTAGGTAACCTAGACAGTCCAAGTGCCCGCTAGTTACCCTACATAGTCCAAGTGCCCGTTAGTTAACCTAGATAGTCCAAGTTCCCGCTAGTTAACCTACATAGTCCAAGTGCCCGCTTGGCAACCTAAATAGTCCAAATGCCCGCTAGGGAAACTACATAGTCCAAGTGCCCGCTAGTTAACCTAGATGTCCCAAGTGCCCCCTAGTAAACCTACATAATCCATGGGCCCGCTAGTTAACCTACATAGTGCAAGGGCCCGCTAGTTAACCTAGATCGTGCAAGTGTCCGCTAGTTAACCTACATAGTCCAAGTGCCAGCTAGGTAACCTAAGAGTCCAATTGCCCGCTAGGGATCCTTCATAATCCAAGTGCCTGCTAGGTAACCTAGATAGTCCAAGTGCCCGCTAGGGAAGGTACATAGTCCAAGTGTCCGCTAGGTAACCTAGAGAGTTCAAGTGCCCGCTAGTTAACCTATATAGTCCAAGTGCCCGCTAGTTAACCTAGATAGTCCAAGTGCCCGCTAGTAAACCTAGATAGTCCAAGGGCCTGCTAGTTAACCTAGATAGTCCAAGTGCCCGCTAGTTAACCTAAATAGTCCAAGTGTCCGCTAGGTAACCTACATAGTCCAAGTGCCTGCTAGGTAACCTAGATAGTCCAAGTGCCTGATACCTAACCTACATAGTCCAAGTGTCCGTTCGTTAACCTAGATAGTCCAAGTGCCCATTGGGTAACCTACATAGTCCAAGTGCCCGCTAGTTACCCTACATAGTCCAAGTGCCCGTTAGTTAACCTAGATAGTCAAAGTGCCTGCTAGGTAACCTAGAGAGTCCAAGTGTCCGCTAGATAACCTACATAGTCCAAGTGACCACTAGGTTACCTACATAGTCCATATGCCCGTTCGTTAACCTACATAGTCCAAGTGCCAGCTAGGTAACGTAGATAGCCCAAGTGCCCGCTGGGAAGGTACATAGTCCAAGTGCCCGTAGGTAACCTAGATAGTCCAAGTGCCCGCTAGTTAACCTACATAGTCCAAGTACCTGCTAGGTAAACTACATAATCCAAGTGCCCGTTCGTTAACCTACATAGTCCAAGTGCCCGTTCGTTAACCTATATAGTCCAAGTGCCCGTTAAGTAACGTAGAAAGCCCAAGTGCCCGCTAGGGAACGTACATACTCCAAGTGCCCACTAGGTAACCTAGACAGTCCAATTGCCCGCTAGTTAACCTAGACAGTCCAAGTACCCGATAGGGAACCTACATAGTCCAATTGCCCGCTAGGGAACCTACATACTCCAAGTGCTCGCTAGGCATCCTACAGAGTCCAAGTGCCCGTTAGTTAACCTAGATATTCAAAGTGCCTGCTAGGTAACCTAAATAGTCCAAGTGCCCGCTAGGGAACCTACATAGTCCAAGTGCCCGCTAGGTAACCTAGATAGTCCAATTGCCCGTTAGCTAACCTAGATACTCGAAGTGTCCGCTAGTTAACCTACATAGTCCAAGTGCCCGTTCGTTAACCTAGAAAGTCCAAGTGCCCGCTAGGTAACCTAGACAGTCCAAGTGCCCGCTAGGTTACCTACATAGTCCAAGTGCACGTTCGTTAACCTAGATTGTCCAAGTGCCCGCTGGTAACCTACATAGTCCAAATGCCCGCAAGGAAACCTACATAGTCTAAATGTCCGCTAGGCAACCTACATATTCCAAGTGCCCACTCTGGAACATACATAGTCCAAGTGCCCGTTAGCTAACCTAGATAGTCCAAGGGCCCGCTAGTTGACCTACATAGTCCAAGTGCCAGCTAGGTAACCTAGATAGTACAAGTGCCCGCTAGGGAACCTAGATAGTCCAAGTGCCTGTTAGCTAACCTAGATAGTCCAAGTGGTGGCTAGGTAACCTACATAGTCCAAGTGCCCGTTCGTTAACCTAGATAATCCAAGTGCCCGTTAGGTAACCTAGACAGTCCAAGTGCCTGCTAGTTGCCCTACATAGTCCAAATGCCCGTTAGTTAACCTAGATAGTCATAGTGCCTGCTAGGTAACCTAGATAATCCAAGTGCCCGTTAGGTAACCTAGACAGTCCAAGTGCCCGCTAGTTGCCCTACATAGTCCAAATGCCCGTTAGTTAACCTAGATAGTCAAAGTGCCTGCTACGTAACCTAGATAGTCCAAGTGCCCGCTAGATAACCTACATATCCAAGTGCCCGCTAGGTAACCTAAATAGTCCAAATGTCCACTAGGGAAACTACATAGTCCAAGTACTCGCAAGTTAACCTAGATAGGCCAAGTGCCCGCTAGTTAACCTAGATAGTCCAAGTGCCCGCTAGTTAACCTACATAGTCCAAGTGCCCGCTAGGTAACCTAGACAGTCCAAGTGACCACTAGGTTACCTACATAGTCCAAGTGCCCATTCGTTAACCTACATAGTCCAAGTGCCCGCTAGGTAACGTAGATGGCCCAAGTGCCCGCTAGGGAACGTACATAATCCAAGTGCCCGCTAGGTAACCTAGATAGTCTAAGTGCCCGCTAGTAAACCTACATAGTCCAAGTGCCTGCTAGGTAAACTACATAGTCCAAGTGCCCACTAGGTAACCTAGACAGTCCAATTGCCCGCTAGTTAACCTAGACAGTCCAAGTACCGCTAGGGAACCTACATATTCCAGGTGCACGCTAGGCAACCTACATAGTCCACGTGCCCGTTAGTTAACCTAGATAGTCAAAGTGCCTGCTAGGTAACCTAGATAGTCCAAGTGCCCGCTAGGTAACCTACATAATCGAAGTGCCCGTTAGGTAACCTTAATAGTCCAATTGCCCGTTAGCTATCCTAGATAGTCCAAGTGTCCGCTAGTTAACCTACATAGTCCAAGTGCCCGTTCGTTAACTTACATTCTCCAAGTGCCCGCTAGGTAACGTAGATAACCCAAGTGCCCGCTAGGGAACGTACATAGTCCAAGTGCCCACTAGGTAACCTAGACAGTCCAATTGCCCCCTAGTTAACCTAGACAGTCCAAGTACCCAATAGGGAACCTACATAGTCCAAGTGCTCGCTAGGCAACCTACATAGTCCAAGTGCCCGTTAGTTAACCTAGATTGTCAAATTGCCCGTTAGCTAACCTAGATAGTCGAAGTGTCCGCTAGTTAACCTACATAGTCCAAGTGCCCGTTCGTTAACCTAGATAGTCCAAGTGCCCGCTAGGTAACCTAGACAGTCCAAGTGCCCGCTAGGTTACCTACATAGTCCAAGTGCACGTTCGTTAACCTAGATAGTCCATGTGCCCGCTGGTAACCTACATAGTCCAAGGGCCCGCTAGGTAACCTTGATAGTCCAAGTGCCTTCTAGTTAACCTACGTAGTCCAAGTGCCCGCTAGATAACCTACATAGTCCAAGTGCCCACTAGGTAACCTAAATAATCCAAATGCCCGCTAGGGAAACTACATAGTCCAAGTGCCCGTTAGTTAACCTAGATAGTCCAAGTGCCCGCTAGTAAATCTAGATAGTCCAAGGGCCTGCTAGTTAACCTAGATAGTCCAAGTGCCCGCTAGTTATCCTAAATCATCCAAGTGTCCGCTAGGTAACCTAGATAATCCAAGTGCCTGATAGCTAACCTACATAGTCCAAGTGTCCGTTCGTTAACCTAGATAGTCCAAGTTCCCATTGGGTAACCTACATAGTCCAAGTGTCCGCTAGTTGACCTACATAGTCCAAGTGCCTTCTAGGGAGCCTACATAGTCCACGTGACCCCTAGGGAACCTACATAGTCCAAGTGCCCGTTAGGGAACCTACATAGTCCAAGTGCCCGCTAGGTAACCTACATAGTCCAAATGCCCGCAAGGAAACCTACATAGTCTAAATGTCCGCTAGGCAACCTACATAATCCAAGTGCCTGCTCTGGAACATACATAGTCCAAGTGCCCGTTAGCTAACCTAGATAGTCCAAGGGCCCGCTAGTTGACCTACATAGTCCAAGTGCCAGCTAGGTAACCTAGATAGTACAAGTGCCCGCTAGGGAACCTAGATAGTCCAAGTGGTGGCTAGGTAACCTACATAGTCCATGTGCCCGTTCGTTAACCTAGATAATCCAAGTGCCCGTTAGGTAACCTAGACAGTCCAAGTGCCCGCTAGTTACCCTACATAGTCCAAGTGCCCGTTAGTTAACCTAGATAGTCCAAGTTCCCGCTAGTTAACCTACATAGTCCAAGTGCCCGCTAGGCAACCTAAATAGTCCAAATTCCCGCTAGGGAAACTACATAGTCCAAGTGCCCGCTAGTTAACCTAGATGTCCCAAGTGCCCCCTAGTAAACCTACATAATCCATGGGCGCGCTAGTTAACCTACATAGTGCAAGGGCCCGCTAGTTAACCTAGATCGTGCAAGTGTCCGCTAGTTAACCTACATAGTCCAAGTGCCAGCTAGGTAACCTAGAGAGTCCAATTGCCCGCTAGGGATCCTTCATAATTCAAGTGCCTGCTAGGTAACCTAGATAGTCCAAGTGCCCGCTAGGGAAGGTACATAGTCCAAGTGTCCGCTAGGTAACCTAGAGAGTTCAAGTGCCCGCTAGTTAACCTATATAGTCCAAGTGCCCACTAGTAAACCTAGATAGTCCAAGGGCCTGCTAGTTAACCTAGATAGTCCAAGTGCCCGCTAGTTAACCTAAATCGTCCAAGTGTCCGCTAGGTAACCTACATAGTCCAAGTGCCTGCTAGGTAACCTAGATAGTCCAAGTGCCTGATACCTAACCTACATAGTCCAAGTGTCCGTTCGTTAACCTAGATAGTCCTAGTGCCCGCCTGGTAACCTGGTTAGTCCAAGTGCCCGCTAGTTAACCTACATAGTCCAAATGCCTTCTAGGGAGCCTACATAGTCCACGTGACCGCTAGGGAACCTACATTGTCCAAGTGCCCGCTAGGTAACCTACATAGTCCAAATGCCCGCAAGGAAACATACATAGTCTAAGTGTCCGCTAGGCAACCTACATAATACAAGTGCCCACTCTGGAACATACATAGTCCAAGTGCCCGTTAGCTAACCTAGATAGTCCAAGGGCCCGCTAGTTAACCTACATAGTCCAAGTGCCCGTTCGTTAACCTAGATAGTCCAAGTGCCCGCTAGGTAACCTAGACAGTCCAAGTGCCCGCTAGGTTACCTACATAGTCCAAGTGCACGTTCGTTAACCTAGATAATCCAAGTGCCCGTTAGGTAACCTAGACAGTCCAAGTGCCCGCTAGTTACCCTACATAGTCCAAGTGCCCGTTAGTTAACCTAGATAGTCAAAGTGCCAGCTAGGTAACCTAGATAGTCCAATTGCCCGCTAGGGATCCTTCATAATCCAAGTGCCTGCTAGGTAACCTAGATAGTCCAAGTGCCCGCTAGGGAAGGTACATAGTCCAAGTGTCCGCTAGGTAACCTAGAGAGTTCAAGTGCCCGCTAGTTAACCAACATAGTCCAAGTGCCCGCTAGTTAACCTAGATAGTCCAAGTGCCCGCTAGTAAGCCTAGATAGTCCAAGGGCCTGCTAGTTAACCTAGATAGTCAAAGTGCCCGCTAGTTAACCTAAATCGTCCAAGTGTCCACTAGGTAACCTACATAGTCCAAGTGCCCGTTCGTTAACTTACATTGTCCAAGTGCCCGCTAGGTAACGTAGATAGCCCAAGTGCCCGCTAGGGAACGTACATAGTCCAAGTGCCCACTAGGTAACCTAGACAGTACAATTGCCCCCTAGTTAACCTAGACAGTCCAAGTACCCGATCTGGAACCTACATAGTCCAAGTGCCCACTAGCGAACCTACATAGTCCAAGTACTCGCTAGGCAACCTACATAGTCCAAGTGCCCGCTAGTTAACCTAGATTGTCCAATTGCCCGTTCGCTAACCTAGATATTCGAAGTGTCCGCTAGTTAACCTACATAGTCCAAGTGCCCGTTCGTTAACCTAGATAGTCCAAGTGCCCGCTAGGTAACTTAGACAGTCCAAGTGCCCGCTAGGTTACCTACATAGTCCAACTGCACGTTCGTTAACCTAGATAATCCAAGTGCCCGTTAGGTAACCTAGACAGTCCAAGTGCCCGCTAGTTTCCCTACATAGTCCAAGTGCCCGTTAGTTAACCTAGATAGTCCAAGTGCCAGCTAGGTAACCTAGACAGTCCAATTGCCCGCTAGGGATTCTTCATAATCCAAGTGCCTGCTAGGTAACCTAGATAGTCCAAGTGCCCGCTAGGGAAGGTACATAGTCCAAGTGTCCGCTAGGTAACCTAGAGAGTTCAAGTGCCCGCTAGTTAACCTACATAGTCCAAGTGCCCGCTACTAAACCTAGATAGTCCAAGGGCCTGCTAGTTAACCTAGATAGTCCAAGTGCCCGCTAGTTAACCTAAAACGTCCAAATGTCCGCTAGGTAACCTACATAGTCCAAGTGCCTGCTAGGTAACCTAGATAGTCCAAGTGCCTGATACCTAACCTACATAGTCCAAGTGTCCGTTCGTTAACCTAGATAGTCCAAGTGCCCATTGGGTAACCTACATAGTCCAAGTGCCCGCCTGGTAACCTGGTTAGTCCAAGTGCCCGCTAGTTAACCTACATAGTCCAAGTGCCTTCTAGAGAGCCTACATAGTCCACGTGACCGCTAGGGAACCTACATAGTCCAAGGGCCCGCTAGGTAACCTACATAGTCCTAATGCCCGAGAGGAAACCTACATAGTCTAAATGTCCGCTAGGCAACCTACATAATACAAGTGCCCACCCTGGAACATACATAGTCCAAGTGCCCGTTAGCTAACCTAGATAGTCCAAGGGCCCGCTAGTTGACCTACATTGTCCAAGTGCCAGCTAGGTAACCTAGATAGTACAAGTGCCCGCTAGGGAACCTAGATAGTCCAAGTGCCTGTTAGCTACCCTAGATAGTCCAAGTGGTGGCTAGGTAACCTAGATAGTCCAAGTGCCCGCTAGGTAACCTACATAGTCCAAGTGCCCGTTAGGTAACCTTGATAGTCCAATTGCCCATTAGCTATCCTAGATAGTCCTAGTGTCCGCTAGTTAACCTACATAGTCCAAGTGCCCGTTCGTTAACTTACATTCTCCAAGTGCCCGCTAGGTAACGTAGATAGCCCAAGTGCCCGCTAGGGAACGTACATAGTCCAAGTGCCCACCAGGTAACCTAGACAGTCCAATTGCCCCCTAGTTAACCTAGACAGTCCAAGTACCTGATAGGGAACCTACATAGTCCAAGTGCCCACTAGCGACCTACATAGTCCAAGTGCTCGCTAGGCAACCTACATAGTCCAAGTGCCCGTTAGTTAACCTAGATTGTCCAATTGCCCGTTAGCTAACCTAGATAGTCGAAGTGTCCGCTAGTTAACCTACATAGTCCAAGTGCCCGTTCGTTAACCTAGATAGTCCAAGTGCCCGCTAGGTAACCTAGACAGTCCAAGTGCCCGCTAGGTTACCTACATAGTCCATGTGCACGTTCGTTAACCTAGATAATCCAAGTGCCCGTTAGGTAACCTAGACAGTCCAAGTGCCCGCTAGTTACCCTACATAGTCCAAGTGCCCGTTAGTTAACCTAGATAGTCAAAGTGCCTGCTAGGTAACCTAGATAGTCCAAGTGTCCGCTAGATAACCTACATAGTCCAAGTGACCACTAGGTTACCTACATAGTCCAAGTGCCCGTTCGTTAACCTACATAGTCCAAGTGCCCGCTAGGTAACGTAGATAGCCCAAGTGCCCGTTAGGGAAGGTACATAATCCAAGTACCCGTAGGTAACCTAGATAGTCCAAGTGCCCGCTAGTTAACCTACATAGTCCAAGGACCTGCTAGGTAAACTACATAATCCAAGTGCCCGTTCGTTAACCTACATAGTCCAAGTACCCGTTCGTTAACCTACATAGTCCAAGTGCCCGCTAGGTAACGTAGAAAGCCCAAGTGCCCGCTAGGGAACGTACATACTCCAAGTGCCCACTAGGTAACCTAGACAGTCCAATTGCCCGCTAGTTAACCTAGACAGTCCAAGTACCCGATAGGGAACCTACATAGTCCAATTGCCCGCTGGGGAACCTACATACTCCAAGTGCTCGCGAGGCAACCTACATAGTCCAAGTGCCCGTTAGTTGACCTAGATAGTCAAAGTGCCTGCTAGGTAACCTAAATAGTCCAAGTGCCCGTTAGGGAACCTACATAGTCCAAGTGCCCGCTAGGTAACCTAGTTAGTCCAATTGCCCATTAGCTAACCTAGATAGTCGAAGTGTCCGCTAGTTAACCTACATAGTCCAAGTGCCCGTTCGTTAACCTAGAAAGTCCAAGTGCCCGCTAGGTAACCTAGACAGTCCAAGTGCCCGCTGGGTTACCTACATAGTCCACGTGCACGTTCGTTAACCTAGATTGTCCAAGTGCCCGCTGGTAACCTACATAGTCCAAATGCCCACAAGGAAACCTACATAGTCTAAATGTCTGCTAGGCAACCTACATCATCCAAGTGCCCACTCTGGAACATACATAGTCCAAGTGCCCGTTAGCTAACATAGATAGTCCAAGGGCCCGCTAGTTGACCTAAATAGTCCAAGTGCCAGCTAGGTAACCTAGATAGTACAAGTGCCCGCCAGGGAACCTAGATAGTCCAAGTGCCTGTTAGCTAACCTAGATAGTCCAAGTGGTGGCTAGGTAACCTACATAGTCCAAGTGCCCGTTCGTTAACCTAGATAATCCAGTGCCCGTTAGGTAACCTAGACAGTCCAAGTGCCCGCTAGGTTACCTACATAGTCCACGTGCACGTTCGTTAACCTAGATTGTCCAAGTGCCCGCTGGTAACCTACATAGTCCAAATGCCCGAAAGGAAACCTACATAGTCTAAATGTCCGCTAGGCAACCTACATAATCCAAGTGCCCACACTGGAACATACATAGTCCAAGTGCCCGTTAGCTAACCTAGATAGTCAAAGGGCCCGCTAGTTGACCTACATAGTCCAAGTGCCAGCTAGGTAACCTAGAGATTACAAGTGCCCGCTAGGGAACCTAGATAGTCCAAGTGCCTGTTAGCTAACCTAGATAGTCCAAGTGGTGGCTAGGTAACCTACATAGTCCAAGTGCCCGTTCGTTAACCTAGATAATCCAAGTGCCCGTTAGGTAACCTAGACAGTCCAAGTGCCCGCTAGTTGGCCTACATAGTCCAAGTGCCCGTTAGTTAACCTAGATAGTCAAAGTGCCTGCTAGGTAACCTAGATAATCCAAGTGCCCGCTAGATAACCTACATAGTCCAAGTGCCCGCTACGTAACCTAAATAGTCCAAATGTCCGCTAGGGAAACTACATAGTTCAAGTGCCCGCTAGTTAACCTAGATAGTCCAAGTGCCCCCTAGTAAACCTACATAATACATGGGCCCGCTAGTTAACCTACATAGTGCAAGGGCCCGCTAGTTAACCTAGATAGTCCAAGTGCCCGCTAGTTAGCCTAGATAGTCCAAGTGCCCGCTAGTTAACCTATATAGTCCAAGTGCCCGCTAGTTAACCTACATAGTCCAAGTGCACGCTAGCTAACCTAGACAGTCCATGTGACCACTAGGTTACCTACATAGTCCAAGTGCCCATTCGTTAACCTACATAGTCCAAGTGCCCGCTAGGTAACGAGATAGCCCAAATGCCCGCTAGGGAACGTACATAGTCCAAGTGCCCGCTAGGTAACCTGGATATTCTAAGTGCCTGGTTGTAAACCTACATAGTCCAAGTGCCTGCTAGGTAAACTACATAGTCCAAGTGCCCACTAGGTAACCTAGACAGTCCAATTGCCCGCTAGTTAACCTAGACAGTCCAAGTACCGCTAGGGAATCTACATAGTCCAAGCGCCCGCTTGGGAACCTACATAGTCCAGGTGCTCGCTAGGCAACCTACATAGTCCAAGTTCCCGTTAGTTAACCTAGATAGTCAAAGTCCCTGCTAGGAAACCTAGATAGTCCAAGTGCCCGCTAGGTAACCTTCATAGTCAAAGTGCCCGTTAGGTAACCTTGATAGTCCAATTGCCCGTTAGCTATCCTAGATAGTCCAAGTGTCCGCTAGTTAACCTACATAGTCCAAGTGCCCGTTCGTTAACTTACATTGTCCAAGTGCCCGCTAGGTAACGTAGATAGCCCAAGTGCCCGCTAGGGAACGTACATAGTCCAAGTGCCCACTAGGTAACCTAGACAGTCCAATTGCCCCCTAGTTAACCTAGACAGTCCAAGTACCCGATAGGGAACCTACATAGTCCAAGTGCCCTCTAGGGAACCTACATAGTCCAAGTGCTCGCTAGGCAACCTACATAGTCCAAGTGCTCGCTAGGCAACCTACATAGTCCAAGTGCCCGTTAGTTAACCTAGATTGTCCAATTGCCCGTTAGCTAACCTAGATAGTCGAAGTGTCCACTAGTTAACCTACATAGTCCAAGTGCCCGTTCGTTAACCTAGATAGTCCAAGTGCCCGCTAGGTTACCTACATAGTCCAAGTGCACGTTCGTTAACCTAGATAATCCAAGTGCCCGTTAGGTAACCTAGACAGTCCAAGTGCCCCCTAGTTACCCTACATAGTCCAAGTGCCCGTTAGTTAACCTAGATAGTCAAAGTGCCTGCTAGCTAACCTAGATAGTCCAAGTGCCCACTAGGGAACCTACATAGTCCAAGTGCTAGCTAGGCAACCTACATAGTCCAAGTGCCCGTTAGTTAACCTAGATTGTCCAATTGCCCGTTAGCTAACCTAGATAATCGAAGTGTCCGCTAGTTAACCTACATAGTCCAAGTGCCCGTTCGTTAACCTAGATAATCCAAGTGCCCGTTAGGTAACCTAGACAGTCCAAGTGCCCCCTAGTTACCCTACATAGTCCAAGTGCCCGTTAGTTAACCTAGATAGTCAAAGTGCCTGCTAGGTAACCTAGATAGTCCAAGTGTCCGCTAGATAACCTACATAGTCCAAGTGACCACTAGGTTACCTACATAGTCCAAGTGCCCGTTCGTTAACCTACATAGTCCAAGTGCCCGCTAGGTAACGTAGATAGCCCAAGTGCCCGCTAGGGAAGGTACATAGTCCAAGTGCCCGTAGGTAACCTAGATAGTCCAAGTGCCCGCTAGTTAACCTACATAGTCCAAGTACCTGCTAGGTAAACTACATAATCCAAGTGCCCGTTCGTTAACCTACATAGTCCAAGTGCCCGTTCGTTAACCTACATATTCCAAGTGCCCGCTAGGTAACGTAGAAAGCCCAAGTGCCCGCTAGGGAACGTACATACTCCAAGTGCCCACTAGGTAACCTAGACAGTCCAATTGCCCGCTAGTTAACCTAGACAGTCCAAGTACCCGATAGGGAACCTACATAGTCCAATTGCCCGCTAGGGAACCTACATACTCCAAGTGCTCGCTAGGCAACCTACATAGTCCAAGTGCCCGTTAGTTAACCTAGATAGTCAAAGTGCCTGCTAGGTAACCTAAATAGTCGAAGTGCCCACTAGGGAATCTACATAGTCCAAGTGCCCGCTAGGTAACCTAGATAGTCCAATTGCCCGTTAGCTAACCTAGATAGTCGAAGTGTCCGCTAGTTAACCTACATAGTCCAAGTGCCCGTTCGTTAACCTGGAAAGTCCAAGTGCCCGCTAGGTAACCTAGACAGTCCAAGTGCCCGCTAGGTTACCTACATAGTCCAAGTGCACGTTCGTTAACCTAGATTGTCCAAGTGCCCGCTGGTAACCTACATAGTCCAAATGCCCGCAAGGAAACCTACATAGTCTAAATGTCCGCTAGGCAACCTACATAATCCAAGTGCCCACTCTGGAACATACATAGTCCAAGTGCCCGTTAGCTAACCTAGATAGTCCAAGGGCCCGCTAGTTGACCTAAATGGTCCAAGTGCCAGCTAGGTAACCTAGATAGTACAAGTGCCCGCTAGGGAACCTCGATAGTCCAAATGCCTGTTAGCTAACCTAGATAGTCCAAGTGGTGGCTAGGTAACCTACATAGTCCAAGTGCCCGTTCGTTAACCTAGATAATCCAAGTGCCCGTTAGGTAACCTAGACAGTCCAAGTGCCCGCTAGGTTACCTACATAGTCCAAGTGCACGTTCGTTAACCTAGATTTTCCAAGTGCCCGCTGGTAACCTACATAGTCCAAATGCCCGCAAGGAAACCTACATAGTCTAAATGTCCGCTAGGCAACCTACATACTCCAAGTGCCCACTCTGGAACATACATAGTCCAAGTGCCCGTTAGCTAACCTAGATAGTCCAAGGGCCCGCTAGTTGACCTACATAGTCCAAGTGCCAGCTAGGTAACCTAGATAGTACAAGTGCCCGCTAGGGAACCTAGATAGTCCAAGTGCCTGTTAGCTAACCTAGATAGTCCAAGTGGTGGCTAGGTAACCTACATAGTCCAAGTGCCCGTTCGTTAACCTAGATAATCCAAGTGCCCGTTAGGTAACCTTGACAGTCCAAGTGCCCGCTAGTTGCCCTACATAGTCTAAGTGCCCGTTAGTTAACCTAGATAGTCAAAGTGCCTGCTAGGTAACCTATATAGTCCAAGTGCCCGCTAGATAACCTACATAGTCCAAGTGCCTGCTACGTAACCTAAATAGTCCAAATGTCCGCTAGGGAAACTACATAGTCCAAGTGCCCGCTAGTTAACCTAGATAGTCCAAGTTCCCCCTAGTAAACCTACATAATCCATGGGCCCGCTAGTTAACCTACATAGTGCAAGGGCCCGGTAGTTAACCTAGATAGTCCAAGTGCCCGCTAGTTAGCCTAGATAGTCCAAGTGCCCGCTAGTTAACCTAGATAGTCCAAGTGCCCGCTAGTTAACCTACATAGTCCAAGTGCCCGCTAGGTAACCTAGACAGTCCAAGTGACCACTAGGTTACCTACATAGTCCATGTGCCCGCTAGGTATCCTAAATAGTCCAAATGTCCGCTAGTTAACATACATAGTGCAAGGGCCCGCTAGTTAACCTAGATAGTCCAAGTGCCCGCTAGTTAACCTACATAGTCCAAGTGCTCGCTAGGTAACCTAGACAGTCCAAGTGACCACTAGGTTACCTACATAGTCCAAGTGCCCATTCGTTAACCTACATAGTCTAGTGCCCGCTAGGTAACGTAGATAGCCCAAGTGCCCGCTACGGAACGTACATAGTCCAAGTGCCCGCTAGGTAACCTAGATAGCCTAAGTCCCTGCTAGTAAACCTACATAGTCCAAGTGCCTGCTAGGTAAACTACATAGTCCAAGTGCCCACTAGGTAACCTAGACAGTCCAATTGCCCGCTAGTTAACCTAGACAGTCCAAGTACCGCTAGGGAATCTATATAGTCCAAGCGCCCGCTAGGGGACCTACATAGTCCAGGTGCTTGCTAGGCAACCTACATAGTCCAAGTGCCAATAGTTAACCTAGATAGTCAAAGTGCCTGCTAGGTAACCTAGATAGTCCAAGTGCCCGCTAGGTACCCTTCATAGTCCAAGTGCCCGTTAGGTAACCTTGATAGTCCAATTGCCCGTTAGCTATCCTAGATAGTCCAAGTGTCCGCTAGTTAACCTACATAGTCAAAGTGCCCGTTCGTTAACTTACATTGTCCAAGTGCCCGCTAGGTAACGTAGATAGCCCAAGTGCCCGCTAGGGAACGTACATAGTCCAAGTGCCCACTAGGTAACCTAGACAGTCCAATTGCCCCCTAGTTAACCTAGACAGTCCAAGTACCCGATAGGGAACCTACATAGTCCAAGTGCCCACTAGTGAACCTACATAGTCCAAGTGCTCGCTAGGCAACCTACATAGTCCAAGTGCCCGTTAGTTAACCTAGATTGTCCAATTCCCGTTAGCTAACATAGATAGTCGAAGTGTCCGCTAGTTAACATACATAGTCCAAGTGCCCGTTCGTTAACCTAGATAGTCCAAGTGCCCGCTAGGTAACCTAGACAGTCCAAGTGCCCGCTAGGTTACTTACATAGTCCAAGTGCGCGTTAGTTAACCTAGATAATCCAAGTGCCAGTTAGGTAACCTAGACAGTCCAAGTGCCCGCTAGTTACCCTACATAGTCCAAGTGCCCGTTAGTTAACCTAGATAGTCAAAGTGCCTGCTAGGTAACCTAGATAGTCCAAGTGTCCGCAAGATAACCTACATAGTCCAAGTGACCACTAGGTTACCTACATAGTCCAAGTGCCCGTTCGTTAACCTACATTGTCCAAGTGCCCACTAGGTAACGTAGATAGCCCAAGTGCCCGCTAGGGAAGGTACATATTCCAAGTGCCCGTAGGTAACCTAGATAGTCCAAGTGCCCGCTAGTTAACCTATATAGTCCAAGTACCTGCTAGGTAAACTACATAATCCAAGTGCCCGTTCGTTAACCTACATAGTCCAAGTGCCCGTTCGTTAACCTACATAGTCCAAGTGCCCGCTAGGTAACGTAGAAAGCCCAAGTGCCCGCTAGGGAACGTACATACTCCAAGTGCCCACTAGGTAACCTAGACAGTCCAATTGCCCGCTAGTTAACCTAGACATTCCAAGTACCCGATAGGGAACCTACATAGTCCAATTGCCCGCTAGGGAACCTACATACTCCAAGTGCTCGCTAGGCAACCTACATAGTCCAAGTGCCCGTTAGTTAACCTAGATAGTCAAAGTGCCTGCTAGGTAACCTAAATAGTCCAAGTGCCCGCTAGGGAACCTACAAAGTCCAAGTGCCCGCTAGGTAACCTAGATAGTCCAATTGCCCGTTAGCTAAACGAGATAGTCGAAGTGTCCGATAGTTAAAATACATAGTCCAAGTGCCCGTTCGTTAACCTAGAAAGTCCAAGTGCCCGCTAGGTAACCTAGACAGTCCAAGTGCCCGTTAGGTTACCTACATAGTCCAAGTACACGTTCGTTAACCTAGATTGTCCAAGTGCCCGCTGGTAACCTACATAGTCTAAATGCCCGCAAGGAAACCTACATAGTCTAAATGTCCGCTAGGCAACCTACATAATCCAAGTACCCACTCTGAAACATACATAGTCCAAGTGCCCGTTAGCTAACCTAGACAGTCCAAGGGCCCGCTAGTTGACCTACATAGTCCAAGTGCCAGCTAGGTAACGTAGATAGTACAAGTGCCCGCTAGGGAACCTAGATAGTCCAAGTGCCTGTTAGCTAACCTAGATAGTCCAAGTGGTGGCTAGGTAACCTACATAGTCCAAGTGCCCATTCGTTAACCTAGATAATCCAAGTGCCCGTTAGGTAACCTAGACAGTCCAAGTGCCCGCTAGTTGCCCTACATAGTCTAAGTGCCCGTTAGTTAACCTAGATAGTCAAAGTGCCTGCTAGGTAACCTAGATAGTCCAAGTGCCCGCTAGATAACCTACATAGTCCAAGTGCCTGCTACGTAACCTAAATAGTCCAAATGTCCGCTAGGGAAACTACATAGTCCAAGTGCCCGCTAGTTAACCTAGATCGTCCAAGGGCCCCCTAGTAAACCTACATAATCCATGGGCCCGCTAGTTAACCTACATAGTGCAAGGGCCCGCTAGTTAACCTAGATAGTCCAAGTGCCCGCTAGTTAACCTAGATAGTCCAAGTGCCCGCTAGTTAACCTAGATAGTCCAAGTGCCCGCTAGTTAACCTACATAGTCCAAGTGCCCGCTAGGTAACCTGGACAGTCCAAGTGACCACTAGGTTACCTACATAGTCCAAGTGCCCATTCATTAACCTACATAGTCCAAGTGCCCGCTAGGTAACGTAGATAGCCCAAGTGCCCGCTAGGGAACGTACATAGTCCAAGTGCCCGCTAGGTAACCTGGATAGTCTAAGTGCCTGGTAGTAAACCTACATAGTCCAAGTGCCTGCTAGGTAAACTACATTGTCCAAGTGCCCACTAGGTAACCTAGACAGTCCAATTGCCCGCTAGTTAACCTAGACAGTCCAAGTACCGCTAGGGAATGTACATAGTCCAAGCGCCCGCTAGGGAACCTACATAGTCCAAGTGCCCGTTAGTTAACCTAGATAGTCAAAGTGCCTGCTAGGTAACCTAGATAGTACAAGTGCCCGCTAGGTACCCTTCATAGTCCAAGTGCCCGTTAGGTAACCTTGATAGTCCAATTGCCCGTTAGCTATCCTAGATAGTCCAAGTGTCCGCTAGTTAACCTACATAGTCCAAGTGCCCGTTCGTTAACTTACATTGTCCAAGTGCCCGCTAGGTAACGTAGATAGCCCAAGTGCCCGCTAGGGAACGTACATAGTCCAAGTGCCCACTAGGTAACCTAGACAGTCCAATTGCTCCCTAGTTAACCTAGACAGTCCAAGTACCCGATAGGGAACCTACATAGTCCAAGTGCCCTCTAGGGAACCTACATAGTCCAAGTGCTCGCTAGGCAACCTTCATAGTCCAAGTGCCCGTTAGGTAACCTTGATAGTCCAATTGCCCGTTAGCTATCCTAGATAGTCCAAGTGTCCGCTAGTTAACCTACATTGTCCAAGTGCCCGTTCGTTAACTTACATTGTCCAAGTGCCCGCTAGGTAACATAGATATCCCAAGTGCCCGCTAGGGAACGTACATAGTCCAAGTGCCCACTAGGTAACCTAGACAGTCCAATTGCCCCCTAGTTAACCTAGACAGTCCAAGTACCCGATAGGGAACCTACATAGTCCAAGTGCCCTCTAGGGAACCTACATAGTCCAAGTGCTCGCTAGGCAACCTACATAGTCCAAGTGCCCGTTAGTTAACCTAGATTGTCCAATTGCCCTTTAGCTAACCTAGATAGTCGAAGTGTCCGCTAGTTAACCTACATAGTCCAAGTGCCCGTTCGTTAACCTAGATAGTCCAAGTGCCCGCTAGGTAACCTAGACAGTCCAATTGCCCGTAGGTTACCTAAATAGTCCAAGTGCACGTTCGTTAACCTAGATAATCCAAGTGCCCGTTAGGTAACCTAGACAGTCCAAGTGCCCGCTAGTTACCCTACATAGTCCAAGTGCCCGTTAGTTAACCTAGATAGTCAAAGTGCCTGCTAGGTAACCTAGATAGTCCAAGTGTCCGCTAGATAACCTACATAGTCCAAGTGACCACTAGGTTACCTACATAGTCCAAGTGCCCGTTCGTTAACCTATATAGTCCAAGTGCCCGCTAGGTAACGTAGATACCCCAAGTGCCCGCTAGTTAAGGTACATATTCCAAGTGCCCGTAGGTAACCTAGATAGTCCAAGTGCCCACTAGTTAACCTAGATAGTCCAAGTGCCCGCTAGTTAACCTACATAGTCCAAGTGCCCGCTAGGTAACCTGGACAGTCCAAGTGACCACTAGGTTACCTACATAGTACAAGTGCCCATTCATTAACCTACATAGTACAAGTGCCCGCTAGGTAACGTAGATAGCCCAAGTGCCCGCTAGGGAACGTACATAGTCCAAGTGCCCGCTAGGTAACCTGGATAGTCTAAGTGCCTGGTAGTAAACCTACATAGTCCAAGTGCCTGCTAGGTAAACTACATTGTCCAAGTGCCCACTAGGTAACCTAGACAGTCCAATTGCCCGCTAGTTAACCTAGACAGTCCAAGTACCGCTAGGGAATGTACATAGTCCAAGCGCGCGCTAGGGAACCTACATAGTCCAGGTGCTCGCTAGGCAACCTACATAGTCCAAGTGCCCGTTAGTTAACCTAGATAGTCAAAGTGCCTGCTAGGTAACCTAGATAGTCCAAGTGCCCGCTAGGTACCCTTCATAGTCCAAGTGCCCGTTAGGTAACCTTGATAGTCCAATTGCCCGTTAGCTATCCTAGATAGTCCAAGTGTCCGCTAGTTAACCTACATAGTCCAAGTGCCCGTTCGTTAACTTACATTGTCCAAGTGCCCGCTAGGTAACGTAGATAGCCCAAGTGCCCGCTAGGGAACGTACATAGTCCAAGTGCCCACTAGGTAACCTAGACAGTCCAATTGCTCCCTAGTTAACCTAGACAGTCCAAGTACCCGATAGGGAACCTACATAGTCCAAGTGCCCTCTAGGGAACCTACATAGTCCAAGTGCTCGCTAGGCAACCTACATAGTCCAAGTGCCCGTTCGTTAACCTAGATTGTCCAATTGTCCGTTAGCTAACCTAGATAGTCGAAGTGCCCGCTAGGTTACCTACATAGTCCAAGTGCACATTCGTTAACCTAGATAATCCAAGTGCCCGTTAGGTAACCTAGACAGTCCAAGTGCCCGCTAGTTACCCTACATAGTCCAAGTGCCCGTTAGTTAACCTAGATAGTCAAAGTGCCTGCTAGGTAACCTAGATAGTCCAAGTGTCCGCTAGATAACCTACATAGTCCAAGTGACCACTAGGTTACCTACATAGTCCAAGTGCCCGTTCGTTAACCTACATAGTCCAAGTGCCCGCTAGGTAACGTAGATAGCCCAAGTGCCCGCTAGGGAAGGTACATAGTCCAAGTGCCCGTAGGTAACCTAGATAATCCAAGTGCCCGCTAGTTAACCTACATTGTCCAAATACCTGCTAGGTAAACTACATAATCCAAGTGCCCGTTCGTTAACCTACATAGTCAAGGTGCCCGTTCGTTAACCTACATAGTCCAAGTGCCCGCTAGGTAACATAGAAAGCCCAAGTGCCCGCTAGGGAACGTACATACTCCAAGTGCCCAATAGGTAATCTAGTGAGTCCAATTGCCGCTAGTTAACCTAGACAGTCCAAGTACCCGATAGGGAACCTACATAGTCCAATTGCCCGCTAGGGAACCTACATACTCCAAGTGCTCGCTAGGCAACCTACATAGTCCAAGTGCCCGTTAGTTAACCTAGATAGTCAAAGTGCCTGCTAGGTAACCTAAATAGTACAAGTGCCCGCTAGGGAACCTACAAAGTCCAAGTGCCCGATAGGTAACCTAGATAGTCCAATTGCCCAATAGCTAATCTAGATAGTCGAAGTGTCCGCAAGTTAACCTACATAGTCCAAGTGCCCGTTCGTTAACCTAGAAAGTCCAAGTGCCCGCTAGGTAACCTAGACAGTCCAAGTGCCTGCTAGGTTACCTACATAGTCCAAGTGCACGTTCATTAACCTAGATTTTCCAAGTGCCCGCTGGTAACCTACAGAGTCCAAATGCCCGCAAGGAAACCTATATAGTCTAAATGTCCGCTAGGCAACCTACATAATCCAAGTGCCCACTCTGGAACATACATAGTCCACGTGCCCATTAGCTAACCTAGATAGTCCAAGGGCCCGCTAGTTGACCTAAATAGTCCAAGTGCCAGCTAGGTAACCTAGATAGTACAAGTGCCCCCTTGGGAACCTAGATAGCCCCCTTGGGAACCTAGATAGTCCAAGTGCCTGTTAGCTAACCTAGATAGTCCAAGTGGTGGCTAGGTAACCTACATAGTCCAAGTGCCCGTTCGTTAACCTAGATAATCCAAGTGCCCGTTAGGTAACCTAGACAGTCCAAGTGCCCGCTAGTTGCCCTACATAGTCCAAGTGCCCGTTAGTTAACCTAGATAGTCAAAGTGCCTGCTAGGTAACCTAGATACTCCAAGTGCCCGCTAGATAACCTACATAGTCCAAGTGCCCGCTAGGTAACCTAAATAGTCCAAATGTCCGCTAGGGAAACTACATAGTCCAAGTGCCCGCTAGTTAACCTAGATAGTCCAAGTGCCCCCTATTAAATCTACATAATCCATGGGCCCGCTAGTTAACCTACATAGTGCAAGGGTCCGCTAGTTAACCTAGATAGTCCAAGTGCCCGCTAGTTAACCTAGATTGTCCTAGTGCCCGCTAGTTAACCTAGATAGTCCAAGTGCCCGCTAGTTAACCTACATAGTCCAAGTGCCCGCTAGGTAACCTAGACAGTCCAAGTGAACACTAGGTTACCTACATAGTCCAAGTGCCCATTCGTTAACCTACATAGTCCAAGTGCCCGCTAGGTAACGTAGATAGCCCAAGTGCCCGCTAGGGAACTTACATAGTCCAAGTGCCCGCTAGGTAACCTGGATAGTTAAAGTGCCTGGTAGTAAACCTACATAGTCCAAGTTCCTGCTAGGTAAACTACATAGTCCAAGCGCCCACTAGGGAACCTACATAGTCCAGGGGCTCGCTAGGCAACCTACATAGTCCAAGTGCCCGTTAGTTAACCTAGATAGTCAAAGTGCCTGCTAGGTAACCTAGATAGTCCAAGTACCCGCTAGGTAACCTTCATAGTCCAAGTGCCCGTTAGGTAACCTTGATAGCCCAATTGCCCGTTAGCTATCCTAGATAGTCCAAATGTCCGCTAGTTAACCTACATAGTCCAAGTGCCCGTTCGTTAACTTACATTGTCCAAGTGCCTGCTAGGTAACGTAGATATCACAAGTGCCCGCTAGGGAACGTACATAGTCCAAGTGCCCACTAGGTAACCTAGACAGTCCAATTGCCCCCTAGTTAACCTAGACAGTCCAAGTACCCGATAGGGAACCTACATAGTCCAAGTGCCCTCTAGGGAACCTACATAGTCCAAGTGCTCGCTAGGCAACCTACATAGTCCAAGTGCCCGTTAGTTAACCTAGATTGTCCAATTGCCCGTTAGCTAACCTAGATAGTCGAAGTGTCCGCTAGTTAACCTACATAGTCCAAGTGCCCGTTCGTTAACCTAGATAGTCCAAGTGCCCGCTAGGTAACCTAGACAGTCCAATTGCCCGTAGGTTACCTACATAGTCCAAGTGCACGTTCGTTAACCTAGATAATCCAAGTGCCCGTTAGGTAACCTAGACAGTCCAAGTGCCCGCTAGTTACCCTACATAGTCCAAGTGCCCGTTAGTTAACCTAGATAGTCAAAGTGCCTGCTAGGTAACCTAGATAGTCCAAGTGTCCGCTAGATAACCTACATAGTCCAAGTGACCACTAGGTTACCTACATAGTCCAAGTGCCCGTTCGTTAACCTATATAGTCCAAGTGCCCGCTAGGTAACGTAGATTCCCCAAGTGCCCGCTAGGTAAGGTACATATTCCAAGTGCCCGTAGGTAACCTAGATAGTCCAAGTGCCCGCTAGTTAACCTACATAGTCCAAGTACCTGCTAGGTAAACTACATAATCCAAGTGCCCGTTCGTTAACCTACATAGTCCAAGTGCCCGTTCGTTAACCTACATAGTCCAAGTGCCCGCTAGGTAACGTAGAAAGCCCAAGTGCCCGCTAGGGAACGTACATACTCCAAGTGCCCACTAGGTAACCTAGACAGTCCAATTGCCCGCTAGTTAACCGAGACAGTCCAAGTACCCGATTGGGAACCTACATAGTCCAATTGCCCGCTAGGGAACCTACATACTCCAAGTGCTCGCTAGGCAACCTACATAGTCCAAGTGCCCGTTAGTTAACCTAGATAGTCAAAGTGCCTGCTAGGTAACCTAAATAGTCCAAGTGCCCGCTAGGGAACCTACATAGTCGATGTGCCCGCTAGGTAACCTAGATAGTCCAATTGCCCGTTAGCTAACTTAGATAGTCGAAGTGTCCGCTAGTTAACCTACATACTCCAAGTGCCCGTTCGTTAACCTAGAAAGTCCAAGTGCCCGATAGGTAACCTAGACAGTCCAAGTGCCCGCTAGGGAACGTACATACTCCAAGTGCCCACTAGGTAACCTAGACAGTCCAATTGCCCGCTAGTTAACCTAGACAGTCCAAGTACCGCTAGGGAATGTACATAGTCCAAGCGCCCGCTAGGGAACCTACATAGTCCAAGTGCCCGTTAGTTAACCTAGATAGTCCAAGTGAACACTAGGTTACCTACATAGTCCAAGTGCCCATTCGTTAACCTACATAGTCCAAGTGCCCGCTAGGTAACGTAGATAGCCCAAGTGCCCGCTAGGGAACTTACATAGTCCAAGTGCCCGCTAGGTAACCTGGATAGTTAAAGTGCCTGGTAGTAAACCTACATAGTCCAAGTTCCTGCTAGGTAAACTACATAGTCCAAGCGCCCACTAGGGAACCTACATAGTCCAGGGGCTCGCTAGGCAACCTACATAGTCCAAGTGCCCGTTAGTTAACCTAGATAGTCAAAGTGCCTGCTAGGTAACCTAGATAGTCCAAGTACCCGCTAGGTAACCTTCATAGTCCAAGTGCCCGTTAGGTAACCTTGATAGCCCAATTGCCCGTTAGCTATCCTAGATAGTCCAAATGTCCGCTAGTTAACCTACATAGTCCAAGTGCCCGTTCGTTAACTTACATTGTCCAAGTGCCTGCTAGGTAACGTAGATATCACAAGTGCCCGCTAGGGAACGTACATAGTCCAAGTGCCCACTAGGTAACCTAGACAGTCCAATTGCCCCCTAGTTAACCTAGACAGTCCAAGTACCCGATAGGGAACCTACATAGTCCAAGTGCCCTCTAGGGAACCTACATAGTCCAAGTGCTCGCTAGGCAACCTACATAGTCCAAGTGCCCGTTAGTTAACCTAGATTGTCCAATTGCCCGTTAGCTAACCTAGATAGTCGAAGTGTCCGCTAGTTAACCTACATAGTCCAAGTGCCCGTTCGTTAACCTAGATAGTCCAAGTGCCCGCTAGGTAACCTAGACAGTCCAATTGCCCGTAGGTTACCTACATAGTCCAAGTGCACGTTCGTTAACCTAGATAATCCAAGTGCCCGTTAGGTAACCTAGACAGTCCAAGTGCCCGCTAGTTACCCTACATAGTCCAAGTGCCCGTTAGTTAACCTAGATAGTCAAAGTGCCTGCTAGGTAACCTAGATAGTCCAAGTGTCCGCTAGATAACCTACATAGTCCAAGTGACCACTAGGTTACCTACATAGTCCAAGTGCCCGTTCGTTAACCTATATAGTCCAAGTGCCCGCTAGGTAACGTAGATTCCCCAAGTGCCCGCTAGGTAAGGTACATATTCCAAGTGCCCGTAGGTAACCTAGATAGTCCAAGTGCCCGCTAGTTAACCTACATAGTCCAAGTACCTGCTAGGTAAACTACATAATCCAAGTGCCCGTTCGTTAACCTACATAGTCCAAGTGCCCGTTCGTTAACCTACATAGTCCAAGTGCCCGCTAGGTAACGTAGAAAGCCCAAGTGCCCGCTAGGGAACGTACATACTCCAAGTGCCCACTAGGTAACCTAGACAGTCCAATTGCCCGCTAGTTAACCGAGACAGTCCAAGTACCCGATTGGGAACCTACATAGTCCAATTGCCCGCTAGGGAACCTACATACTCCAAGTGCTCGCTAGGCAACCTACATAGTCCAAGTGCCCGTTAGTTAACCTAGATAGTCAAAGTGCCTGCTAGGTAACCTAAATAGTCCAAGTGCCCGCTAGGGAACCTACATAGTCGATGTGCCCGCTAGGTAACCTAGATAGTCCAATTGCCCGTTAGCTAACTTAGATAGTCGAAGTGTCCGCTAGTTAACCTACATACTCCAAGTGCCCGTTCGTTAACCTAGAAAGTCCAAGTGCCCGATAGGTAACCTAGACAGTCCAAGTGCCCGCTAGGGAACGTACATACTCCAAGTGCCCACTAGGTAACCTAGACAGTCCAATTGCCCGCTAGTTAACCTAGACAGTCCAAGTACCGCTAGGGAATGTACATAGTCCAAGCGCCCGCTAGGGAACCTACATAGTCCAAGTGCCCGTTAGTTAACCTAGATAGTCAAAGTGCCTGCTAGGTAACCTAGATAGTACAAGTGCCCGCTAGGTACCCTTCATAGTCCAAGTGCCCGTTAGGTAACCTTGATAGTCCAATTGCCCGTTAGCTATCCTAGATAGTCCAAGTGTCCGCTAGTTAACCTACATAGTCCAAGTGCCCGTTCGTTAACTTACATTGTCCAAGTGCCCGCTAGGTAACGTAGATATCCCAAGTGCCCGCTAGGGAACGTACATAGTCCAAGTGCCCACTAGGTAACCTAGACAGTCCAATTGCCCCCTAGTTAACCTAGACAGTCCAAGTACCCGATAGGGAACCTACATAGTCCAAGTGCCCTCTAGGGAACCTACATAGTCCAAGTGCTCGCTAGGCAACCTACATAGTCCAAGTGCCCGTTAGTTAACCTAGATTGTCCAATTGCCCTTTAGCTAACCTAGATAGTCGAAGTGTCCGCTAGTTAACCTACATAGTCCAAGTGCCCGTTCGTTAACCTAGATAGTCCAAGTGCCCGCTAGGTAACCTAGACAGTCCAATTGCCCGTAGGTTACCTACATAGTCCAAGTGCACGTTCGTTAACCTAGATAATCCAAGTGCCCGTTAGGTAACCTAGACAGTCCAAGTGCCCGCTAGTTACCCTACATAGTCCAAGTGCCCGTTAGTTAACCTAGATAGTCAAAGTGCCTGCTAGGTAACCTAGATAGTCCAAGTGTCCGCTAGATAACCTACATAGTCCAAGTGACCACTAGGTTACCTACATAGTCCAAGTGCCCGTTCGTTAACCTATATAGTCCAAGTGCCCGCTAGGTAACGTAGATTCCCCAAGTGCCCGCTAGGTAAGGTACATATTCCAAGTGCCCGTAGGTAACCTAGATAGTCCAAGTGCCCGCTAGTTAACCTACATAGTCCAAGTACCTGCTAGGTAAACTACATAATCCAAGTGCCCGTTCGTTAACCTACATAGTCCAAGTGCCCGTTCGTTAACCTACATAGTCCAAGTGCCCGCTAGGTAACGTAGAAAGCCCAAGTGCCCGCTAGGGAACGTACATACTCCAAGTGCCCACTAGGTAACCTAGACAGTCCAATTGCCCGCTAGTTAACCGAGACAGTCCAAGTACCCGATTGGGAACCTACATAGTCCAATTGCCCGCTAGGGAACCTACATACTCCAAGTGCTCGCTAGGCAACCTACATAGTCCAAGTGCCCGTTAGTTAACCTAGATAGTCAAAGTGCCTGCTAGGTAACCTAAATAGTCCAAGTGCCCGCTAGGGAACCTACATAGTCGATGTGCCCGCTAGGTAACCTAGATAGTCCAATTGCCCGTTAGCTAACTTAGATAGTCGAAGTGTCCGCTAGTTAACCTACATACTCCAAGTGCCCGTTCGTTAACCTAGAAAGTCCAAGTGCCCGATAGGTAACCTAGACAGTCCAAGTGCCCGCTAGGGAACGTACATACTCCAAGTGCCCACTAGGTAACCTAGACAGTCCAATTGCCCGCTAGTTAACCTAGACAGTCCAAGTACCGCTAGGGAATGTACATAGTCCAAGCGCCCGCTAGGGAACCTACATAGTCCAAGTGCCCGTTAGTTAACCTAGATAGTCAAAGTGCCTGCTAGGTAACCTAGATAGTACAAGTGCCCGCTAGGTACCCTTCATAGTCCAAGTGCCCGTTAGGTAACCTTGATAGTCCAATTGCCCGTTAGCTATCCTAGATAGTCCAAGTGTCCGCTAGTTAACCTACATAGTCCAAGTGCCCGTTCGTTAACTTACATTGTCCAAGTGCCCGCTAGGTAACGTAGATATCCCAAGTGCCCGCTAGGGAACGTACATAGTCCAAGTGCCCACTAGGTAACCTAGACAGTCCAATTGCCCCCTAGTTAACCTAGACAGTCCAAGTACCCGATAGGGAACCTACATAGTCCAAGTGCCCTCTAGGGAACCTACATAGTCCAAGTGCTCGCTAGGCAACCTACATAGTCCAAGTGCCCGTTAGTTAACCTAGATTGTCCAATTGCCCTTTAGCTAACCTAGATAGTCGAAGTGTCCGCTAGTTAACCTACATAGTCCAAGTGCCCGTTCGTTAACCTAGATAGTCCAAGTGCCCGCTAGGTAACCTAGACAGTCCAATTGCCCGTAGGTTACCTAAATAGTCCAAGTGCACGTTCGTTAACCTAGATAATCCAAGTGCCCGTTAGGTAACCTAGACAGTCCAAGTGCCCCTAGTTACCCTACATAGTCCAAGTGCCCGTTAGTTAACCTAGATAGTCAAAGTGCCTGCTAGGTAACCTAGATAGTCCAAGTGTCCGCTAGATAACCTACATAGTCCAAGTGACCACTAGGTTACCTACATAGTCCAAGTGCCCGTTCGTTAACCTATATAGTCCAAGTGCCCGCTAGGTAACGTAGATACCCCAAGTGCCCGCTAGTTAAGGTACATATTCCAAGTGCCCGTAGGTAACCTAGATAGTCCAAGTGCCCACTAGTTAACCTAGATAGTCCAAGTGCCCGCTAGTTAACCTACATAGTCCAAGTGCCCGCTAGGTAACCTGGACAGTCCAAGTGACCACTAGGTTACCTACATAGTACAAGTGCCCATTCATTAACCTACATAGTACAAGTGCCCGCTAGGTAACGTAGATAGCCCAAGTGCCCGCTAGGGAACGTACATAGTCCAAGTGCCCGCTAGGTAACCTGGATAGTCTAAGTGCCTGGTAGTAAACCTACATAGTCCAAGTGCCTGCTAGGTAAACTACATTGTCCAAGTGCCCACTAGGTAACCTAGACAGTCCAATTGCCCGCTAGTTAACCTAGACAGTCCAAGTACCGCTAGGGAATGTACATAGTCCAAGCGCGCGCTAGGGAACCTACATAGTCCAGGTGCTCGCTAGGCAACCTACATAGTCCAAGTGCCCGTTAGTTAACCTAGATAGTCAAAGTGCCTGCTAGGTAACCTAGATAGTACAAGTGCCCGCTAGGTACCCTTCATAGTCCAAGTGCCCGTTAGGTAACCTTGATAGTCCAATTGCCCGTTAGCTATCCTAGATAGTCCAAGTGTCCGCTAGTTAACCTACATAGTCCAAGTGCCCGTTCGTTAACTTACATTGTCCAAGTGCCCGCTAGGTAACGTAGATAGCCCAAGTGCCCGCTAGGGAACGTACATAGTCCAAGTGCCCACTAGGTAACCTAGACAGTCCAATTGCTCCCTAGTTAACCTAGACAGTCCAAGTACCCGATAGGGAACCTACATAGTCCAAGTGCCCTCTAGGGAACCTACATAGTCCAAGTGCTCGCTAGGCAACCTACATAGTCCAAGTGCCCGTTCGTTAACCTAGATTGTCCAATTGTCCGTTAGCTAACCTAGATAGTCGAAGTGCCCGCTAGGTTACCTACATAGTCCAAGTGCACATTCGTTAACCTAGATAATCCAAGTGCCCGTTAGGTAACCTAGACAGTCCAAGTGCCCGCTAGTTACCCTACATAGTCCAAGTGCCCGTTAGTTAACCTAGATAGTCAAAGTGCCTGCTAGGTAACCTAGATAGTCCAAGTGTCCGCTAGATAACCTACATAGTCCAAGTGACCACTAGGTTACCTACATAGTCCAAGTGCCCGTTCGTTAACCTACATAGTCCAAGTGCCCGCTAGGTAACGTAGATAGCCCAAGTGCCCGCTAGGGAAGGTACATAGTCCAAGTGCCCGTAGGTAACCTAGATAATCCAAGTGCCCGCTAGTTAACCTACATTGTCCAAATACCTGCTAGGTAAACTACATAATCCAAGTGCCCGTTCGTTAACCTACATAGTCAAGGTGCCCGTTCGTTAACCTACATAGTCCAAGTGCCCGCTAGGTAACATAGAAAGCCCAAGTGCCCGCTAGGGAACGTACATACTCCAAGTGCCCAATAGGTAATCTAGTGAGTCCAATTGCCGCTAGTTAACCTAGACAGTCCAAGTACCCGATAGGGAACCTACATAGTCCAATTGCCCGCTAGGGAACCTACATACTCCAAGTGCTCGCTAGGCAACCTACATAGTCCAAGTGCCCGTTAGTTAACCTAGATAGTCAAAGTGCCTGCTAGGTAACCTAAATAGTACAAGTGCCCGCTAGGGAACCTACAAAGTCCAAGTGCCCGATAGGTAACCTAGATAGTCCAATTGCCCGATAGCTAATCTAGATAGTCGAAGTGTCCGCAAGTTAACCTACATAGTCCAAGTGCCCGTTCGTTAACCTAGAAAGTCCAAGTGCCCGCTAGGTAACCTAGACAGTCCAAGTGCCTGCTAGGTTACCTACATAGTCCAAGTGCACGTTCATTAACCTAGATTTTCCAAGTGCCCGCTGGTAACCTACAGAGTCCAAATGCCCGCAAGGAAACCTATATAGTCTAAATGTCCGCTAGGCAACCTACATAATCCAAGTGCCCACTCTGGAACATACATAGTCCACGTGCCCATTAGCTAACCTAGATAGTCCAAGGGCCCGCTAGTTGACCTAAATAGTCCAGGTGCCAGCTAGGTAACCTAGATAGTACAAGTGCCCCCTTGGGAACCTAGATAGTCCAAGTGCCTGTTAGCTAACCTAGATAGTCCAAGTGGTGGCTAGGTAACCTACATAGTCCAAGTGCCCGTTCGTTAACCTAGATAATCCAAGTGCCCGTTAGGTAACCTAGACAGTCCAAGTGCCCGCTAGTTGCCCTACATAGTCCAAGTGCCCGTTAGTTAACCTAGATAGTCAAAGTGCCTGCTAGGTAACCTAGATAGTCCAAGTGCCCGCTAGATAACCTACATAGTCCAAGTGCCCGCTAGGTAACCTAAATAGTCCAAATGTCCGCTAGGGAAACTACATAGTCCAAGTGCCCGCTAGTTAACCTAGATAGTCCAAGTGCCCCCTATTAAATCTACATAATCCATGGGCCCGCTAGTTAACCTACATAGTGCAAGGGTCCGCTAGTTAACCTAGATAGTCCAAGTGCCCGCTAGTTAACCTAGATAGTCCTAGTGCCCGCTAGTTAACCTAGATAGTCCAAGTGCCCGCTAGTTAACCTACATAGTCCAAGTGCCCGCTAGGTAACCTAGACAGTCCAAGTGAACACTAGGTTACCTACATAGTCCAAGTGCCCATTCGTTAACCTACATAGTCCAAGTGCCCGCTAGGTAACGTAGATAGCCCAAGTGCCCGCTAGGGAACTTACATAGTCCAAGTGCCCGCTAGGTAACCTGGATAGTTAAAGTGCCTGGTAGTAAACCTACATAGTCCAAGTTCCTGCTAGGTAAACTACATAGTCCAAGCGCCCACTAGGGAACCTACATAGTCCAGGGGCTCGCTAGGCAACCTACATAGTCCAAGTGCCCGTTAGTTAACCTAGATAGTCAAAGTGCCTGCTAGGTAACCTAGATAGTCCAAGTACCCGCTAGGTAACCTTCATAGTCCAAGTGCCCGTTAGGTAACCTTGATATTCCAATTGCCCGTTAGCTATCCTAGATAGTCCAAATGTCCGCTATTTAACCTACATAGTCCAAGTGCCCGTTCATTAACTTACATTGTCCAAGTGCCTGCTAGGTAACGTAGATATCCCAAGTGCCCGCTAGGGAACGTACATAGTCCAAGTGCCCACTAGGTAACCTAGACAGTCCAATTGCCCCCTAGTTAACCTAGACAGTCCAAATACCCGATAGGGAACCTACATAGTCCAAGTGCCCTCTAGGGAACCTACATAGTCCAAGTGCTCGCTAGGCAACCTACATAGTCCAAGTGCCCGTTAGTTAACCTAGATTGTCCAATTGCCCGTTAGCTAACCTAGATAGTCGAAGTGTCCGCTAGTTAACCTACATAGTCCAAGTGCCCGTTCGTTAACCTAGATAGTCCAAGTGCCCGCTAGGTAACCTAGACAGTCCAATTGCCCGTAGGTTACCTACATAGTCCAAGTGCACGTTCGTTAACCTAGATAATCCAAGTGCCCGTTAGGTAACCTAGACAGTCCAAGTGCCCGCTAGTTACCCTACATAGTCCAAGTGCCCGTTAGTTAACCTAGATAGTCAAAGTGCCTGCTAGGTAACCTAGATAGTCCAAGTGTCCGCTAGATAACCTACATAGTCCAAGTGACCACTAGGTTACCTACATAGTCCAAGTGCCCGTTCGTTAACCTATATAGTCCAAGTGCCCGCTAGGTAACGTAGATTCCCCAAGTGCCCGCTAGGTAAGGTACATATTCCAAGTGCCCGTAGGTAACCTAGATAGTCCAAGTGCCCGCTAGTTAACCTACATAGTCCAAGTACCTGCTAGGTAAACTACATAATCCAAGTGCCCATTCGTTAACCTACATAGTCCAAGTGCCCGTTCGTTAACCTACATAGTCCAAGTGCCCGCTAGGTAACGTAGAAAGCCCAAGTGCCCGCTAGGGAACGTACATACTCCAAGTGCCCACTAGGTAACCTAGACAGTCCAATTGCCCGCTAGTTAACCGAGACAGTCCAAGTACCCGATTGGAAACCTACATAGTCCAATTGCCCGCTAGGGAACCTACATACTCCAAGTGCTCGCTAGGCAACCTACATAGTCCAAGTGCCCGTTAGTTAACCTAGATAGTCAAAGTGCCTGCTAGGTAACCTAAATAGTCCAAGTGCCCGCTAGGGAACCTACATAGTCGATGTGCCCGCTAGGTAACCTAGATAGTCCAATTGCCCGTTAGCTAACCTAGATAGTCGAAGTGTCCGCTAGTTAACCTACATACTCCAAGTGCCCGTTCGTTAACCTAGAAAGTCCAAGTGCCCGATAGGTAACCTAGACAGTCCAAGTGCCCGCTAGGGAACGTACATACTCCAAGTGCCCACTAGGTAACCTAGACAGTCCAATTGCCCCCTAGTTAACCTAGACAGTCCAAGTACCCGATAGGGAACCTACATAGTCCAAGTGCCCTCTAGGGAACCTACATAGTCCAAGTGCTCGCTAGGCAACCTACATAGTCCAAGTGCCCGTTAGTTAACCTAGATTGTCCAATTGCCCGTTAGCTAACCTAGATAGTCGAAGTGTCCGCTAGTTAACCTACATAGTCCAAGTGCCCGTTCGTTAACCTAGATAGTCCAAGTGCCCGCTAGGTAACCTAGACAGTCCAATTGCCCGTAGGTTACCTACATAGTCCAAGTGCACGTTCGTTAACCTAGATAATCCAAGTGCCCGTTAGGTAACCTAGACAGTCCAAGTGCCCGCTAGTTACCCTACATAGTCCAAGTGCCCGTTAGTTAACCTAGATAGTCAAAGTGCCTGCTAGGTAACCTAGATAGTCCAAGTGTCCGCTAGATAACCTACATAGTCCAAGTGACCACTAGGTTACCTACATAGTCCAAGTGCCCGTTCGTTAACCTATATAGTCCAAGTGCCCGCTAGGTAACGTAGATTCCCCAAGTGCCCGCTAGGTAAGGTACATATTCCAAGTGCCCGTAGGTAACCTAGATAGTCCAAGTGCCCGCTAGTTAACCTACATAGTCCAAGTACCTGCTAGGTAAACTACATAATCCAAGTGCCCATTCGTTATCCTACATAGTCCAAGTGCCCGTTCGTTAACCTACATAGTCCAAGTGCCCGCTAGGTAACGTAGAAAGCCCAAGTGCCCGCTAGGGAACGTACATACTCCAAGTGCCCACTAGGTAACCTAGACAGTCCAATTGCCCGCTAGTTAACCGAGACAGTCCAAGTACCCGATTGGAAACCTACATAGTCCAATTGCCCGCTAGGGAACCTACATACTCCAAGTGCTCGCTAGGCAACCTACATAGTCCAAGTGCCCGTTAGTTAACCTAGATAGTCAAAGTGCCTGCTAGGTAACCTAAATAGTCCAAGTGCCCGCTAGGGAACCTACATAGTCGATGTGCCCGCTAGGTAACCTAGATAGTCCAATTGCCCGTTAGCTAACCTAGATAGTCGAAGTGTCCGCTAGTTAACCTACATACTCCAAGTGCCCGTTCGTTAACCTAGAAAGTCCAAGTGCCCGATAGGTAACCTAGACAGTCCAAGTGCCCGCTAGGGAACGTACATACTCCAAGTGCCCACTAGGTAACCTAGACAGTCCAATTGCCCCCTAGTTAACCTAGACAGTCCAAGTACCCGATAGGGAACCTACATAGTCCAAGTGCCCTCTAGGGAACCTACATAGTCCAAGTGCTCGCTAGGCAACCTACATAGTCCAAGTGCCCGTTAGTTAACCTAGATTGTCCAATTGCCCGTTAGCTAACCTAGATAGTCGAAGTGTCCGCTAGTTAACCTACATAGTCCAAGTGCCCGTTCGTTAACCTAGATAGTCCAAGTGCCCGCTAGGTAACCTAGACAGTCCAATTGCCCGTAGGTTACCTACATAGTCCAAGTGCACGTTCGTTAACCTAGATAATCCAAGTGCCCGTTAGGTAACCTAGACAGTCCAAGTGCCCGCTAGTTACCCTACATAGTCCAAGTGCCCGTTAGTTAACCTAGATAGTCAAAGTGCCTGCTAGGTAACCTAGATAGTCCAAGTGTCCGCTAGATTACCTACATAGTCCAAGTGACCACTAGGTTACCTACATAGTCCAAGTGCCCGTTCGTTAACCTATATAGTCCAAGTGCCCGCTAGGTAACGTAGATTCCCCAAGTGCGCGCTAGGTAAGGTACATATTCCAAGTGCCCGTAGGTAACCTAGATAGTCCAAGTGCCCTCTAGTTAACCTACATAGTCCAAGTACCTGCTAGGTAAACTACATAATCCAAGTGCCCGTTCGTTAACCTACATAGTCCAAGTGCCCGTTCGTTAACCTACATAGTCCAAGTGCCCGCTAGGTAACGTAGAAAGCCCAAGTGCCCGCTAGGGAACGTACATACTCCAAGTGCCCACTAGGTAACCTAGACAGTCCAATTGCCCGCTAGTTAACCGAGACAGTCCAAGTACCCGATTGGGAACCTACATAGTCCAATTGCCCGCTAGGGAACCTACATACTCCAAGTGCTCGCTAGGCAACCTACATAGTCCAAGTGCCCGTTAGTTAACCTAGATAGTCAAAGTGCCTGCTAGGTAACCTAAATAGTCCAAGTGCCCGCTAGGGAACCTACATAGTCCAAGTGCCCGCTAGGTAACCTAGATAGTCCAATTGCCCGTTAGCTAACCTAGATAGTCGAAGTGTCCGCTAGTTAAAATACATAGTCCAAGTGCCCGTTCGTTAACCTAGAAAGTCCAAGTGCCCGCTAGGTAACCTAGACAGTCCAAGTGCCCGCTAGGTTACCTACATAGTCCAAGTGCACGTTCGTTAACCTAGATTGTCCAAGTGCCCGCTGGTAACCTACATAGTCCAAATGCCCGCAAGGAAACCTACATAGTCTAAATGTCCGCTAGGCAACCTACATAATCCAAGTGCCCACTCTGGAACATACATAGTCCAAGTGACCGTTAGCTAACCTAGATAGTCCAAGGGCCCGCTAGTTGACCTACATAGTCCAAGTGCCAGCTAGGTAACCTAGATAGTACAAGTGCCCGCTAGGGAACCTAGATAGTCCAAGTGCCTGTTAGCTAACCTAGATAGTCCAATTGGTGGCTAGGTAACCTACATAGTCCAAGTGCCCGTTCGTTAACCTAGATAATCCAAGTGCCCGTTAGGTAACCTAGACAGTCCAAGTGCCCGCTAGTTGCCCTACATAGTCCAAGTGACCGTTAGTTAACCTAGATAGTCAAAGTGCCTGCTAGGTAACCTAGATAGTCCAAGTGCCCGCTAGATAACCTACATAGTCCAAGTGCCCGCTAGGTAACCTAAATAGTCCAAATGTCCGCTAGGGAAACTACATAGTCCAAGTGCCCGCTAGTTAACCTAGATAGTCCAAGTGCCCCCTAGTAAACCTACATAATCAATGGGCCCGCTAGTTAACCTACATAGTGCAAGGGCCCGCTAGTTAACCTAGATAGTCCAAGTGCCCGCTAGTTAACCTAGATAGTCCAAGTGCCCGCTAGTTAACCTAGATAGTCCAAGTGCCCGCTAGTTAACCTACATAGTCCAAGTGCTCGCTAGGTAACCTAGACAGTCCAAGTGACCACTAGGTTACCTACATAGTCCAAGTGCCCATTCGTTAACCTACATAGTCTAGTGCCCGCTAGGTAACGTAGATACCCCAAGTGCCCGCTAGGGAACGTACATAGTCCAAGTGCCCGCTAGGTAACCTAGATAGACTAAGTCCCTGCTAGTAAACCTACATACTCCAAGTGCCTGCTAGGTAAACTACATAGTCCAAGTGCCCACTAGGTAACCTAGACAGTCCAATTGCCCGCTAGTTAACCTAGACAGTCCATGTACCGCTAGGGAATCTACATAGTCCAAGAGCCCGGTAGAGGACCTACATAGTCCAGGTGCTCGCTAGGCAACCTACATAGTCCAAGTGCCCGTTAGTTAACCTAGATAGTCAAAGTGCCTGCTAGGTAACCTAGATAGTCCAAGTGCCCGCTAGGTACCCTTCATAGTCCAAGTGCCCGTTAGGTAACCTTGATAGTCCAATTGCCCGTTAGCTATCCTAGATAGTCCAAGTGTCCGCTAGTTAACCTACATAGTCAAAGTGCCCGTTCGTTAACTTACTTTGTCCAAGTGCCCGCTAGGTAACGTAGATAGCCCAAGTGCCCGCTAGGGAACGTACATAGTCCAAGTGCCCACTAGGTAACCTAGACAGTCCAATTGCCCCCTAGTTAACCAAGACAGTCCAAGTACCCGATAGGGAACCTACATAGTCCAAGTGCCCACTAGGGAACCTACATAGTCCAAGTGCTCGCTAGGCAACCTACATAGTCCAAGTGCCCGTTAGTTAACCTACATTGTCCAATTCCCGTTAGCTAACCTAGATAGTCGAAGTGTCCGCTAGTTAACATACATAGTCCAAGTGCCCGTTCGTTAACCTAGATAGTCCAAGTGCCCGCTAGGTAACCTAGACAGTCCAAGTGCCCGCTAGGTTACCTACATAGTCCAAGTGCACGTTAGTTAACCTAGATAATCCAAGTGCCCGTTAGGTAACCTAGACAGTCCAAGTGCCCGCTAGTTACCCTAAATAGTCCAAGTGCCCGTTAGTTAACCTAGATAGTCAAAGTGCCTGCTAGGTAACCTAGATAGTCCAAGTGTCCGCTAGATAACCTACATAGTCCAAGTAACCACTAGGTTACCTACATAGTCCAAGTGCCCGTTCGTTAACCTACATAGTCCAAGTGCCCGCTAGGTAACGTAGATAGACCAAGTGCCCGCTAGGGAAGGTACATATTCCAAGTGCCCGTAGGTAACCTAGATAGTCCAAGTGCCCGCTAGTTAACCTACATAGTCCAAGTACCTGCTAGGTAAACTACATAATCCAAGTGCCCGTTCGTTAACCTACTTAGTCCAAGTGCCCGTTCGTTAACCTACATAGTCCAAGTGCCCGCTAGGTAACGTAGAAAGCCAGAGTGCCCGCTAGGGAACGTACATACTCCAAGTGCCCACTAGGTAACCTAGACAGTCCAATTGCCCGCTAGTTAACCTAGACAGTCCAAGTACCCGATAGGGAACCTACATAGTCCAATTGCCCGCTAGGGAACCTACATACTCCAAGTGCTCGCTAGGCAACCTACATAGTCCAAGTGCCCGTTAGTTAACCTAGATAGTCAAAGTGCCTGCTAGGTAACCTAAATAGTCCAAGTGCCCGCTAGGGAACCTACATAGTCCAAGTGCCCGCTAGGTAACCTAGATAGTCCAATTGCCCGTTAGCTAACCTAGATAGTCGAAGTGTCCGCTAGTTAAAATACATAGTCCAAGTGCCCGTTCGTTAACCTAGAAAGTCCAAGTGCCCGCTAGGTAACCTAGACAGTCCAAGTGCCCGCTAGGTTACCTACATAGTCCAAGTGCACGTTCGTTAACCTAGATTGTCCAAGTGCCCGCTGGTAACCTACATAGTCCAAATGTCCGCAAGGAAACCTACATAGTCTAAATGTCCGCTAGGCAACCTATATAATCCAAGTGCCCACTCTGAAACATACATAGTCCAAGTGCCCGTTAGCTAACCTAGATAGTCCAAGGGCCCGCTAGTTGACCTACATAGTCCAAGTGCCAGCTAGGTAACCTAGATAGTACAAGTGCCCGCTAGGGAACCTAGATAGTCCAAGTGCCTGTTAGCTAACCTAGATAGTCCAAGTGGTGGCTAGGTAATCTACATAGTCCAAGTGCCCGTTCGTTAACCTAGATAATCCTAGTGCCCGTTAGGTAACCTAGACAGTCCAATTGCCCCCTAGTTAACCTAGACAGTCCAAGTGCCCGCTAGGTAACGTAGATATCCCAAGTGCCCTCTAGGGAACCTACATAGTCCATGTGCTCGCTAGGCAACCTACATAGTCCAAGTGCCCGTTAGTTAACCTAGATTGTCCAATTGCACGTTAGCTAACCTAGATAGTCGAAGTGTCCGCTAGTTAACCTACATAGTCCAAGTGCCCGTTCGTTAACCTAGATAGTCCAAGTGCCCGCTAGGTAACCTAGACAGTCCAATTGCCCGTAGGTTACCTACATAGTCCAAGTGCACGTTCGTTAACCTAGATAATCCAAGTGCCCGTTAGTTAACCTAGACAGTCCAAGTGCCCGCTAGTTACCCTACATAGTCCAAGTGCCCGTTAGTTTACCTAGATAGTCAAAGTGCCTGCTAGGTAACCTAGATAGTCCAAGTGTCCGCTAGATAACCTACATAGTCCAAGTGACCACTAGGTTACCTACATAGTCCAAGTGCCCGTTCGTTAACCTATATAGTCCAAGTGCCCGCTAGGTAACGTAGATACCCCAAGTGCCCGCTAGGTAAGGTACATATTCCAAGTGCCCGTAGGTAACCTAGATAGTCCAAGTGCCCGCTAGTTAACCTACATAGTCCAAGTACCTGCTAGGTAAACTACATAATCCAAGTGCCCGTTCGTTAACCTACATAATCCAAGTGCCCGTTCGTTTACCTACATAGTCCAAGTGCCCGCTAGGTAACGTAGAAAGCCCAAGTGCCCGCTAGGGAACGTACATACTCCAAGTGCCCACTAGGTAACCTAGACAGTCCAATTGCCCGCTAGTTAACCGAGACATTCCAAGTACCCGATTGGGAACCTACATAGTCCAATTGCCCGCTAGGGAACCTACATACTCCAATTGCTCGCTAGGCAACTTACATAGTCCAAGTGCCCGTTAGTTAACCTAGATAGTCAAAGTGCCTGCTAGGTAACCTAAATAGTCCAAGTGCCCGCTAGGGAACCTACATAGTCCAAGTGCCCGCTAGGTAACCTAGATAGTCCAATTGCCCGTTAGCTAACCTAGATAGACGAAGTGTCCGCTAGTTAACCTACATAGTCCAAGTGCCCGTTCGTTAACCTAGAAAGTCCAAGTGCCCGCTAGGTAACCTAGACAGTCCAAGTGCCCGCTAGGTTACCTACATAGTCCAAGTGCACGTTCGTTAACCTAGATTGTCCAAGTGCCCGCTGGTAACCTACATAGTCCAAATGCCCGCAAGGAAACCTACTTAGTCTAAATGTCCGCTAGGCAACCTACATAATCCAAGTGCCCACTCTGGAACATACATAGTCCAAGTGCCCGTTAGCTAACCTAGATAGTCCAAGGGCCCGCTAGTTGACCTACATAGTCCAAGTGCCAGCTAGGTAACCTAGATAGTACAAGTGCCCGCTAGGGAACCTAGATAGTCCAAGTGCCTGTTAGCTAACCTAGATAGTCCAAGTGGTGGCTAGGTAATCTACATAGTCCAAGTGCCCGTTCGTTAACCTCGATAATCCTAGTGCCCGTTAGGTAACCTAGACAGTCCAAGTGCCCGCTAGTTGCCCTACATAGTCCAAATGCCCGTTAGTTAACCTAGATAGTCAAAGTGCCTGCTAGGTAACCTAGATAGTCCAAGTGCCCCCTAGATAACCTACATAGTCCAAGTGCCCGCTAGGTAACGTAGAAAGCCCAAGTGCCCGCTAGGGAACGTACATACTCCAAGTGCCCAATAGGTAATCTAGTGAGTCCAATTGCCGCTAGTTAACCTAGACAGTCCAAGTACCCGACAGGGAACCTACATAGTCCAATTGCCCACTAGGGTACCTACATACTCCAAGTGCTCGCTAGGCAACCTACATAGTCCAAGTGCCCGTTAGTTAACCTAGATAGTCAAAGTGCCTGCTAGGTAACCTAAATAGTCCAAATGCCCGCTAGGGACCCTACATAGTCCAAGTGCCCGATAGGTAACCTAGATACTCCAATTGCCCGATAGCTAATCTAGATAGTCAAAGTGTCCGCTAGTTAACCTACATAGTCCAAGTGCCCGTTCGTTAACCTAGAAAGTCCAAGTGCCCGCTAGGTAACCTAGACAGTCCAAGTGCCTGCTAGGTTACCTACATAGTCCAAGTGCACGTTCGTTAACCTAGATTTTCCAAGTGCCCGCTGGTAACCTACATAGTCCAAATGCCCGCAAGGAAACCTATATAGTCTAAATGTCCGCTAGGCAACCTACATAATCCAAGTGCCCACTCTGGAACATACATAGTCCACGTGCCCATTAGCTAACCTAGATAGTCCAAGGGCCCGCTAGTTGACCTAAATAGTCCAAGTGCCAGCTAGGTAACCTAGATAGTACAAGTGCCCGCTAGGGAACCTAGATAGTCCAAGTGCCTGTTAGCTAACCTAGATAGTCCAAGTGGTGGCTAGGTAACCTACATAGTCCAAGTGCCCGTTCGTTAACCTAGATAATCCAAGTGCCCGTTAGGTATCCTAGACAGTCCAAGTGCCCGCTAGTTGCCCTACATAGTCCAAGTGCCCGTTAGTTAACCTAGATAGTCAAAGTGCCTGCTAGGTAACCTAGATAGTCCAAGTGCCCGCTAGATAACCTACATAGTCCAAGTGCCCGCTAGGTAACCTAAATAGTCCAAATGTCCGCTAGGGAAACTACATAGTCCAAGTGCCCGCTAGTTAACCTAGATAGTCCAAGTGCCCCCTATTAAATCTACATAATCCATGGGCCCGCTAGTTAACCTACATAGTGCAAGGGCCCGCTAGTTAACCTAGATAGTCCAAGTGCCCGCTAGTTAACCTAGATAGTCCTAGTGCCCGCTAGTTAACCTAGATAGTCCAAGTGCCCGCTAGTTAACCTACATAGTCCAAGTGCCCGCTAGGTAACCTAGACAGTCCAAGTGAACACTAGGTTACCTACATAGTCCAAGTGCCCATTAGTTAACCTACATAGTCCAAGTGCCCGCTAGGTAACGTAGATAGCCCAAGTGCCCGCCAGGGAACTTACATAGACCAAGTGCCCGCTAGGTAACCTGGATAGTCTAAGTGCCTGGTAGTAAACCTACATAGTCCAAGTTCCTGCTAGGTAAACTACATAGTCCAAGTGCCCACTAGGTAACCTAGACAGTCCAATTGCCCGCTACTTAACCTAGACAGTCCAAGTACCGCTAGCGAATCTACATAGTCCAAGCGCCCGCTAGGGAACCTACATAGTCCAGGTGCTCGCTAGGCAACCTACATAGTCCAAGTGCCCGTTAGTTAACCTAGATAGTGAAAGTGCCTGCTAGGTAACCTAGATAGTCCAAGTACCCGCTAGGTAACCTTCATAGTCCAAGTGCCCGTTAGGTAACCTTGATAGTCCAATTGCCCGTTAGCTATCCTAGATAGTCCAAGTGTCCGCTAGTTAACCTACATAGTCCAAGTGCCCGTTCGTTAACTTACATTGTCCAAGTGCCCGCTAGGTAACGTAGATATCCCAAGTGCCCGCTAGGGAACGTACATAGTCCAAGTGCCCACTAGGTAACCTAGACAGTCCAATTGCCCCCTAGTTAACCTAGAGAGTCCAAGTACCCGATAGGGAACCTACATAGTCCAAGTGCCCTCTAGGGAACCTACATAGTCCAAGTGCTCGCTAGGCAACCTACATAGTCCAAGTGCCCGTTAGTTAACCTAGATTGTCCAATTGCACGTTAGCTAACCTAGATAGTCGAAGTGTCCACTAGTTAACCTACATAGTCCAAGTGCCCGTTCGTTAACCTAGATAGTTCAAGTGCCCGCTAGGTAACCTAGACAGTCCAATTGCCCGTAGGTTACCTATATAGTCCAAGTGCACGTTCGTTAACCTAGATAATCCAAGTGCCCGTTAGTTAACCTAGACAGTCCAAGTGCCCGCTAGTTACCCTACATAGTCCAAGTGCCCGTTAGTTTACCTAGATAGTCAAAGTGCCTGCTAGGTAAACTAGATAGTCCAAGTGTCCGCTAGATAACCTACATAGTCCAAGTGACCACTAGGTTACCTACATAGTCCAAGTGCCCGTTCGTTAACCTATATAGTCCAAGTGCCCGCTAGGTAACGTAGATACCCCAAGTGCCCGCTAGTTAAGGTACATATTCCAAGTGCCCGTAGGTAACCTAGATAGTCCAAGTGCCCGCTAGTTAACCTACATAGTCCAAGTACCTGCTAGGTAAACTACATAATCCAAGTGCCCGTTCGTTAACCTACATAGTCCAAGTGCCCGTTCGTTAACCTACATAGTCCAAGTGCCCGCTAGGTAACGTAGAAAGCCCAAGTGCCCGCTAGGGAACGTACATACTCCAAGTGCCCACTAGGTAACCTAGACAGTCCAATTGCCCGCTGGTTAACCGAGACATTCCAAGTACCCGATTGGGAACCTACATAGTCCAATTGCCCGCTAGGGAACCTACATACTCCAATTGCTCGCTAGGCAACCTACATAGTCCAAGTGCCCGTTAGTTAACCTAGATAGTCAAAGTGCCTGCTAGGTAACCTAAATAGTCCAAGTGCCCGCTAGGGAACCTACATAGTCCAAGTGCCCGCTAGGTAACCTAGATAGTCCAATTGCCCGTTAGCTAACCTAGATAGTCGAAGTGTCCGCTAGTTAACCTACATAGTCCAAGTGCCCGTTCGTTAACCTAGAAAGTCCAAGTGCCCGCTAGGTAACCTAGACAGTCCAAGTGCCCGCTAGGTTACCTACATAGTCCAAGTGCACGTTCGTTAACCTAGATTGTCCAAGTGCCCGCTGGTAACCTACATAGTCCAAATGCCCGCAAGGAAACCTACATAGTCTAAATGTCCGCTAGGCAACCTATATAATCCAAGTGCCCACTCTGAAACATACATAGTCCAAGTGCCCGTTTGCTAACCTAGATAGTCCAAGGGCCCGCTAGTTGACCTACATAGTCCAAGTGCCAGCTAGGTAACCTAGATAGTACAAGTGCCCGCTAGGGAACCTAGATAGTCCAAGTGCCTGTTAGCTAACCTAGATAGTCCAAGTGGTGGCTAGGTAATCTACATAGTCCAAGTGCCCGTTCGTTAACCTAGATAATCCTAGTGCCCGTTAGGTAACCTAGACAGTCCAAGTGCCCGCTAGTTGCCCTACATAGTCAAAATGCCCGTTAGTTAACCTAGATAGTCAAAGTGCCTGCTAGGTAACCTAGATAGTCCAAGTGCCCCCTAGATAACCTACATAGTCCAAGTGCCCGCTAGGTAACGTAGAAAGCCCAAGTGCCCGCTAGGGAACGTACATACTCCAAGTGCCCAATAGGTAATCTAGTGAGTCCAATTGCCGCTAGTTAACCTAGACAGTCCAAGTACCCGATAGGGAACCTACATAGTCCAATTGCCCGCTAGGGAACCTACATACTCCAAGTGCTCGCTAGGCAACCTACATAGTCCAAGTGCCCGTTAGTTAACCTAGATAGTCAAAGTGCCTGCTAGGTAACCGAAATAGTCCAAGTGCCCGCTAGGGAACCTACATAGTACAAGTGCCCGCTAGGTAACCTAGATAGTCCAATTGCCCGTTAGCTAACCTAGATAGTCGAAGTGTCCGCTAGTTAACCTACATAGTCCAAGTGCCCATTCGTTAACCTAGAAAGTCCAAGTGCCCGCTAGGTAACCTAGACAGTCCAAGTGCCCGCTAGGTTACCTACATAGTCCAAGTGCACGTTCGTTAACCTAGATTGTCCAAGTGCCCGCTGGTAACCTACATAGTCCAAATGCCCGCAAGGAAACCTACATAGTCTAAATGTCCGCTAGGCAAACTACATACTCCAAGTGCCCACTCTGGAACATACATAGTCCAAGTGCCCGTTAGCTAACCTAGATAGTCCAAGGGCCCGCTAGTTGACCTACATAGTCCAAGTGCCAGCTAGGTAACCTAGATAGTACAAGTACCCGCTAGGGAACCTAGATAGTCCAAGTGCCTGTTAGCTAACCTAGATAGTCCAAGTGGTGGCTAGGTAACCTACATAGTCCAAGTGCCCGTTCGTTAACCTAGATAATCCAAGTGCCCGTTAGGTAACCTAGACAGTCCAAGTGCCCGCTAGGTAACCTAGACAGTCCAAGTGACCACTAGGTTACCTACATAGTCCAATTGCCCATTCGTTAACCTACATAGTCCAAGTGCCCGCTAGGTAACTTAGATAGCCCAAGTGCCCGCTAGGGAAGGTACATAGTCCAAGTGCCCGCTAGGTAACCTAGATAGTTTAAGTGCCTGCTAGTAAACCTACATAGTCCAACTGCCTGCTAGGTAAACTACATAGTCCAAGTGCCCACTAGGTAACCTAGACAGTCCAATTGCCCGCTAGTTAACCTAGACAGTCCAAGTACCGCTAGGGAATCTACATAGTCCAAGCGCCCGCTAGGGAACCTACATGGTCCAGGTGCTCGATAGGCAACCTACATAGTCCAAGTGCCCGTTAGTTAGCCTAGATAGTGAAAGTGCCTGCTAGGTAACCTAGATAGTCCAAGTGCCCGCTAGGTAACCTACATAGTCCAAGTGCCCGTTAGGTAACCTTGATAATCCAATTGCCCGTTAGCTATCCTAGACAGTCCAATTGCCCGCTAGTTAACCTAGACAGTCCAAGTACCGCTAGGGAATCTACATAGTCCAAGCGCCCGCTAGGGAACCTACATAGTGCAGGTGCTCGATAGGCAACCTACATAGTCCAAGTGCCCGTTAGTTAGCCTAGATAGTGAAAGTGCCTGCTAGGTAAACTACATAATCCAAGTGCCCGTTCGTTAACCTACATAGTCCAAGTGCCCGTTCGTTAACCTACATAGTCCAAGTGCCCGGTAGGTAACGTAGAAAGCCCAAGTGCCCGCTAGGGAACGTACATACTCCAAGTGCCCACTAGGTAACCTAGACAGTCCAATTGCCCGCTAGTTAACCGAGACATTCCAAGTACCCGATTGGGAACCTACATAGTCCAATTGCCCGCTAGGGAACCTACATACTCCAATTGCTCGCTAGGCAACCTACATAGTCCAAGTGCCCGTTAGTTAACCTACATAGTCAAAGTGCCTGCTAGGTAACCTAAATAGTCCAAGTGCCCGCTAGGGAACCTACATAGTCCAAGTGCCCGATAGGTAACCTAGATAGTCCAATTGCCCGATAGCTAATCTAGATAGTCGAAGTGTCCGCTAGTTAACCTACATAGTCCAAGTGCCCGTTCGTTAACCTAGAAAGTCCAAGTGCCCGCTAGGTAACCAGACAGTCCAAGTGCCTGCTAGGTTACCTACATAGTCCAAGTGCACGTTCGTTAACCTAGATTTTCCAAGTGCCCGCTGGGAACCTACATAGTCCAAATGCCCGCAAGGAAACCTATATAGTCTAAATGTCCGCTAGGCAACCTACATAATCCAAGTGCCCACTCTGGAACATACATAGTCCACGTACCCATTAGCTAACCTAGATAGTCCAAGGGCCCGCTAGTTGACCTAAATAGTCCAAATGCCAGCTAGGTAACCTAGATAGTACAAGTGCCCGCTAGGGAACCTAGATAGTCCAAGTGCCTGTTAGCTAACCTAGATAGTCCAAGTGGTGGCTAGGTAACCTACATAGTCCAAGTGCCCGTTCGTTAACCTAGATAATCCAAGTGCCCGTTAGGTAACCTAGACAGTCCAAGTGCCCGCTAGTTGCCCTACATAGTCCAAGTGCCCGTTAGTTAACCTAGATAGTCAAAGTGCCTGCTAGGTAACCTAGATAGTCCAAGTGCCCGCTAGATAACCTACATAGTCCAAGTGCCCGCTAGGTAACCTAAATAGTCCAAATGTCCGCTAGGGAAACTACATAGTCCAAGTGCCCGCTAGTTAACCTAGATAGTCCAAGTGCCCCCTATTAAATCTACATAATCCATGGGCCCGCTAGTTAACCTACATAGTGCAAGGGCCCGCTAGTTAACCTAGATAGTCCAAGTGCCCGCTAGTTAACCTAGATAGTCCTAGTGCCCGCTAGTTAACCTAGATAGTCCAAGTGCCCGCTAGTTAACCTACATAGTCCAAGTGCCCGCTAGGTAACCTAGACAGTCCAAGTGAACACTAGGTTACCTACATAGTCCAAGTGCCCATTCGTTAACCTACATAGTCCAAGTGCCCGCTAGGTAACGTAGATAGCCCAAGTGCCCGCTAGGGAACTTACATAGTCCAAGTGCCCGCTAGGTAACCTGGATAGTCTAAGTGCCTGGTAGTAAACCTACATAGTCCAAGTTCCTGCTAGGTAAACTATATAGTCCAAGTGCCCACTAGGTAACCTAGATAGTCCAATTGCCCGCTAGTTAACCTAGACAGTCCAAGTACCGCTAGGGAATCTACATAGTCCAAGCGCCCGCTAGGGAACCTACATAGTCCAGGTGCTCGCTAGGCAACCTACATAGTCCAAGTGCCCGTTAGTTAACCTAGATAGTCAAAGTGCCTGCTAGGTAATCTAGATAGTCCAAGTACCCGCTAGGTAACCTTCATAGTCCAAGTGCCCGTTAGGTAACCTTGATAGTCCAATTGCCCGTTAGCTATCCTAGATAGTCCAAGTGTCCGCTAGTTAACCTACATAGTCCAAGTGCCCGTTCGTTAACTTACATTGTCCAAGTGCCCGCTAGGTAACGTAGATATCCCAAGTGCCCGCTAGGGAACGTACATAGTCCAAGTGCCCACTAGGTAACCTAGACAGTCCAATTGCCCCCTAGTTAACCTAGACAGTCCAAGTGCCCGCTAGGTAACGTAGATATCCCAAGTGCCCTCTAGGGAACCTACATAGTCCAAGTGCTCGCTAGGCAACCTACATAGTCCAAGTGCCCGTTAGTTAACCTAGATTGTACAATTGCACGTTAGCTAACCTAGATAGTCGAAGTGTCCGCTAGTTAACCTACATAGTCCAAGTGCCCGTTCGTTAACCTAGATAGTCCAAGTGCCCGCTAGGTAACCTAGACAGTCCAATTGCCCGTAGGTTACCTACATAGTCCAAGTGCACGTTCGTTAACCTAGATAATCCAAGTGCCCGTTAGTTAACCTAGACAGTCCAAGTGCCCGCTAGTTACACTACATAGTCCAAGTGCCCGTTAGTTTACCCAGATAGTCAAAGCGCCTGCTAGGTAACCTAGATAGTCCAAGTGTCCGCTAGATAACCTACATAGTCCAAGTGACCACTAGGTTACCTACATAGTCCAAGTGCCCGTTCGTTAACCTATATAGTCCAAGTGCCCGCTAGGTAACGTAGATACCCCAAGTGCCCGCTAGGTAAGGTACATATTCCAAGTGCCCGTAGGTAACCTAGATAGTCCAAGTGCCCGCTAGTTAACCTACATAGTCCAAGTACCTGCTAGGTAAACTACATAATCCAAGTGCCCGTTCGTTAACCTACATAGTCCAAGTGCCCGTTCGTTTACCTACATAGTCCAAGTGCCCGCTAGGTAAAGTAGAAAGCCCAAGTGCCCGCTAGGGAACGTACATACTCCAAGTGCCCACTAGGTAACCTAGACAGTCCAATTGCCCGCTAGTTAACCGAGACATTCCAAGTACCCGATTGGGAACCTACATAGTCCAATTGCCCGCTAGGGAACCTACATACTCCAATTGCTCGCTAGGCAACCTACATAGTCCAAGTGCCCGTTAGTTAACCTAGATAGTCAAAGTGCCTGCTAGGTAACCTAAATAGTCCAAGTGCCCGCTAGGGAACCTACATAGTCCAAGTGCCCGCTAGGTAACCTAGATAGTCCAATTGCCCGTTAGCTAACCTAGATAGTCGAAGTGTCCGCTAGTTAACCTACATAGTCCAAGTGCCCGTTCGTTAACCTAGAAAGTCCAAGTGCCCGCTAGGTAACCTAGACAGTCCAAGTGCCCGCTAGGTTACCTACATAGTCCAAGTGCACGTTCGTTAACCTAGATTGTCCAAGTGCCCGCTGGTAACCTACACAGTCCAAATGCCCGCAAGGAAACCTACTTAGTCTAAATGTCCGCTAGGCAACCTACATAATCCAAGTGCCCACTCTGGAACATACATAGTCCAAATGCCCGTTAGCTAACCTAGATAGTCCAAGGGCCCGCTAGTTGACCTACATAGTCCAAGTGCCAGCTAGGTAACCTAGATAGTCCAAGTGCCCGCTAGGGAACCTACATAGTCCAAGTGCCCGCTAGGTAACCTAGATAGTCCAATTTCCCGTTAGCTAACCTAGATAGTCGAAGTGTCCGCTAGTTAAAATACATAGTCCAAGTGCCCGTTCGTTAACCTAGAAAGTCCAAGTGCCCGCTAGGTAACCTAGACAGTCCAAGTGCCCGCTAGGTTGCCTACATAGTCCAAGTGCACGTTCGTTAACCTAGATTGTCCAAGTGCCCGCTGGTAACCTACATAGTCCAAATGCCCGCAAGGAAACCTACATAGTCTAAATGTCCGCTAGGCAACCTATATAATCCAAGTGCCCACTCTGAAACATACATAGTCCAAGTGCCCGTTAGCTAACCTAGATAGTCCAAGGGCCCGCTAGTTGACCTACATAGTCCAAGTGCCAGCTAGGTAACCTAGATAGTACAAGTGCCCGCTAGGGAACCTAGATAGTCCAAGTGCCTGTTAGCTAACCTAGATAGTCCAAGTGGTGGCTAGGTAATCTACATAGTCCAAGTGCCCGTTCGTTAACCTAGATAATCCTAGTGCCCGTTAGGTAACCTAGACAGTCCAAGTGCCCGCTAGTTGCCCTACATAGTCCAAATGCCCGTTAGTTAACCTAGATAGTCAAAGTGCCTGCTAGGTAACCTAGATAGTCCAAGTGCCCCCTAGATAACCTACATAGTCCAAGTGCCCGCTAGGTAACGTAGAAAGCCCAAGTGCCCGCTAGGGAACGTACATACTCCAAGTGCCCATTAGGTAATCTATTGAGTCCAATTGCCGCTAGTTAACCTAGACAGTCCAAGTACCCGATAGGGAACCTACATAGTCCAATTGCCCACTAGGGTACCTACATACTCCAAGTGCTCGCTAGGCAACCTACATAGTCCAAGTGCCCGTTAGTTAACCTAGATAGTCAAAGTGCCTGCTAGGTAACCTAAATAGTCCAAGTGCCCGCTAGGGAACCTACATAGTCCAAGTGCCCGATACGTAACCTAGATAGTCCAATTGCCCGATAGCTAATCTAGATAGTCGAAGTGTCCGCTAGTTAACCTACATAGTCCAAGTGCCCGTTCGTTAACCTAGAAAGTCCAAGTGCCCGCTAGGTAACCTAGACAGTCCAAGTGCCTGCTAGGTTACCTACATAGTCCAAGTGCATGTTCGTTAACCTAGATTTTCCAAGTGCCCGCTGGTAACCTACATAGTCCAAATGCCCGCAAGGAAACCTATATAGTCTAAATGTCCGCTAGGCAACCTACATAATCCAAGTGCCCACTCTGGAACATACATAGTCCACGTGCCCATTAGCTAACCTAGATAGTCCAAGGGCCCGCTAGTTGACCTAAATAGTCCAAGTGCCAGCTAGGTAACCTAGATAGTACAAGTGCCCGCTAGGGAACCTAGATAGTCCAAGTGCCTGTTAGCTAACCTAGATAGTCCAAGTGGTGGCTAGGTAACCTACATAGTCCAAGTGCCCGTTCGTTAACCTAGATAATCCAAGTGCCCGTTAGGTAACCTAGACAGTCCAAGTGCCCGCTAGTTGCCCTACATAGTCCAAGTGCCCGTTAGTTAACCTAGATAGTCAAAGTGCCTGCTAGGTAACCTAGATAGTCCAAGTGCCCGCTAGATAACCTACATAGTCCAAGTGCCCGCTAGGTAACCTAAATAGTCCAAATGTCCGCTAGGGAAACTACATAGTCCAAGTGCCCGCTAGTTAACCTAGATAGTCCAAGTGCCCCCTATTAAATCTACATAATCCATGGGCCCGCTAGTTAACCTACATAGTGCAAGGGCCCGCTAGTTAACCTAGATAGTCCAAGTGCCCGCTAGTTAACCTAGATAGTCCTAGTGCCCGCTAGTTAACCTAGATAGTCCAAGTGCCCGCTAGTAAACCTACATAGTCCAAGTGCCCGCTAGGTAACCTAGACAGTCCAAGTGAACACTAGGTTACCTACATAGTCCAAGTGCCCATTCGTTAACCTACATAGTCCAAGTGCCCGCTAGGTAACGTAGATAGCCCAAGTGCCCGCTAGGGAACTTACATAGTCCAAGTGCCCGCTAGGTAACCTGGATAGTCTAAGTGCCTGGTAGTAAACCTACATAGTCCAAGTTCCTGCTAGGTAAACTACATAGTCCAAGTGCCCACTAGGTAACCTAGACAGTCCAATTGCCCGCTAGTTAACCTAGACAGTCCAAGTACCGCTAGGGAATCTACATAGTCCAAGCGCCCGCTAGGGAACCTACATAGTCCAGGTGCTCGATAGGCAACCTACATAGTCCAAGTGCCCGTTAGTTAACCTAGATAGTGAAAGTGCCTGCTAGGTAACCTAGATAGTCCAAGTACCCGCTAGGTAACCTTCATAGTCCAAGTGCCCGTTAGGTAACCTTGATAGTCCAATTGCCCGTTAGCTATCCTAGATAGTCCAAGTGTCCGCTAGTTAACCTACATAGTCCAAGTGCCCGTTCGTTAACTTACATTGTCCAAGTGCCCGCTAGGTAACGTAGATATCCCAAGTGCCCGCTAGGGAACGTACATAGTCCAAGTGCCCACTAGGTAACCTAGACAGTCCAATTGCCCCCTAGTTAACCTAGACAGTCCAAGTACCCGATAGGGAACCTACATAGTCCAAGTGCCCTCTAGGGAACCTACATAGTCCAAGTGCTCGCTAGGCAACCTACATAGTCCATAGCCCATTAGTTAACCTAGATTGTCCAATTGCACGTTAGCTAACCTAGATAGTCGAAGTGTCCGCTCGTTAACCTACATAGTCCAAGTGCCCGTTCGTTAACCTAGATAGTCCAAGTGCCCGCTAGGTAACCTAGACAGTCCAATTGCCCGTAGGTTACCTACATAGTCCAAGTGCACGTTCGTTAACCTAGATAATCCAAGTGCCCGTTAGTTAACCTAGACAGTCCAAGTGCCCGCTAGTTACCCTACATAGTCCAAGTGCCCGTTAGTTTACCTAGATAGTCAAAGTGCATGCTAGGTAAACTAGATAGTCCAAGTGTCCGCTAGATAACCTACATAGTCCAAGTGACCACTAGGTTACCTACATAGTCCAAGTGCCCGTTCGTTAACCTATATAGTCCAAGTGCCCGCTAGGTAACGTAGATACCCCAAGTGCCCGCTAGGTAAGGTACATATTCCAAGTGCCCGTAGGTAACCTAGATAGTCCAAGTGCCCGCTAGTTAACCTACATAGTCCAAGTACCTGCTAGGTAAACTACATAATCCAAGTGCCCGTTCGTTAACCTACATAGTCCAAGTGCCCGTTCGTTAACCTACATAGTCCAAGTGCCCGGTAGGTAACGTAGAAAGCCCAAGTGCCCGCTAGGGAACGTACATACTCCAAGTGCCCACTAGGTAACCTAGACAGTCCAATTGCCCGCTAGTTAACCGAGACATTCCAAGTACCCGATTGGGAACCTACATAGTCCAATTGCCCGCTAGGGAACCTACATACTCCAATTGCTCGCTAGGCAACCTACATAGTCCAAGTGCCCGTTAGTTAACCTAGATAGTCAAAGTGCCTGCTAGGTAACCTAAATAGTCCAAGTGCCTGCTAGGGAACCTACATAGTCCAAGTGCCCGCTAGGTAACCTAGATAGTCCAATTGCCCGTTAGCTAACCTAGATAGTCGAAGTGTCCGCTAGTTAACCTACATAGTCCAAGTGCCCGTTCGTTAACCTAGAAAGTCCAAGTGCCCGCTAGGTAACCTAGACAGTCCAAGTGCCCGCTAGGTTACCTACATAGTCCAAGTGCACGTTCGTTAACCTAGATTGTCCAAGTGCCCGCTGGTAACCTACATAGTCCAAATGCCCGCAAGGAAACCTACTTAGTCTAAATGTCCGCTAGGCAACCTACATAATCCAAGTGCCCACTCTGGAACATACATAGTCCAAGTGCCCGTTAGCTAACCTAGATAGTCCAAGGGCCCGCTAGTTGACCTACATAGTCCAAGTGCCAGCTAGGTAACCTAGATAGTACAAGTGCCCGCTAGGGAACCTAGATAGTCCAAGTGCCTGTTAGCTAACCTAGATAGTCCAAGTGGTGGCTAGGTAACCTACATAGTCCAAGTGCCCGTTCGTTAACCTAGATAATCCAAGTGCCCGTTAGGTAACCTAGACAGACCAAGTGCCCGCTAGTTGCCCTACATAGTCCAAGTGACCGTTAGTTAACCTAGATAGTCAAAGTGCCTGCTAGGTAACCTAGATAGTCCAAGTGCCCGCTAGGTAACCTAAATAGTCCAAATGTCCGCTAGGGAAACTACATAGTCCACGTGCCCGCTAGTTAACCTAGATAGTCCAAGTGCCCCCTAGTAAACCTACATAATCAATGGGCCCGCTAGTTAACCTACATAATGCAAGGGCCCGCTAGTTAACCTAGATAGTCCAAGTGCCCGCTAGTTAACCTAGATAGTCCAAGTGCCCGCTAGTTAACCTAGATAGTCCAAGTGCCCGCTAGTTAACCTACATAGTCCAAGTGCTCGCTAGGTAACCTAGACAGTCCAAGTGACCACTAGGTTACCTACATAGTCCAAGTGCCCATTCGTTAACCTACATAGTCTAGTGCCCGCTAGGTAACGTAGATAGCCCAAGTGCCCGCTAGGGAACGTACATAGTCCAAGTGCCCGCTAGGTAACCTGGATAGCCTAAGTCCCTGCTAGTAACCTACATACTCCAAGTGCCTGCTAGGTAAACTACATAGTCCAAGTGCCCACTAGGTAACGTAGACAGTCCAATTGCCCGCTAGTTAACCTAGACAGTCCAAGTACCGCTAGGGAATCTACATAGTCCAAGCGCCCGCTAAGGGACCTACATAGTCCAGGTGCTCGCTAGGCAACCTACATAGTCCAAGTGCCCGTTAGTTAACCTAGATAGTCAAAGTGCCTGCTAGGTAACCTAGATAGTCCAAGTGCCCGCTAGGTACCCTTCATAGTCCAAGTGCCCGTTAGGTAACCTTGATAGTCCAATTGCCCGTTAGCTATCCTAGATAGTCCAAGTGTCCGCTAGTTAACCTACATAGTCAAAGTGCCCGTTCGTTAACTTACTTTGTCCAAGTGCCCGCTAGGTAACGTAGATAGCCCAAGTGCCCGCTAGGGAACGTACATACTCCAAGTGCCCACTAGGTAACCTAGACAGTCCAATTGCCCCCTAGTTAACCTAGACAGTCCAAGTACCCGATAGGGAACCTACATAGTCCAAGTGCCCACTAGGGAACCTACATAGTCCAAGTGCTCGCTAGGCAACCTACATACTCCAAGTGCCCGTTAATTAACCTAGATTGTCCAATTCCCGTTAGCTAACCTAGATAGTCGAAGTGTCCGCTAGTTAACATACATAGTCCAAGTGCCCGTTCGTTAACCTAGATAGTCCAAGTGCCCGCTAGGTAACCTAGACAATCCAAGTGCCCGCTAGGTTACCTACATAGTCCAAGTGCACGTTAGTTAACCTAGATAATCCAAGTGCCCGTTAGGTAAGCTAGACAGTCCAAGTGCCCGCTAGTTACCCTACATAGTCCAAGTGCCCGTTAGTTAACCTAGATAGTCAAAGTGCCTGCTAGGTAACCTAGATAGTCCAAGTGTCCGCTAGATAACCTACATAGTCCAAGTGACCACTAGGTTACCTACATAGTCCAAGTGCCCGTTCGTTAACCTACATAGTCCAAGTGCCCACTAGGTAACGTAGATAGCCCAAGTGCCCGCTAGGGAAGGTACATATTCCAAGTGCCCGTAGGTAACCTAGATAGTCCAAGTGCCCGCTAGTTAACCTACATAGTCCAAGTACCTGCTAGGTAAACTACATAATCCAAGTGCCCGTTCGTTAACCTACATAGTCCAAGTGCCCGTTCGTTAACCTACATAGTCCAAGTGCCCGCTAGGTAACGTAGAAAGCCCAAGTGCCCGCTAGGGAACGTACATACTCCAAGTGCCCACTAGGTAACCTAGACAGTCCAATTGCCCGCTAGTTAACCTAGACAGTCAAAGTACCCGATAGGGAACCTACATAGTCCAAGTGCTCGCTAGGCAACCTACATAGTCCAAGTGCCCGTTAGTTAACCTAGATAGTCAAAGTGCCTGCTAGGTAACCTAAATAGTCCAAGTGCCCGCTAGGGAACCTACATAGTCCAAGTGTCCGCTAGGTAACCTAGATAGTCCAATTGCCCGTTAGCTAACCTAGATAGTCGAAGTGTCCGCTAGTTAAAATACATAGTCCAAGTGCCCGTTCGTTAACCTAGAAAGTCCAAGTGCCCGCTAGGTAACCTAGACAGTCCAAGTGCCCGCTAGGTTACCTACATAGTCCAAGTGCACGTTCGTTAACCTAGATTGTCCAAGTGCCCGCTGGTAACCTACATAGTCCAAATGCCCGCAAGGAAACCTACATAGTCTAAATGTCCGCTAGGCAACCTACATAATCCAAGTGCCCACTCTGAAACATACATAGTCCAAGTGCCCGTTAGCTAACCTAGATAGTCCAAGGGCCCGCTAGTTGACCTACATAGTCCAAGTGCCAGCTAGGTAACCTAGATAGTACAAGTGCCCACTAGGGAACCTAGATAGTCCAAGTGCCTGTTGCCTAACCTAGATAGTCCAAGTGGTGGCTAGGTAATCTACATAGTCCAAGTGCCCGTTCGCTAACCTAGATAATCCTAGTGCCCGTTAGGTAACCTAGACAGTCCAAGTGCCCGCTAGTTGCCCTACATAGTCCAAATGCCCGTTAGTTAACCTAGATAGTCAAAGTGCCTGCTAGGTAACCTAGATAGTCCAAGTGCCCGCTAGATAACCTACATAGTCCAAGTGCCCGCTAGGTAACCTAAATAGTCCAAATGTCCGCTAGGGAAACTACATAGTCCAAGTGCCCTCTAGTTAACCTAGATAGTCCAAGTGCCCCTAGTAAACCTACATAATCCATGGGCCCGCTAGTTAACCTACATAGTGCTAGGGCCTGCTAGTTAACCTAGATAGTCCAAGTGCCCGCTAGTTAAACTAGATAGTCCAAGTGCCCGCTAGTTAACCTAGATAGTCCAAGTGCCCGCTAGTTAACCTACATAGTCCAAGTGCCCGCTAGGTAACCTAGACAGTCCAAGTGACCACTAGGTTACCTACATAGTCCAAGTGCCCATTCGTTAACCTACATAGTCCAAGTGCCCGCTAGGTAACGTAGATAGCCCAAGTGCCCGCTAGGGAACGTACATAGTCCAAGTGCCCGCTAGGTAACCTAGATAGTCTAAGTGCCTGCTAGTAAACCTAGATAGTCCACGTGCCCGCTAGTTAACCTACATAGTCCAAGTGCCCGTTAGTTAACCTAGATAGTCAAAGTGCCTGCTAGGTAACCTACATAGTCCAAGTGCCCGCTAGGGAAACTACATAGTCCAGGGGCCCGCTAGTTAACCTAGATGTCCCAAGTGCCCCCTAGTAAACCTACATAATCCATGGGCCCGCTAGTTAACCTACATAGTGCAAGGGCCCGCTAGTTAACCTAGATCGTGCAAGTGTCCGCTAGTTAACCTACATAGTCCAAGTGCCAGCTAGGTAACCTAGATAGTCCAATTGCCCGCTAGGGATCCTTCATAATCCAAGTCCAAGCTAGGTAACCTATATAGTGCAAGTGCCCGCTAGGAAAGGTACATAGTCCAAGTGTCCGCTAGGTAACATAGAGAGTTCAAGTGCCCGCTAGTAAACCTAGATAGTCCAAGTGCCCGCTAGTTAACCTAGATAGTCCAAGTGCCCGCTAGTAAACCTAGATAGTCCACGGGCCTGCTAGTTAACCTAGATAGTCCAAGTGCCCGCTAGTTAACCTAAACCGTCCAAGTGTCCGCTAGGTAACCTACATAGTCCAAGTGCCTGCTAGGTAACCTAGAGAGTCCAAGTGCCTGATACCTAACCTACATAGTCCAAGTGTCCTTTCGTTAACCTAGATAGTCCAAGTGCCCATTGGGTAACCTACATAGTCCATGTGCCCGCCTGGTAACCTGGTTAGTCCAAGTGCCCGCTAGTTAACCTACATAGTCCAAGTGCCTTCTAGGGAGCCTACATAGTCCACGTGACCGCTAGGGAACCTACATAGTCCAAGTGCCCGCTAGGTAACCTACATAGTCCAAATGCCCGCAAGGAAACCTACATAGTCTAAATGTCCGCTAGGCAACCTACATAATACAAGTGCCCACTCTGGAACATACATAGTCCAAGTACCCGTTAGCTAACCTAGATAGTCCAAGGGCCCGCTAGTTGACCTACATAGTCCAAGTGCCAGCTAGGTAACCTAGATAGTACAAGTGCCCGCTAGGGTACCTATATAGTCCAAGTGCCTGTTAGCTAACCTAGATAGTCCAAGTGGTGGCGAGGTAACCTACATAGTCCAAGTGCCTGTTCGTTAACCTAGATAAACCAAGTGCCCGTTAGGTAACCTAGACAGTCCAAGTGCCCGGTAGTTACCCTACATAGTCCAAGTGCCCGTTAGTTAACCTAGATAGTCAAAGTGCCTGCTAGGTAACCTAGATAGTCCAAGTGTCCGTTAGATAACCTACATAGTCCAAGTGACCACTAGGTTACCTACATAGTCCAAGTGCCCGTTCGTTAACCTACATAGTCCAAGTGCCCGCTAGGTAAAGTAGATAGCCCAAGTGCCCGCTAGGGAAGGTACATAGTCCAAGTGCCCGTAGGTAACCTAGAGAGTCCAAGTGCCCGCTAATTAACCTATATAGTCCAAGTACCTGCTAGGTAAACTACATAATCCAAGTGTCCGTTCGTTAACCTACATAGTCCAAGTGCCCGTTCGTTAACCTACATAGTCCAAGTGCCCGCTAGGTAACGTAGAAAGCCCAAGTGCCCGCTAGGGAACGTACATACTCCAAGTGCCCACTAGGTAACCTAGACAGTCCAATTGCCCGCTAGTTAACTTAGACAATTCAAGTACCCGATAGGGAACCTACATAGTCCAATTGCCCGCTAGGGAACCTACATACTCCAAGTGCTCGCTAGGCAACCTACATAGTCCAAGTACCCGTTAGTTAACCTAAATAGTCAAAGTGCCTGCTAGGTAACCTAAATAGTCCAAGTGCCCGCTAGGGAACCTACATAGTCCAAGTGCCCGCTAGGTAACCTAGATAGTCCAATTGCCTGTTAGCTAACCTAGATAGTTGAAGTGTCCGCTAGTTAACCTACATAGTCCAAGTGCCCGTTCGTTAACCTAGAAAGTCCAAGTGCCCGCTAGGTAACCTAGATAGTCCAAGTGCCCGCTAGTTAACCTACATAGTCCAAGTGCCCGCTAGGTAACCTAGACAGTCCAAGTGACCACTAGGTTACCTACATAGTCCAAGTGCCCATTCGTTAACCTACATAGTCCAAGTGCCCGCTAGGTAACGTAGATAGCCCAAGTGCCCGCTAGGGAACGTACATAGTCCAAGTGCCCGCTAGGTAACCTAGATAGTCTAAATGCCTGCTAGTAAACCTAGATAGTCCAAGTGCCCGCTAGTTAACCTACATAGTCTAAGTGCCCGCTAGGTAACCTAGACAGTCCAAGTGACCACTAGGTTACCTACATAGTCCAAGTGCCCATTCGTTAACCTACATAGTCCAAGTGCCCGCTAGGTAACGTATATAGCCCAAGTGCCCGCTAGGTAACGTAGATAGCCCAAGTGCCCGCTAGGGAACGTACATAGTCCAAGTGCCCGCTAGTTAACCTAGATAGTCCAAGTGCCCGCTAGTTAACCTACATAGTCCAAGTGCCCGCTAGGTAACCTAGACAATCCAAGTGACCACTAGGTTACCTACATAGTCCAAGTGCCCATTCGTTAACCTATATAGTCCAAGTGCCCGCTAGGGAACGTAGATAGCCCAAGTGCCCGCTAAGGAACGTACATAGTCCAAGTGCCCGCTAGGTAACCTAGATATTCTAAGTGCCTGCTAGTAAACCTACATAGTCCAAGTGCCTGCTAGGTAAACTACATAGTCAAAGTGCAAACTAGGTAACCTAGACAGTCCAATTGCCCGCTAGTTAACCTAGACAGTCCAAGTACCGCTAGGGTATGTACATAGTTCAAGCGCCCGCTAGGGAACCTACATAGTCCAGGTGCTCGCTAGGCAACCTACATTGTCCACGTGCCCGTTAGTTAACCTAGATAGTCAAAGTGCCTGCTAGGTAACCTAGATAGTCCAAGTGCCCGCTATGTAACCTACATAGTCCAAGTGCCCGTTAGGTAACCTTGATAGTCCAATTGCCCGTTAGCTATCCTAGATAGTCCAAGTGTCCGCTAGTTAACCTACATAGTCCAAGTGCCCGTTCGTTAACTTACATTGTCCAAGTGCCCGCTAGGTAACGTAGATAACCCAAGTGCCCGCTAGGGAACGTACATAGCCCAAGTGCCCACTAGGTAACCTAGACAGTCCATTTGCCCCCTAGTTAACCTAGACAGTCCAAGTACCCGATAGGGAACCTACATAGTCCAAGTGCCCACTAGGGAACCTACATAGTCTAAGTGCTCGCTAGGCAACCTACATAGTCCAATTGCCCGTTAGCTAACCTAGATAGTCGAAGTGTCCGCTCGTTAACCTACATAGTCCAAGTGCCCGTTCGTTAACCTAGATAGTCCAAGTGCCCGCTAGGTAACCTAGACAGTCCAAGTGCCCTCTAGGTTACCTACATAGTCCAAGTGCACGTTCGTTAACCTAGATAGTCCAAGTGCCCGCTGGTAACCTACATAGTCCAAGGGCCCGTTAGGTAACCTTGATAGTCCAAGTGCCCGCTAGTAAACCTAGATAGTTCAAGGGCCTGCTAGTTAACCTAGATAGTCCAAGTGCCCGCTAGTTAACCTAAACCGTCCAAGTGTCCGCTAGGTAACCTACATAGTCCAAGTGCCTGCTAGGTAACCTAGAGAGTCCAAGTGCCTGATACCTAACCTACATAGTCCAAGTGTCCTTTCGTTAACCTAGATAGTCCAAGTGCCCATTGGGTAACCTACATAGTCCATGTGCCCGCCTGGTAACCTGGTTAGTCCAAGTGCCCGCTAGTTAACCTACATAGTCCAAGTGCCTTCTAGGGAGCCTACATAGTCCACGTGACCGCTAGGGAACCTACATAGTCCAAGTGCCCGCTAGGTAACCTACATAGTCCAAATGCCCGCAAGGAAACCTACATAGTCTAAATGTCCGCTAGGCAACCTACATAATACAAGTGCCCACTCTGGAACATACATAGTCCAAGTACCCGTTAGCTAACCTAGATAGTCCAAGGGCCCGCTAGTTGACCTACATAGTCCAAGTGCCAGCTAGGTAACCTAGATAGTACAAGTGCCCGCTAGGGTACCTATATAGTCCAAGTGCCTGTTAGCTAACCTAGATAGTCCAAGTGGTGGCTAGGTAACCTACATAGTCCAAGTGCCCGTTCGTTAACCTAGATAAACCAAGTGCCCGTTAGGTAACCTAGACAGTCCAAGTGCCCGGTAGTTACCCTACATAGTCCAAGTGCCCGTTAGTTAACCTAGATAGTCAAAGTGCCTGCTAGGTAACCTAGATAGTCCAAGTGTCCGTTAGATAACCTACATAGTCCAAGTGACCACTAGGTTACCTACATAGTCCAAGTGCCCGTTCGTTAACCTACATAGTCCAAGTGCCCGCTAGGTAACGTAGATAGCCCAAGTGCCCGCTAGGGAAGGTACATAGTCCAAGTGCCCGTAGGTAACCTAGATAGTCCAAGTGCCCGCTAATTAACCTACATAGTCCAAGTACCTGCTAGGTAATCTACATAATCCAAGTGTCCGTTCGTTAACCTACATAGTCCAAGTGCCCGTTCGTTAACCTACATAGTCCAAGTGCCCGCTAGGTAACGTAGAAAGCCCAAGTGCCCGCTAGGGAACGTACATACTCCAAGTGCCCACTAGGTAACCTAGACAGTCCAATTGCCCGCTAGTTAACTTAGACAATTCAAGTACCCGATAGGGAACCTACATAGTCCAATTGCCCGCTAGGGAACCTACATACTCCAAGTGCTCGCTAGGCAACCTACATAGTCCAAGTACCCGTTAGTTAACCTACATAGTCAAAGTGCCTGCTAGGTAACCTAAATAGTCCAATTGCCCGCTAGGAAACCTACATAGTCCAAGTGCCCGCTAGGTAACCTAGATAGTCCAATTGCCTGTTAGCTAACCTAGATAGTCGAAGTGTCCGCTAGTTAACCTACATAGTCCAAGTGCCCGTTCGTTAACCTAGAAAGTCCAAGTGCCCGCTAGGTAACCTAGATAGTCCAAGTGCCCGCTAGTTAACCTACATAGTCCAAGTGCCCGCTAGGTAACCTAGACAGTCCAAGTGACCACTAGGTTACCTACATAGTCCAAGTGCCCATTCGTTAACCTACATAGTCCAAGTGCCCGCTAGGTAACGTAGATAGCCCAAGTGCCCGCTAGGGAACGTACATAGTCCAAGTGCCCGCTAGGTAACCTAGATAGTCTAAATGCCTGCTAGTAAACCTAGATAGTCCAAGTGCCCGCTAGTTAACCTACATAGTCTAAGTGCCCGCTAGGTAACCTAGACAGTCCAAGTGACCACTAGGTTACCTACATAGTCCAAGTGCCCATTCGTTAACCTACATAGTCCAAGTGCCCGCTAGGTAACGTATATAGCCCAAGTGCCCGCTAGGTAACGTAGATAGCCCAAGTGCCCGCTAGGGAACGTACATAGTCCAAGTGCCCGCTAGTTAACCTAGATAGTCCAAGTGCCCGCTAGTTAACCTACATAGTCCAAGTGCCCGCTAGGTAACCTAGACAATCCAAGTGACCACTAGGTTACCTACATAGTCCAAGTGCCCATTCGTTAACCTATATAGTCCAAGTGCCCGCTAGGGAACGTAGATAGCCCAAGTGCCCGCTAAGGAACGTACATAGTCCAAGTGCCCGCTAGGTAACCTAGATATTCTAAGTGCCTGCTAGTAAACCTACATAGTCCAAGTGCCTGCTAGGTAAACTACATAGTCAAAGTGCAAACTAGGTAACCTAGACAGTCCAATTGCCCGCTAGTTAACCTAGACAGTCCAAGTACCGCTAGGGTATGTACATAGTTCAAGCGCCCGCTAGGGAACCTACATAGTCCAGGTGCTCGCTAGGCAACCTACATTGTCCACGTGCCCGTTAGTTAACCTAGATAGTCAAAGTGCCTGCTAGGTAACCTAGATAGTCCAAGTGCCCGCTAGGTAACCTACATAGTCCAAGTGCCCGTTAGGTAACCTTGATAGTCCAATTGCCCGTTAGCTATCCTAGATAGTCCAAGTGTCCGCTAGTTAACCTACATAGTCCAAGTGCCCGTTCGTTAACTTACATTGTCCAAGTGCCCGCTACGTAACGTAGATAACCCAAGTGCCCGCTAGGGAACGTACATAGCCCAAGTGCCCACTAGGTAACCTAGACAGTCCATTTGCCCCCTAGTTAACCTAGACAGTCCAAGTACCCGATAGGGAACCTACATAGTCCAAGTGCCCACTAGGGAACCTACATAGTCCAAGTGCTCGCTAGGCAACCTACATAGTCCAATTGCCCGTTAGCTAACCTAGATAGTCGAAGTGTCCGCTCGTTAACCTACATAGTCCAAGTGCCCGTTCGTTAACCTAGATAGTCCAAGTGCCCGCTAGGTAACCTAGACAGTCCAAGTGCCCGCTAGGTTACCTACATAGTCCAAGTGCACGTTCGTTAACCTAGATAGTCCAAGTGCCCGCTGGTAACCTACATAGTCCAAGGGCCCGTTAGGTAACCTTGATAGTCCAAGTGCCTTCTAGTTAACCTACGTAGTCCAAGTGCCCGCTAGATAACCTACATAGTCCAAGTGCCCACTAGGTAACCTAAATAATCCAAATGCCCGCTAGGGAAACTACATAGTCCAAGGGCCCATTAGTTAACCTAGATAGTCCAAGTTCCCGCTAGTAAACCTAGATAGTCCAAGGGCCTGCTAGTTAACCTAGATAGTCCAAGTGCCCTCTAGTTAACCTAAATCGTCCACGTGTCCGCTAGGTAACCTAGATAGTCCAAGTGTCTGATAGCTAACCTACATAGTCCAAGTGTCCGTTAGTTAACCTAGATAGTCCAAGTGCCGATTGGGTAACCTACATAGTCCAAGTGCCCGCTAGTTAACCTACATAGTCCAAGTGCCTTCTAGGGAGCCTACATAGTCCACGTGACCGCTAGGGAACCTACATAGTCCAAGTGCCCGTTAGGGAACCTACATAGTCCAAGTGCCCGCTAGGTAACCTACATAGTCCAAATGCCCGCAAGGAAACCTACATCGTCTAAATTTCCTCTAGGCAACCTACATAATCCAAGTGCCCGCTCTGGAACATACATAGTCCAAGTGCCCGTTAGCTAACCTAGATAGTCCAAGGGCCCGCTAGTTGACCTACATAGTCCAAGTGCCAGCTAGGTAACCTAGATAGTACAAGTGCTCGCTAGGCAACCTACATAGTCCACGTGCCCGTTAGTTAACCTAGATAGTCAAAGTGCCTGCTAGGTAACCTAGATAGTCCAAGTGCCCGCTATGTACCCTACATAGTCCAAGTGCCCGTTAGGTAACCTTGATAGTCCAATTGCCCTTTAGCTATCCTAGATAGTCCAAGTGTCCGCTAGTTAACCTACATAGTCCAAGTGCCCGTTCGTTAACTTACATTGTCCAAGTGCCCGCTAGGTAACGTAGATAACCCATGTGCCCGCTAGGGAACGTACATAGTCCAAGTGCCCACTAGGTAACCTAGACAGTCCATTTGCCCCCTAGTTAACCTAGACAGTCCAAGTACCCGATAGGGAACGTACATAGTCCAAGTGCCCACTAGGGAACCTACATAGTCCAAGTGCTCGCTAGGCAACCTACATAGTCCAATTGCCCGTTAGTTAACCTAGATTGTCCAATTGCCCGTTAGCTAACATAGATAGTCGAAGTGTCCGCTCGTTAACCTACATAGTCCAAGTGCCCGTTCGTTAACCTAGATAGTCCAAGTGCCCCCTAGGTAACCTAGACAGTCCAAGTGCCCGCTAGGTTACCTACATAGTCCAAGTGCACGTTCTTTAACCTAGATAGTCCAAGTGCCCGCTGGTAACCTACATAGTCCAAGGGCCCGTTAGGTAACCTTGAAAGTCCAAGTGCCTTCTAGTTAACCTACGTAGTCCAAGTGCCCGCTAGATAACCTACATAGTCCAAGTGCCCACTATGTAACCTAAATAATCCAAATGCCCGCTAGGGAAACTACATAGTCCAAGTGCCCGTTAGGGAACCTAGATAGTCCAAGTGCCCGTAGGGAACCTATATAGTCCAAGTGCCCGCTAGGGAACCTACATAGTTAAAGTGCCCGCTAGGGAGCCTGCATTGTGCAAGTGCCCGCTAGTTAACCTAGATAGTCCAAGTGCCCGCTAGTAAACCTAGATAGTCCAAGGGCCTGCTAGTTAACCTAGATAGTCCAAGTGCCCGCTATTTAACCTAAATCGTCCACGTGTCCGCTAGGTAACCTAGATAGTCCAAGTGCCTGATAGCTAACCTACATAGTCCAAGTGTCCGTCAGTTAACCTAGATAGTCCATGTGCCCATTGGGTAACCTGCATAGTCCAAGTGCCCGCTAGTTAACCTACATATTCAAAGTGCCTTCTAGGGAGCCTACATAGTCCACGTGACCGCTAGGGAACCTACATAGTCCAAGTGCCCGTTAGGGAACCTACATAGTCCAAGTGCCCGCTCTGGAACATACATAGTCCAAGTGCCCGTTAGCTAACCTAGATAGTCCAAGGGCCCGCTAGTTGACCTACATAGTCCAAGTGCCAGCTAGGTAACCTAGATAGTACAAGTGCCCGCTAGGTAACCTATATAGTCCAAGTGCCCGTTCGTTAACCTAGATAATCCAAGTGCCCGTTAGGTAACCTAGACAGTCCAAGTGCCCGCTAGTTACCCTATATAGTCCAAGTGCCCTTAGTTAACCTAGATAGTCAAAGTGCCTGCTAGGTAACCTACATAGTCCAAGTGCCCGCTAGGCAACCTAAATAGTCCAAATGCCCGCTAGGGAAACTACATAGTCCAAGTGCCCGCTAGTTAACCTAGATGTTCCAAGTGCCCCCTAGTAAACCTGCATAGTCCATAGGCCCGCTAGTTAACCTATATAGTGCAAGGGCCCGCTAGTTAACCTAGATCGTGCAAGTATCCGCTAGTTAACCTACATAGTCCAAGTGCCAGCTAGGTAACCTAGATAGTCCAATTGCCCGCTAGGGATCCTTCATAATCCAAGTGCCTGCTAGGTAACCTAGATTGTCCAAGTGCCCACTCTGGAACATACATAGTCCAAGTGCCCGTTAGCTAACCTAGATAGTCCAAGGGCCCGCTAGGTAAGCTACATAGTCCAAATGCCCGCAAGGAAACCTACATCGTCTAAATGTCCGCTAGGCAACCTACATAATCCAAGTGCCCGCTCTGGAACATACATAGTCCAAGTGCCCGTTAGCTAACCTAGATAGTCCAAGGGCCCGCTAGTTGACCTACATAGTCCAAGTGCCAGCTAGGTAACCTAGATAGTACAAGTGCCCGCTAGGGAACCTAGATAGTCCAAGTGGTGGCTAGGTAACCTATATAGTCCAATTGCCCGCTAGGGATCCTTCATAATCCAAGTGCCTGCTAGGTAACCTACATAGTCCAAGTGTCCGCTAGGGAAGGTACATATTCCAAGTGTCCGCTAGGTAACCTAGAGAGTTCAAGTGCCCGCTAGTTAACCTACATAGTCCAAGTGCCCGCTAGTAAACCTAGATAGTCCAAGGGCCTGCTAGTTAACCTAGATAGTCCAAGTGCCCGCTAGTTTACCTAAATCGTCCAAGTGTCAGCTAGGTAACCTACATAGTCCAAGTGCCTGCTAGGTAACCTAGATAGTCCAAGTGCCTGATACCTAACCTACATAGTCCAAGTGTCCGTTCGTTAAACTAGATAGTCCAAGTGCCCATTGGGTAACCTACATAGTCCAAGTGCCCACCTGGTAACCTGGTTAGTCCAAGTGCCCGCTAGTTAACCTACATAGTCCAAGTGCCTTCTAGGGAGCCTACATAGTCCACGTGACCGCTAGGGAACCGACATAGTCCAAGTGCCCGCTAGGTGACCTACATAGTCCAAATGCCCGCAAGGACACCTACATAGTCTAAATGTCCGCTAGGCAACCTACATAATACAAGTGCCCACTCTGGAACATACATAGTCCAAGTGCCCGTTAGCTAACCTAGATAGTCCAAGGGCCCGCTAGTTGACCTACATAGTCCAAGTGCCAGCTAGGTAACCTAGATAGTACAAGTGCCCGCTAGGGAACCTAGATAGTCCAAGTGCCTGTTAGCTAACCTAGATAATCCAAGTGGTGGCTAGGTAACCTAGATAGTCCAAGTGCCCGATAGGGAACCTACATAGTCCAAGTGCCCGTTAGGTAACCTTGATAGTCCAATTGCCCGTTAGCTATCCTAGATAGTCCAAGTGTCCGCTAGTTAACCTACATAGTCCACGTGCCCATTCGTTAACTTACATTGTCCAAGTGCCCGCTAGGTAACGTAGATAGCCCAAGTGCCCGCTAGGGAACGTACATAGTCCAAGTGCCCACTAGGTAACCTAGACAGTACAATTGCCCCCTAGTAAACCTAGACAGTCCAAGTACCCGATAAGGAACCTACATAGTCCAAGTGCCCACTAGCGAACCTACATAGTCCAAGTGCTCGCTAGGCAACCTACATAGTCCAAGTGCCCGTTAGTTAACCTAGATTGTCCAATTGCCCGTTAGCTAACCTAGATAGTCGAAGTGTCCGCTAGTTAACCTACATAGTCCAAGTGCCCGTTCGTTAACCTAGATAGTCCAAGTGCCCGCTAGGTAACCTAGACAGTCCAAGTGCCCGCTAGGTTACCTACATAGTCCAAGTGCACGTTCGTTAACCAAGATAATCCAAGTGCCCATTAGGTAACATAGACAGTCCAAGTGCCCGCTAGTTACCCTACATAGTCCAAGTGCCCGTTAGTTAACCTAGATAGTCAAAGTGCCTGCTAGGTAACCTAGATAGTCCAAGTGTCCGCTAGATAACCTACATAGTCCAAGTGACCATTAGGTTACCTACATAGTCCAAGTGCCCGTTCGTTAATCTACATAGTCCAAGTGCCCGGTAGGTAACGTAGATAGCCCAAGTGCCCGCTAGGGAAGGTACATAGTCCAAGTGCCCGTAGGTAACCTAGATAGTCCAAGTGCCCGCTAGTTAACCTACATAGTCCAAATACCTGCTAGGTAAACTACATAATCCAAGTGCCCGTTCGTTAACCTATATAGTCCAAGTACCCGTTCGTTAACCTACATAGTCCAAGTGCCCGCTAGGTAACGTAGAAAGCCCAAGTGCCCGCTAGGGAACGTACATACTCCAAGTGCCCACTAGGTAACCTAGACAGTCCAATTGCCCGCTAGTTAACCTAGAAAGTCCAAGTACCCGATAGGGAACCTACATAGTCCAATTGCCCGCTAGGGAACCTACATACTCCAAGTGCTCGCTAGGCAACCTACATAGTCCAAGTGCCCGTTAGTTAACCTAGATAGTCAAAGTGCCTGCTAGGTAACCTACATAGTCGAAGTGCCCGCTAGGGAACCTACATAGTCCAAGTGCCCGCTAGGTAACCTAGATAGTCCAATTGCCCGTTAGCTAACCTAGATAGTCGAAGTGTCCGCTAGTTAACCTACATAGTCCAAGTGCCCGTTCGTTAACCTAGAAAGTCCAAGTGCCCGCTAGGTAACCTAGACAGTCCAAGTGCCCGCTAGGTTACCTACATAGTCCAAGTGCACGTTCGTTAACCTAGATTGTCCAAGTGCCCGCTGGTAACCTACATAGTCCAAATGCCCGCAAGGAAACCTACATAGTCTAAATGACCGCTAGGCAACCTACATAATCCAAGTGCCCACTCTGGAACATACATAGTCCAAGTGCCCGTTAGCTAACCTAGATAGTCCAAGGGCCCGCTAGTTGACCTAAATAGTCCAAGTGCCAGCTAGGTAACCTAGATAGTACAAGTGCCCGCTAGGGAACCTAGATAGTCCAAGTGCCTGTTAGCTAACCTAGATAGTCCAAGTGGTGGCTAGGTAACCTACATAGTCCAAGTGCCCGTTCGTTAACCTAGATAATCCAAGTGCCCGTTAGGTAACCTAGACAGTCCAAGTGCCCGCTAGTTTACTTACATAGTCCAAGTGCACGTTCGTTAACCTAGATTGTCCACGTGCCCGCTGGTAACCTACATAGTCCAAATGCCCGCAAGGAAACCTACATAGTCTAAATATCCGCTAGGCAATCTACATAATCCAAGTGCCCACTCTGGAACATACATAGTCCAAGTGCCCGTTAGCTAACCTAGATAGTCAAAGGGCCCGCTAGTTGTCCTACATAGTCCAAGTGCCAGCTAGGTAACCTAGATAGTACAAGTGCCCGCTAGGGAACCTAGATAGTCCAAGTGCCTGTTAGCTAACCTAGATAGTCCAAGTGGTGGCTAGGTAACCTACATACTCCAAGTGCCCGTTCGTTAATCTAGATAATCCAAGTGCCCGTTAGGTAACCTAGACAGTCCAAGTGCCCGCTAGTTGCCCTACATAGTCCAAGTGCCCGTTAGTTAACCTAGATAGTCAAAGTGCCTGCTAGGTAACCTAGATAGTCCAAGTGCCCGCTAGATAACCTACATAGTCCAAGTGCCTGCTACGTAACCTAAATAGTCCAAATGTCCGCTAGGGAAACTACATAGTCCAAGTGCCCGCTAGTTAACCTAGATAGTCCAAGTGCCCGCTAGTTAACCTAGATAGTCCAAGTGCCCGCTAGTTAACCTAGATAGTCCAAGTGCCCGCTAGTTAACCTACATAGTCCAAGTGCCCGCTAGGTAACCTAGACAGTCCAAGTGACCACTAGGTTACCTACATAGTCCAAGTGCCCATTCGTTAACCTACATAGTCAAAGTGCCCGCTAGGTAACGTAGATAGCCCAAGTGCCCGCTAGGGAACGTACATAGTCCAAGTGCCCGCTAGGTAACCTGGATAGTCTAAGTGCCTGGTAGTAAACCTACATTGTCCAAGTTCCTGCTAGGTAAACTACATAGTCCAAGTGCCCACTAGGTAACCTAGACAGTCCAATTGCCCACTAGTTAACCTAGACAGTCCAAGTACCGCTAGAGAATCTACATAGTCCAAGCGCCCGCTAGGGAACCTACATAGTCCAGGTGCTCGCTAGGCAAACTACATAGTCCAAGTGCCCGTTAGTTAACCTAGATAGTCAAAGTGCCTGCTAGGTAACCTAGATAGTCCAAGTGCCCGCTAGGTAACCTTCATAGTCCAAGTGCCCGTTAGGTAACCTTGATAGTCCAATTGCCCGTTAGCTATCCTAGATAGTCCAAGTGTCCGCTAGTTAACCTACATAGTCCAAGTGCCCGTTCGTTAACTTACATTGTCCAAGTGCCCGCTAGGTAACGTAGATATCCCAAGTGCCCGCTAGGGAACGTACATAGTCCAAGTGCCCACTAGGTAACCTAGACAGTCCAATTGCCACCTAGTTAACCTAGACAGTCCAAGTACCCGATAGGGAACCTACATAGTCCAAGTGCCCTCTAGGGAACCTACATAGTCCAAGTGCTCGCTAGGCAACCTACATAGTCCAAGTGCCCGTTAGTTAACCTAGATTGTCCAATTGCCCGTTAGCTAACCTAGATAGTTGAAGTGTCCGCTAGTAGACCTACATTGTCCAAGTGCCCGTTCATTAACCTAGAAAGTCCAAGTGCCCGCTAGGTAACCTAGACAGTCCAAGTGCCCGCTAGGTTACCTACATAGTCCAAGTGCACGTTCGTTAACCTAGATTGTCCAAGTGCCCGCTGGTAACCTACATAGTCCAAATGCCCGCAAGGAAACCTACATAGTCTAAATGTCCGCTAGGCAACCTACATAATCCAAGTGCCCACTCTGGAACATACATAGTCCAAGTGCCCGTTAGCTAACCTAGATAGTCCAAGGGCCCGCTAGTTGACCTAAATAGTCCAAGTGCCAGCTAGGTAACCTAGATAGTACAAGTGCCCGCTAAGGGAACCTAGATAGTCCAAGTGCCTGTTAGCTAACCTAGATAGTCCAAGTGGTGGCTTGGTAACCTACATAGTCCAAGTGCCCGTTCGTTAACCTAGATAATCCAAGTGCCCGTTAGGTAACCTAGACAGTCCAAGTGCCCGCTAGATAACCTACATAATCCAAGTGCCCGCTAGGTAACCTAAATAGTCCAAATGTCCGTTAGGGAAACTACATAGTCCAAGTGCCCGCTAATTAACGTAGATAGTCCAAGTGCCCCCTAGTAAACCTACATAATCCATGGGCCCGCTAGTTAACCTACATAGTGCAAGGGCCCGCTAGTTAACCTAGATAGTCCAAGTGCCCGCTAGTTAACCTAGATAGTCCTAGTGCCCGCTAGTTAACCTAGATAGTCCAAGTGCCCGCTAGTTAACCTACATAGTCCAAGTGCCCGCTAGGTAACCTAGACAGTCCAAGTGACCACTAGGTTACCTACATAGTCCAAGTGCCCATTCGTTAACCTACGTAGTCCAAGTGCCCGCTAGGTAACGTAGATAGCCCAAGTGCCCGCTAGGGAACGTACATAGTCCAAGTGCCCGCTAGGTAACCTGGATAGTCTAAGTGCCTGGTAGTAAACCTACATAGTCCAAGTTCCTGCTAGGTAAACTACATAGTCCAAGTGCCCACTAGGTAACCTAGACAGTCCAAAAGCCCGCTAGTTAACCTAGACAGTCCAAGTACCGCTAGGGAATCTACATAGTCCAAGCGCCCGCTAGGGAACCTACATAGTCCAGGTGCTCGCTAGGCAACCTACATAGTCCAAGTGCCCGTTAGTTAACCTAGATAGTCAAAGTGCCTGCTAGGTAACCTAGATAGTCCAAGTACCCGCTAGGTACCCTTCATAGTCCAAGTGCCCGTTAGGTAACCTTGATAGTCCAATTGCCCGTTAGCTATCCTAGATAGTCCAAGTGTCCGCTAGTTAACCTACATAGTCCAAGTGCCCGTTCGTTAACTTACTTTGTCCAAGTGCCCGCTAGGTAACGTAGATATCCCAAGTGCCCGCTAGGGAACGTATATAGTCCAAGTGCCCACTAGGTAACCTAGACAGTCCAATTGCCACCTAGTTAACCTAGACAGTCCAAGTACCCGATAGGGAACCTACATAGTCCAAGTGCCCTCTAGGGAACCAACATAGTCCAAGTGCTTGCTAGGCAACCTACATAGTCCAAGTGCCCGTTAGTTAACCTAGATTGTCCAATTCCCGTTAGCTAACCTAGATAGTCGAAGTGTCCGCTAGTTAACCTACATAGTCCAAGTGCCAGTTCGTTAACCTAGATAGTCCAAGTGCCCGCTAGGTAACCTAGACAGTCCAAGTGCCCGCTAGGTTACCTACATAGTCCAAGTGTACGTTCATTAACCTAGATAATCCAAGTGCCTGTTAGGTAACCTAGACAGTCCAAGTGCCCGCTAGTTACCCTACATAGTCCAAGTGCCCGTTAGTTAACCTAGATAGTCAAAGTGCCTGCTAGGTAACCTAGATAGTCCAAGTGTCCGCTAGATAACCTACATAGTCCAAGTGACCACTAGGTTACCTACATAGTCCAAGTGCCCGTTCGTTAACCTATATAGTCCAAGTGCCCGCTAGGTAACGTAGATAGCCCAAGTGCCCGCTAGGTAAGGTACATATTCCAAGTGCCCGTAGGTAACCTAGATAGTCCAAGTGCCCGCTAGTTAACCTACATAGTCCAAGTACCTGCTAGGTAAACTACATAATCCAAGTGCCTGTTCGTTAACCTACATAGTCCAAGTGCCCGTTCGTTAACCTACATAGTCCAAGTGCCACCTAGGTAACGTAGAAAGCCCAAGTGCCCGCTAGGGAACGTACATACTCCAAGTGCCCACTAGGTAACCTAGACAGTCCAATTGCCCGCTAGTTAACCGAGACAGTCCAAGTACCCGATAGGGAACCTACATAGTCCAATTGCCCGCTTGGGAACCTACATACTCGAAGTGCTCGCTAGGCCACCTACATAGTCCAAGTGCCCGTTAGTTAACCTAGATAGTCAAAGTGCCTGCTAGGTAACCTAAATAGTCCAAGTGCCCGCTAGGGAACCTACATAGTCCAAGTGCCCGCTAGGTAACCTAGATAGTCCAATTGCCCGTTAGCTAACCTAGATAGTCGAAGTGTCCGCTAGTTAACCTACGTAGTCCAAGTGCCCGTTCGTTAACCTAGAAAGTCCAAGTGCCCGCTAGGTAACCTAGACAGTCCAAGTGCCCGCTAGGTTACCTACATAGTCCACGTGCACGTTCGTTAACCTAGATTGTCCAAGTGCCCGCTGGTAACCTACATAGTCCAAATGCCCACAAGGAAACCTACATAGTCTAAATGTCCGCTAGGCAACCTACATAATCCAAGTGCCCACTCTGGAACATACATAGTCCAAGTGCCGGTTAGCTAACCTAGATAGTCCAAGGGCCCGCTAGTTGACCTACATAGTCCAAGTGCCAGCTAGGTAACCTAGATAGTACAAGTGTCCGCTAGGGAACCTAGATAGTCCAAGTGCCTGTTACCTAACCTAGATAGTCCAAGTGGTGGCTAGGTAACCTACATAGTCCAAGTGCCCGTTCGTTAACCTAGATAATCCAAGTGCCCGTTAGGTAACCTAGACAGTCCAAGTGCCCGCTAGTTGCCCTACATAGTCCAAATGCCCGTTAGTTAACCTAGATAGTCAAAGTGCCTGCTAGGTAACCTAGATAGTCCAAGTGCCCGCTAGATAACCTACATAGTCCAAGTGCCCGCTAGGTAACCTAAATAGTCCAAATGTCCGCTAGGGAAACTACATAGTCCAAGTGCCCGCTAGTTAACCTAGATAGTCCAAGTGCCCCCTAGTAAACCTACATAATCCATGGGCCCGCTAGTTAACCTACATAGTGCAAGGGCCCGCTAGTTAACCTAGATAGTCCAAGTGCCCGCTAGTTAACCTAGATAGTCCTAGTGCCCGCTAGCTAACCTAGATAGTCCAAGTGCCCGCTAGTTAACCTACATAGTCCAAGTGCCCGCTAGGTAACCTAGACAGTCCAAGTGAACACTAGGTTACCTACATAGTCCAAGTGCCCATTCGTTAACCTACAAAGTCCAAGTGCCCGCTAGGTAACGTAGATAGCCCAAGTGCCCGCTAGGGAACGTACATAGTCCAAGTGCCCGCTAGGTAACCTGGATAGTCTAAGTGCCTGGTAGTAAACCTACATAGTCCAAGTTCCTGCTAGGTAAACTACATAGTCCAAGTGCCCACTAGGTAACCTAGACAGTCCAAAAGCCCGCTAGTTAACCTAGACAGTCCAAGTACCGCTAGGGAATCTACATAGTCCAAGCGCCCGCTAGGGAACCTACATAGTCCAGGTGCTCGCTAGGCAACCTACATAGTCCAAGTGCCCGTTAGTTAACCTAGATAGTCAAAGTGCCTGCTAGGTAACCTAGATAGTCCAAGTACCCGCTAGGTAACCTTCATAGTCCAAGTGCCCGTTAGGTAACCTTGATAGTCCAATTGCCCGTTAGCTATCCTAGATAGTCCAAGTGTCTGCTAGTTAACCTACATAGTCCAAGTGCCCGTTCGTTAACTTCCATTGTCCAAGTGCCCGCTAGGTAACGTAGATATCCCAAGTGCCCGCTAGGGAACGTACATAGTCCAAGTGCCCACTAGGTAACCTAGACAGTCCAATTGCCCCCTAGTTAACCTAGACAGTCCAAGTACCCGATAGGGAACCTACATAGTCCAAGTGCCCTCTAGGGAACCTACATAGTCCAAGTGCTCGCTAGGCAACCTACATAGTCCAAGTGCCCGTTAGTTAACCTAGATTGTCCAATTGCCCGTTAGCTAACCTAGATAGTCGAAGTGTCCGCTAGTTAACCTACATAGTCCAAGTGCCCGTTCGTTAACCTAGATAGTCCAAGTGCCCGCTAGGTAACCTAGACAGTCCAATTGCCCGTAGGTTACCTACATAGTCCAAGTGCACGTTCGTTAACCTAGATAATCCAAGTGCCCTTTAGTTAACCTAGACAGTCCAAGTGCCCGCTAGTTACCCTACATAGTCCAAGTGCCCGTTAGTTAACCTAGATAGTCAAAGTGCCTGCTAGGTAACCTAGATAGTCCAAGTGTCCGCTAGATAACCTACATAGTCCAAGTGACCACTAGGTTACCTACATAGTCCAAGTGCCCGTTAGTTAACCTATATAGTCCAAGTGCCCGCTAGGTAACGTAGATACCCCAAGTGCCCGCTAGGTAAGGTACATATTCCAAGTGCCCGTAGGTAACCTAGATAGTCCAAGTGCCCGCTAGTTAACCTACATAGTCCAAGTACCTGCTAGGTAAACTACATAATCCAAGTGCCCGTTCGTTAACCTACATAGTCCAAGTGCCCGTTCGTTAACCTACATAGTCCAAGTGCCCGCTAGGTAACGTAGAAAGCCCAAGTGCCCGCTAGGGAACGTACATACTCCAAGTGCCCACTAGGTAACCTAGACAGTCCAATTGCCCGCTAGTTAACCGAGACAGTCCAAGTACCCGAGTGGGAACCTACATAGTCCAATTGCCCGCTAGGGAACCTACATACTCCAATTGCTCGCTAGGCAACCTACATAGTCCAAGTGCCCGTTAGTTAACCTAGATAGTCAAAGTGCCTGCTAGGTAACCCAAATAGTCCAAGTGCCCGCTAGGGAACCTACATAGTCCAAGTGCCCGCTAGGCAACCTAGATAGTCCAATTGCCCGATAGCTAACGTAGATAGTCGAAGTGTCCGCTAGTTAACCTACATAGTCCAAGTGCCCGTTCGTTAACCTAGAAAGTCCAAGTGCCCGCTAGGTAACCTAGACAGTCCAAGTGCCCGCTAGGTTACCTACATAGTCCAAGTGCACGTTCGTTAACCTAGATTGTCCAAGTGCCCGCTGGTAACCTACATAGTCCAAATGCCCTCAAGGAAACCTACTTAGTCTAAATGTCCGCTAGGCAACCTACATAATCCAAGTGCCCACTCTGGAACATACATAGTCCAAGTGCCCGTTAGCTAACCTAGATAGTCCAAGGGCCCGCTAGTTGACCTACATAGTCCAAGTGCCAGCTAGGTAACCTAGATAGTACAAGTGTCCGCTAGGGAACCTAGATAGTCCAAGTGCCTGTTACCTAACCTAGATAGTCCAATTGGTGGCTAGGTAACCTACATAGTCCAGGTGCCCGTTCGTTAACCTAGATAATCCAAGTGCCCGTTAGGTAACCTAGACAGTCCAAGTGCCCGCTAGTTGCCCTACATAGTCCAAATGCCCCTTAGTTAACCTAGATAGTCAAAGTGCCTGCTAGGTAACCTAGATAGTCCAAGTGCCCGCTAGATAACCTACATAGTCCAAGTGCCCGCTAGGTAACCTAAATAGTCCAAATGTCCGCTAGGGAAACTACATAGTCCAAGTGCCCGCTAGTTAACCTAGATAGTCCAAGTGCCCCCTAGTAAACCTACATAATCCATGGGCCCGCTAGTTAACCTACATAGTGCAAGGGCCCGCTAGTTAACCTAGATAGTCCAAGTGCCCGCTAGTTAACCTAGATAGTCCTAGTGCCCGCTAGTTAACCTAGATAGTCCAAGTGCCCACTAGTTAACCTACATAGTCCAAGTGCCCGCTAGGTAACCTAGACCGTCCAAGTGAACACTACGTTACCTACATAGTCCAAGTGCCCATTCGTTAACCTACAAAGTCCAAGTGCCCGCTAGGTAACGTAGATAGCCCAAGTGCCCGCTAGGGAACTTACATAGTCCAAGTGCCCGCTAGGTAACCTGGATAGTCTAAGTGCCTGGTAGTAAACCTACATAGTCCAAGTTCCTGCTAGGTAAACTACATAGTCCAAGTGCCCACTAGGTAACCTAGACAGTCCAATTGCCCGCTAGTTAACCTAGACAGTCCAAGTACCGCTAGGGAATCTACATAGTCCAAGCGCCCGCTAGGGAACCTACATAGTCCAGGTGCTCGCTAGGCAACCTACATAGTCCAAGTGCCCGTTAGTTAACCTAGATAGTCAAAGTGCCTGCTAGGTAACCTAGATAGTCCAAGTACCCGCTAGGTAACCTTCATAGTCCAAGTGCCCGTTAGGTAACCTTGATAGTCCAATTGCCCGTTAGCTATCCTAGATAGTCCAAGTGTCCGCTAGTTAACCTACATAGTCCAAGTGCCCGTTCGTTAACTTCCATTGTCCAAGTGCCCGCTAGGTAACGTAGATATCCCAAGTGCCCGCTAGGGAACGTACATAGTCCAAGTGCCCACTAGGTAACCTAGACAGTCCAATTGCCCCCTAGTTAACCTAGAGAGTCCAAGTACCCGATAGGGAACCTACATAGTCCAAGTGCCCTCTAGGGAACCTACATAGTCCAAGTGCTCGCTAGGCAACCTACATAGTCCAAGTGCCCGTTAGTTAACCTTGATTGTCCAATTGCCCGTTAGCTAACCTAGATAGTCGAAGTGTCCGCTAGTTAACCTACATAGTCCAAGTGCCCGTTCGTTAACCTAGATAGTCCAAGTGCCCGCTAGGTAACCTAGACAGTCCAATTGCCCGTAGGTTACCTACATAGTCCAAGTGCACGTTCGTTAACCTAGATAATCTAAGTGCCCGTTAGTTAACCTAGACAGTCCAAGTGCCCGCTAGTTACCCTACATAGTCCAAGTGCCCGTTAGTTAACCTAGATAGTCAAAGTGCCTGCTAGGTAACCTAGATAGTCCAAGTGTCCGCTAGATAACCTACATAGTCCAAGTGACCACTAGGTTACCTACATAGTCCAAGTGCCCGTTCGTTAACCTATATAGTCCAAGTGCCCGCTAGGTAACGTAGATACCCAAGTGCCCGCTAGGTAAGGTACATATTCCAAGTGCCCGTAGGTAACCTAGATAGTCCAAGTGCCCGCTAGTTAACCTACATAGTCCAAGTACCTGCTAGGTAAACTACATAATCCAAGTGCCCGTTCGTTAACCTACATAGTCCAAGTGCCCGTTCGTTAACCTACATAGTCCAAGTGCCCGCTAGGTAACGTAGAAAGCCCAAGTGCCCGCTAGGGAACGTACATACTCCAAGTGCCCACTAGGTAACCTAGACAGTCCAATTGCCCGCTAGTTAACCGAGACAGTCCAAGTACCCGATTGGGAACCTACATAGTCCAATTGCCCGCTAGGGAACCTACATACTCCAATTGCTCGCTAGGCAACCTACATAGTCCAAGTGCCCGTTAGTTAACCTAGATAGTCAAAGTGCCTGCTAGGTAACCTAAATAGTCCAAGTGCCCGCTAGGGAACCTACATAGTCCAAGTGCCCGCTAGGTAACCTAGATAGTCCAATTGCCCGTTAGCTAACCTAGATAGTCGAAGTGTCCGCTAGTTAACCTACATAGTCCAAGTGCCCGTTCGTTAACCTAGAAAGTCCAAGTGCCCGCTAGGTAACCTAGACAGTCCAAGTGCCCGCTAGGTTACCTACATAGTCCAAGTGCACGTTCGTTAACCTAGATTGTCCAAGTGCCCGCTGGTAACCTACATAGTTCAAATGCCCGCAAGGAAACCTACTTATTCTAAATGTCCGCTAGGCAACCTACATAATCCAAGTGCCCACTCTGGAACATACATAGTCCAAGTGCCCGTTAGCTAACCTAGATAGTCCAAGGGCCCGCTAGGTAACCTAGATAGTACAAGTGTCCGCTAGGGAACCTAGATAGTCCAAGTGCCTGTTACCTAACCTAGATAGTCCAAGTGGTGGCTAGGTAACCTACATAGTCCAAGTGCCCGTTCGTTAACCTAGATAATCCAAGTGCCCGTTAGGTAACCTAGACAGTCCAAGTGCCCGCTAGTTGCCCTACATAGTCCAAATGCCCGTTAGTTAACCTAGATAGTCAAAGTGCCTGCTAGGTAACCTAGATAGTCCAAGTGCCCGCTAGATAACCTACATAGTCCAAGTGCCCGCTAGGTAACCTAAATAGTCCAAATGTCCGCTAGGGAAACTACATAGTCCAAGTGCCCGCTAGTTAACCTAGATAGTCCAAGTGCCCCCTAGTAAACCTACATAATCCATGGGCCCGCTAGTTAACCTACATAGTGCAAGGGCCCGCTAGTTAACCTAGATAGTCCAAGTGCCCGCTAGTTAACCTAGATAGTCCTAGTGCCCGCTAGTTAACCTAGATAGTCCAAGTGCCCGCTAGTTAACCTACATAGTCCAAGTGCCCGCTAGGTAACCTAGACAGTCCAAGTGAACACTAGGTTACCTACATAGTCCAAGTGCCCATTCGTTAACTTACGTAGTCCAAGTGCCCGCTAGGTAACGTAGATAGCCCAAGTGCCCGCTAGGGAACTTACATAGTCCAAGTGCCCGCTACGTAACCTGGATAGTCTAAGTGCCTGGTAGTAAACCTACATAGTCCAAGTTCCTGCTAGGTAAACTACATAGTCCAAGTGCCCACTAGGTAAACTAGACAGTCCAATTGCCCGCTAGTTAACCTAGACAGTTCAAGTACCGCTAGGGAATCTACATAGTCCAAGCGCCCGCTAGGGAACCTACATAGTCCAGGTGCTCGCTAGGCAACCTACATAGTCCAAGTGCCCGTTAGTTAACCTAGATAGTCAAAGTGCCTGCTAGGTAACCTAGATAGTCCAAGTACCCGCTAGGTAACCTTCATAGTCCAAGTGCCCGTTAGGTAACCTTGATAGTCTAATTGCCCGTTAGCTATCCTAGATAGTCCAAGTGTCCGCTAGTTAACCTACATAGTCCAAGTGCCCGTTCGTTAACTTCCATTGTCCAAGTGCCCGCTAGGTAACGTAGATATCCCAAGTGCCCGCTAGGGAACGTACATAGTCCAAGTGCCCACTAGGTAACCTAGACAGTCCAATTGCCCCCTAGTTAACCTAGACAGTCCAAGTACCCGATAGGGAACCTACATAGTCCAAGTGCCCTCTAGGGAACCTACATAGTCCAAGTGCTCGCTAGGCAACCTACATAGTCCAAGTGCCCGTTAGTTAACCTAGATTGTCCAATTGCCCGTTAGCTAACCTAGATAGTCGAAGTGTCCGCTAGTTAACCTACATAGTCCAAGTGCCCGTTCGTTAACCTAGATAGTCCAAGTGCCCGCTAGGAAACCTAGACAGTCCAATTGCCCGTAGGTTACCTACATAGTCCAAGTGCACGTTCGTTAACCTAGATAATCCAAGTGCCCGTTAGTTAACCTAGACAGTCCAAGTGCCCGCTAGTTACCCTACATAGTCCAAGTGCCCGTTAGTTAACCTAGATAGTCAAAGTGCCTGCTAGGTAACCTAGATAGTCCAAGTGTCCGCTAGATAACCTACATAGTCCAAGTGACCACTAGGTTACCTACATAGTCCAAGTGCCCGTTCGTTAACCTATATAGTCCAAGTGCCCGCTAGGTAACTTAGATACCCAAGTGCCCGCTAGGTAAGGTACATATTCCAAGTGCCCGTAGGTAACCTAGATAGTCCAAGTGCCCGCTAGTTAACCTACATAGTCCAAGTACCTGCTAGGTAAACTACATAATCCAAGTGCCCGTTCGTTAACCTACATAGTCCAAGTGCCCGTTCGTTAACCTATATAGTCCAAGTGCCCGCTAGGTAACGTAGAAAGCCCAAGTGCCCGCTAGGGAACGTACATACTCCAAGTGCCCACTAGGTAACCTAGACAGTCCAATTGCCCGCTAGTTAACCGAGACAGTCCAAGTACCCGATTGGGAACCTACATAGTCCAATTGCCCGCTAGGGAACCTACATACTCCAATTGCTCGCTAGGCAACCTACATAGTCCAAGTGCCCGTTAGTTAACCTAGATAGTCAAAGTTCCTGCTAGGTAACCTAAATAGTCCAAGTGCCCGCTAGGGAACCTACATAGTCCAAGTGCCCGCTAGGTAACCTAGATAGTCCAATTGCCCGTTAGCTAACCTAGATAGTCGAAGTGTCCGCTAGTTAACCTACATAGTCCAAGTGCCCGTTCGTTAACCTAGAAAGTCCAAGTGCCCGCTAGGTAACCTAGACAGTCCAAGTGCCCGCTAGGTTACCTACATAGTCCAAGTGCACGTTCGTTAACCTAGATTGTCCAAGTGCCCGCTGGTAACCTACATAGTCCAAATGCCCGCAAGGAAACCTACATCGTCTAAATGTCCGCTAGGCAACCTACATAATCCAAGTGCCCGCTCTGGAACATACATAGTCCAAGTGCCCGTTAGCTAACCTAGATAGTCCAAGGGCCCGCTAGTTGACCTACATAGTCCAAGTGCCAGCTAGGTAACCTAGATAGTACAAGTGCCCGCTAGGGAACCTAGATAGTCCAAGTGGTGGCTAGGTAACCTATATAGTCCAATTGCCCGCTAGGGATCCTTCATAATTCAAGTGGCTGCTAGGTAACCTACATAGTCCAAGTGTCCGCTAGGGAAGGTACATATTCCAAGTGTCCGCTAGGTAACCTAGAGAGTTCAAGTGCCCGCTAGTTAACCTACATAGTCCAAGTGCCCGCTAGTAAACCTATATAGTCCAAGGGCCTGCTAGTTAACCTAGATAATCCAAGTGCCCGCTAGTTTACCTAAATCGTCCAAGTGTCAGCTAGATAACCTACATAGTCCAAGTGCCTGCTAGGTAACCTAGATAGTCCAAGTGCCTGATACCTAACCTACATAGTCCAAGTGTCCGTTCGTTAACCTAGATAGTCCAAGTGCCCATTGGGTAACCTACATAGTCCAAGTGCCCACCTGGTAACCTTGTTAGTCCAAGTGCCCGCTAGTTAACCTACATAGTCCAAGTGCCTTCTAGGGAGCCTACATAGTCCACGTGACCGCTAGGGAACCGACATAGTCCAAGTGCCCGCTAAGTGACCTACATAGTCCAAATGCCCGCAAGGAAACCTACATAGTCTAAATGTCCGCTAGGCCACCTACATAATACAAGTGCCCACTCTGGAACATACATAGTCCAAGTGCCCGTTAGCTAACCTAGATAGTCCAAGGGCCCGCTAGTTGACCTACATAGTCCAAGTGCCAGCTAGGTAACCTAGATAGTACAAGTGCCCGCTAGGGAACCTAGATATTCCAAGTGCCTGTTAGCTAACCTAGATAATCCAAGTGGTGGCTAGGTAACCTAGATAGTCCAAGTGCCCGCTAGGTAACCTACATAGTCCAAGTGCCCCTTAGGTAACCTTGATAGTCCAATTGCCCGTTAGCTATCCTAGATAGTCCAAGTGTCCGCTAGTTAACCTACATAGTCCAAGTGCCCATTCGTTAACTTACATTGTCCAAGTGCCCGCTAGGTAACGTAGATAGCCCAAGTGCCCGCTAGGGAACGTACATAGTCCAAGTGCCCACTAGGTAACCTAGACAGTACAATTGCCCCCTAGTTAACCTAGACAGTCCAAGTACCCGATAGGGAACCTACATAGTCCAAGTGCCCACTAGCGAACCTACATAGTCCAAGTGCTCGCTAGGCAACCTACATAGTCCAAGTGCCCGTTAGTTAACCTAGATTGTCCAATTGCCCGTTAGCTAACCTAGATAGTCGAAGTGTCCGCTAGTTAACCTACATAGTCCAAGTGCCCGTTCGTTAACCTAGATAGTCCAAGTGCCCGCTAGGTAACCTAGACAGTCCAAGTGCCCGCTAGGTTACCTACATAGTCCAAGTGCACGTTCGTTAACCAAGATAATCCAAGTGCCCATTAGGTAACCTAGACAGTCCAAGTGCCCGCTAGTTACCCTACATAGTCCAAGTGCCCGTTAGTTAACCTAGATAGTCAAAGTGCCTGCTAGGTAACCTAGATAGTCCAAGTGTCCGCTAGATAACCTACATAGTCCAAGTGACCATTAGGTTACCTACATAGTCCAAGTGCCCGTTCGTTAATCTACATAGTCCAAGTGCCCGCTAGGTAACGTAGATAGCCCAAGTGCCCGCTAGGGAAGGTACATAGTCCAAGTGCCCGTAGGTAACCTAGATAGTCCAAGTGCACGCTAGTTAACCTACATAGTCCAAGTACCTGCTAGGTAAACTACATAATCCAAGTGCCCGTTCGTTAACCTATATAGTCCAAGTACCCGTTCGTTAATCTACATAGTCCAAGTGCCCGCTAGGTAACGTAGAAAGCCCAAGTGCCCGCTAGGGAACGTACATACTCCAAGTGCCCACTAGGTAACCTAGACAGTCCAATTGCCCGCTAGTTAACCTAGACAGTCCAAGTACCCGATAGGGAACCTACATAGTCCAATTGCCCGCTAGGGAACCTACATACTCCAAGTGCTCGCTAGGCAACCTACATAGTCCAAGTGCCCGTTAGTTAACCTAGATAGTCAAAGTGCCTGCTAGGTAACCTAAATAGTCCAATTGCCCGCTAGGTAACATACATAGTCCAAGTGCCCGTTAGGTAACCTTGATAGTCCAATTGCCCGTTAGCTAATCTAGATAGTCCAAGTGTCCGCTAGTTAACCTACATAGTCCAAGTGCCCGTTCGTTAACCTAGATAGTCCAAGTGCCCGCTAGGTAACCTAGACAGTCCAAGTGCCCGTTAGGTTACCTACATGGCCCAAGTGCACTTTCGTTTACCTAGATAGTCCAAGTGCCCGCTGGTAACCTACATAGTCCAAGAGCCTTCTAGTTAACCTACATAGTCGAAGTGCCCGCTAGGGAACCTACATAGTCCAAGTGCCCGCTAGGTAACCTAGATAGTCCAATTGCCCGTTAGCTAACCTAGATAGTCGAAGTGTCCGCTAGTTAACCTACATAGTCCAAGTGCCCGTTCGTTAACCTAGAAAGTCCAAGTGCCCGCTAGGTAACCTAGACAGTCCAAGTGCCCGCTAGGTTACCTACATAGTCCAAGTGCACGTTCGTTAACCTAGATTGTCCAAGTGCCCGCTGGTAACCTACATACTCCTAATGCCCGCAAGGAAACCTACATAGTCTAAATGTCCGCTAGGCAACCTACATAATCCAAGTGCCCACTCTGGAACATACATAGTCCAAGTGCCCGTTAGCTAACCTAGATAGTCCAAGGGCCCGCTAGTTAACCTAAATAGTCCAAGTGCCAGCTAGGTAACCTAGATAGTACAAGTGCCCGCTAGGGAACCTAGATAGTGCAAGTGCCTGTTAGCTAACCTAGATAGTCCAAGTGGTGGCTAGGTAACCTACATAGTTCAAGTGCCCGTTCGTTAACCTAGATAATCCAAGTGCCCGTTAGGTAACCTAGACAGTCCAAGTGCCCGCTAGTTTACTTACATAGTCCAAGTGCACGTTCGTTAACCTAGATTGTCCACGTGCCCGCTGGTAACCTACATAGTCCAAATGCCCGCAAGGAAACCTACATAGTCTAAATATCCGCTAGGAAACCTACATAATCCAAGTGCCCACTCTGGAGCATACATAGTCCAAGTGCCCGTTAGCTAACCTAGATAGTCAAAGGGTCCGCTAGTTGTCCTACATAGTCCAAGTGCCAGCTAGGTAACCTAGATAGTACAAGTGCCCGCTAGGGAACCTAGATAGTCCAAGTGCCTGTTAGCTAACCTAGATAGTCCAAGTGGTGGCTAGGTAACCTACATACTCCAAGTGCCCGTTCGCTAATCTAGATAATCCAAGTGCCCGTTAGGTAACCTAGACAGTCCAAGTGCCCGCTAGTTGCCCTACATAATCCAAGTGCCCGTTAGTTAACCTAGATAGTCAAAGTGCCTGCTAGGTAACCTAGATAGTCCAAGTGCCCGCTAGATAACCTACATAGTCCAAGTGCCTGCTACGTAACCTAAATAGTCCAAATGTCCGCTAGGGAAACTACATAGTCCAAGTGCCCATTCGTTAACCTACATAGTCAAAGTGCCCGCTAGGTAACGTAGATAGCCCAAGTGCCCGCTAGGGAACGTACATAGTCCAAGTGCCCGCTAGGTAACCTGGATAGTCTAAATGCCTGGTAGTAAACCTACATAGTCCAAGTTCCTGCTAGGTAAACTACATAGTCCAAGTGCCCACTAGGTAACCTAGACAGTCCAATTGCCCACTAGTTAACCTAGACAGTCCAAGTACCGCTAGAGAATCTACATAGTCCAAGCGCCCGCTAGGGAACCTACATAGTCCAGGTGCTCGCTAGGCAACCTACATAGTCCAAGTGCCCGTTAGTTAACCTAGATAGTCAAAGTGCCTGCTAGGTAACCTAGATAGTCCAAGTGCCCGCTAGGTAACCTTCATAGTCCAAGTGCCCGTTAGGTAACCTTGATAGTCCAATTGCCCGTTAGCTATCCTAGATAGTCCAAGTGTCCGCTAGTTAACCTACATAGTCCAAGTGCCCGTTCGTTAACTTACATTGTCCAAGTGCCCGCTAGGTAACGTAGATATCCCAAGTGCCCGCTAGGGAACGTACATAGTCCAAGTGCCCACTAGGTAACCTAGACAGTCCAATTGCCACCTAGTTAACCTAGACAGTCCAAGTACCCGATAGGGAACCTACATAGTCCAAGTGCCCTCTAGGGAACCTACATAGTCCAAGTGCTCGCTAGGCAACCTACATAGTCCAAGTGCCCGTTAGTTAACCTAGATTGTCCAATTGCCCGTGAGCTAACCTAGATAGTCGAAGTGTCCGCTAGTAGACCTACATTGTCCAAGTGCCCGTTCATTAACCTAGAAAGTCCAAGTGCCCGCTAGGTAACCTAGACAGTCCAAGTGCCCGCTAGGTTACCTACATAGTCCAAGTGCACGTTCGTTAACCTAGATTGTCCAAGTGCCCGCTGGTAACCTACATAGTCCAAATGCCCGCAAGGAAACCTACATAGTCTAAATGTCCGCTAGGCAACCTACATAATCCAAGTGCCCACTCTGGAACATACATAGTCCAAGTGCCCGTTAGCTAAGCTAGATAGTCCAAGGGCCCGCTAGTTGACCTAAATAGTCCAAGTGCCAGCTAGGTAACCTAGATAGTACAAGTGCCCGCTAGGGAACCTAGATAGTCCAAGTGCCTGTTAGCTAACCTAGATAGTCCAAGTGGTGACTAGGTAACCTACATAGTCCAAGTGCCCGTTCGTTAACCTAGATAATCCAAGTGCCCGTTAGGTAACCTAGACAGTCCAAGTGCCCGCTAGATAACCTACATAATCCAAGTGCCCGCTAGGTAACCTAAATAGTCCAAATGTCCGTTAGGGAAACTACATAGTCCAAGTGCCCGCTAATTAACCTAGATAGTCCAAGTGCCCCCTAGTAAACCTACATAATCCATGGGCCCGCTAGTTAACCTACATAGTGCAAGTGCCCGTTAGTTAACCTAGATTGTCCAATTGCCCGTTAGCTAACCTAGATAGTCGAAGTGTCCGCTAGTTAACCTACATAGTCCAAGTGCCCGTTCGTTAACCTAGATAGTCCAAGTGCCCGCTAGGTAACCTAGACAGTCCAAGTGCCCGCTAGGTTACCTACATAGTCCAAGTGCACGTTCGTTAACCAAGATAATCCAAGTGCCCATTAGGTAACCTAGACAGTCCAAGTGCCCGCTAGTTACCCTACATAGTCCAAGTGCCCGTTAGTTAACCTAGATAGTCAAAGTGCCTGCTAGGTAACCTAGATAGTCCAAGTGTCCGCTAGATAACCTACATAGTCCAAGTGACCATTAGGTTACCTACATAGTCCAAGTGCCCGTTCGTTAATCTACATAGTCCAAGTGCCCGCTAGGTAACGTAGATAGCCCAAGTGCCCGCTAGGGAAGGTACATAGTCCAAGTGCCCGTAGGTAACCTAGATAGTCCAAGTGCACGCTAGTTAACCTACATAGTCCAAGTACCTGCTAGGTAAACTACATAATCCAAGTGCCCGTTCGTTAACCTATGTAGTCCAAGTACCCGTTCGTTAATCTACATAGTCCAAGTGCCCGCTAGGTAACGTAGAAAGCCCAAGTGCCCGCTAGGGAACGTACATACTCCAAGTGCCCACTAGGTAACCTAGACAGTCCAATTGCCCGCTAGTTAACCTAGACAGTCCAAGTACCCGATAGGGAACCTACATAGTCCAATTGCCCGCTAGGGAACCTACATACTCCAAGTGCTCGCTAGGCAACCTACATAGTCCAAGTGCCCGTTAGTTAACCTAGATAGTCAAAGTGCCTGCTAGGTAACCTAAATAGTCCAATTGCCCGCTAGGTAACATACATAGTCCAAGTGCCCGTTAGGTAACCTTGATAGTCCAATTGCCCGTTAGCTAATCTAGATAGTCCAAGTGTCCGCTAGTTAACCTACATAGTCCAAGTGCCCGTTCGTTAACCTAGATAGTCCAAGTGCCCGCTAGGTAACCTAGACAGTCCAAGTGCCCGTTAGGTTACCTACATGGCCCAAGTGCACTTTCGTTTACCTAGATAGTCCAAGTGCCCGCTGGTAACCTACATAGTCCAAGAGCCTTCTAGTTAACCTACATAGTCGAAGTGCCCGCCAGGGAACCTACATAGTCCAAGTGCCCGCTAGGTAACCTAGATAGTCCAATTGCCCGTTAGCTAACCTAGATAGTCGAAGTGTCCGCTAGTTAACCTACATAGTCCAAGTGCCCGTTCGTTAACCTAGAAAGTCCAAGTGCCCGCTAGGTAACCTAGACAGTCCAAGTGCCCGCTAGGTTACCTACATAGTCCAAGTGCACGTTCGTTAACCTAGATTGTCCAAGTGCCCGCTGGTAACCTACATAGTCCTAATGCCCGCAAGGAAACCTACATAGTCTAAATGTCCGCTAGGCAACCTACATAATCCAAGTGCCCACTCTGGAACATACATAGTCCAAGTGCCCGTTAGCTAACCTAGATAGTCCAAGGGCCCGCTAGTTGACCTAAATAGTCCAAGTGCCAGCTAGGTAACCTAGATAGTACAAGTGCCCGCTAGGGAACCTAGATAGTGCAAGTGCCTGTTAGCTAACCTAGATAGTCCAAGTGGTGGCTAGGTAACCTACATAGTTCAAGTGCCCGTTCGTTAACCTAGATAATCCAAGTGCCCGTTAGGTAACCTAGACAGTCCAAGTGCCCGCTAGTTTACTTACATAGTCCAAGTGCACGTTCGTTAACCTAGATTGTCCACGTGCCCGCTGGTAACCTACATAGTCCAAATGCCCGCAAGGAAACCTACATAGTCTAAATATCCGCTAGGAAACCTACATAATCCAAGTGCCCACTCTGGAGCATACATAGTCCAAGTGCCCGTTAGCTAACCTAGATAGTCAAAGGGTCCGCTAGTTGTCCTACATAGTCCAAGTGCCAGCTAGGTAACCTAGATAGTACAAGTGCCCGCTAGGGAACCTAGATAGTCCAAGTGCCTGTTAGCTAACCTAGATAGTCCAAGTGGTGGCTAGGTAACCTACATACTCCAAGTGCCCGTTCGCTAATCTAGATAATCCAAGTGCCCGTTAGGTAACCTAGACAGTCCAAGTGCCCGCTAGTTGCCCTACATAATCCAAGTGCCCGTTAGTTAACCTAGATAGTCAAAGTGCCTGCTAGGTAACCTAGATAGTCCAAGTGCCCGCTAGATAACCTACATAGTCCAAGTGCCTGCTACGTAACCTAAATAGTCCAAATGTCCGCTAGGGAAACTACATAGTCCAAGTGCCCATTCGTTAACCTACATAGTCAAAGTGCCCGCTAGGTAACGTAGATAGCCCAAGTGCCCGCTAGGGAACGTACATAGTCCAAGTGCCCGCTAGGTAACCTGGATAGTCTAAATGCCTGGTAGTAAACCTACATAGTCCAAGTTCCTGCTAGGTAAACTACATAGTCCAAGTGCCCACTAGGTAACCTAGACAGTCCAATTGCCCACTAGTTAACCTAGACAGTCCAAGTACCGCTAGAGAATCTACATAGTCCAAGCGCCCGCTAGGGAACCTACATAGTCCAGGTGCTCGCTAGGCAACCTACATAGTCCAAGTGCCCGTTAGTTAACCTAGATAGTCAAAGTGCCTGCTAGGTAACCTAGATAGTCCAAGTGCCCGCTAGGTAACCTTCATAGTCCAAGTGCCCGTTAGGTAACCTTGATAGTCCAATTGCCCGTTAGCTATCCTAGATAGTCCAAGTGTCCGCTAGTTAACCTACATAGTCCAAGTGCCCGTTCGTTAACTTACATTGTCCAAGTGCCCGCTAGGTAACGTAGATATCCCAAGTGCCCGCTAGGGAACGTACATAGTCCAAGTGCCCGCTAGGGAACGTACATAGTCCAAGTGCCCACTAGGTAACCTAGACAGTCCAATTGCCACCTAGTTAACCTAGACAGTCCAAGTACCCGATAGGGAACCTACATAGTCCAAGTGCCCTCTAGGGAACCTACATAGTCCAAGTGCTCGCTAGGCAACCGACATAGTCCAAGTGCCCGTTAGTTAACCTAGATTGTCCAATTGCCCGTGAGCTAACCTAGATAGTCGAAGTGTCCGCTAGTAGACCTACATTGTCCAAGTGCCCGTTCATTAACCTAGAAAGTCCAAGTGCCCGCTAGGTAACCTAGACAGTCCAAGTGCCCGCTAGGTTACCTACATAGTCCAAGTGCACGTTCGTTAACCTAGATTGTCCAAGTGCCCGCTGGTAACCTACATAGTCCAAATGCCCGCAAGGAAACCTACATAGTCTAAATGTCCGCTAGGCAACCTACATAATCCAAGTGCCCACTCTGGAACATACATAGTCCAAGTGCCCGTTAGCTAAGCTAGATAGTCCAAGGGCCCGCTAGTTGACCTAAATAGTCCAAGTGCCAGCTAGGTAACCTAGATAGTACAAGTGCCCGCTAGGGAACCTAGATAGTCCAAGTGCCTGTTAGCTAACCTAGATAGTCCAAGTGGTGACTAGGTAACCTACATAGTCCAAGTGCCCGTTCGTTAACCTAGATAATCCAAGTGCCCGTTAGGTAACCTAGACAGTCCAAGTGCCCGCTAGATAACCTACATAATCCAAGTGCCCGCTAGGTAACCTAAATAGTCCAAATGTCCGTTAGGGAAACTACATAGTCCAAGTGCCCGCTAATTAACCTAGATAGTCCAAGTGCCCCCTAGTAAACCTACATAATCCATGGGCCCGCTAGTTAACCTACATAGTGCAAGGGCCCGCTAGTTAACCTAGTTAGTCCAAGTGCCCGCTAGTTAACCTAGATAGTCCAAGTGCCCGCTAGTTAACCTAGATAGTCCAAGTGCCCGCTAGTTAACCTACATAGTGCAAGTGCCCGCTAGTTAACCTACATAGTCCAAGTGCCCGCTAGGTAACCTAGACAGTCCAAGTGACCACTAGGTTACCTACATAATCCAAGTGCCCATTCGTTAACCTACGTAGTCCAAGTGCCCGCTATGTAACGTAGATAGCCCAAGTGCCCGCTAGGGAACGTACATAGTCCAAGTGCCCGCTAGGTAACCTGGATAGTCTAAGTGCCTGGTAGTAAACCTACATAGTCCAAGTTCCTGCTAGGTAAACTACATAGTCCAAGTGCCCACTAGGTAACCTAGACAGTCCAAAAGCCCGCTAGTTAACCTAGACAGTCCAAGTACCGCTAGGGAATCTACATAGTCCAAGCGCCCGCTAGGGAACCTACATAGTCCAGGTGCTCGCTAGGCAACCTACATAGTCCAAGTGCCCGTTAGTTAACCTAGATAGTCAAAGTGCCTGCTAGGTAACCTAGATAGTCCAAGTACCCGCTAGGTACCCTTCATAGTCCAAGTGCCCGTTAGGTAACCTTGATAGTCTAATTGCCCGTTAGCTATCCTAGATAGTCCAAGTGTCCGCTAGTTAACCTACATAGTCCAAGTGCCCGTTCGTTAACTTACTTTGTCCAAGTGCCCGCTAGGTAACGTAGATATCCCAAGTGCCCGCTAGGGAACGTACATAGTCCAAGTGCCCACTAGGTAACCTAGACAGTCCAATTGCCCCCTAGTTAACCTAGACAGTCCAAGTACCCGATAGGGAACCTACATAGTCCAAGTGCCCTCTAGGGAACCTACATAGTCCAAGTGCTTGCTAGGCAACCTACATAGTCCAAGTGCCCGTTAGTTAACCTAGATTGTCCAATTCCCGTTAGCTAACCTAGATAGTCGAAGTGTCCGCTAGTTAACCTACATAGTCCAAGTGCCCGCTAGGTAACCAAAATAGTCCAAATGTCCGCTAGGGAAACTACATAGTCCAAGTGCCCGCTAGTTAACCTAGATAGTCAAAGTGCCTGCTAGGTAACCTAGATAGTCCAAGTGCCCGCTAGATAACCTACATAGTCCAAGTGCCTGCTACGTAACCTGAATAGTCCAAATGTCCGCTAGGGAAACTACATAGTCCAAGTGCCCGCTAGTTAACCTAGATAGTCCAAGTGCCCCCTAGTAAACCTACATAATCCTTGGGCCCGCTAGTTAACCTACATAGTGCAAGGGCCCGCTAGTTAACCTAGATAGTCCAAGTGCCCGCTAGTTAACCTAGATAGTCCAAGTGCCCGCTAGTTAACCTAGATAGTCCAAGTGCCCGCTAGTTAACCTACATAGTCCAAGTGCCCGCTAGGTAACCTAGACAGTCCAAGTGACCACTAGGTTACCTACATAGTCCAAGTGCCCATTCGTTAACCTACATAGTCAAAGTGCCCGCTAGGTAACGTAGATAGCCCAAGTGCCCGCTAGGGAACGTACATAGTCCAAGTGCCCGCTAGGTAACCTGGATAGTCTAAGTGCCTGGTAGTAAACCTACATAGTCCAAGTTCCTGCTAGGTAAACTACATAGTCCAAGTGCCCACTAGGTAACCTAGACAGTCCAATTGCCCACTAGTTAACCTAGACAGTCCAAGTACCGCTAGAGAATCTACATAGTCCAAGCGCCCGCTAGGGAACCTACATAGTCCAGGTGCTCGCTAGGCAACCTACATAGTCCAAGTGCCCGTTAGTTAACCTAGATAGTCAAAGTGCCTGCTAGGTAACCTAGATAGTCCAAGTGCCCGCTAGGTAACCTTCATAGTCCAAGTGCCCGTTAGGTAACCTTGATAGTCCAATTGCCCGTTAGCTATCCTAGATAGTCCAAGTGTCCGCTAGTTAACCTACATAGTCCAAGTGCCCGTTCGTTAACTTACATTGTCCAAGTGCCCGCTAGGTAACGTAGATATCCCAAGTGCCCGCTAGGGAACGTACATAGTCCAAGTGCCCACTAGGTAACCTAGACAGTCCAATTGCCACCTAGTTAACCTAGACAGTCCAAGTACCCGATAGGGAACCTACATAGTCCAAGTGCCCTCTAGGGAACCTACATAGTCCAAGTGCTCGCTAGGCAACCTACATAGTCCAAGTGCCCGTTAGTTAACCTAGATTGTCCAATTGCCCGTTAGCTAACCTAGATAGTCGAAGTGTCCGCTAGTAGACCTACATTGTCCAAGTGCCCGTTCATTAACCTAGAAAGTCCAAGTGCCCGCTAGGTAACCTAGACAGTCCAAGTGCCCGCTAGGTTACCTACATAGTCCAAGTGCACGTTCGTTAACCTAGATTGTCCAAGTGCCCGCTGGTAACCTACATAGTCCAAATGCCCGCAAGGAAACCTACATAGTCTAAATGTCCGCTAGGCAACCTACATAATCCAAGTGCCCACTCTGGAACATACATAGTCCAAGTGCCCGTTAGCTAAGCTAGATAGTCCAAGGGCCCGCTAGTTGACCTAAATAGTCCAAGTGCCAGCTAGGTAACCTAGATAGTACAAGTGCCCGCTAGGGAACCTAGATAGTCCAAGTGCCTGTTAGCTAACCTAGATAGTCCAAGTGGTGACTAGGTAACCTACATAGTCCAAGTGCCCGTTCGTTAACCTAGATAATCCAAGTGCCCGTTAGGTAACCTAGACAGTCCAAGTGCCCGCTAGATAACCTACATAATCCAAGTGCCCGCTAGGTAACCTAAATAGTCCAAATGTCCGTTAGGGAAACTAGATAGTCCAAGTGCCCGCTAGTTAACCTAGATAGTCCAAGTGCCCGCTAGTTAACCTAGATAGTCCAAGTGCCCGCTAGTTAACCTACATAGTGCAAGTGCCCGCTAGTTAACCTACATAGTCCAAGTGCCCGCTAGGTAACCTAGACAGTCCAAGTGACCACTAGGTTACCTACATAATCCAAGTGCCCATTCGTTAACCTACGTAGTCCAAGTGCCCGCTATGTAACGTAGATAGCCCAAGTGCCCGCTAGGGAACGTACATAGTCCAAGTGCCCGCTAGGTAACCTGGATAGTCTAAGTGCCTGGTAGTAAACCTACATAGTCCAAGTTCCTGCTAGGTAAACTACATAGTCCAAGTGCCCACTAGGTAACCTAGACAGTCCAAAAGCCCGCTAGATAACCTAGACAGTCCAAGTACCGCTAGGGAATCTACATAGTCCAAGCGCCCGCTAGGGAACCTACATAGTCCAGGTGCTCGCTAGGCAACCTACATAGTCCAAGTGCCCGTTAGTTAACCTAGATAGTCAAAGTGCCTGCTAGGTAACCTAGATAGTCCAAGTACCCGCTAGGTACCCTTCATAGTCCAAGTGCCCGTTAGGTAACCTTGATAGTCTAATTGCCCGTTAGCTATCCTAGATAGTCCAAGTGTCCGCTAGTTAACCTACATAGTCCAAGTGCCCGTTCGTTAACTTACTTTGTCCAAGTGCCCGCTAGGTAACGTAGATATCCCAAGTGCCCGCTAGGGAACGTACATAGTCCAAGTGCCCACTAGGTAACCTAGACAGTCCAATTGCCCCCTAGTTAACCTAGACAGTCCAAGTACCCGATAGGGAACCTACATAGTCCAAGTGCCCTCTAGGGAACCTAAATAGTCCAAGTGCTTGCTAGGCAACCTACATAGTCCAAGTGCCCGTTAGTTAACCTAGATTGTCCAATTCCCGTTAGCTAACCTAGATAGTCGAAGTGTCCGCTAGTTAACCTACATAGTCCAACTGCCAGTTCGTTAACCTAGATAGTCCAAGTGCCCGCTAGGTAACCTAGACAGTCCAAGTGCCCGCTAGGTTACCTACATAGTCCAAGTGCACGTTCGTTAACCTAGATAATCCAAGTGCCTGTTAGGTAACCTAGACAGTCCAAGTGCCCGCTAGTTACCCTACATAGTCCAAGTGCCCGTTAGTTAACCTAGATAGTCAAAGTGCCTGCTAGGTAACCTAGATAGTCCAAGTGTCCGCTAGATAACCTACATAGTCCAAGTGACCACTAGGTTACCTACATAGTCCAAGTGCCCGTTCGTTAACCTATATAGTCCAAGTGCCCGCTAGGTAACGTAGATAGCCCAAGTGCCCGCTAGGTAAGGTACATATTCCAAGTGCCCGTAGGTAACCTAGATAGTCCAAGTGCCCGCTAGTTAACCTACATAGTCCAAGTACCTGCTAGGTAAACTACATAATCCAAGTGCCTGTTCGTTAACCTACATAGTCCAAGTGCCCGTTCGTTAACTTACTTTGTCCAAGTGCCCGCTAGGTAACGTAGATATCCCAAGTGCCCGCTAGGGAACGTACATAGTCCAAGTGCCCACTAGGTAACCTAGACAGTCCAATTGCCCGCTAGTTAACCTAGACAGTCCAAGTACCCGATAGGGAACCTACATAGTCCAAGTGCCCTCTAGGGAACCTACATAGTCCAAGTGCTTGCTAGGCAACCTACATAGTCCAAGTGCCCGTTAGTTAACCTAGATTGTCCAATTCCCGTTAGCTAACCTAGATAGTCGAAGTGTCCGCTAGTTAACCTACATAGTCCAACTGCCAGTTCGTTAACCTAGATAGTCCAAGTGCCCGCTAGGTAACCTAGACAGTCCAAGTGCCCGCTAGGTTACCTACATAGTCCAAGTGCACGTTCGTTAACCTAGATAATCCAAGTGCCTGTTAGGTAACCTAGACAGTCCAAGTGCCCGCTAGTTACCCTACATAGTCCAAGTGCCCGTTAGTTAACCTAGATAGTCAAAGTGCCTGCTAGGTAACCTAGATAGTCCAAGTGTCCGCTAGATAACCTACATAGTCCAAGTGACCACTAGGTTACCTACATAGTCCAAGTGCCCGTTCGTTAACCTATATAGTCCAAGTGCCCGCTAGGTAACGTAGATAGCCCAAGTGCCCGCTAGGTAAGGTACATATTCCAAGTGCCCGTAGGTAACCTAGATAGTCCAAGTGCCCGCTAGTTAACCTACATAGTCCAAGTACCTGCTAGGTAAACTACATAATCCAAGTGCCTGTTCGTTAACCTACATAGTCCAAGTGCCCGTTCGTTAACCTACATAGTCCAAGTGCCCGCTAGGTAACGCAGAAAGCCCAAGTGCCCGCTAGGGAACGTACATACTCCAAGTGCCCACTAGGTAACCTAGACAGTCCAATTGCCCGCTAGTTAACCTAGACAGTCCAAGTACCCGATAGGGAACCTACATAGTCCAATTGCCCGCTTGGGAACCTACATACTCCAAGTGCTCGCTAGGCCACCTACATAGTCCAAGTGCCCGTTAGTTAACCTAGATAGTCAAAGTGCCTGCTAGGTAACCTAAATAGTCCAAGTGCCCGCTAGGGAACCTACATAGTCCAAGTGCCCGCTAGGTAACCTAGATAGTCCAATTGCCCGTTAGCTAACCTAGATAGTCGAAGTGTCCGCTAGTTAACCTACATAGTCCAAGTGCCCGTTCGTTAACCTAGAAAGTCCAAGTGCCCGCTAGGTAACCTAGACAGTCCAAGTGCCCGCTAGGTTACCTACATAGTCCACGTGCACGTTCGTTAACCTAGATTGTCCAAGTGCCCGCTGGTAACCTACATAGTCCAAATGCCCACAAGGAAACCTACATAGTCTAAATGTCCGCTAGGCAACCTACATAATCCAAGTGCCCACTCTGGAACATACATAGTCCAAGTGCCCGTTAGCTAACCTAGATAGTCAAAGGGCCCGCTAGTTGACCTACATAGTCCAAGTGCCAGCTAGGTAACCTAGATAGTACAAGTGCCCGCTAGGGAACCTAGATAGTCCAAGTGCCTGTTACCTAACCTAGATAGTCCAAGTGGTGGCTAGGTAACCTACATAGTCCAAGTGCCCGTTCGTTAACCTAGATAATCCAAGTGCCCGTTAGGTAACCTAGACAGTCCAAGTGCCCGCTAGTTGCCCTACATAGTCCAAATGCCCGTTAGTTAACCTAGATAGTCAAAGTGCCTTCTAGGTAACCTAGATAGTCCAAGTGCCCGCTAGATAACCTACATAGTCCAAGTGCCCGCTAGGTAACCTAAATAGTCCAAATGTCCGCTAGGGAAACTACATAGTCCAAGTGCCCGCTAGTTAACCTAGATAGTCCAAGTGCCCCCTAGTAAACCTACATAATCCATGGGCCCGCTAGTTAACCTACATAGTGCAAGGGCCCGCTAGTTAACCTAGATAGTCCAAGTGCCCGCTAGTTAACCTAGACAGTCCAAGTGCCCGCTAGTTAACCTAGATAGTCCAAGTGCCCGCTAGTTAACCTACATAGTCCAAGTGCCCGCTAGGTAACCTAGACAGTCCAAGTGACCACTAGGTTACCTACATAGTCCAAATGCCCATTCGTTAACCTACATAGCCCAAGTGCCCGCTAGGTAACGTAGATAGCCCAAGTGCCCGCTAGGGAACGTACATAGTCCAAGTGCCCGATAGGTAACCTAGATACTCTAAATGCCTGCTAGTAAACCTACATAATCCAAGTGCCTGCTAGGTAAACTACATAGTGCAAGTGCCTTCTAGTTAACCTACGTAGTCCAAGTGCCCTCTTGATAACCTACATAGTCCAAGTGCCCACTAGGTAACCTAAATAATCCAAATGCCCTCTAGGGAAACTACATAGTCCAAGTGCCCGTTAGTTAACCTAGATAGTCCAAGTGCCCCCTAGTAAACCTACATAATCCATGGGCCCGCTAGTTAACCTACATAGTGCAAGGGCCCGCTAGTTAACCTAGATAGTCCAAGTGCCCGCTAGTTAACCTAGATAGTCCAAGTGCCCGCTAGTTAACCTAGATAGTCCAAGTGCCCGCTAGTTAACCTACATAGTCCAAGTGCCGGCTAGGTAACCTAGACAGTCCAAGTGACCACTAGGTTACCTACATAGTCCAAATGCCCATTCGTTAACCTACATAGCCCAAGTGCCCGCTAGGTAACGTAGATAGCCCAAGTGCCCGCTAGGGAACGTACATAGTCCAAGTGCCCGATAGGTAACCTAGATACTCTAAATGCCTGCTAGTAAACCTACATAATCCAAGTGCCTGCTAGGTAAACTACATAGTGCAAGTGCCTTCTAGTTAACCTACGTAGTCCAAGTGCCCTCTTGATAACCTACATAGTCCAAGTGCCCACTAGGTAACCTAAATAATCCAAATGCCCGCTAGGGAAACTACATAGTCCAAGTGCCCGTTAGTTAACCTAGATAGTCCAAGTGCCCGCTAGTAAACCTACATAATCCATGGGCCCGCTAGTTAACCTACATAGTGCAAGGGCCCGCTAGTTAACCTAGATCGTGCAAGTGTCCGCTAGTTAACCTACATAGTCCAAGTGCCAGCTAGGTAACCTAGATAGTCCAATTGCCTGCTAGGGATCCTTCATAATCCAAGTGCCTGCTAGGTAACCTAGATAGTCCAAGTGCCCGCTAGGGAAGGTACATAGTCCAAGGGTCCGCTAGGTACCCTAGAGAGTTCAAGTGCCCGCTAGTTAACCTACATAGTCCAAGTGCCCGCTAGTTAACCTAGATAGTCCAAGTGCCCGCTAGTAAAGCTAGATAGTCCAAGGGCCTGCTAGTTAACCTAGATAGTCCAAGTGCCCGCTAGTTAACCTAAATCGTCCAAGTGTCCGCTAGGTAACCTACATATTTCAAGTGCCTGCTAGGTAAACTAGATAGTCCAAGTGCCTGATACCTAACCTACATAGTCCAAGTGTCCGTTCGTTAACCTAGATAGTCCAAGTGCCCATTGGGTAACCTACATAGTCCAAGTGCCCGCTAGTTAACCTACATAATCCAAGTGCCTTCTAGGGAGCCTACATAGTCCACGTGACCGCGAGGGAACCTACATACTCAAAGTGCACTTTAGGGAACCTACATAGTCCAAGTGCCCGCTAGGTAACCTACATAGTCCAAATGCCCGCAAGGAAACCTACATAGTCTAAATGTGCGCTAGGCAACCTACATAATCCAAGTGCCCGCTCTGGAACATACATAGTGCAAGTGCCCGTTAGCTAACCTAGATAGTCCAAGGGTCCGCTAGTTGACCTACATAGTCCAAGTGCCAGCTAGGTAACCTAGATAGTACAAGTGCCCGCTAGGGAACCTAGATAGTCCAAGTGCCTGTTAGGTAACCTAGATAATCCAAGTGGTGGCTAGGTAACCTACATAGTCCAAGTGCCCGTTCGTTAACCTAGATAATCCAAGTGCCCGTTAGGTAACCTAGACAGTCCAAGTGCCCGCTAGTTACCCTACATAGTCCAAGTGCCCGTTAGTTAACCTAAATAGTCAAAGTGCCCGCTAGGTAACCTAGATTGTCCAAGTGCCCGCTAGATAACCTACATAGTCCAAGTGCCCGCTAGGTAACCTAAATAGTCCAAATGTCCGCTAGGGAAACTACATAGTCCAAGTGCCCGCTAGTTAACCTAGATACTCCAAGTGCCCCCTAGTAAACCTACATAATCCATGGGCCCGCTAGTTAACCTACATAGTGCAAGGGCCCGCTAGTTAACCTAGATAGTCCAAGTGCCCGCTAGGTAACCTACATAGTGCAGGTGTCCGCTAGGTAACCTACATAGTCCAAGTGCCCGCTAGTTAACATAGATAGTCCAAGTGCCCGCTAGGGAGGGTACATAGTCCAACTGCCCGCTAGGTAACCTAGAGAATGCAAATGCCCGCTAGTTAACCTACATAGTCCAAGTGCCTGCTAGGTAACCTAGATAGCCAAGGGCCTGCTAGTTAACCTAGATTGTCCAAGTGCCCGCTGGTAACCTACATAGTCCAAATGCCCACAAGGAAACCTACATAGTCTAAATGTCCGCTAGGCAACCTACATAATCCAAGTGCCCACTCTGGAACATACATAGTCCAAGTGCCCGTTAGCTAACCTAGATAGTCAAAGGGCCCGCTAGTTGACCTACATAGTCCAAGTGCCAGCTAGGTAACCTAGATAGTACAAGTGCCCGCTAGGGAACCTAGATAGTCCAAGTGCCTGTTACCTAACCTAGATAGTCCAAGTGGTGGCTAGGTAACCTACATAGTCCAAGTGCCCGTTCGTTAACCTAGATAATCCAAGTGCCCGTTAGGTAACCTAGACAGTCCAAGTGCCCGCTAGTTGCCCTACATAGTCCAAATGCCCGTTAGTTAACCTAGATAGTCAAAGTGCCTTCTAGGTAACCTAGATAGTCCAAGTGCCCGCTAGATAACCTACATAGTCCAAGTGCCCGCTAGGTAACCTAAATAGTCCAAATGTCCGCTAGGGAAACTACATAGTCCAAGTGCCCGCTAGTTAACCTAGATAGTCCAAGTGCCCCCTAGTAAACCTACATAATCCATGGGCCCGCTAGTTAACCTACATAGTGCAAGGGCCCGCTAGTTAACCTAGATAGTCCAAGTGCCCGCTAGTTAACCTAGACAGTCCAAGTGCCCGCTAGTTAACCTAGATAGTCCAAGTGCCCGCTAGTTAACCTACATAGTCCAAGTGCCCGCTAGGTAACCTAGACAGTCCAAGTGACCACTAGGTTACCTACATAGTCCAAATGCCCATTCGTTAACCTACATAGCCCAAGTGCCCGCTAGGTAACGTAGATAGCCCAAGTGCCCGCTAGGGAACGTACATAGTCCAAGTGCCCGATAGGTAACCTAGATACTCTAAATGCCTGCTAGTAAACCTACATAATCCAAGTGCCTGCTAGGTAAACTACATAGTGCAAGTGCCTTCTAGTTAACCTACGTAGTCCAAGTGCCCTCTTGATAACCTACATAGTCCAAGTGCCCACTAGGTAACCTAAATAATCCAAATGCCCTCTAGGGAAACTACATAGTCCAAGTGCCCGTTAGTTAACCTAGATAGTCCAAGTGCCCCCTAGTAAACCTACATAATCCATGGGCCCGCTAGTTAACCTACATAGTGCAAGGGCCCGCTAGTTAACCTAGATAGTCCAAGTGCCCGCTAGTTAACCTAGATAGTCCAAGTGCCCGCTAGTTAACCTAGATAGTCCAAGTGCCCGCTAGTTAACCTACATAGTCCAAGTGCCGGCTAGGTAACCTAGACAGTCCAAGTGACCACTAGGTTACCTACATAGTCCAAATGCCCATTCGTTAACCTACATAGCCCAAGTGCCCGCTAGGTAACGTAGATAGCCCAAGTGCCCGCTAGGGAACGTACATAGTCCAAGTGCCCGATAGGTAACCTAGATACTCTAAATGCCTGCTAGTAAACCTACATAATCCAAGTGCCTGCTAGGTAAACTACATAGTGCAAGTGCCTTCTAGTTAACCTACGTAGTCCAAGTGCCCTCTTGATAACCTACATAGTCCAAGTGCCCACTAGGTAACCTAAATAATCCAAATGCCCGCTAGGGAAACTACATAGTCCAAGTGCCCGTTAGTTAACCTAGATAGTCCAAGTGCCCGCTAGTAAACCTACATAATCCATGGGCCCGCTAGTTAACCTACATAGTGCAAGGGCCCGCTAGTTAACCTAGATCGTGCAAGTGTCCGCTAGTTAACCTACATAGTCCAAGTGCCAGCTAGGTAACCTAGATAGTCCAATTGCCTGCTAGGGATCCTTCATAATCCAAGTGCCTGCTAGGTAACCTAGATAGTCCAAGTGCCCGCTAGGGAAGGTACATAGTCCAAGGGTCCGCTAGGTACCCTAGAGAGTTCAAGTGCCCGCTAGTTAACCTACATAGTCCAAGTGCCCGCTAGTTAACCTAGATAGTCCAAGTGCCCGCTAGTAAAGCTAGATAGTCCAAGGGCCTGCTAGTTAACCTAGATAGTCCAAGTGCCCGCTAGTTAACCTAAATCGTCCAAGTGTCCGCTAGGTAACCTACATATTTCAAGTGCCTGCTAGGTAAACTAGATAGTCCAAGTGCCTGATACCTAACCTACATAGTCCAAGTGTCCGTTCGTTAACCTAGATAGTCCAAGTGCCCATTGGGTAACCTACATAGTCCAAGTGCCCGCTAGTTAACCTACATAATCCAAGTGCCTTCTAGGGAGCCTACATAGTCCACGTGACCGCGAGGGAACCTACATACTCAAAGTGCACTTTAGGGAACCTACATAGTCCAAGTGCCCGCTAGGTAACCTACATAGTCCAAATGCCCGCAAGGAAACCTACATAGTCTAAATGTGCGCTAGGCAACCTACATAATCCAAGTGCCCGCTCTGGAACATACATAGTGCAAGTGCCCGTTAGCTAACCTAGATAGTCCAAGGGTCCGCTAGTTGACCTACATAGTCCAAGTGCCAGCTAGGTAACCTAGATAGTACAAGTGCCCGCTAGGGAACCTAGATAGTCCAAGTGCCTGTTAGGTAACCTAGATAATCCAAGTGGTGGCTAGGTAACCTACATAGTCCAAGTGCCCGTTCGTTAACCTAGATAATCCAAGTGCCCGTTAGGTAACCTAGACAGTCCAAGTGCCCGCTAGTTACCCTACATAGTCCAAGTGCCCGTTAGTTAACCTAAATAGTCAAAGTGCCCGCTAGGTAACCTAGATTGTCCAAGTGCCCGCTAGATAACCTACATAGTCCAAGTGCCCGCTAGGTAACCTAAATAGTCCAAATGTCCGCTAGGGAAACTACATAGTCCAAGTGCCCGCTAGTTAACCTAGATACTCCAAGTGCCCCCTAGTAAACCTACATAATCCATGGGCCCGCTAGTTAACCTACATAGTGCAAGGGCCCGCTAGTTAACCTAGATAGTCCAAGTGCCCGCTAGGTAACCTACATAGTGCAGGTGTCCGCTAGGTAACCTACATAGTCCAAGTGCCCGCTAGTTAACATAGATAGTCCAAGTGCCCGCTAGGGAGGGTACATAGTCCAACTGCCCGCTAGGTAACCTAGAGAATGCAAATGCCCGCTAGTTAACCTACATAGTCCAAGTGCCTGCTAGGTAACCTAGATAGCCAAGGGCCTGCTAGTTAACCTAGATAGTCCAAGTGACCGCTAGGTAACCTACATTGTGCAAGTGTCCGCTAGTTAACCTACGTAGTCCAAGGAACCCCTAGTTAACCTAGATAGTCCAAGTACCCGCTAGTTAACCTAGATCATCCAATTTTCCGCTAGTTAACCTACATAGTCCAAGTGTCCTTTAAGGAACCTAGATAATCCAAGTGCCCGCTAAGGAACCTACATAGTCCAATTGTCCACTCTGGAACATACATAGTTCAAGTGCCTGTTAGTTAACCTAGATAATCCAAGTGCCCGCTAGTTAACCTACATAGTCCAAGTGCCCGCTAGGCAACCTACATAATCCAAGTGCCCGCTAGGTAACCTAGATAGTCCTAGTGCACGCTAGTTAACCTACATAGTCCAAGTGTCCGCTAGGTAACCTAGACAGTCCAAGTGACCACTAGGTTACCTACATAGTCCAAGTGCCCGTTCGTTAACCTACATAGTCCAAGTGCCCGCTAGGTAACGTAGATAGCCCAAGTGCCCGCTAAGGAACGTACATAGTCCAAGTGCCCACTAGGTAACCTAGATAATCCAAGTGCCCGCTAATTAACCTACATAGTCCAAGTGCCCGCAAGGAAACCTACATAGTCTAAATGTCCGCTAGGCAACCTACATAATCCAAGTGCCCACTCTGGAACATACATAGTCCAAGTGCCTGTTAGCTAACATAGATAGTCCAAGGGCCCGCTAGTTGACCTACATAGTCCAAGTGCCAGCTAGGTAACCTAGATAGTACAAGTGCCCGCTAGGGAACCTAGATAGTCCAAGTGCCTGTTAGGTAACCTAGATAGTCCAAGTGGTGGCTAGGTAACCTACATAGTCCAAGTGCCCGTTCGTTAACCTAGATAATCCAAGTGCCCGTTAGGTAACCTAGACAGTTCAAGTGCCCGCTAGTTGCCCTACATAGTCCAAGTGCCCGTTAGTTAACCTAGATAGTCAAAGTGCCTGCTAGGTAACCTAGATAGTCCAAGTGCCCGCTAGTTAACCTAGATACTCCAAGTGCCCCCTAGTAAACCTACATAATCCATGGGCCCGCTAGTTAACCTAAATAGTGCAAGGGCCCGCTAGTTAACCTAGATAGTCCAAGTGCCCGCTAGGTAACCTACATAGTGCAGGTGTCCGCTAGGTAACCTACATAGTCCAAGTGCCCGCTAGTTAACATAGATAGTCCAAGTGCCCGCTAGGGAAGGTACATAGTCCAACTGCCCGCTAGGTAACCTAGAGAGTGCAAATGCCCGCTAGTTAACCTACATAGTCCAAGTGCCTGCTAGGTAACCTAGATAGCCAAGGGCCTGCTAGTTAACCTAGATAGTCCAAGTGACCGCTAGGTAAACTACATTGTGCAAGTGTCCGCTAGTTAACCTACGTAGTCCAAGGAACCCCTAGTTAACCTAGATAGTCCAAGTACCCGCTAGTTAACCTAGATCATCCAATTGTCCGCTAGTTAACCTACATAGTCCAAGTGCCCGCTAGGCAACCTACATAATCCAAGTGCCCGCTAGGTAACCTAGATAGTCCTAGTGCACGCTAGTTAACCTACATAGTCCAAGTGTCCGCTAGGTAACCTAGACAGTCCAAGTGACCACTAGGTTACCTACATAGTCCAAGTGCCCGTTCGTTAACCTACATAGTCCAAGTGCCCGCTAGGTAACGTAGATAGCCCAAGTGCCCGCTAAGGAACGTACATAGTCCAAGTGCCCACTAGGTAACCTAGATAGTCCAAGTGCCCGCTAGTTAACCTACATAGTCCAAGTGCCCGCTAGGTAACCTAGATAGTCCAAGTGCCCGCTAATTAACCTACATAGTCCAAGTGCCCGCTAGGCAACCTAAATAGTCCAAATGCCCGCTAGGGAAACTACATAGTCCAAGTGCCCGCTAGTTAACCTAGATGTTCCAAGTGCCCCAGAGTAAACCTACATAATCCATGGGCCCGCTAGTTAACCTACATAGTGCAAGGGCCCGCTAGTTAACCTAGATCGTGCAAGTGTCCGCTAGTTAACCTACATAGTCCAAGTGCCAGCTAGGTAACCTAGATAGTCCAATTGCCCGCTAGGGATCCTTCATAATCCAAGTGCCTGCTAGGTAACCTAGATAGTCCAAGTGCCCGCTAGGGAAGGTACATAGTCCAAGTGTCCGCTAGGTAACCTAGAGAGTTCAAGTGCCCGCTAGTTAACCTACATAGTCCAAGTGTCCGCTAGTTAACCTAGATAGTCCAAGTGCCCGCTAGTAAAGCTAGATAGTCCAAGGGCCTGCTAGTTAACCTAGATAGTCCAAGTGCCCGCTAGTTAACCTAAATCGTCCAAGTGTCCGCTAGGTAACCTACATAGTCCAAGTGCCTGCTAGGTAACCTAGATAGTTCAAGTGCCTGATAGCTAACCTACATAGTCCAAGTGTCCGTTCGTTAACCTAGATAGTCCAAGTGCCCATTGAGTAACCTACATAGTCCAAGTGCCCGCCTGGTAACCTGGTTAGTCCAAGTGCCCGCTAGTTAACCTACATAGTCCAAGTGCCTTCTAGGGAGCCTACATAGTCCACGTGACCTCTAGGAAACCTACATAGTCCAAGTGCCCGCTAGGTAACCTACATAGTCCAAATACCCGCAAGGAAACCTACATAGTCTAAATGTCTGCTAGGCAACCTACATAATACAAGTGCCCACTCTGGAACATACATAGTCCAAGTGCCCGTTAGCTAACCTAGATAGTCCAAGGGCCCGCTAGTTGACCTACATACCAAGTGCCAGCTAGGTAACCTAGATAGTACAAGTGCCCGCTAGGGAACCTAGATAGTCCAAGTGCCTTTAAGCTAACTTAGATAGTCCAAGTGGTGGCTGGGTAACCTACATAGTCCAATGCCCATTCGTTAACCTAGATAATCAAAGTGCCCGTTAGGTAAACTAGACAGTCCAAGTGCCCGCTAGTTACCCTACATAGTCCAAGTGCCCGTTAGTTAACCTAGATAGTCAAAGTGCCTGCTAGGTAACCTAGATAGTCCAAGTGCCCGCTAGATAACCTACATAGTCCAAGTACCCGCTAGGTAACCTAAATAGTCCAAATGTCCGCTAGGGAAACTACATAGTCCACGTACCCGCTAATTAACCTACATAGTCCAAGTGACCATTAGCTAATCTAGATAGTCTAAGGGCCCACTAGTTAACCTACATAGTTCAAGTGCCCGCTAGGTAACTTAGATAATCCAAGTGCCCGCTAGTTAACCTACATAGTCGAAGGGCCCCTTAGTTAACCAAGATAGTCCACGTGCCCGCTAGTTAACTTAGATTGTCCAAGTGTCCGCTAGTTAACCTACATAGTCCAAGTGCCCTTAGGTAACCTACATAGTCCAAGTTCCCGCTAGGTAACCTAGATAGTCAAGGGCCCGTTACCTATCCTAGATTGTCCAATTGCCCGCTGGGCAACCTACATAGTCCGAGTGCCCGTTCGTTAACATAGAAGTCCAAGTGCCCGCTAGGTAACCTAGACAGTCCAAGCGCCCGCTAGGTTACCTGCATAGCCCAAGTGCCCGCTTTTTAACCTACATAGTCCAAGTGCCTTCTAGGGAGCCTACATAGTCCACGTGACCGCTAGGGAACCTACATACTCAAAGTGCCCTTTAGGGAACCTACATAGTCCAAGTGCCCGCTAGGTAACCTACATAGTCCAAGTGCCCGCTAGGTAACCTACATGGTCCAAATGCCCGCAAGGAAACCTACATAGTCTAAATGTCCGCTAGGCAACCTACATAATACAAGTGCCCACTCTGGAACATACATAGTCCAAGTGCCCGTTAGCTAACCTAGATAGTCCAAGGGCCCGCTAGTTGACCTACATAGTCCAAGTGCCAGCTAGATAACCTACATAGTCCAAGTGCCCACTAGGTAACCTAAATAATCCAAATGCCCGCTAGGGAAACTACATAGTCCAAGTGCCCGTTAGTTAACCTAGATAGTCCAAGTGCCCGCTAGTAAACCTAGATAGTCCAAGGGCCTGCTAGTTAACCTAGATAGTCCAAGTGTCCGCTAGTTAACCTAAATCGTCCACGTGTGCGCTAGGTAACCTAGATAGTCCAAGTGCCTGATAGCTAACCTACATAGTCCAAGTGTCCGTTCGTTAACCTAGATAGTCCAAGTGCCCATTGGGTAACCTACATAGTCCAAGTGCCCGCTAGTTAACCTACATAGTCCAAGTGCCTTCTAGGTAGCCTACATAGTCCACGTGACCGCGAGGGAACCTACATATTCAAAGTGCCCTTTAGGGAACCTACATAGTCCAAGTGCCCGCTAGGTAACCTACATAGTCCAAATGCCCGCAAGGAAACCTACATAGTCTAAATGTCCGCTAGGCAACCTACATAATCCAAGTGCCCGCTCTGGAACATACATAGTCCAAGTGCCCGTTAGCTAACCTAGATAGTCCAAGGGCCCGCTAGTTGACCTACATAGTCCAAGTGCCAGCTAGGTAACCTAGATAGTACAAGTGCCCGCTAGGGAACCTAGATAGTCCAAGTGGTGGCTAGGTAACCTACATAGTCCAAGTGCCCGTTCCTTAACCTAGATAATCCAAGTGCCCGTTAGGTAACCTGGACAGTCCAAGTGCCCGCTAGTTACCCTACATAGTCCAAGTGCCCGTTAGTTAACCTAGATAGTCAAAGGGCCTGCTAGGTAACCTACATAGTCCAAGTGCCCGCTAGGCAACCTAAATAGTCCAAATGCCCGCTAGGGAAACTACATAGTCCAAGTGCCCGCTAGTTAACCTAGATGTTCCAAGTGCCCCAGAGTAAACCTACATAATCCATGGGCCCGCTAGTTAACCTACATAGTGCAAGGGCCCGCTAGTTAACCTAGATCGTGCAAGTGTCCGCTAGTTAACCTACATAGTCCAAGTACCAGCTAGGTAACCTAGATAGTCCAATTGCCCGCTAGGGATCCTTCATAATCCAAGTGCCTGCTAGGTAAACTAGATAGTCCAAGTGCCCGCTAGGGAAGGTACATAGTCCAAGTGTCCGCTAGGTAACCTAGAGAGTTCAAGTGCCCGCTAGTTAACCTACATAGTCCAAGTGCCCGCTAGTTAACCTAGATAGTCCAAGTGCCCGCTAGTAAACCTAGATAGTCCAAGGGCCTGCTAGTTAACCTAGATAGTCCAAGTGCCCGCTAGTTAACCTAAATCGTCCAAGTGTCCGCTAGGTAACCTACATAGTCCAAGTGCCTGCTAGGTAACTTAGATAGTTCAAGTGCCTAATACCTAACCTACATAGTCCAAGTGTCCGTTCGTTAACCTAGATAGTCCAAGTGCCCATTGAGTAACCTACATAGTCCAAGTGCCCGCCTGGTAACCTGGTTAGTCCAAGTGCCCGCTAGTTAACCTACATAGTCCAAGTGCCTTCTAGGGAGCCTACATAGTCCACGTGACCGCTAGGGAACCTACATAGTCCAAGTGCCCGCTAGGTAACCTACATAGTCCAAATACCCGCAAGGAAACCTACATAGTCTAAATGTCCGCTAGGCAACCTACATAATACAAGTGCCCACTCTGGAACATACATAGTCCAAGTGCCCGTGAGCTAACCTAGATAGTCCAAGGGCCCGCTAGTTGACCTACATAGTCCAAGTGCCACCTAGGTAACCTAGATAGTACAAGTGCCCGCTAGGGAACCTAGATAGTCCAAGTGCCTGTTAGGTAACCTAGATAATCCAAGTGCCCGTTAGGTAACCTAGACAGTCCAAGTGCCCGCTAGTTACCCTACATAGTCCAAGTGCCCGTTAGTTAACCTAGATAGTCAAAGTGCCTGCTAGGTAACCTAGATAGTCCAAGTGCCCGCTAGATAACCTACATAGTCCAAGTGCCCGCTAGGTAACCTAAATAGTCCAAATGTCCGCTAGGGAAACTACATAGTCCAAGTGCCCGCTAGTTAACCTAGATACTCCAAGTTCCCCCTAGTAAACCTACATAATCCATGGGCCCGCTAGTTAACCTACATATTGCAAGGGCCCGCTAGTTAACCTAGATAGTCCAAGTGCCCGCTAGGTAACCTACATAGTGCAGGTGTCCGCTAGGTAACCTACATAGTCCAAGTGCCCGCTAGTTAACATAGATAGTCCAAGTGCCCGCTAGGGAAGGTACATAGACCAACTGCCCGCTAGGTAACCTAGAGAGTGCAAATGCCCGATAGTTAACCTACATAGTCCAATGCCTGCTAGGTAACCTAGATAGCCAAGGGCCTGCTAGTTAACCTAGATAGTCCAAGTGACCGCTAGGTAACCTACATTGTGCAAGTGTCCGCTAGTTAACCTACGTAGTCCAAGGAACCCCTAGTTAACCTAGATAGTCCAAGTACCCGCTGGTTAACCTAGATCATCCAATTGTCCGCTAGTTAATCTACATAGTCCAAGTGTCCTTTAGGGAACCTAGATAATCCAAGTGCCCGCTAAGGAACGTACATAGTCCAGTTGTCCGCTCTGGAACATACATAGTTCAAGTGCCTGTTAGTTAACCTAGATAATCCAAGTGCCCGCTAGTTAACCTACATAGTCCAAGTGCCCGCTAGGCAACCTACATAATCCAAGTGCCCGCTAGGTAACCTAGATAGTCCTAGTGCACGCTAGTTAACCTACATAGTCCAAGTGTCCGCTAGGTAACCTAGACAGTCCAAGTGACCACTAGGTTACCTACATAGTCCAAGTGCCCGTTCGTTAACCTACATAGTCCAAGTGCCCGCTAGGTAACGTAGATAGCCCAAGTGCCCGCTAAGGAACGTACATAGTCCAAGTGCCCGCTAGGTAACCTAGATAGTCCAAGTGCCCGCTAGTTTACCTACATAGTCCAAGTGCCTGCTAGGTAAACTACATAGTCCAAGTGCCCACTAGGTAACCTAGACAGTCCAATTGCCCGCTAGTTAACCTAGACAGTCCAAGTACCCGCTAGGGAACCTACATAGTCCAAGCGCCCGCTAGGGAACCTACATAGTCCAAGTGCTCGCTTGGCAACCTACATAGTTCAAGTGCCCCTTAGTTAACCAAGATAGTCAAAGTGCCTACTAGGTAACCTAGATAGTCCAATTGCCCGCTAGGTAACATACATAGTCCAAGTGCCCGTTAGGTAACTTTGATAGTCCAATTGCCCATTAGCTAATCTAGATAGTCCAAATGTCCGCTAGTTAACCTACATAGTCCAAGTGCCCGTTCGTTAACCTAGATAGTCCAAGTGCCCGCTAGGTAACCTAGACAGTCCAAGTGCCCGTTAGGTTACCTACATAGCCCAAGTGCACTTTCGTTTACCTAGATAGTCCAAGTGCCCGCTGGTAACCTACATAGTCCAAGAGCCTTCTAGTTAACCTACGTAGTCGAAGTTCCCGCTAGGTAACCTAGATAGTCTCAGTGCCCGCTAGGTAACCTACATAGTCCATGTGCCCGCTAGTTAACCTACATAGTCCAAGTGCCCGATAGAAACCTATATACTCCAAGTTCCCTTTAGGGAAACTACATAGTCCAAGTGCCCGTAAGGGAACCAATAGTCTTAGTGCGGGCTAGGGAACCAGTATCATCCAAGTGTCCGTTCGTTAACCTAGATAGTCCAAGTGCCCATTGGGTAACCTACATAGTCCAAGTGCCCGCTAGGTTATCTATATAGTCCTAATGCCCGCTAGGGAAACTACATAGTCCACGTACCCGCTAATTAACTTACATAGTCCAAGTGACCATTAGCTAATCTAGATAGTCTAAGGGCCCACTAGTTAACCTACATAGTTCAAGTGCCCGCTAGGTAACTTAGATAATCCAAGTGCCCGCTAGTTAACCTACATAGTCGAAGGGCCCCTTAGTTAACCAAGATAGTCCACGTGCCCGCTAGTTAACTTAGATTGTCCAAGTGTCCGCTAGTTATCCTACATAGTCCAAGTGCCCTTAGGTAACCTACATAGTCCAAGTTCCCGCTAGGTAACCTAGATAGTCAAGGGCCCGTTACCTATCCTAGATTGTCCAATTGCCCGCTGGGCAACCTACATAGTCCGAGAGCCCGTTCGTTAACATAGAAGTCCAAGTGCCCGCTAGGTAACCTAGACAGTCCAAGCGCCCGCTAGGTTACCTGCATAGCCCAAGTGCCCGCTTTTTAACCTACATAGTCCAAGTGCCTTCTAGGGAGCCTACATAGTCCACGTGACCGCTAGGGAACCTACATACTCAAAGTGCCCGTTAGGGAACCTACATAGTCCAAGTGCCCGCTAGGTAACCTACATAGTCCAAGTGCCCGCAAGGAAACCTACATAGTCTAAATGTCCGCTAGGCAACCTACATAATCCAAGTGCCCGCTCTGGAACATACATAGTCCAAGTGCCTGTTAGCTAACCTAGATAGTCCAAGGGCCCGCTATTTGACCTACATAGTCCAAGTGCCAGCTAGGTAACCTAGATAGTACAAGTGCCCGCTAGGGAACCTAGATAGTCCAAGTGGTGGCTAGCTAACCTACATAGTCCAAGTGCCCGTTCGTTAACCTAGATAATCCAAGTGCCCGTTAGGTAACATAGACAGTCCAAGTGCCCGCTAGTTACCCTACATAGTCCAAGTGCCCGTTAGTTAACCTAGATAGTTAAAGTGCCTGCTAGGTAACCTACATAGTCCAAGTGCCCGCTAGGCAACCTAAATAGTCCAAATGCCCGCTAGGGAAACTACATAGTCCAAGTGCCCGCTAGTTAACCTAGATGTTCCAAGTGCCCCCTAGTAAACCTACATAATCCATGGGCCCGCTAGTTAACCTACATAGTCCAAGTGCCAGCTAGGTAACCTAGATAGTCCAATTGCACGCTAGGGATCCTTCATAATCCAAGTGCCTGCTAGGTAACCTAGATAGTCCAAGTGCCCGCTAGGGAAGGTACATAGTCCAAGTGTCCGCTAGGTAACCTAGAGAGTTCAAGTGCCCGCTAGTTAACCTATATAGTCCAAGTGCCCGCTAGTTAACCTAGATAGTCCAAGTGCCCGCTAGTAAAGCTAGATAGTCCAAGGGCCTGCTAGTTAACCTAGATAGTCCAAGTGCCCGCTAGTTAACCTAAATCGTCCAAGTGTCCGCTAGGTAACCTACATAGTCCAAGTGCCTGCTAGGTAACCTAGATAGTTCAAGTGCCTGATACCTAACCTACATAGTCCAAGTGTCCGTTCGTTAACCTAGATAGTCCAAGTGCCCATTGAGTAACCTACATAGTCCAAGTGCCCGCCTGGTAACCTGGTTAGTCCAAGTGCCCGCTAGTTAACCTACATAGTCCAAGTGCCTTCTAGGGAGCCTACATAGTCCACGTGACCGCTAGGGAACCTACATAGTCCAAGTGCCCGCTAGGTAACCTACATAGTCCAAATGCCCGCAAGGAAACCTACATAGTCTAAATGTCCGCTAGGCAACCTACATAATACAAGTGCCCACTCTGGAACATACATAGTCCAAGTGCCCGTTAGCTAACCTAGATAGTCCAAGGGCCCGCTAGTTGACCTACATAGTCCAAGTGCCAGCTAGGTAACCTAGATAGTACAAGTGCCCCCTAGGGAACCTAGATAGTCCAAGTGCCTGTTAGGTAACCTAGATAGTCCAAATGGTGGCTAGGTAACCTACATAGTACAAGTGCCCGTTCGTTAACCTAGATAATCCAAGTGCCCGTTAGGTAACCTAGACAGTCCAAGTGCCCGCTAGATAACCTACATAGTCCAAGTGCCCGCTAGTTAACCTAGATAGTCAAAGTGCCTGCTAGGTAACCTAGATAGTCCAAGTGCCCGCAAGTTAACCTAGATACTCCAAGTGCCCCCTAGTAAACCTACATAATCCATGGTCCCACTAGTTAACCTACATAGTGCAAGGGCCCGCTAGTTAACCTAGATAGTCCAAGTGCCCGCTAGGTAACCTACATAGTGCAGGTGTCCGCTAGGTAACCTACATAGTCCAAGTGCCCGCTAGTTAACATAGATAGTCCAAGTGCCCGCTAGGGAAGGTACATAGACCAACTGCCCGCTAGGTAACCTAGAGAGTGCAAATGCCCGATAGTTAACCTACATAGTCCAATGCCTGCTAGGTAACCTAGATAGCCAAGGGCCTGCTAGTTAACCTAGATAGTCCAAGTGACCGCTAGGTAACCTACATTGTGCAAGTGTCCGCTAGTTAACCTACGTAGTCCAAGGAACCCCTAGTTAACCTAGATTGTCCAAGTACCCGCTGGTTAACCTAGATCATCCAATTGTCCGCTAGTTAATCTACATAGTCCAAGTGTCCTTTAGGGAACCTAGATAATCCAAGTGTCCGCTAAGGAACCTACATAGTCCAATTGTCCGCTCTGGAACATACATAGTTCAAGTGCCTGTTAGTTAACCTAGATAATCCAAGTGCTCGCTAGTTAACCTACATAGTCCAAGTGCCCGCTAGGCAACCTACATAATCCAAGTGCCCGCTAGGTAACCTAGATAGTCCTAGTGCACGCTAGTTAACCTACATAGTCCAAGTGTCCCCTAGGTAACCTAGACAGTCCAAGTGACCACTAGGTTACCTACATAGTCCAAGTGCCCGTTCGTTAACCTACATAGTCCAAGTGCCTTCTAGGGAGCCTACATAGTCCACGTGACCGCTAGGGAACCTACATAGTCCAAGTGCCCGCTAGGTAACCTACATAGTCCAAATGCCCGCAAGGAAACCTACATAGTCTAAATGTCCGCTAGGCAACCTACATAATACAAGTGCCCACTCTGGAACATACATAGTCCACGTGCCCGTTAGCTAACCTAGATAGTCCAAGGGCCCGCTAGTTGACCTACATAGTCCAAGTGCCAGCTAGGTAACCTAGATAGTACAAGTGCCCCCTAGGGAACCTAGATAGTCCAAGTGCCTGTTAGGTAACCTAGATAGTCCAAATGGTGGCTAGGTAACCTACATAGTACAAGTGCCCGTTCGTTAACCTAGATAATCCAAGTGCCCGTTAGGTAACCTAGACAGTCCAAGTGCCCGCTAGTTGCCCTACATAGTCCAAGTGCCCGTTAGTTAACCTAGATAGTCAAAGTGCCTGCTAGGTAACCTAGATAGTCCAAGTGCCCGCTAGTTAACCTAGATACTCCAAGTGCCCCCTAGTAAACCTACATAATCCATGGTCCCACTAGTTAACCTACATAGTGCAAGGGCCCGCTAGTTAACCTAGATAGTCCAAGTGCCCGCTAGGTAACCTACATAGTGCAGGTGTCCGCTAGGTAACCTACATAGTCCAAGTGCCCGCTAGTTAACATAGATAGTCCAAGTGCCCGCTAGGGAAGGTACATAGACCAACTGCCCGCTAGGTAACCTAGATAGCCAAGGGCCTGCTAGTTAACCTAGATAGTCCAAGTGACCGCTAGGTAACCTACATTGTGCAAGTGTCCGCTAGTTAACCTACGTAGTCCAAGGAACCCCTAGTTAACCTAGATAGTCCAAGTACCCGCTGGTTAACCTAGATCATCCAATTGTCCGCTAGTTAATCTACATAGTCCAAGTGTCCTTTAGGGAACCTAGATAATCCAAGTGCCCGCTAAGGAACCTACATAGTCCAATTGTCCGCTCTGGAACATACATAGTTCAAGTGCCTGTTAGTTCACCTAGATAATCCAAGTGCTCGCTAGTTAACCTACATAGTCCAAGTGCCCGCTAGGCAACCTACATAATCCAAGTGCCCGCTAGGTAACCTAGATAGTCCTAGTGCACGCTAGTTAACCTACATAGTCCAAGTGTCCCCTAGGTAACCTAGACAGTCCAAGTGACCACTAGGTTACCTACATAGTCCAAGTGCCCGTTCGTTAACCTACATAGTCCAAGTGCCCGCTAGGTAACGTAGATAGCCCAAGTGCCCGCTAAGGAACGTACATAGTCCAAGTGCCCGCTAGGTAACCTAGATAGTCCAAGTGCCCGCTAGTTTACCTACATAGTCCAAGTGCCTGCTAGGTAAACTACATAGTCCAAGTGCCCACTAGGTAACCTAGACAGTCCAATTGCCCGCTAGTTAACCTAGACCGTCCAAGTACCCGCTAGGGAACATACATAGTCCAAGCGCCCGCTAGGGAACCTACATAGTCCAAGTGCTCGCTTGGCAACCTACATAGTTCAAGTGCCCCTTAGTTAACCAAGATAGTCAAAGTGCCTGCTAGGTAACCTAGATAGTCCAATTGCCCGCTAGGTAACATACATAGTCCAAGTGCCCGTTAGGTAACTTTGATAGTCCAATTGCCCGTTAGCTAATCTAGATAGTCCAAATGTCCGCTAGTTAACCTACATAGTCCAAGTGCCCGTTCGTTAACCTAGATCGTCCAAGTGCCCGCTAGGTAACCTAGACAGTCCAAGTGCCCGTTAGGTTACCTACATAGCCCAAGTGCACTTTCGTTTACCTAGATAGTCCAAGTGCCCGCTGGTAACCTACATAGTCCAAGAGCCTTCTAGTTAACCTACATAGTCGAAGTGCCCGCTAGGTAACCTAGATAGTCTCAGTGCCCGCTAGGTAACCTACATAGTCCATGTGCCCGCTAGTTAACCTACATAGTCCAAGTGCCCGATAGAAACCTATATACTCCAAGTTCCCTTTAGGGAAACTACATAGTCCAAGTGCCCGTAAGGGAACCAATAGTCTTAGTGCTGGCTAGGGAACCAGTATCATCCAAGTGTCCGTTCGTTAACCTAGATAGTCCAAGTGCCCATTGGGTAACCTACATAGTCCAAGTGCCCGCTAGGTTATCTATATAGTCCAAATGCCCGCTAGGGAAACTACATAGTCCACGTACCCGCTAATTAACCTACATAGTCCAAGAGACCATTAGCTAATCTAGATAGTCTAAGGGCCCACTAGTTAACCTACATAGTTCAAGTGCCCGCTAGGTAACTTAGATAATCCAAGTGCCCGCTAGTTAACCTACATAGTCGAAGGGCCCCTTAGTTAACCAAGATAGTCCACGTGCCCGCTAGTTAACTTAGATTGTCCAAGTGTCCGCTAGTTAACCAACATAGTCCAAGTGCCCTTAGGTAACCTACATAGTCCAAGTTCCCGCTAGGTAACCTAGATAGTCAAGGGCCCGTTACCTATCCTAGATTGTCCAATTGCCCGCTGGGCAACCTACATAGTCCGAGTGCCCGTTCGTTAACATAGAAGTCCAAGTGCCCGCTAGGTAACCTAGACAGTCCAAGCGCCCACTAGGTTACCTGCATAGCCCAAGTGCCCGCTTTTTAACCTACATAGTCCAAGTGCCTTCTAGGGAGCCTACATAGTCCACGTGACCGCTAGGGAACCTACATACTCAAAGTGCCCGTTAGGGAACCTACATAGTCCAAGTGCCCGCTAGGTAACCTACATAGTCCAAATGCCCGCAAGGAAACCTACATAGTCTAAATGTCCGCTAGGCAACCTACATAATCCAAGTGCCCGCTCTGGAACATACATAGTCCAAGTGCCCGTTAGCTAACCTAGATAGTCCAAGGGCCCGCTATTTGACCTACATAGTCCAAGTGCCAGCTAGGTAACCTAGATAGTACAAGTGCCCGCTAGGGAACCTAGATAGTCCAAGTGGTGGCTAGGTAACCTACATAGTCCAAGTGCCCGTTCGTTAACCTAGATAATCCAAGTGCCCGTTAGGTAACATAGACAGTCCAAGTGCCCGCTAGTTACCCTACATAGTCCAAGTGCCCGTTAGTTAACCTAGATAGTTAAAGTGCCTGCTAGGTAACCTACATAGTCCAAGTGCCCGCTAGGCAACCTAAATAGTCCAAAAGCCCGCTAGGGAAACTACATAGTCCAAGTGCCCGCTAGTTAACCTAGATGTTCCAAGTGCCCCCTAGTAAACCTACATAATCCATGGGCCCGCTAGTTAACCTACATAGTGCAAGGGCCCGCTAGTTAACCTAGATCGTGCAAGTGTCCGCTAGTTAACCTACATAGTCCAAGTGTCCGCTAGGTAACCTAGAGAGTTCAAGTGCCCGCTAGTTAACCTATATAGTCCAAGTGCCCGCTAGTTAACCTAGATAGTCCAAGTGCCCGCTAGTAAAGCTAGATAGTCCAAGGGCCTGCTAGTTAACCTAGATAGTCCAAGTGCCCGCTAGTTAACCTAAATCGTCCAAGTGTCCGCTAGGTAACCTACATAGTCCAAGTGCCTGCTAGGTAACCTAGATAGTTCAAGTGCCTGATACCTATCCTACATAGTCCAAGTGTCCGTTCGTTAACCTAGATAGTCCAAGTGCCCATTGAGTAACCTACATAGTCCAAGTGCCCGCCTGGTAACCTGGTTAGTCCAAGTGCCCGCTAGTTAACCTACATAGTCCAAGTGCCTTCTAGGGAGCCTACATAGTCCACGTGACCGCTAGGGAACCTACATAGTCCAAGTGCCCGCTAGGTAACCTACATAGTCCAAATGCCCGCAAGGAAACCTACATAGTCTAAATGTCCGCTAGGCAACCTACATAATACAAGTGCCCACTCTGGAACATACATAGTCCAAGTGCCCGTTAGCTAACCTAGATAGTCCAAGGGCCCGCTAGTTGACCTACATAGTCCAAGTGCCAGCTAGATAACCTACATAGTCCAAGTGCCCACTAGGTAACCTAAATAATCCAAATGCCCGCTAGGGAAACTACATAGTCCAAGTGCCCGTTAGTTAACCTAGATAGTCCAAGTGCCCGCTAGTAAACCTAGATAGTCCAAGGGCCTGCTAGTTAACCTAGATAGTCCAAGTGCCCGCTAGTTAACCTAAATCGTCCACGTGTGCGCTAGGTAACCCAGATAGTCCAAGTGCCTGATAGCTAACCTACATAGTCCAAGTGTCCGTTCGTTAACCTAGATAGTCCAAGTGCCCATTGGGTAACCTACATAGTCCAAGTGCCCGCTAGTTAACCTACATACTCCAAGTGCCTTCTAGGGAGCCTACATAGTCCACGTGACCGCGAGGGAACCTACATACTCAAAGTGCCCTTTAGGGAACCTACATTGTCCAAGTGCCCGCTAGGTAACCTACATAGTCCAAATGCCCGCAAGGAAACCTACATAGTCTAAATGTCCGCTAGGCAACCTACATAATCCAAGTGCCCGCTCTGGAACATACATAGTCCAAGTGCCCGTTAGCTAACCTAGATAGTCCAAGGGCCCGCTAGTTGACCTACATAGTCCAAGTGCCAGCTAGGTAACCTAGATAGTACAAGTGCCCGCTAGGGAACATAGATAGTCCAAGTGGTGGCTAGGTAACCTACATAGTCCAAGTGCCCGTTCGTTAACCTAGATAATCCAAGTGCCCGTTAGGTAACCTAGACAGTCCAAGTGCCCGCTAGTTACCCTACATAGTCCAAGTGCCCGTTAGTTAACCTAGATAGTCAAAGTGCCTGCTAGGTAACCTAGATAGTCCAAGTGTCCGCTAGATAACCTACATAGTCCAAGTGACCACTAGGTTACCTACATAGTCCAAGTGCCAGTTAGCTATCCTAGGTAGTCCAAGGGCCCGCTAGTTGACCTACATAGTCCAAGTGCCCGCTAGGTTATCTATATAGTCCAAATGCCCGCTAGGGAAACTACATAGTCCACGTACCCGCTAATTAACCTACATAGTCCAAGTGACCATTAGCTAATCTAGATAGTCTAAGGGCCCACTAGTTAACCTACATAGTTCAAGTGCCCGCTAGGTAACTTAGATAATCCAAGTGCCCGCTAGTTAACCTACATAGTCGAAGGGCCCCTTAGTTAACCAAGATAGTCCACGTGCCCGCTAGTTAACTTAGATTGTCCAAGTGTCCGCTAGTTAACCTACATAGTCCAAGTGCCCTTAGGTAACCTACATAGTCCAAGTTCCCGCTAGGTAACCTAGATAGTCAAGGGCCCGTTACCTATCCTAGATTGTCCAATTGCCCGCTGGGCAACCTACATAGTCCGAGTGCCCGTTCGTTAACATAGAAGTCCAAGTGCCCGCTAGGTAACCTAGACAGTCCAAGTGCCCGCTAGGTTACCTGCATAGCCCAAGTGCCCGCTAGTTAACCTACATAGTCCAAGTGCCAGTTAGCTATCCTAGGTAGTCCAAGGGCCCGCTTGTTGACCTACATAGTCCAAATGCCCGCTAGGTAACCTAGATAATCCAAGTGCCCGCTAGGGAACCTTCATAGTCCAAGTGCCAGCTAGGTAACTTAGATAGTCCAAGTGCCCGCTCGTTAACCTAGATAGTCCAAGTGCCCGTTAGCTAACCTAGATAGTCCAAGGGCCCCGCTAGTTAACATTGATCATCCAAGTGCCCGCTAGTTAACCTACATAGTCCAAGTGCCCGCTAGGTAACCTAGACTGTCCAACTGCCCGCTAGGTTACCTACATAGTCCAAGTGCCCGTTCGTTAACCTAGATAGTCCAAGTGCACGCTAGGTAACCTAGACTGTCCAAGTGCCCGCTAGGTTACCTACATAGTCCAAGTGCCCGTTCGTTAACCTAGATAGTCCAAGGACCCGCTAGGAAACCTACATAGTCAAAGGCCCCGCTCGGTAACCTAGAATCCAAGTGCTCGCTAGTTAACCTACATAGTCCAAGTGCCCGCTATGTAACCTAGATAGTCAAAGTGCCCGCTAGGTAACTTACATTGTCCAAGTTCCCGCTAGGTAACCTAGATACTCAAAGTGCCCGTTACCTAACCTAGATAGTCCAAGTGCCCGCTAAGCAACCTACATAGTCCAAGTGCCCGTCGTTAACCTAGAAGTCCAAGTGCCCGCTAGGTAACCTAGACAGTCCAAGTACCCGCTAGGTTACCTGCACATACCAAGTGCCCGTTCGTTAACCTAGATAGTCCAAGTGCCCGTTAGTTAACCTAGATAGTCCAAGTGCCCGCTAGTAAACCTAGATAGTCCAAGGGCCTGCTAGTTAACGTAGATAGTCCAAGTGCCCGCTAGTTAACCTAAATCGTCCAAGTGTCCGCTAGGTAACCTAGATAGTCCAAGTGCTTGATAGCTAACCTACATAGTCCAAGTGTCCGTTCGTTAACCTAGATAGTCCAAGTGCCCATTGGGTAACATATATAATCCAAGTGCCCGCTAGTTAACCTACATAGTCCAAGTGCCTTCTAGGGAGCCTACATAGTCCACGTGACCGCTAGGGAACCTACATAGTCCAAGTGCCCGTTAGGGAACCTACATAGTCCAAGTGCCCGCTAGGTAACCTACATAGTCCAAATGCCCACAAGGAAACCTACATAGTCTAAATGTCCGCTAGGCAACCTACATAATCCAAGTGCCCGCTCTGGAACATACATAGTCCAAGTGCCCGTTAGCTAACCTAGATAGTCCAAGGGCCCGCTAGTTGACCTACATAGTCCAAGTTCCAGCTGCTTAATCTAGATAGTACAAGTGCCCGCTAGGGGACCTAGATAGTCCAATTGCCTTTTAGCTAACCTAGATAGTCCAAGTGGTGGCTAGGCAACCTACATAGTCCAAGTGCCCGTTCGTTAACCTAGATAATCCAAGTGCCCGTTAGGTAACCTAGACAGTCCAAGTGCCCGCTAGTTACCCTACATTGTCCAAGTGCCCGTTAGTTAACCTAGATAGTCAAAGTGCCTGCTAGGTAACCTAGATAGTCCAATTGCCCGCTGGGCAACCTACATAGTCCGAGTGCCCGTTCGTTAACATAGAAGTCCAAGTGCCCGCTAGGTAACCTAGACAGTCCAAGTGCCCGCTAGGTTACCTGCATAGTCCAAGTGCCCGTTAGGTAACCTACATACTCCAAGGGTCCGCTAGTTAACCTACATAGTCCAATGCCAATTAGCTAACCTAGATAGTCCAAGGGCCCGCTAGTTGACCTACATAGTCCAAGTGCCCGCTAGGTAACCTAGATAATCCAAGTGCCCGCTAGGTAACCTAGACAGTCCAAGTGCCCGCTAGGTTACCTGCACATATCAAGTGCCCGTTCGTTAACCTAGATAGTCCAAGTGCCCGTTAGTTAACCTAGATAGTCCAAGTGCCCGCTAGTAAACCTAGATAGTCCAAGGGCCCGCTAGTTAACCTAGATCGTGCAAGTGTCCGCTAGTTAACCTACACAGTCCAAGTGCCCGCTAGGTAACCTACATAGTGCAGGTGTCCGCTAGGTAACCTACATAGTCCAAGTGCCCGCTAGTTAACATAGATAGTCCAAGTGCCCGCTAGGTAATGTACAGAGTCCAAGAGCCCGCTAGGTAACCTAGAGAGTGCAAATGCCCGATACTTAACCTACATAGTCCAAGTGCCTGCTAGGTAACCTAGATAGTCCAAGGGCCTGCTAGTTAACCTAGATAGTCCAAGTGCACGCTAGGTAACCTACATAGTGCTAGTGTCTGCTAGTTAACCTACGTAGTCCAAGGAATCCCAAGTTAACCTAGATAGTCCAAGTACCCGCTAGTTAACCTAGATCATCCAATTGTCCGATAGTTAACCTACATAGTCCAAGTGTCCTTTAGGGAAACTAGATAGTCCATGTGCCCGCTAAGGAACCTACATAGTCCAATTGTCCGCTCTGGAACATACATAGTTCAAGTGCCTGTTAGTTAACCTAGATAATCCAAGTGCCCGCTAGTTAACCTACATAGTCCAAGTGCCCGCTAGGCAACCTACATAATCCAAGTGCCCGCTAGGTAACCTATATAGTCCAAATGCCCGCTAGGGAACCTACATAGTCCAAGTGCCCGCTAGTTAACCTAGAGAGTCCAAGTGCACGCTAGTTAACCTACATAGTTCAAGTGTCCGCTAGATAACCTAGACAGTCCAAGTGACCACTAGGTTACCTACATAGTCCAAGTGCCCGTTCGTTAACCTACATAGTCCAAGTGCCCGCTAGGTAACGTAGATAGCCCAAGTGCCCGCTAAGGAACGTACATAGTCCAAGTGCCCGCTAGGTAACCTAGACAGTCCAATTGCCCGCTAGTTAACCTAAATAGTCCAAGTGCCTGCTAGGTAAACTACATAGTCCAAGTGCCCACTAGGTAACCTAGACAGTCCAATTGCCCGCTAGTTAACCTAGACAGTCCAAGTACCCGCTAGGGAACCTACATAGTCCAAGCGCCCGCTAGGGAACCTACATACTCCAAGTGCTCGCTTGGCAACCTACATAGTTCAAGTGCCCCTTAGTTAACCAAGATAGTCAAAGTGCCTGCTAGGTAACCTAGATAGTCCAATTGCCCGCTAGGTAACCTACATAGTCCAAGTGCCCGTTAGGTAACCTTGATAGTCCAATTGCCCGTTAGCTAATCTAGATAGTCCAAGTGTCCGCCAGTTAACCTACATAGTCCAAGTGCCCGTTCGTTAACCTAGATAGTCCAAGTGCCCACTAGTTAACCTACATAGTTCAAGTGCCCGCTAGGTAACCTAGTTTGTCCTATTGCCCGTTAGTTAACCCAGATAGTCCAAGTGCCCGCTAGTGTATGTACATAGACCAAGTGCCCGCTAGGTAACCTAGATAATCCAAGTGCCTGCTAGGTAACCTAGACAGTCCAAGTGCCCGTTAGGTTACCTACATAGCCCAAGTGCACTTTCGTTTACCTAGATAGTCCAAGTGCCCGCTAGGTAACCTACATAGTCCAAGAGCCCGCTAGGTAACCTTGATAGTCCAAGTGCCTTCTAGTTAACCTACATAGTCCAAGTGCCCGCTGGGTAACCTAGATAGTCTCAGTGCCCGCTAGGTAACCTAGATAGTCCATGTGCCGGCTAGTTAACCTACATAGTCCAAATGCCCGATAGAAACCTATATAGTCCAAGTGCCCTTTAGGGAACCTACATAGTCCAAGTGCCCGTTAGGGAACCAATAGTCTTAGTGCTGGCTAGGGAACCTGTATCATCCAAGTGCCCGCTAGGTAACCTAGATAGTCCAAGTGCCCGCTAGGTAACCTACAAAGTCCAAGTGCCCGCTAGGTTATCTCTATAGTCCAAATGCCCGCTAGGGAACCTACATAGTCCACGTACCCGCTAATTAACCTACATAGTCCAAGTGACCATTAGCTAACCTAGATAGTCTAAGGGCCCACTAGTTAACCTACATAGTTCACGTGCCCGCTAGGTAACTTAGATAATCCAAGTGTCCGCTAGTTAACCTACATAGTCCAAAGGCCCGCTAGTTAACCTACATAGTCCAAGGGCCCGCTAGTTGACCTACATAGTCCAAGTGCCCGCTAGGTAACCTAGATTGTCCTATTGCCCGTTAGTTAACCTAGATAGTCCAAGTGCCCGCTAGGTAACCCAGATAGTCCAAGTGCCCGCTAGGGTATGTACATAGACCAAGTGCCCGCAAGGTAACCTAGATAGTCCAAGTGCCCGCTAGTTAACCTACATAGTCGAAGGGCCCCTTAGTTAACCTAGATAGTCCATGTGCCCGCTAGTTAACCTAGATTGTCCAAGTGTCCGCTAGTTGACCTAGATAGTCCAAGTGCCCGCTAGTTAACCTAGATAGTCCAAGTGCCAGCTAGGTGGCCTAAGTAGTCCAAATGTCCGATAGGGATCCTACATAGTCCAAGTGCCCGCTAGGTAACCTATATAGTCCAAGTGCCCGTTCGTTAACCTAGATAGTCCAAGTGCACGCTAGGTAACCTAGACTGTCCAAGTGCCCGCTAGGTTACCTACATAGTCCAAGTGCCCTTAGGTAACCTACAAAGTCCAAGTTCCCGCTAGGTAACCTAGATAGTCAAGGGCCCGTTACCTATCCTAGATCATCCAATTGCCCGCTGGGCAACCTACATAGTCCGAGTGCCCGTTCGTTAACATAGAAGTCCAAGTGCCCGCTAGGTTACCTGCATAGTCCAAGTGCCCGTTAGTTAACCTACATAGTCCAAGTGTCCGCTAGTTAACCTACATAGTCCAAGTGCCAGTTAGCTAACCTAGATAGTCCAAGGGCCTGCTAGTTGACCTACATAGTCCAAGTGCCCGCTAGGTAACCTAGATAATCCAAGTGCCCGCTAGGGTACCTTCATAGTCCAAGTGCCAGCTAGGTAACTTAGATAGTCCAAGTGCCCGCTCGTTAACCTAGATAGTCCTAGTGCCCGTTAGTTAACCTAGAGTGTCCAAGTGCCCACGAGGGGACGTACTTAGTCCAAATGCCCGTTAGCTAACCTAGATAGTCGAAGGGCCCCGCTAGTTAACATTGATCATCCAAGTGCCCGCTAGTTAACCTACGTAGTCCAAGGTCCGCTAGTTAACCTAGATAGTCCAAGTGCTCGCTAGTTAACCTACATAGTACAAGGGCCCGCTAGTTGACCTAGATAGTCCAAGTGCCCGCTAGTTAACCTAGATAGTCTAAGTGCCCGCTAGGTAGCGTAAGTAGTTCAAATGTCCGATAGGGATCCTACATAGTCCAAGTGCCCGCTAGGTAACCTATATAGTCCAAGTGCCCGTTCGCTAACCTAGATAGTGCTAGTGCACGCTAGGTAACCTAGACTGTCCAAGTGCCCGCTAGGTTACCTACATAATCCAAGTGCCCGTTCTTTAACCGAGATAGTCCAAGTACCCGCTAGGAAACCTACATAGTCAAAGGGCCCGCTAGGTAACCTAGAGTCCAAGTGCTCGCTAGTTAACCTACATAGTCCAAGTGCCCGCTATGTAACCTAGATAGTCAAAGTGCCCGCTAGGTAACTTACATTGTCCAAGTTCCCGCTAGGTAACCTAGATACTCAAAGTGCCCGTTACCTAACCTAGATAGTCCAAGTGCCCGCTAAGCAACCTACATAGTCCAAGTGCCCGTCGTTAACCTAGAAGTCCAAGTGCCCGCTAGGTAACCTAGACAGTCCAAGTGCCCGCTAGGTTACCTGCACATACCAAGTGCCCGTTAGTTAACCTAGATAGTCCAAGTGCCCGCTAGTAAACCTAGATAGTCCAAGTGCCCATTGGGTAACCTACATAGTCCAAGTGGCCGCTAGGTAACCTACATAGTCCAAGTGCCTTCTAGGGAGCCTACATTGTCCACGTGACCGCTAGGGAACCTACATAGTCCAAGTGCCCGTTAGGGAACCTATATAGTCTAAATGTCCTCTAGGCAACCTACATAATCAAAGTGCCCGCTCTGGAACATACATAGTCCAAGTGCCCGTTAGCTAACCTAGATAGTCCAAGGGCCCGCTAGTTGACCTACATAGTCCAAGTGCCAGCTAGGTAACCTAGTGCCCGCTAGGGAACCTAGATAGTCCAAGTGCCTTTTAGCTAACCTAGATAGTCCAAGTGGTGGCTAGGTAACCTACATAGTCCAAGTGCCCGTTCGTTAACCTAGATAATCCAAGTGCCCGTTAGGTGACCTAGACAGTCCAAGTGCCCGCTAGTTACCCTACATAGTCCACGTGCCCGTTAGTTAACCTAGATAGTCAAAGTTCCTGCTAGGTAACCTAGATAGTCCAAGTGCCCGCCATGTAACCTACATAGTCCAAATGCCCGCTAGGCAACCTAAATAGTCCAAATGCCCGCTAGGGAAACTACATAGTCCAAGTGCCCGCTAGTTAACCTAGATAGTCCAAGTGCCCCCTAGTAAACCTACATAATCCATGGGCCAGCTAGTTAACCTACATAGTGCAAGGGCCCGCTAGTTAACCTAGATCGTGCAAGTGTCCGCTAGTTAACCTACATAGTGCAAGTGCCAGCTAGGTAACCTAGATAGTCCAATTGCCCGCTAGGGATCCTTCATAATCCAAGTGCCTGCTAGGTAACCTAGATAGTCCAAGTGGCCGCTAGGGAAGGTACATAGTCCAAGTGTCCGCTAGGTAACCTAGAGAGTGCAAGTGCCCGCTAGTTAACCTACATAGTCCAAGTGCCCGCTACTTCACCTAGATAGTCCAAGTGCCCGCTAGTAAACCTAGATAGTCCAAGGGCCTGCTAGTTAACCTAGATAGTCCAAGTGCCCGCTAGTTAACCTAAATCGTCCAAGTGTCCGCTAGGTAACCTACATAGTCCAAGTGCCTGCTAGGTAACCTAGATAGTCCAAGTGCCTGATAGCTAACCTACATAGTCCAAGTGTCCGTTCGTTAACCTAGATAGTCCAAGTGCCCATTGGGTAACCTACATAGTCCAAGTGCCCGCTTGGTAACCTGGTTAGTCCAAGTGCCCGCTAGATAACCTACATAGTCCAAGTGCCTTCTAGGGAGCCTATATAGTCCACGTGACCGCTAGGGAACCTACATAGTCCAAATGCCCACAAGGAAACCTACATAGTCTAAATGTCCGCTAGGCAACCTACATAATCCAAGTGCCCGCTCTGGAACATACACAGTCCAAGTGCCCGTTAGCTAACCTAGATAGTCCAAGGGCCCGCTAGTTGACCTACATAGTCCAAGTGCCAGCTAGGTAACCTAGATAGTACAAGTGCCCGCTAGGGAACCTAGATAGTCCAAGTGCCTTTTAGCTAACCTAGATAGTCCTAGTAGTGGCTAGGTAACCTACATAGTCCAAGTGCCCGTTCGTTAACCTAGATAATCCAAGTGCCCGTTAGGTGACCTAGACAGTCCAAGTGCCCGCTAGTTACCCTACATAGTCCACGTGCCCGTTAGTTAACCTAGATAGTCAAAGTGCCTGCTAGGTAACCTAGATAGTCCAAGTGCCCGCCAGGTAACCTACATAGTCCACGTGCCCGCTAGGCAACCTAAATAGTCCAAATGCCCGCTAGGGAAACTACATAGTCCAAGTGCACGCTAGTTAACCTAGATAGTTCAAGTGCCCCCTAGTAAACCTACATAATCCATGGGCCAGCTAGTTAACCTACATAGTGCAAGGGCCCGCTTGTTAACCTAGATCGTGCAAGTGTCCGCTAGTTAACCTACATAGTCCAAGTGCCAGCTAGGTAACCTAGATAGTCCAATTGCCCGCTAGGGATCCTTCATAATCCAAGTGCCTGCTAGGTAACCTAGATAGTCCAAGTGCCCGCTAGGGAAGGTACATAGTCCAAGTGTCCGCTAGGTAACCTAGAGAGTGCAAGTGCCCGCTAGTTAACCTACATAGTCCAAGTGCCTGCTAGTTAACCTAGATAGTCCAAGTGCCCGCTAGTAAACCTAGATAGTCCAAGGGCCTGCTAGTTAACCTAGATAGTCCAAGTTCCCGGTAGTTAACTTAAATCGTCCAAGTGTCCGCTAGGTAACCTACATAGTCCAAGTGCCTGCTAGGTAACCTAGATAGTCCAAGTGCCTGATAGCTAACCTACATAGTCCAAGTGTCCGTTCGTTAACCTAGATAGTCCAAGTGCCCATTGGGTAACCTACATAGTCCAAGTGCCCGCTTGGTAACCTGGTTAGTCCAAGTGCCCGCTAGATAACCTACATAGTCCAAGTGCCTTCCAGGGAGCCTACATAGTCCACATGACCGCTAGGGAACCTACATAGTCCAAATGCCCGCAAGGAAACCTACATAGTCTAAATGTCCGCTAGGCAACCTACATAATCCAAGTGCCCACTCAGGAACATACATAGTCCAAGTGCCCGTTAGCTAACCTAGATAGTCCAAGGGCCCGCTAGTTGACCTACATAGTCCAAGTGCCAGCTAGGTAACCTAGATAGTACAAGTGCCCGCTAGGGTACCTAGATAGTCCAAGTGCCTGTTAGCTAACCTAGATAGTCCAAGTGGTGGCAAGGTAACCTACATAGTCCAAGTGCCCGTTCGTTAACCTAGATAATCCAAGTGCCCGTTAGGTGACCTAGACAGTCCAAGTGCCCGCTAGTTACCCTACATAGTCCAAGTGCCCGTTAGTTAACCTAGATAGTCAAAGTGCCAACTAGGTAACCTAGATAGTCCAAGTGCCCACTAGATAACCTACATAGTCCAAGTGCCCGCTAGGTAACCTAAATAGTCTCAGTGCCCGCTAGGTAACCTAGATAGTCCATGTGCCCGCTAGTTAACCTACATAGTCCAAGTGCCCGATAGAAACCTATATTGTCCAAGTGCCTTTTAGGGAACCTACATAGTCCAAGTGCCCGTTAGGGAACCAATAGTCTTAGTGCTGGCTAGGGAACCTGTATCATCCAAGTGCCTGCTAGGTAACCTAGATAGTCCAAGTGCCCGCTAGGTAACCTACAAAGTCCAAGTGCCCGCTAGGTTATCTATATAGTCCAAATGCCCGCTAGGAAACCTAAATAGTCCACGTACCCGCTAATTAACCTACATAGTCCAAGTGACCATTAGCTAACCTAGATAGTCTAAGGGCACACTAGTTAACCTACATAGTTCAAGTGCCCGCTAGGTAACTTAGATAATCCAAGTGCCCGCTAGTTAACCTACATAGTCCAAAGGCCCGCTAGTTAACCTACATAGTCCAAATGCCCGCTAGGTTACCTACATAGTCCAAGTGCCCGCTAGGTAACCTAGATTGTCCTATTGCCCGTTAGTTAACCCAGATAGTCCAAGTGCCCGCTAGGGTATGTACATAGACCAAGTGCCCGCTAGGTAACCTAGATAGTCCAAGTGCCCGCTAGGTAACCTAGACAGTCCAAGTGCCCGTTAGGTTACATACATAGCCCAAGTGCACTTTCGTTTACCTAGATTGTCCAAGTGCCCGCTGGTAACCTACATAGTCCAAGGGCCCGCTAGTTGACCTACATAGTCCAAGTGCCCGCAAGGTAACCTAGATTGTCCTATTGCCCGTTAGTTAACCTAGATAGTCCAAGTGCCTGCTAGGTAACCCAGATCGTCCAAGTGCCCGCTAGGGTATGTACATAGACCAAGTGCCCTCTAGGTAACCTAGATAGTCCAAGTGCCCGCTAGTTAACCTACATAGTCGCAGGGCCCCTTAGTTAACCTAGATAGTCCACGTGCCTGCTAGTTAACCTAGATTGTCCAAGTGTCCGCTAGTTGACCTAGATAGTCCATGTGCCCGCTAGTTAACCTAGATAGTCCACGTGCCCGCTAGGTGGCCTAAGTAGTCCAAATGTCCGATAGGGATCCTACATAGTCCAAGTGCCCGCTAGGTAACCTATATAGTCCAAGTGCCCGTTCGTTAACCTAGATAGTCCAAGTGCACGCTAGGTAACCTAGACTGTCCAAGTGCCCGCTAGGTCACCTACATAGTCCATGTGCCCTTAGGTAACCTACAAAGTCCAAGTTCCCGCTAGGTAACCTAGATAGTTAAGGGCCCGTTTCTTATCCTAGATCGTCCAATTGCCCGCTGGGCAACCTACATAGTCCGAGTGCCCGTTCATTAACATAGAAGTCCAAGTGCCCGCTAGGTAACCTAGAGAGTCCAAGTGCCCGCTAGGTTACCTGCATAGTCCAAGTGCCCGTTAGTTAACCTACATAGTCCAAGTGTCCGCTAGTTAACCTACATAGTCCAAGTGCCAGTTAGCTAACCTAGATAGTCCAAAGGCCCGCTAGTTGACCTACATAGTCCCAGTGCCCGCTAGGTAACCTAGATAATCCAAGTGCCCGCTAGGGAACCTTCATAGTCCAAGTGCCAGCTAGGTAACTTAGATAGTCCAAGTGCCCGCTCGTTAACCTAGATAGTCCTAGTGCCCGTTAGTTAACCTAGAGTGTCCAAGTGCCCACGAGGGGACGTACTTTGTCCAAGTGCCCGTTAGCTAACCTAGATAGTCCAAGGGCCCCGCTAGTTAACATTGATCATCCAAGTGCCCGCTAGTTAACCTACGTAGTCCATGGTCCGCAAGTTAACCTAGATAGTCCAAGTGCTCGCTAGTTACCTACATAGTACAAGGGCCCGCTAGTTGACCTAGATAGTCCAAGTGCCCGCTAGGTAGCGTAAGTAGTTCAAATGTCCGATAGGGATCCTACATAGTCCAAGTGCCCGCTAGGTAACCTATATAGTCCAAGTGCCCGTTCGTTAACCTAGATAGTGCAAGTGCACGCTAGGTAACCTAGACTGTCCAAGTGCCCGCTAGGTTACCTACATAGTCCAAGTGCCCGTTCGTTAACCTAGATAGTCCAAGTACCCGCTAGGAAACCTACATAGTCAAAGGGCCCGCTAGGTAACCTAGAGTCCAAGTGCTCGCTAGTAAACCTACATAGTCCAAGTGCCCGCTATGTAACCAAGATAGTCAAAGTGCCCGCTAGGTAACTTACATTGTCCAAGTTCCTGCTTGATAACCTAGATACTCAAAGTGCCCGTTACCTAACCTAGATAGTCCAAGTGCCCGCTAAGCAACCTACATAGTCCAAGTCCCCGTCGTTAACCTAGAAGTCCAAGTGCCCGCAAGGTAACCTAGACAGTCCAAGTGCCCGCTAGGTTACCTGCACATACCAAGTGCCCATTAGTTAACCTAGATAGTCCAAGTGCCCGCTAGTAAACCTAGATAGTCCAAGGGCCTGATAGTTAACCTAGATAATCCAAGTGCCCGCTAGTTAACCTAAATCGTCCAAGTGTCCGCTAGGTAACCTAGATAGTCCAAGTGCCTGATAGCTAACCTACATAGTCCAAGTGTCCGTTCGTTAACCTAGATAGTCCAAGTGCCCATTGGGTAACCTACATAGTCCAAGTGCCCGCTAGTTAACTTAAATCGTCCAAGTGTCCGCTAGGTAACCTACATAGTACAAGTGCCTGCTAGGTAACCTAGATAGTCCAAGTGCCTGATAGCTAACCTACATAGTCCAAGTGTCCGTTCGTTAACCTAGATAGTCCAAGTGCCCATTGGGTAACCTACATAGTCCAAGTGCCCGCATGGTAACCTGGTTAGTCCAAGTGCCCGCTAGATAACCTACATAGTCCAAGTGCCTTCTAGGGAGCCTACATTGTCCACGTGACAGCTAGGGAACCTACATAGTCCAAGTGCCCATTAGGGAACCTATATAGTCTAAATGTCCTCTAGGCAACCTACATAATCAAAGTAACCGCTCTGGAACATACATAGTCCAAGTGCTCGTTAGCTAACCTAGATAGTCCAATGGCCCGCTAGTTGACCTACATAGTCCAAGTGCCAGCTAGGTAACCTAGATAGTACAAGTGCCCGCTAGTGAACCTAGATAGTCCAAGTGCATTTTAGCTAACCTAGATAGTCCAAGTGGTGGCTAGGTAACCTCCATAGTCTAAGTGCCCGTTCGTTAACCTAGATAATCCAAGTGCCCGTTAGGTGACCTAGATAGTCCAAGTGCCCGTTAGGTAACCTAGACAGTCCAAGTGCCCGCTATTTACCCTACATAGTCCACGTGCCTGTTAGTTAACCTAGATAGTCAAAGTGCCTGCTAGGTAACCTAGATAGTCCAAGTGCCCGCCAGGTAACCTACATAGTCCAAGTGCCCGCTAGGCAACCTAAATAGTCCAAATGCCCGCTAGGGAAACTACATAGTCCAAGTGCCCGCTAGTTAACCTAGATAGTCCAACTGCCCCCTAGTAAACCTACATAATCCATGGGCCAGCTAGTTAACCTACATAGTGCAAGGGCCCGCTAGGTAACCTAGATAGTCCAATTGCCCGCTAGGGATCCTTCATAATCCAAGTGCCTGCTAGGTAACCTAGATAGTCCAAGTGCCCGCTAGGGAAGGTACATAGTCCAAGTGTCCGCTAGGTAACCTAGAGAGTGCAACTGCCCGCTAGTTAACCTACATAGTCCAAGTGCCCGCTAGTTAACCTAGATAGTCCAAGTGCCCGCTAGTAAACCTAGATAGTCCAAGGGCCTGCTAGTTAACCTAGATAGTCCAAGTGCCCGCTAGTTAACCTAAATCGTCCAAGTGTCCGCTAGGTAATCTACATAGTCCAAGTGCCTGCTAGGTAACCTAGATAGTCCAAGTGCCTGATACCTAACCTACATAGTCCAAGTGTCCGTTCGTTAACCTAGATAGTCCAAGTGCCCATTGGGTAACCTACATAGTCCAAGTGCCCGCTTGGTAACCTGGTTAGTCCAAGTGCCCGCTAGTTAACCTACATAGTCCAAGTGCCTTCTAGGGAGCCTACATAGTCCACGTGACCGCTAGGGAACCTACATAGTCCAAATGCCCGCAAGGAAACCTACATAGTCTAAATGTCCGCTAGGCAACCTACATAATCCAAGTGCCCACTCTGGAACATACATAGTCCAAGTGCCCGTTAGCTAACCTAGATAGTCCAAGGGCCCGCTAGTTGACCTACATAGTCCAAGTGCCAGCTAGGTAACCTAGATAGTACAAGTGCCCGCTAGGGAACCTAGATAGTCCACGTGCCTTTTAGCTAACCTAGATAGTCCAAGTGGTGGCAAGGTAACCTACATAGTCCAAGTGCCCGTTCGTTAACCTAGATAATCCAAGTGCCCGTTAGGTGACCTAGACAGTCCAAGTGCCCGCTAGTTACCCTACATAGTCCAAGTGCCCGTTAGTTAACCTAGATAGTCAAAGTGCCTGCTAGGTAACCTAGATAGTCCAATTGCCCGCTAGATAACCTACATAGTCCAAGTGCCCGCTAGGTAACCTAAATAGTCCAAATGTCCGCTAGGGAAACTACATAGTCCAAGTGTCCGCTAGTTAACCTAGATAGTCCAAGTGCCCCCTAGTAAACCTACATAATCCATGGGCCCGCAAGTTAACCTACATAGTGCAAGGGCCCGCTAGTTAACCTAGATCGTGAAAGTGTCCGCTAGTTAACCTACATAGTCCAAGTGCCTGCTAGGTAACCTACATATTGCAGGTGTCCGCTTGGTAACCTACATAGTCCAAGTGCCTGCTAGGTAACCTAGATAGTCCAAGTGCCCGCTAGGGAAGGTACATAGTCCAAGTGCCCGCTAGGTAACCTAGAGAGTGCAAAGGCCCGCTAGTTAACCTACATAGTCCAAGTGCCTGCTAGGTAACGTAGATAGTCCAAGGGCCTGCTAGTTAACCTAGATAGTCCAAGTGCACGCTAGGTAACCTACAGAGTGCAAGTGTCCGCTAGTTAACCTACGTAGTCCAAGGAACCCCTAGTTAACCTAGATAGTCCAAGTACCCGCTAGTTTACCTAGATCATCAAATTGTCCGCTAGTTAACCTACATAGTCCAAGTGTCCTTTAGGGAACCTAGATAGTCCAAGTGCCCGCTAAGGAACCTACATAGCCCAATTGTCCGCTCTGGAACATACATAGTTCAAGTGCCTGTTATTTAACCTAGATAATCCAAGTGCCCGCTAGTTAACCTACATAGTCCAAGTGCCCGCTAGGCAACCTACATAATCCAAGTGCCCGCTAGGTAACCTATATAGTCCAAATGCCCCCTAGGGAACCTACATAGTACAAGTGCCCGCTAGTTAACCTAGATAGTCCACGTGCCCGCTAGTTAACCTAGATCATCAAATTGTCCGCTATGTAACCTAGACAGTCCAAGTGACCTCTAGGTTACCTACATAGTCCAAGTGCCCGTTCGTTAACCTACATAGTCCAAGTGCCCGCTAGGTAACGTAGATAGCCCAAGTGCCCGCTAGGGAACGTACATAGTCAAAGTGCCCGCTAGGTAACCTAGATAGTCCAAGTGCCCGCTAGTTAACCTACATAGTCCAAGTGCCTGCTAGGTAAACTACATAGTCCAAGTGCCCACTAGGTAAACTAGACAGTCCAATTGCCCGCTAGTTAACCTAGACAGTCCAAGTACCCGCTAGGGAACCTACATAGTCCAAGCGCCCGCTAGGGAACCTACATAGTCCAAGTGCTCGCTTGGCAACCTACATAGTTCAAGTGCCCCTTAGTTAACCAAGATAGTCAAAGTGCCTGCTAGGTAACCTAGACAGTCCAAGAGCCCGCTAGGTAACCTACATAGTCCAAGTGCCCGCTAGGCAACCTAAATAGTCCAAATGCCCGCTAGGGAAACTACATAGTCCAAGTGCTCGCTAGTTAACCTAGATATTCCAAGTGCCCCCTAGTAAACCTACATAATCCATGGGCCCGCTAGTTAACCTACATAGTGCAAGGGCCCGCTGGTTAACCTAGATCGTTCAAGTGTCCGCTAGTTAACCTACATAGTCCAAATGCCTGCTAGGTAACCTAGATACTCCAAGGGCCTGCTAGTTAACCTAGATAGTCCAAGTGCCCGCTAGGTAACCTACATAGTGCAAGTGTCTGATAGTTAACCTACGTAGTCAAAGGAACCCCTAGTTAACCTAGATAGTCCAAGTACCCGCTAGTTAGCCTAGATCATCCAATTGTCCGCTAGTTAACCTACATAGTCCAAGTGTCCTTTAGGGAACCTAGATAGTCCAAGTGCCCGCTAAGGAACATACATAGTCCAATTGTCCGCTCTGGAACATACATAGTTCAAGTGCCTGTTAGTTAACCTAGATAATCCAAGTGCCCGCTAGTTAACCTACATAGTCCAAGTGCCCGCTAGGCAACCTACATAATCCAAGTGCCCGCTAGGTAACCTAGATAGTCCTAGTGCACGCTAGTTAACCTACATAGTCCAAGTGTCCGCTAGGTAACCTAGACAGTCCAAGTGACCACTAGGTTACCTACATAGTCCAAGTGCCCGTTCGTTAACCTACATAGTCCAAGTGCCCGCTAGTTAACGTAGATAGCCCAAGTGCCCGCTAGGGAACGTACATAGTCAAAGTGCCCGCTAGGTAACCTAGATAGTCCAAGTGCCCGCTAGTTAACCTACATAGTCCAAGTGCCTGCTAGGTAAACTACATAGTCCAAGTGCCCACTAGGTAACCTAGACAGTCCAATTGCCCGCTAGTTAACCTTGACAGTCCAAGTACTCGCTAGGGAACCTACATAGTCCAAGCGCCCGCTAGGGAACCTACATAGTCCAAGTGCTCGCTTGGCAACCTACATAGTTCAAGTGCCCCTTAGTTAACCAAGATAGTCAAAGTGCCTGCTAGGTAACCTAGATAGTCCAATTGCCCGCTAGGTAACCTACATACTCCAAGTGCCCGTTAGGTAACCTTGATAGTCCAATTGCCCGTTAGCTAATCTAGATAGTCCAAGTGTCCGCTAGTTAACCTACATAATCCAAGTGCCCGTTCGTTAACCTAGATAGTCCAAGTGCCCGTTAGGTTACCTACATAGCTCAAGTGCACTTTCGTTTACCTAGATAGTGTAAGTGCCCGCTGGTAACCTACATAGTCCAAGAGCCCGCTAGGTAACCTTGATAGTCCAAGTGCCTTCTAGTTAACCTACATAGTCCAAGTGCCCGCTAGGTAACCTAGATAGTCTCAGTGCCCGCTAGGTAACCTAGATAGTCCATGTGCCCACTAGTTAACCTACATAGTCCAAGTGCCCGATAGAAACCTATATAGTCCAAGTGCCCTTTAGGGAATCTACATAGTCCAAGTGCCCGTTAGGGAACCAATAGTCTTAGTGCTGGCTAGGGAACCTGTATCATCCAAGTGCCCGCTAGGTAACCTAGATAGTCCAAGTGCCCGCTAGGTAACCTACATAGTCCAAGTGCCCGCTAGGTTATCTATATAGTCCAAATGTCCGCTAGGGAACCTACATAGTCCATGTACCCGCTAATTAACCTACATAGTCCAAGTGACCATTAGCTAACCTAGATAGTCTAAGGGCCCACTAGTTAACCTACATAGTTCAAGTGCCCGCTAGGTAACTTAGATAATCCAAGTGCCCGCTAGTTAACCTACATAGTCCAAAGGCCCCCTAGTTAACCTACATAGTCCAAGGGCCCGCTAGTTGACCTACATAGTTCAAGTGCCCGCTAGGTAACCTAGATTGTCCTATTGCCCGTTCGTTAACCTAGATAATCCAAATGCCCGTTTGGTGACCTAGACAGGCCAAGTGCCCGCTAGTTAACCTACATAGTCCAAGTGCCCGTTAGTTAACCTAGATAGTCAAAGTGCCTGCTAGGTAACCTAGACAGTCCAAGAGCCCGCTAGGTAACCTACATAGTCCAAGTGCCTGCTAGGCAACCTAAATAGTCCAAATGCCCGCTAGGGAAACTACATAGTCCAAGTGCCCGCTAGTTAACCTAGATATTCCAAGTGCCCCCTAGTAAACCTACATAATCCATGGGCCCGCTAGTTAACCTACATAGTGCAAGGGCCCGCTGGTTAACCTAGATCGTTCAAGTGTCCGCTAGTTAACCTACATAGTCCAAGTGCCTGCTAGGTAACCTAGATAGTCCAAGGGCCTGCTAGTTAACCTAGATAGTCCAAGTGCCCGCTAGGTAACCTACATAGTGCAAGTGTCCGCTAGTTAACCTACGTAGTCAAAGGAACCCCTAGTTAACCTAGATAGTCCAAGTACCCGCTAGTTAGCCTAGATCATCCAATTGTCCGCTAGTTAACCTACATAGTCCAAGTGTCCTTTAGGGAACCTAGATAGTCCAAGTGCCCGCTAAGGAACCTACATAGCCCAATTGTCCGCACTGGAACATACATAGTTCAAGTGCCTGTTATTTAACCTAGATAATCCAAGTGCCCGCTAGTTAACCTACATAGTCCAAGTGCCCGCTAGGCAACCTACATAATCCAAGTGCCCGCTAGGTAACCTATATAGTCCAAATGCCCCCTAGGGAACCTACATAGTCCAAGTGCCCGCTAGTTAACCTAGATAGTCCACGTGCCCGCTAGTTAACCTACATAGTCCAAGTGTCCGCTAGGTAACCTAGACAGTCCAAGTGACCTCTAGGTTACCTACATAGTCCAAGTGCCCGTTCGTTAACCTACATAGTCCAAGTGCCCGCTAGGTAACGTAGATAGCCCAAGTGCCCGCTAGGGAACGTACATAGTCAAAGTGCCCGCTAGGTAACCTAGATAGTCCAAGTGCCCGCTAGTTAACCTACATAGTCCAAGTGCCTGCTAGGTAAACTACATAGTCCAAGTGCCCACTAGGTAACCTAGACAGTCCAATTGCCCGCTAGTTAACCTAGACTGTCCAAGTACCCGCTAGGGAACCTACATAGTCCAAGCGCCCGCTAGGGAACCTACATAGTCCAAGTGCTCGCTTGGCAACCTACATAGTTCAAGTGCCCCTTAGTTAACCAAGATAGTCAAAGTGCCTGCTAGGTAACCTAGACAGTCCAAGAGCCCGCTAGGTAACCTACATAGTCCAAGTGCCCGCTAGGCAACCTAAATAGTCCAAATGCCCGCTAGGGAAACTACATAGTCCAAGTGCTCGCTAGTTAACCTAGATATTCCAAGTGCCCCCTAGTAAACCTACATAATCCATGGGCCCGCTAGTTAACCTACATAGTGCAAGGGCCCGCTGGTTAACCTAGATCGTTCAAGTGTCCGCTAGTTAACCTACATAGTCCAAATGCCTGCTAGGTAACCTAGATATTCCAAGGGCCTGCTAGTTAACCTAGATAGTCCAAGTGCCCGCTAGGTAACCTACATAGTGCAAGTGTCCGATAGTTAACCTACGTAGTCAAAGGAACCCCTAGTTAACCTAGATAGTCCAAGTACCCGCTAGTTAGCCTAGATCATCCAATTGTCCGCTAGTTAACCTACATAGTCCAAGTGTCCTTTAGGGAACCTAGATAGTCCAAGTGCCCGCTAAGGAACATACATAGTCCAATTGTCCGCTCTGGAACATACATAGTTCAAGTGCCTGTTAGTTAACCTAGATAATCCAAGTGCCCGCTAGTTAACCTACATAGTCCAAGTGCCCGCTAGGCAACCTACATAATCCAAGTGCCCGCTAGGTAACCTAGATAGTCCTAGTGCACGCTAGTTAACCTACATAGTCCAAGTGTCCGCTAGGTAACCTAGACAGTCCAAGTGACCACTAGGTTACCTACATAGTCCAAGTGCCCGTTCGTTAACCTACATAGTCCAAGTGCCCGCTAGTTAACGTAGATAGCCCAAGTGCCCGCTAGGGAACGTACATAGTCAAAGTGCCCGCTAGGTAACCTAGATAGTCCAAGTGCCCGCTAGTTAACCTACATAGTCCAAGTGCCTGCTAGGTAAACTACATAGTCCAAGTGCCCACTAGGTAACCTAGACAGTCCAATTGCCCGCTAGTTAACCTAGACAGTCCAAGTACCCGCTAGGGAACCTACATAGTCCAAGCGCCCGCTAGGGAACCTACATAGTCCAAGTGCTCGCTTGGCAACCTACATAGTTCAAGTGCCCCTTAGTTAACCAAGATAGTCAAAGTGCCTGCTAGGTAACCTAGATAGTCCAATTGCCCGCTAGGTAACCTACATACTCCAAGTGCCCGTTAGTTAACCTTGATAGTCCAATTGCCCGTTAGCTAATCTAGATAGTCCAAGTGTCCGCTAGTTAACCTACATAATCCAAGTGCCCGTTCGTTAACCTAGATAGTCCAAGTGCCCGTTAGGTTACCTACATAGCCCAAGTGCACTTTCGTTTACCTAGATAGTGTAAGTGCCCGCTGGTAACCTACATAGTCCAAGAGCCCGCTAGGTAACCTTGATAGTCCAAGTGCCTTCTCGTTAACCTACATAGTCCAAGTGCCCGCTAGGTAACCTAGATAGTCTCAGTGCCCGCTAGGTAACCTAGATAGTCCATGTGCCCACTAGTTAACCTACATAGTCCAAGTGCCCGATAGAAACCTATATAGTCCAAGTGCCCTTTAGGGAATCTACATAGTCCAAGTGCCCGTTAGGGAACCAATAGTCTTAGTGCTGGCTAGGGAACCTGTATCATCCAAGTGCCCGCTAGGTAACCTAGATAGTCCAAGTGCCCGCTAGGTAACCTACAAAGTCCAAGTGCCCGCTAGGTTATCTATATAGTCCAAATGCCCGCTAGGGAACCTACATAGTCCATGTACCCGCTAATTAACCTACATAGTCCAAGTGACCATTAGCTAACCTAGATAGTCTAAGGGCCCACTAGTTAACCTACATAGTTCAAGTGCCCGCTAGGTAACTTAGATAATCCAAGTGCCCGCTAGTTAACCTACATAGTCCAAAGGCCCGCTAGTTAACCTACATAGTCCAAGGGCCCGCTAGTTGACCTACATAGCCCAAGTGCCCGCTAGGTAACCTAGATTGTCCTATTGCCCGTTCGTTAACCTAGATAATCAAAATGCCCATTAGGTGACCTAGACAGGCCAAGTGCCCGCTAGTTAACCTACATAGTCCAAGTGCCCGTTAGTTAACCTAGATAGTCAAAGTGCCTGCTAGGTAACCTAGACAGTCCAAGAGCCCGCTAGGTAACCTACATAGTCCAAGTGCCTGCTAGGCAACCTAAATAGTCCAAATGCCCGCTAGGGAAACTACATAGTCCAAGTGCCCGCTAGTTAACCTAGATATTCCAAGTGCCCCCTAGTAAACCTACATAATCCATGGGCCCGCTAGTTAACCTACATAGTGCAAGGGCCCGCTGGTTAACCTAGATCGTTCAAGTGTCCGCTAGTTAACCTACATAGTCCAAGTGCCTGCTAGGTAACCTAGATAGTCCAAGGGCCTGCTAGTTAACCTAGATAGTCCAAGTGCCCGCTAGGTAACCTACATAGTGCAAGTGTCCGCTAGTTAACCTACGTAGTCAAAGGAACCCCTAGTTAACTTAGATAGTCCAAGTACCCGCTAGTTAGCCTAGATCATCCAATTGTCCGCTAGTTAACCTACATAGTCCAAGTGTCCTTTAGGGAACCTAGATAGTCCAAGTGCCCGCTAAGGAACCTACATAGTCCAATTGTCCGCTCTGGAACATACATAGTTCAAGTGCCTGTTAGTTAACCTAGATAATCCAAGTGCCCGCTAGTTAACCTACATAGTCCAAGTGCCCGCTAGGCAACCTACATAATCCAAGTGCCCGCTAGGTAACCTATATAGTCCAAATGCCCCCTAGGGAACCTACATAGTCCAAGTCCCCGCTAGTTAACCTACATAGTCCAAGTGTCCGCTAGGTAACCTAGACAGTCCAAGTGACCTCTAGGTTACCTACATAGTCCAAGTGCCCGTTCGTTAACCTACATAGTCCAAGTGCCCGCTAGGTAATGTAGATAGCCCAAGTGCCCGCTAGGGAACGTACATAGTTCAAGTGCCCGCTAGGTAACCTAGATAGTCCAAGTGCCCGCTAGTTAACCTACATAGTCCAAGTGCCTGCTAGGTAAACTACATAGTCCAAGTGCCCACTAGGTAACCTAGACAGTCCAATTGCCCGCTAGTTAACCTAGATAGTCCAAGTACCCGCTAGGGAACCTACATAGTCCAAGCGCCCGCTAGGGAACCTACATAGTCCAAGTGCTCGCTTGGCAACCTACATAGTTCAAGTGCCCCTTAGTTAACGAAGATAGTCAAAGTGCCTGCTAGGTAACCTAGATAGTCCAATTGCCCGCTAGGTAACCTACATAGTCCAAGTGCCCGTTAGGTAACCTTGATAGTCCAATTGCCCGTTAGCTAATCTAGATAGTCCAAGTGCCCGTTCGTTAACCTAGATAGTCCAAGTGCCCGCTAGGTAACCTAGACAGTCCAAGTGCCCGTTAGGTTACCTACATAGCCCAAGTGCACTTTCGTTTACCTAGATAGTCCAAGTGCCCGCTGGTAACCTACATAGTCCAAGAGCCCTTTAGGTAACCTTGATAGTCCACGTGCCTTCTAGTTAACCTACATAGTCCAAGTGCCCGCTAGGTAACCTAGATAGTCTCAGTGCCCGCTAGGTAACCTAGATAGTCCATGTGCCCGCTAGTTAACCTACATAGTCCAACTGCCCGATAGAAACATATATAGTCCAAGTGCCCTTTAGGGAACCTACATAGTCCAAGTGCCCGTTAGGGAACCAATAGTCTTAGTGCTGGCTAGGGAACCTGTATCATCCAAGTGCCCGCTAGGTAACCTTGATAGTCCAAGTGCCCGCTAGGTAACCTACAAAGTCCAAGTGCCCGCTAGGTTATCTATATAGTCCAAATGCCCGCTAGGGAACCTACATAGTCCACGTACCCGCTAATTAACCTACATAGTCCAAGTGACCATTAGCTAACCTAGATAGTCTAAGGGCCCACTAGTTAACCTACATAGTTCAAGTGCCCGCTAGGTAACTTAGATAATCCAAGTGCCCGCTAGTTAACCTACATAGTCCAAAGGCCCGCTAGTTAACCTACATAGTCCAAGGGCCCGCTAGTTGACCTACATAGTCCAAGTGCCCACTAGGTAACCTAGATTGTCCTATTACCCGTTAGTTAACCTAGATAGTCCAAGTGCCCGCTAGGTAACCCAGATAGTCCAAGAGCCCGCTAGGGTATGTACATAGACCAAGTGCCCCCTAGGCAACCTAGATAGTCCAAGTGCCCGCTAGTTAACCTACATAGTCGAAGGGCCCCTTAGTTAACCTAGATAGTCCACGTGCCCGCTAGTTAACCTAGATTGTCCAAGTGTCCGCTAGTTAACCTACATAGTCCAAGTGCCCTTAGGTAACCTACATAGTCCAAGTTCCCGCTAGGTAACCTAGATAGTCAAGGGCCCGTTACCTATCCTAGATCGTCCAATTGCCCGCTGGGCAACCTACATAGTCCGAGTGCCCGTTCGTTAACATAGAAGTCCAAGTGCCCGCTAGGTAACCTAGACAGTCCAAGTGCCCGCTAGGTTACCTGCATAGTCCAAGTGCCCGTTAGGTAACCTACATAGTCCAAGTGTCCGCTAGTTAACCTACATAGTCCAAGTGCCAGTTAGCTAACCTAGATAGTCCAAGGGCCCGCTAGTTGACCTTCATAGTGCAAGTGCCCGCTAGGTAACCTAGATAATCCAAGTGCCTGCTAGGGAACCTTCATAGTCCAAGTGCCAGCTAGGTAACTTAGATAGTTCAAGTGCCCGCTCGTTAACCTAGATAGTCCTAGTGCCCGTTAGTTAACCTAGAGTGTCCAAGTGCCCACTAGGGGACGTACTTAGTCCAAGTGCCCGTTAGCTAACCTAGATAGTCCAAGGGCCCCGCTAGTTAACATTGATCATCCAAGTGCCCGCTAGTTAACCAACGTAGTCCAAGGTCCGCTAGTTAACCTAGATAGTCCAAGTGCTCGCTAGTTAACCTACATAGTACAAGGGCCCGCTAGTTGACCTAGATAGTCCAAGTTCCCGCTAGTTAACCTAGATAGTCCAAGTGCCCGCTAGGTGGCCTAAGTAGTTCAAATGTCCGATAGGGATCCTACATAGTCCAAGTGCCCGCTAGGTAACCTATATAGTCCAAGTGCCCGTTCGTTAACCTAGATAGTCCAAGTGCACGCTAGGTAACCTAGACTGTCCAAGTGCCCGCTAGGTTACATACATAGTCCAAGTGCCAGTTCGTTAACCTAGATAGTCCAAGTACCCGCTAGGAAACCTACATAGTCAAAGGGCCCGCTAGGTAACCTAGAGTCCAAGTGCTCGCTAGTTAACCTACATAGTCCAAGTGCCCGCTATGTAACCTAGGTAGTCAAAGTTCCCGCTAGGTAACTTACATTGTCCAAGTTCCCGCTAGGTAACCTAGATACTCAAAGTGCCCGTTACCTATCCTAGATAGTCCAAGTGCCCGCTAAGCAACCTACATAGTCCAAGTGCCCGTCGTTAACCTAGAAGTCCAAGTGCCCGCTAGGTAACCTAGACAGTCCAAGTGCCCGCTAGGTTACCTGCACATACCAAGTGCCCGTTAGTTAACCTAGATAGTCCAAGTGCCCGCTAGGTAACCTAGATAGTCCAAGTGCCCGCTAGGTAACCTAGATAGTCCAAGGGCCCGCTAGTTAACCTACATAGTCCAAGGGCTCACTTGTTAACTTTGATAGTCCAAGTGCCCGCTAGTTAACCTAGATCGTCCAAATGCCTGCTAGTTAACCTAGATTGTCCAAGTGCCCGCTAGTTAACCTACATAATCCAAGGGCCCACAAGTTAACCTAGATAGTCCAAGTGTCCTCTAGTTAACCTACATAGTCCAAGTACCCGCTAGTTAACCTAGATCGTCCAAATGCCTGCTAGTTAACCTAGATTGTCCAAGTGCGCGCTAGTTAACCTACATAGTCCAAGGGCCCACAAGTTAACCTAGATAGTCCAAGTGTCCTCTAGTTAACCTACATAGTCCAAGTGCCCGCTAGTTAACCTATATACCAAGTGCCCGCTACGTAACCTAGATAGTCCAAGTGCCTGCTAAAGAACCTACATAATCCAAGTGCACACTAGTTAACCTAGATAGTCCAAGTGCCTGCTAGGTAACCTACATAGTGCAAGTGTCCACTAGTTAACCTACATATTCCAAGTGCCCGCTACTTAACATAGATATTCCAAGTGCCCGCTAGGGAACGTACATAGTCCAAGTGCCCGCTAGGTAACCTAAAGAGTGCAAGTGCGCGCTAGTTAACCTAGATAGTTCAAGTACCCGCTAGGTAACCTAGATCGTCCAAGGGCCCCCTAGTTAGCCTACATAGTCCAAGTGCCCGCTGAGGAACCTATATAGTCCAAGTGCCCGTTAGGGAACCTAGATAGTCCAAGTGCCCGTAGTGAACCTACATAGTCAATGTGCCCGCTAGGGAACCTGCATTGTACAAGTGCACGCTAATTAACCTCGATAGTCCAATTGCCCGTTAGTTAACCTAGATAGTCAAAGTGCCCACTAGTTAACATTGATCATCCACGTGCTCGCTAGTTAACCTACATAGTCCAAGTGCCTGATAGGGAACCTACATAGTCCAAGTGCCCGCTGAGGAACCTACATAGTCCAATTGCCCGATAGGGAACCTACATATTCCAAGTGCCCGTTAGGGTACCTAGATAGTCCAAGTGCCCGTAGGGAACCTATATAGTCCAAGTGCCCGCTAGGGAACCTACATAGTCAAAGTGCCCGCTAGGGAACCTGCATTGTGCAAATGCCCGCTAGTTAACCTAGATAGTCCAAGTGCCCGCTAGTTAACCAAGATAGTCCAAGTGCCCGCTAGTTAACCTACATAGTCCAAGGGCCCGCTAGTTAACCTAGATATTCCAAGTGCCCACTAGTTAACCTAGATAGTCCAAGTGTCCGCTAGTTAACCTACATAGTCCAAGTTACAGTTAGGTAACCTAGATAGTACAAGTGCCCGCAATGTAACCTACATAGTCCAAGTTCCCGCTAGGTAACCTAGATATTCCAAGTTCCTGTTAGCTTACCTAGATAATCCAAGTGCCCGCTAGGGAACCTACATAGTCCAAGTGCCCTTTCGTTAACCTAAATAGTCCAAGTGCCCGCTAGGTAACCTAGACTGTCCAATTGTCCGCTAGGTTACCTACATAGTCCAAGTGCACGTTCGTTAACCTAGATAGTCCACGTGCCCGCTACATAACCTACATAGTCCAAGGGCCCTCTAGGTAACCTATATAGTCCAAGTGCCCGCTAGTTAACCTACATAGTCCAAGTGCCCGCTAAGAAACCTAGATGGTCCAAGTGCCCGTTAGGTAACCTAGATAGTCCAAGTGCCCGCTAGGTACCTACATAGTCCAAGTTCCCGCTAGGTAACCTAGATAGTCCAAGTGCCCGTTACCTAACCTAGATAGTCCAATTGCCCGCTATGCAACATACATAGTCCAAGTGCCCGTTCGTTAACCTAGAAGTCCAAGTGCCCGCTAGGTAACCTAGACTGTCCAAGTGCCCGCTAGGTTACCTACATAGTCCAAATGCCCGTTCGGTAACCTAGATAGTGCAAGTGCCCGGTAGTTAACCTACATAGTCCAAGTGCCCAGGGGGCCAGTTTACTGTACCTCAGGCTATTGGAGGGGCAGACTATAGTTAAAATAACAACAAAAATTATGAAAAAATTCATGTGCACCATGCACATCTTGATTTGAAGTTCAAAAAAAAATAAATGCATCACATACACCCGACAGAAAGGCTCAATGTCCTCGGCTGTCTGCATGTGGCCCATAGGCTGTAGTTTGAGGACCCATGCTCTAGGCGGTCCCCAAGAGGATGTGGTTTTCACCCAATAGCTTGGAGACACTACAATTTGTTTAAAAGTAATGGGGCAGAAGGAGTCCCTGATTGACCCACGCAAGATTAGTTTTCCCATCCCCTATTATTAAGAGTTCATAGTTATGGTTAAGGGGAACCAGGACATCCCGATATGATCCCTTTAATTCAAGTGTGGGCTGACATTGCCACGAAGAAGCCTGCAAATATAAGACTTACTCCCTCCCTCAAAGACAGGGTCCTTGTTTCCAAGGTTTCAGGAAACATGGCAGGACCGGAAAAACAAACGGTCCAAGTTCCCAAAACCACATAGGTAGAGGCCATCCCTCCCCTACCCCCTACCCCACCACCTCCCTCTCCCCCATCTTCCCCTCCCCTCCCCTCCCGATCTCTCTCCCCTAATCGGCTTTATCCCATTTTGCAGGAGAACTCTGGGAGTGGGAGAGCTGGCTTCAGACCCTTTGGTTCCAACCCCGCCCTATAAGTTTTCTAGGGTCCAGAAATAGAAAACTTCTAACAGGCCCTTATTGAGTCACTCCCTCCCCCACCGCCCCCACCAACCTCACCCCCACCCCCAACCAGCAGCCCCCCACACACACTAGTACTGGTATGTCTTCCATACTCATCAGCCCACCTGTATGATTGCCAGCAACTTCTCCAGGTGCTGTTCACCACGGAGGAAGGGTAGCCCTTCCAGACAGAGGCCCAGTACGCAGTCAGTGAACCTGATGGTCAGCGAGCGGGCACTCCCCACTTGAGAGAAACTCCTTTGGCCACTACGGATCAATGTGGGATCTCAATTCCTAGCAAGGCCCAGAGGGCTTTACCAGGTATCACCCATTGCTCTTACATGACCCTCTGCGGAAGAACTAGGAAACCTATGACTGTATCTAAGGTCAGTGAGAACTTTCGGGCCTTATAAGAGAATGTCCGCCTGCCTTTCTAGAGTAGCTGATGTAAGCCTACGGGCTTTATACCCCTAACGGCCCCGAGAACCGGAGGGCAATAAGTATTGCCTTTATTTCTCAGTCAGTCTGTCTCAGACATGAAAAAGAAGTTGGAAGGGTTTGAATGGAAAAATCTTAGTGATTTGGTACAAGTGGCTCATTGAGTGTATAACAACAGAGATGACCCTAGCACGACAGAGACAAAGAAACTAGCTAAAATACTAGTAATTGCCATGAGAGACCCCAGAGACTCAGGAAAAGGAGAGCATGGCCCACTCACGGAGAGACTAACCTGTGGGCACCGCCAAGCCATGGGGAAGGATCAATGTGCCTACTGCAGGAAAGAAGGACACTGGAAAAATCAGTGTCTTGAAACCCCAGGAGAGGTGCATAACCCTCCACTAGAGTGGACGGGCCTCATCTGCACCTAGAAAAACCAAGCAAGAGACAATAATGCTTGAAGAAGCTGAATGAAGGGGTCAGAGCTCTTTTTCCCTTCGCCACCAAGCCCAGGCTAACTCTCCTTGTAGGGGGCCAGCCAGTAAATTTCTTGGTGGACACCGGGGCCACCTTCTCAAGTTCAGAAAGGAATACGGGCACATTTTCAAAAAGAAAGATGTGAATTACTGTGAGCCTATGATTCCATCCACAGATCACTCACACCAGAAGGTTTTCATGGAGGTTAGGTGGGCTTCCCAAGACAACAAGATAACAAATATCTATCTGCCCTTTTTCCCAGTTAGCCACCTGGTTATGATATCACTGGCTCCTGGCTCAGCTGCTGAGCCAGTGAAGCAGTTATAGCAGGAGAAGACTAGGTGGCCAGTGGCCATCAACTGAAGGACCAAATCTCCACAGTGGGGTTCCTGTTTCAATATAGAGCCACGTATGTCACCTGCTGGACACCATCTCTATCCTGAGCTCATAATTGCCATCCCAGGTCTAGAATGCGGCGCGCAGGTACACACTATATGAAACAGTCTCTGATTAACTCCTCTGGATAACTTGCTGACATGGGAGTCTGGATAATCCAGTACATTTACTTTCCAGATGAGAAAACTCACTTAAAAACACACAGGAGTTGACCCAGAGACACACAATTGGTTAACAACAAAGTCATATTCACAACCAGCGTCTGCACCAAGAGCACGGTGCCGCAAAGAACTGTGCCCATCAAGCAGTCAATATCTCCTGGACTCTCAAAAGATCTGAGCTGCCACCCATCCCCCACATCCTTGCAGCCCCCAAAGATTGTATTTCACAGGATGGCACCGGATCTGCAGCTCGCGGAGAGGGACATATCTGATCAGAGAACACAGGGCAGAACAAGGGGGAGGAGGGGAGAATGGAGCACATCCTGGCCCTCTACACCTTGAGGATGATGTTCCCAATCAGAGAAGCCAGTCCACAGAGAAGACCACATGGGCAGCCCCACGATGAGAAACGTCCCTCAAAGACCCATAGCCCAAGAGTGGACAACACTGGAGACACAGTGTGGGAACTGCGCCCGAACTGATCCTGCCACATCGAAGCATGACACTAAGAGAGTGCAGCGGAAGAGAAAGAAAACGGAGCATCAAAGTCCCCGGGGAATGCCAAAGGTGGACTTTGTGGTCAGGGCTCGGTGCCCCAACAGACTGGACTGGAAAACACTCCTAAAGTTGACCACACAGTCCTTGTACTTTTCTTTCTTGGTTAGTGTTGTTTTCTTTTAGTGTCATTGGATTTTGGTTGGGTTTTGTTTTCATTTTTGTATGTTTTTTTTCTTTTTGCTGCTTGGATTTGCTCAGTCTTGTTTTGTGCATGTTATTACCTTTACAGGTCTGTCTAATTAAGAGAGGCTGGATGAACAATCTGGAGGAGTAAACATGTGACCGGCCCTTTCATTGGGCATGGGAGTGAGCACGCTGGGGGTAAAGGGAGTGGTGTAAAGAAACCCAGAGACAAAGGAACAACAGGTGATGGAAATCGGTGATTAGGGGGATGTAGGAGGCCTGGTAGGGCATAATCAAGGGTAATGTGACCAAGAGGAATTACTGAAACACAAAGGAAGGCTGAGCATGGCAGTGGGCACAAGAGGAAAATCAAAGGGTATAGAAGAGTGAGATGGGAAGCAAGGGCCAGTTATAGACGTCTAAATAAAGTCATGTACATATATTTTCAAAGAGGCATGGGGAAATAGATCTATGTCCATATGTTTATAGATTTAGTATTAAGTAGGCAGATGGACATAGGGCCTCCGCTCAAGGACTCCCTCATTGCAAGAACAGTGTTCTATTAATTTGGCATTCTACAATGCTCACCTTCCCTACACGATCACTCAGCACAAAGCGGCTGCATAAGCAAATGTGGTGAAGAAAGCCGATGGTGTCCATCTACCAAAAGATATAGCGTGTGGGGTCTTAAAATCTTGAAGGTACAGAAGCAGTCATGTAGCTCAGAAGCAACAGAGCCCACATGTAGGAAGCATACCAGCCTGTGTGATCACAAAGTTTCAAAGGGATAAGGCAACAGGCATCATGAAAACAAATAAAACTTATCATGGAAAATGAGAGGGGACTGCCGGGTATAGAACCAAAACCTATTTGCAGTGCACTGGAAATCCCCTTACAGAAGAATCTCAGAGAGGAGATTAAAGAATACAGGTTATGAGACAGCAAAGATGAAACACAACTTTCCTCTAGTTCTTAATGCTTCCTCTTGCCCCACTATCATGATCCCAGTTCTACCATACTAATCTGGCCAAACTAGAGAAGGTATTCTAGTACCGATAGGAATTTCAAACACGGGGAATCCAGGGTGGATGGGCCCTTTAGGACCAGTGTTATGAGTGGAGATATTGGGAGGGTGGAGGAAGGGCAGAATGGAAAGTGGGTACCGATTACAAGGATCTTCATTGACCTCAAAAGAAAGGTGGGTGAAGATATGACAAAAGAATTAGTACATTTCAAAGGATTGATGAGGGATGGGTGGCGGGCATTGAGGGGGGAAAAATGAGGAGCTGAGGCCAGGGGCTTGGGTGAAGAGTAGATATTTTGAGAATAATGAGGGCACTTAATGTACAGATGTGCATCAAACAGCTGATGTATATATATTTTGTGGGTAGTGTTGTAGGAGCCACTAATGAAAAGATCATAAAAGAAACAAAAATAATCTGGGCAGAGGGCTCATGCAAGGATGATCTCAGGCTGGATTAGACCAGTCAAAACAGCTACTGCAGCCGCCTCACCCTGTGTCAATTCCTGAGTCAGGCATGAAGCTTAGGGCCCACAGCCCCAGCAGCTGGCTAGTGAGGGACGTGGGTCTCTGAGGCCATTCCACAGGGGGAATGGTCCTCTTTCCTGCAGGGCCCACCCTCCTATGTAAGCGTTCTGTCTGGGACAGGGCTTACATGGAGTCCACACCATGGGAGCTCTACTACTCATGGGGGATTGGCAGGAAGCCTCTGCTCATGCGCACTCACCACCAACTAGCTGGAGGATCTCTGTGAACAAAGCCTGAGGGACAACAAGCCCACTAACTGATGCTATAAGAGATACAATCTGCATCCAGAAACCTGCAACTGGGAGTAAGAGGCAGCATACCTTGGTCCTAGCCCCTCCCACTCTAATCTACAAGGAGTGACATTGCAAAGCAGAGCGTTTTCATAAAGCACAGCCAGGACCGTGGAATTAGCAGCCTCATTTGTGGAAATGGATACTCTGTGATCCAGACGTACTACCTCCTCCCTTCCAGTCAGCTGAGACAAAAACCCTTGCAAGCAGAAAGCCATGCATCTGAACAGTATCCACCAGCCACTCATGTGCAGCCTTACTGCCTCCAAAGAGCCTTCCTGAGTTAGAGAGAAATCACGCAGAAGCCTGGTCAGTCACTCACGTGAGTTTTATGAGCGTTAGGGAGGTGTGGTGGGGAAGCCTGGCGGACCCCAGTGGATGAATTTAATTTACATGGCCTAGGTTGGTCAATCCAGGTACAGGACCCACCCAGGTGTACCTCCCCTTCATGGCCAGAACCTGGATCTCTGAGCATGCACAGGGTGCCTCTCCTAACTGGGCTCTTATCCTGGCCCTATGGGCATGCATAACGGATGCCCCAATCCCTAGCATAGCTACCTAACATTTGCCCCCCTGAAGAGATATGGACCCAAATCTTTGGGGTACTGGGCGACCATATCTCTAGCTACTTCTTGCTGGCAAAAGGGGCATATTGGGGCTTTGGGTCCATACCCTTCCTACACTGCTGGGAGGGGTTGTCCATTGAGGGCAACTTTATCCAGGATGGATAAGGTTGAGGTGGTTCAGGAGATGGTAGTCGTGGAGCTGGCACACTTGGTTCGGAAGCTTTAGTCACCCGATAACTTCTGGGAAAAACAAACTGTCAAAAAGGTGAACATTTTGAATGCGACAAGGCTAAGCTTGTGAGGTGGCAGTGGCCTTGAAATTAGGTGAGTGTCACAGGAAACAAAAAAAATCTTAGGATTACCAGACATGTGTGTTTGTTCATTGGAAATACAGGAAGAGGGATAAAAGCATTCACACTTTCCCCTAGGAGGGCACAGGTTTGGGCACTACTAGGTGCAGTGGGATCACTGACACATTTATGATGTTAACATATTGGACCCGCTGATAAGACCCATCCTTCTTTTTTCCCTATAACCCATCACGTTTAATTTAGGGAAAAAATTATTTCCTTATTGTTGTGGACTTTCATAGTTATAAATATATATATATATGAATATATACATTTTTAAATGTTATGAAAACATCATTCTCCGCGTTATAGAGTTAAATGTAAATAATGGGCTAGTACAGGAGGAGTCAAAAGTGACCAAATAGAGTAACTGCCTAAGTCATTTTGAATTTTCTTGGGTTCAATTGGAGTAAAGGCTTGTAAATTACCCGGGGTCCAAATTCCCATGGTGCCTCCTACAATGGGTAGAATGTTCAGGGATGTTTCAGGGCTGGGAGATTAGTAACCTCTAAGTCCAGGATACCTTAGGGCAGCGGTCCTGAAACTGTTTACCCAAAGGGCCAGTTCAATGTCCCTCAGGCCATTGGAGGGACAGACTAGAGTTTAAAAAAAACAAAAATTACGAACAAATTCATGTGCACACTGCACATCTTGATTTGAAGTTCAAAAAAAATTAATGGGGCACATACAAACGTCAGAAAGGATCAATGTCCTCGGCTCTCTGCATGTGGCCCACAGGTTGTAGTTTGAGGACTCCAGCTCTAGGCGTTCACCAAGAGGATGTTGTTTCAACCCAAAAGCTTGTAGACTCTACAATTTGTTTAAAAGTGATGGGGCAGAAGGAGTCCCTGATTGACCCACACAAGACTAATTTTCCCATCCCCTATTACTAAGAGTTCATAGTTATGGTTAAGGGGAACCAGGACATCACGATCTGATCCCTTTAATTCAAGTGTGGGCTGACTTTGCCACTAAGAAGCCTGCAAATATAAAAGACTTACTCCCTCCCTCAAAGAAAGGGTCCTTGTTTCCAAGGTTTCAGGAAACATGGCACCGGAAAAAGAAACGGTCCAAGTTCCCAAAACCACATAGGTGGAGGCCCTCCCTCACTTTCCCCCTCCCCAAACCCCTCCCCTTCCCCCTCCTTTCCGCTCCCCTCCCCTCCCGATCTCTCTCCCCTAATCGGCTTTATCCCATTTTGCAAGAGAACTCTGGGAGTGGGAGAGCTGGCTTCAGACCCTTTGGTTCCATCCCCGCCCTATAAGGTTTCTAGGGGCCAGAAATAGAAAACTTCTAACAGGCCGTTATTGAGTCTCTCCCTCCCACACCGGCCCCCCAACCTCACCCACACCCCTAACCAGCAGCCCCCCACACACACTAGTACTGGTATTTCTTCCATACTCATTAGCCCACCTTGAATGATTGCCAGCAACTTCTCCAGGTGCTGTTCACAACGGAGGAAGGGTAGCCCTTCCAAACAGAGGCCCAGTAAGCAGTCAGTGAACCTGATGGTCAGCGAGCGGGCACTACCCACTTGAGAGAAACTCTTTTGGCCACTACACGGAGAATGTGGGATCTCAATTCCTAGCAAGGCCATGAGCGCTTTACCAGGTATCACCCGTTGCTGTTACATGACACTCTGCGGAAGAGCTAGGAAACCTATGAATTTATCTAAGGTCAGTGAGAATTTTCAGGTTCCTATAAGAGAATGTCCGCCTGCCTTTCTAGAGTGGCTGATGTAAGCCTACGGGCTTTATACCCCTAACGGCCCGGAGGCACTGAGAACAGGAGGGCAATAAGTATTGCCTTTATTACTCAGTCAGTCTGCCTCAGACATGACAACGAAGTGGGAAGGGTTTGAAAGGAAAATCTTAGCGATTTGGTACAAGTGGCTCATTGAGTGTATAACAACAGAGATGACCCTAGCACGACAGAGACAAAGAAGCTAGCTAAAATAATCGTAATTGCCATGAGATACCCCAGAGACTCAGGAAAAGGAGAGCATGGCTCACTCACGGAGAGACTAACCTGTGGGCACCGCCAAGCCATGGGGAAGGACCAATGTGCCTACTGCAGGAAAGAAGGACACTGGAAAAATCAGTGCCTTGAAAACCCCAGGAGAGGTGCACGACCCTCCACTAGAGTGGATGGGCCTCATCTGCACGTAGAAAGACCCAAGCAAGAGACAATAATGCTTGAAGAAGCTCAATGAAGGGGTCAGGGCTCTGTTTCGCTTCGCCGCCAAAAGCCCAGGCTAACTCTCCAAGTAGGAGGCCAGGCAGTAAATTTCTTGGTGGACACAGGGGCCACCTTCTCAGGTTCAGAAAGGAATATGGGCACATTTTCAAGAAGAAAGATGTGAATTACTGTGAGCCCATGATTCCTTCCACAGATAACTCACACCAGAAGGTTTGCATGGAGGGTAGGTGGGTTTCCTAAGACAACAAGATAACAAATATCTATCAGCCCTTTGGCCCAGTTAGCCACCTGGTTATGATATCACTGGCTTCTGGCTCAGCTGCTGAGCCAGTGAAGCAGTTATAGCAGGAGAAGACTAGGTGGCCGGTGGCCATCAACGGAAGGACCAAATCTCCACAGTGGGCTTCCTGTTTCAATATGGAGCCACGTATGTTACCTGCTGGACACCATCTCTATCCTGAGCTCATAATTGCCATCCCAGGTCTAGAATGCGGCGCGCAGGTACACACTATATGAAACAGTCTCTGATTAACTCCTCTGGATAACTTGGTGACATGGGAGTCTGGATAATCCTGTACATTTACTTTGCAGATTAGAAAACTCACTCAAAAACACACGGGAGTTCACCCAGAGACACACAACTGGTTAACAACAAAGTCATATTCAAACCAGCATCTGGACCAAGAGCACGGTGCCCCACAGAACTGTGCCCATCGAGCAGTCAATATCTCCTGGACTCTCAAAAGATCTGAGCTGACACCCACCCCCCCTCACATCCTTGCAGCCCCAAAAGATTGTATTTCACAGGATGGCACCGGATCTGCAGCTCGCGGAGAGGGACATATCTGATCAGAGAACACAGGGCAGAACAAGGGGGAGGAGGGAAGAATGGAGCACACCCTGGCCCAATACACCTTGAGGATGATGTTCCCAATCAGAGAAGCCAATCCACAGAGAAGACCACATGGGCAGCCCCACGATGAGAAACGTCCCTCAAAGACCCATAGCCTTAGAGGGGACAACACTGGACACACAGTGTGGGAACTGCGCCCGAACTGATCCTGACACTTCGAGGCATGATACTAAGAGAGTCAGCGGAAGAGAAAGAAAACGGAGCATCAAAGTCCCCGGGGAATGCCAAAGGTGGACTTTGTGGTCAGGGTTCGGTGCCCCCACAGACTGGACTGGAAAACACTCCTAAAGTTCACCACACAGTCCTTGTACTTTTCTTTCTGGTTAGTGTTGTTTTCTTTTAGTGTCATTGGATTTGGGTTGGGTTTTGTTTTCATTTTTGTTTGTTTTTCTTTTTGCTGCTTGCTTTAGCTCAGTCTTGTTTTGTGCATGTTATTACCTTTACAGGTCTGTCTAATTAAGAGAGGCTGGATGAAGAATCTGGAGGAGTAAACATGTGACGGCCCTTTCCATTGGGCATGGGAGTGAGGAGGGTGGGGGGAAAGGAAGTGGTGTAAAGAAACCCAGAGACAAGGGTACAACAAGTGATGGAAAATGGTAGTGAGGGGGATGTAGGAGGCCTGGTAGGGCGTGATCAAAGGTAATGTAACCAAGAGGAATTACTGAAACCCAAAGGAAGACTGAGCATGTCAGTGGGCACAAGAGGAAAATCAAAGGGTATAGAAGAGTGAGCTGGGAAGCAAGGGCCAGTTATAGACGTCTAAAAAAAGGCATGTACATATGTACATATATTTACAAAGGGGCATGGGGAAATAGATCTATGTCCATATGTTTATAGATTTAGTATTGAGGTAGCAGATGGACATAGGGCCTCCGCTCAAGGAATCCCTCATTGCAAGAACACTGTTTTATAAAATTGGCATTCTAAGATGCTCACCTTTCCTACACAATCACTGACCACAAAGCGGCTGCATAAGCAAATGTGGTGAAGAAATCCGATGGTGTCCAGCTACCTAAAGATATAGCGTGTGGGGTCTTAAAGGCTTGAGGGTAAAGAAACAGCCATCTGGCTCTGAAGCAGCAGAGCCCACATGGAGAAAGCATACCAGCCTGTGTGATCACAAAGTTTTAAAGGGATAAGGAAACAGGCATCATGAGAACAAAAAAATCTTATCATGGAGAATGAGAGGGGACTGCCGGGTATAGACCCAAAACCTATTTGCAGTGCACTGGACATCCCCTTACCGAAGGAACTCAGAGTGGAGATTAAAGAATACAGGGTATGAGACAGCAAAGATGAAACACAACTTTCCTCTAGTTCTTAATGCTTCCTCTTGCCCCACTATCATGATCCCAGTTCTACCATACTAATCTGGCCAAACTAGAGAAGGTATTCTAGTACCGATAGGAATTTCAAACACGGGGAATCCAGAGTGGATGGGCCCTTTACCAGTGTTATGAGTGGAGATACTGGGAGGGTGGAGGAAGGGCAGGATGGAAAGTGGGAACCGATTACAAGGATCTTCATTGACCTCAAAAGAAAGGTGGGTGAAGATATGACAAAAGAATTAGTACATTTCCAAGGATTGATGAGGGATGGGTGGCGGGCATTGAGGGGGGAAAAATGAGGAGCTGAGGCCAGGGGCTTGGGTGGAGAGTGGATATTTTGTGAATAAGGAGGGCAATTAATGTACAGATGTGCTTCAAACAGATGATGTATTTATGGATTGCGGTTAGTGTTGTAGGAGCCACTAATGAAAAGATCATAAAAGAAACAAAAATAATCTTGGCAGAGGGCTCATGCAAGGATGATCTCAGGCTGGATGAGACCAGTCAAAACAGCTACTGGAGTGGCCTCACCCTGTGTCTATTACTGAGTCAGCCATGATGCTTAGGACCCACAGCCCCAGCAGCTGGCCAGAGAGGGAGGTGGATCTCTGAGGCCATTCCACAGGGGGAATGGTCTTCTGTCCTGCAGGGCCCACCCTCCTTTGTAAGCGTGCTGCCTGGGGCAAGGCTTTCATGGAGTCCACACCATGGGAGCTCTACTACTCATGGGGGATTGGCAAGAAGCCTCTGCTCATGTGCATACACCACCACCTAGCTGGAGGATCTCCGTGAACAAAGCCTGAGGCAGACAACAAGCCCACTAACTGATGCTGTAAGAGATACAATCAGCATCCAGAAACCTGCAACTGGGAGCAAGAGGCAGCATACCTTGGTCCCAGCCCCTCCCACTCTAATCTACAAGGAGTGACATTGCAAAGCAGAGGGTTTTCATAAAGCACTTCCAGGACAGTGGAATGAGCAGCCTCGTTTGTGGACATGGATACTCTGTGATCCAGACATACTACCTCCTCCCTTCCAGTCAGCTGAGACAAAAACCCTTGCAAGCAGAAAGCCATGCATCTGAACAGTATCCACCAGCCACTCTTGTGCAGCCCAGCTGCCTCCAAAGAGCCTTCCTGAGTGTGAGAGAAATCATGCAGAAGCCTGGTCTGCACTCAAGAGAGTTTTATGAGCGTTAGGGAGGCGTGGTGGGCAAGTCTGGCCGACCCCAGTGGCTGAATTGAATTTACATGGCCTAGATTGGTCAATCCAGGTACAGGAACCACCCAGGTGACCTCCCCTTCATGGCCAGAAATCTGGACCTCTGAGCATGCACAGGGTGCCTCTCCTAACTGGGCTCTTTTCTTGGCCCTATGGGCATGCATAACGGATGCCCCAGTCCCTAGCATAGCTACCTAACATTTGCCCCCCTGAAGAGATATGGACCCAACTCTTTGGGGTACTGGGCGACGACATCTCTAGCTACTTCCTGCTGGAAAAAGGGGCCAATGGGGTTTTGGGTCCATACGCTTCTTACATTGCTAAGAGTGGTTGTCCATTGAGGGCAACTTTATCCAGGATGGATAAGGTTGAGGTGGTCCAGGAGAGGGTAGTCGTGGACCTGGCACACTTGGTTCAGAAGCTTTAATCACCCGATAACTTCTGAGAAAAACAAACGGTCTAAAAGGTGAACAGTTTGACTACGACAAGGCTAATCTTGTGAGGTGGCAGTGGCCTTGAAATTAGGTGAGTGTCACAGGAAACAAAAAAAATCTTAGGATTACCAGACATGTGTGTTTGTTCATTGGAAGTACAGGAAGAGGGATAAAAGCATTCACACTTTCCCCTAGGAGGGCACAGGTTTGGGCACTACTAGGTGCAGTCGGATCACTGATTCATTTATGATGCTAAGGTCTTGGACACGCTGATCAGACCCATCCTTCTTTTTAACCCTATAACGCTTCAATTTTAATTTTGGGAAAAAATTTTCTTTTTGTTGTGGACTTTCATAGTTATAAATATATATATATATATGTATTAATATATACATTTTTTAATGTTATGAAAACATCATGCTTCGCGTTATAGAGTTAAATGGAAATAATGGGCTAGTGCAGGACGAGTCAAAAGTGACCAAAATAGAGTAACTGCCTAAGTCATTTTGAATTTTCTTGGGTTCAATTGGAGTAAAGGCTTGTAAATTACCCGGGGTCCAAATTCCCATGGTGCCTCCTACAACGGGTAGAATGTTCAGGGATGTTTCGGGGCTGGGAGATTAATAACCCCTAAGTCCAGGATACCTTAGGGCAGGGGTCCTGAAACTGTTTACCCAGGGGGCCAGTTCACTATCCCTCAGGCCTTTTGAAGGAAAGACTATAGTTTAAAAAAACAAATATTACGAACAAATTCATGTACACACTGCACATATTGATTTGAAGTTCAAAAAAAAAATAAATGGGGCACATACACCCGGCAGAAAGGATCAACGTCCTCGGCTGTCTGCATGTGGCCCACAGGTTGTAGTTTGAGGACCCCTGCTCTCGGCATTCACCAAGAGGATGTGGTTTCAACCCAAAAGCTTGGAGACTCTACAATTTGTTTAAAAGTGATGGGGCAGAAGGAGTCCCTGATTGACCCACGCAAGACTAGTTTTCCCATCCCCTATTACTAAGAGTTCATAGTTATGGTTAAAGGGAACCAGGATATCCCGATCTGATCCCGTTACTTCAAGTGTGGGCTGACATGCCACTAAGAAGCCTGCAAATATAAAAGACTTACTCCCTCCCGCAAAGAAAGGGCCCTTGTTTCCAAGGTTTCAGGAAACATGGAAGGACCAGAAAAACAAACGGTCCAAGTTCCCAAAACCACATAGGTGGAGGCCATCCCTCCCCATCACCCTCCCCCACCCCTCCCCCACCCCTCCCCCACCCCACCCCTCCCCTCCCCTCCCCTCCCCTCACGATCTCTCTCCTCTAATCGGCTTTATCCCATTTTGCAGGAGAACTCTGAGAGAGGGGAGCTGGCTTCAAACCCTTTCTTTCAACCCCCGCCCTATAAGGTTTCTAGGGTCCAGAAATAGAAAACTTCTAACAGGCCCTTATTGAGTCACTCCCTCCCCCACCGGCCCCACAACCTCACCCCCACCCCTAACAAGCAGCCCCCCACACACACTAGTACTGGTATGACTTCCATACTCATCAGCCCACCTGGAATGCTTGCCAACAACTTTTCCAGGTGCTGTTCACAACGGAGGAGGGTAGCCCTTCCAGACAGAGGCCCAGTAAGCAGTCAGTGAACCTGATGGTCAGCGAGCGGGCACTCCCCACTTGAGAGAAACTCTTGGCCACTACACCAACAATGTGGGATCTCAATTCCTAGCAAGGCCCAGAGGGCTTTACCAGGTATCACCCATTGCTCTTACATGACCCTCTGCGGAAGAGCTAGGAAACCTATGAATTTATCTAAGGTCAGTGAGAATTTTCAGGCTAAGAGAATGTCTGCCTTCCTTTCTAGAGTGGCTGATGGAAGCCTACAGGCTTTATACCCCTAACAGCCCGGAGGCCCCGAGAACAGGAGGGCAATAAATATTGCCTTTATGACTCAGTCAGTCTGCCTCAGACATGAAAAAGAAGTGGGAAGGGTTTCAAGGGAAAAATCTTAGTGATTTGATACAAGTGGTTCATTGAGTATATAACAACCGAGATGACCCTAGCACGACAGAGACAAAGAAACTAGCTAAAATACTAGGAATTGCCATGAGAGACCCCAGAGACTCAGGAAAAGGAGAGCATGGCCCACTCACGGAGAGACTAACCTCTGGGCACCTCCAAGCCATGGGGAAGGATCAATGTGCCTACTGCAGGAAAGAAGGACACTGGAAAAATCAGTGCCTTGAAAACCCCAGGAGAGATCCACGACCCTCCACAAGAGTGGACGGGCCTCATCTGCAACAAGAAAGACCCAAGCAAGAGACAATAAGGCTTGAAGAGCTGAATGAAGGGGTCAGGGCTCTGTTTCACTTCGCCGCCAAAACCCAGGCTAACACTCCATGTAGGAGGCCAGGAAGTAAATTTCTTGGTGGACACAGGAGCCACCTTCTCAGGTTCAGAAAGGAATACGGGCACATTTTCAAAAAGAAAGATGTGTATTACTGTGAGCCTATGATTCCTTCCACAGATAACTCACACCAGAAGGTTTGCATGGAGGTTAGGTGGGCTTCCCAAGACAACAAGATAACAAATATCTATCTGCCCTTTCTCCCAGTTAGCCACCTGGTTATGATGGCACTGGCTCCTGGCTCAGCTGCTGAGCCAGTGAAGCAGTTATAGCAGGAGAAGACTAGGTGGCCGGTGGCCATCAACGGAAGGACCAAATCTCCACAGTGGGCTTCCTGTTTCAATATGGAGCCACGTCTGTCACCTACTGGACACCATCTCTATTCTGAGCTCATAATTGCCACCCCAGGTCTTGAATGCAGCGCGCAGATACACACTATATGAAACAGTCTCTGATTAACCCTTCTCAATAACTTGCTGATATGGGCTTCTGGATAATCCAGTACATTTACTTTCCAGATGAGAAAACTCCCTCAAAACACACAGGAGTTGACCCAGAGACACACAACTGGTTAACAACAAAGTCATATTCACAACCAGCTTCTGGACCAAGAGCACGGTGCCTCACAGAACTGTGCCCATCGAGAAGTCAATATCTCCTGGACTCTCAAAAGATCTGAGCTGATGCCCCCCCTCCCACCTCCTTGCAGCCCCCAAAGATTGTATTTCACAGGATGGCACCGGAGCTGCAGCTCGCAGAGAGGGACATATCTGATCAGAGAACACAGAGCAGAACAAGGCGGAGGAGGGGAGAATGGAGCACATCCTGGCCCACTACACCTTGAGGATGATGTTCCCAATCAGAGAAGCCAGTCCACAGAAAAGACCACATGGGCAGCCCCACGATGAGAAACGTCCCTCAAAGACCCATTGCCCTAGAGGGGACAACACTGGAGACACAGTGTGGGAACTGCGCCCGAACTGATCTTGCTACATCGAGGCATGACACTAAGGGAATGCAGCGGAAGAGCTAGAAAACGGAGCATCAAAGTTCCCGGGGAATGCCAAAGGTGGACTTTGTGGTCAGGGCTCGGTGCCCCAACAGACTGGACTGGAAAACACTCCTAAAGTTCACCACACAGTCCTTGTACTAACTATGAGCTTTTCTTTCTTGGTTAGTTTTGTTTTCTTTTAGTGTCATTGGATTTTTGTTGTCTTGGTTTTTTTGCGTTGCTTGTCTTGGTTTTGTGCATGTTATTACCTTTTCTGGTCTGTCTAAATTAGATAGGCTGGATGTCCAATCTGGAGGACAAAACCCAGGACCAACACTTCTGGGGGGTGGGGCATGGGAAAGAGGGAGGTGGGCATAAAGGAAGCGGTGTTAAGAAACCCAGAAACAAGAGAACAGGAAGTCATGCATATCCGTGGTGAGGTAGATGTAGGAGGCCTGGTAGGGTGGGATCAAGGGTAATGGAACCAAGAAGAATTACTGAAACCCAAAGGAAGACTGAGCATGGCAGTGGGCACAAGAGGAAAATGAAAGGGAAATAGAAGAGCAAGCGAGGAAGCAAGGGCCTGTTATAGAGGTCTTTAAAAAAGTATGTCCATATGTAAATATATTCATATATGAGCATGGGGAAATAGACCTACGTCCATATATTTATAGGTTTCGTATTAAGGTAGCAGATGGACTCTGGGCCTCCACTCAAGTACTCCCTCATTGCAAGAATACTTTGTTCTATTAAATTGGCATTCTATGGTGCTCACCTTCCCCACAGGTACACTGAAGACAAAGCTGATGGTGCCCAGCTGTCAAAAGATATAGCGTCTGAGGTCTTAAAAGCTTGAATGGAAACAAGCGGCCACCTAGCTCAGAAGCAACAAAGCCCATATGGAATAATCACACCAGCCTATGAGATCACGAGGTTTCGAAGGGATCAGGTGTCAGGCATCGTCAGAACAAAAACATCTTATTGGGAATGAGAAGAGTGCTTGGTAGAGACCCAAAGCCCATTTCCAGACCACTGGACAATACCTTACAGAAGGGTCTCAGAGAGGAGATGAGCCAAGACTAGGTACGAGATAGCAACGATGAAACACAACTTTCCTCTCGTTGCTAAATGCTTTCTCTCCCCCCATTATCATGACCCCAATTCTACCTTACAAATCTGGCTAGACCAGAGAATGTACACTGGTACAGATAGCAACTGGAAACACAGGGAATCCAGGGTGGATGAGTCCTTTAGGACCAGTATTATGAGTGAAGACACTGAGAGGGTAAGAGGGAGGGCAGTTTGGAAACGGGGAACTGATTACAAGGATGTACATTTTACTTCAACAGAAAAGTGGGTGAAGGGGGATATCAGACAGTGCAAGATATGACAAAAATTAGTAAATTACCAAGGATTGATGAGCGAGGGGTAGCGCACATGGGGGGTGGGGATGGGAATGAGGAGCTGAGGCCATGGGCTTGGGTGGAGAGTGGATATTTTGAGAATGAGGGAAATGAATGTACAAATGTGCTTTACACAACTGATGTATGCATAGAATGTGTTTAGTGTTGTATGAGCCCCTAATAAAACGTTAAAAAAAAAGATCTGGGCAGAGGACTCATTCAAGGATTATCTCAGGCTGGATTAGACCCTTCTAAGTAGAAAGTCCTGCATCTGAACAGTATCCACCAGCCATTCATGTCCAGTTATGCTGCCTCCAAAGAGCCTTCCTGGGTTTGTCAGATCTCTCTGAGGACAGACAGACCTTGGTCCTCTGCTCTGCGTGAGAAAGAATGCATGTAGAAGCCTGATTGTCATCCAAGTGGGTTTTATGAGCATTAGGGAGGCATGGTGGGCAACCCTGGTCAACCCCAGCAGCTGAATTTAATTTACTTGGCCTTGGTGGGTCAATCAAGTTGCAGCACTCACCCAGGTGTACCTCCTCTTCCTGGCCGGAAACCTGAACCTCTGAGCATGCACAGTGTGCCACTCCTTCTTGGGCTGCTACCTTGGCCCTCTGGGCATGCATAATGGACACCCCAGTCCCTAGGATAGCTACCTAACATTTGCCCCCTGAAGAGGTATGGACCCAAATCTTTGGGGTACTGGGCGACGACATCTCTAAGTACTTCCTGCTGCAAAAGGGGCAAATGGGGCGCAGAAGGGATTGTCCACTCAGGTCCCAGGATGGATAAAGTTGAGGTTGTTCAGGAAATCGTGGTCCTGCAGCTGGCACACTTGGTTTGGAGGCCTTGGTAACCTTAGAACTTCTGGAAAAACAAACAAAAAGACAAAAGGTTGAAGAGTTTAAGTGAGACAAGTCTAAGATTCGGAGGAGGTCGTTCCCTTCAAGTTAGGTGAGTGTCACAAGAAATAAATATACTTAGGATTATCAGGCATGTGTTTGTTCACTCTAAGTACAGGAACGGGGATTAAAGCATTCACAATTTCCCTAGGAGGGCACAGGGTTTGGGCACTACTAGGTGAAGTGGGATCACTGCTTCATTTATGATCCTAAGGTCTTACACCTGCTGATAAGACCCATCCTTTTTAACCCTATAATGGCTCAATTTTCAATTTGGGGGAAATGTTTTTGTTTTTATTCTTTATTTTCAAAGTTATCTACCTATTTATCTGTCTGTTTATCTATCTATCTATTAATATATACATTTCTTTATATGTTATGGAAATATGCTCAGCGTTATAGAGTTAAATGGTAATATTGGGGTACTACAGGGGGAGTCAACCGTAATCAAAAGTAGAGTAACTGCCTAAGTCATTTTTAATTTTCTTGGCTTCAATTTGAATAAAAGGCTGGTAAATTACCCAGGGACCAAATTTCCCTGGTGCCTCTACTATGGGTAGAATGATCAGGGGTGTGTCAGGGCTGCGAGAATAGTAACCCCTAAGTCCAGGATCCCTTAGGGCAGGGGTCCTCAAACTGTTTACCTAGGGGGCCAGTTCTGTCCCTCAGATCATTGGAGGGTCAGACTATAGTTTTTTAAAAACCTATGAACAAGTTCCTATGCACACTGCACGAGTCGGCTGCTAAGCAGGACAGGCAGAGGCAGCAAAAACACCCTGAGGGTGGAATAAATATCATCAGGCCACATGTGTCCCACGGGCCACAGTTTGAGGACGCCTGCCTTAGGGGTTCCTGTGTGCACTGGGGATGAAGGTCTCTACTGCTCCTCAAAAGGAGAAATGCTCTAACTTCTGGCATCTCCGCCCATTTCCCATCACTCTACAGAACTGTTCCAGGTGAATCAGGGTTGGAAGGAAAAGTGTGCCATTCTCTGGCCACCATTCTCCTTTCTCAAATAAAGTTGCATAGTGTATCAGCTTTTGTTTGTCTAGCCTCTGTGTCAACTCTATCCCAATTGGACAGGATTCATGCAAGGGGGCAATTCCTGAGTATGAAGCTGCTAAGTCCCATCTGGAAAGCACAAAACAAGGCTATTTAGAGCTTGCTGCCTCAAGGTCAATAACCCCGCTTCAGAGCAGACCCCTGGTGTGCTATTAAACTGATGCCTCTGACAGGTGCCCCCACCATAGACAAAGGGTCAAAGAGCAGTCGCTGTGGGTGACTTTAGGTCCAACCATTTTCTAGACAATAAGCTAGGAGGACCACTGCTTGGGATGGCCCCACAGCCTTCTAAGATGCCTGCTGGCAGGAGCAGACTCTCAAATCTCTGAAGGGAAGGGGCATCTGGCAGCTCAGGGAACCTTTAGGAAAATAGGAATTTCTGGCTGGAACATCATGGCAGCTGAGCTATATTAAGAGCTGTCCCCAAAAGTGCATGAAGAAACACCACTGAAAGCCTAAAAGTAAGGGTTACCCAGGCTAGGCTTCCGAACGCCTTTGTCTTAAGACTGAGCAACGGAAAACCAGCCAGTAACAAGGAACAAACCTACACTGGTAGAACACTAACCCTAGAACACCTGAAGTTTTCAATGCAGGAAATAATATTTTTTTGTTTTTATTCTTTACTTTCATTGTTATCAATATATATGACAACCAAAGTATATTTTAAAAGTATAAATTTTCAAAAATATAACCAAATTGTCATATTTATAATATATAATTTTGGTACCAGATACATTTTAATTAAATGTTACAAAAAAGTCCTGCTCAGTGTTATAGGGCTCAAGCAGCTTGTTTTAAAAACCAGGAGAAAGGCAAAGGGAACGGAGGGGAAAAGGGAAACATTTGGCTGCCGGGACAAGGCAGGGCTATCTCCCAGGCCTAAATCAACCAGCTCCCGAGGCAGTGCCCTTCCACGTGTTTGGACTGGTGGGCACCATTTTGGCCAGGGTCATAGGCCCTGTTTCCCCATGGCGGCTATGTAGGTTCTCTGGTAAAACCATAAAGAGCCTTGATAATGGTGAAGCCATTCTGAACTGACAGAAGCCACCATGAAAGGTAAATAAAGTAGCTATGAACTGTCAATGAACTAGCTGATATTGGGGTGGTAGGTCGTGCAGACGTAGCCCAAGGGAATGTCCCAAAGGAAATGGATGTTCAGAAGGCTTTTGAGAACAAGAGCAGTTTTTGTTCAACTAAGAATGGCTAACCGCAACACCCCACTTCTCTACTCTGCCTGCTTGCACACCTGCACATTGCACAAGTATAAAAACCTTTGGAAAATTCAACTGGGGGCTGCTCAGTCTCCTCTCAAGAGGGCTGACAGACCCTGTGCAGAAAATAAAACTTTTTCTGTTGAACTTGCCGGTGGTCGGAGATGCTTTCTTTCTGGGAATGGACAGTAGCTACAACATTTCGAGGTGCACCAAGATCCGAGTGCCACTGTCGGAGCCTGCTTAGAAAGGGGAACCAGGACATCCTGATCTGATCCCTTAAATTCATGTGTGGATTGACATTGCCACTAAGAAGCCAACATATATAAAAGACTTCCTCCCCCAACATAAAGAGTTCTTGTTTCCAAGATTTCAGTAAACATGGCAGGACCGGAAAAACAACCTGTCCAAGTTCCTAAAATCACCAAGGTGGAGGCTGTCCCTGTCCCTCCCCCTCCCTTCCCCCTTTCCCTCCCTGTCTGATTTATCCCATTTTGCAAGAGGACTCTGGGAGCAGGAGAGCTGGCTTCCGACCCTTGGTGCCGCTGCCACCCTATCAGGTTCCCAAGGGGCCGGAGAGAGGAATACTCACAGCCTCTTTTTGAGCCCCCCCACCCCACAACAAATACACTAGGGCAGGCATGTCTTAACAACCCCCAGAGAAAGATCACTCAGCAGCAGCCATTCTCCCCTTAAGGCAAGCAGCCCCCAAACCTGGGAAGACTCCCGAATCCCTTTTTCAGTATATGTTCCCTTTTGTTCCAGGGATTTGTATAATTGGAACCAACAAAACCCCTTTTTTCTGACAAACCATTAGGTCTGATTTCTTTGCTAGATATGGTTTTCCATACGCATCAGCCCACCTGAGGTGATTTCCTGCAACTTCTCCAGGTGCTGTTCATATCAGAGGAATGGGACCCCTTCCAGAGAGGCCCAGAAGGCAGTCAATGGACCTAATGGTCAGCCAGCGGGCACTCCCCACTTGAGAGAAATTTTTTTCCCCACTGCACAACCAATGTGGGATCCAAACTCCTAGCAAGGCCCAGAGGGCTTAAGCAGATATCACCAGTTGCTCTTGCAGGGCCTCCGCTTAACCTCTAGGAAGCCTATAAATTTATCTAAGGTCAGTGAGAATTCTCAGGCTCCTACAAGAGAATGTCCGCCTGCCTTTTTAGAGTGGCTGATGGACGCCTACGGGCTTTATACCCCTATTGACCTGAAAGCCCCCTGAGAACAGGAGGGAAGTAAGTATTGCCTGTATTATTCAGTCAGTCTGCCTCAGACATGAAAAAGAAGTGGGAAGGGTTTGAAGGGAAAAATCCTAGTGATTTGGTAGAAGTGGCTCATTGAGTGTATAACAACAGAGACAAAGAAACTAGCTAAAATACTAGTAATTGCCATGAGAGACCCCAGAGGCTCAGGAAATGGAGAGCATGGCCCACTCACGGAGAGACTAACCTGTGGGCACCACCAAGCCCCGAAGAAGGATCAATGTGCCTACTGCAGGAAAGAAGGACATTGGAAACATCAGTCCCTTGAAAACGCCAGGAGAGGTGCACGACCCTCCACTAGAGAGGACGGGCCTCATTCACACCTAGAAAGACCCAAGCGAGAGACAATAATGCTTGAAGAAGCTGAATGAAGGTGTCAGGGCTGTTTCACTTGGCCTCCAGGATCCCACGCTAACACTCCAAAAAGGGGGCCAGCCAGTAAATTTCTTGGTGGACACAGGGGCCACCTTCTTGGTTTTGGAAAAGACTACAGGTGCATTGTCAAAAGGAAAGATTTTAATTACAGGTGCCACATGGCAGACCCAAGCATACCCATGGACAACAGCCAGAATAACAGATTTAGCACAAGAGACAGTTCCACACTCCTTCCTGGTAATGCCTCAGGGCCCCTTTCCCCTAATTGGTCGGGATTTATTCGATAAATGGTGGCCATGATTACTTTCTCATCTGCTGCAACCACCTTAACCCTTGAACTTGAAAAGGCAAAGGTTTTGCTCACCGCTCCACTGCCAGAGGGATATGTGTTTTATCAAAGAGCAGAAGAAACCTCCTCAAAGGAACTTCTTGATAAATGGCTAAAAGATATTCCTTTTGTTTGGGCAGAGAACAACCTGCCAGACCTTGCTGAACATCAGGTGCCTGCGGTCGTACAACTTCTGAGCTCAGCCACACTGGTGAGTGTCAAGCAAAACCCTACTCCCTGGAAAGCACAGGTGGGTATTGCTGTTCACATATGCAGACTAAAGAGGACAGGCATTTTGGTGCCCTGCAAGTCCACATGGAACGCTCCCCTGCTGCCCATGCCGAAACCGGGAACTGAGGACTTCCAAATGGTGCAGGATCTCGGAGAGGTAAATGCGAGGGTAGAAACTGTCCACTCCACGATACCAAACTCCGAGACCCTCCTGAGTACTATCCCATCAAACTGAATTTGTTATACTGTTTTGGACTTAAAGGATGCTTTGTTCTCCATACCCTTGTCCTCTGTACGTCAACCCAATGAAGACTTACAGGAATACAAGGAGGAACACCCCCAAACCCCCTTGCTCCAGTATGCAGATGACCTCCTCCTGGCCTCCGAAACCCTGGAGGAATGCCCAAGTGCTACCGAGGACCTGTTAATAGTCCTTGGCCAATTGGGGTCCAGGGAATCTGAAAGAGAGGCTTAACTGTGTGTCAATAAAGCTGTATACCTAGGCTACCAACTGGAGGAGGGAAAACAGACCTTGTCCCCCAGCCGCACTGAGGTGATCCTCAAAATCCCAGTCCCTGAGACTAAGAGGCAGGTGTGAGAGTTTCTAGGATTTGTGGGGTACTGTCCATTGTGGAATTTGGGATTTGATGGATTAGCCAAACTCCTATATGCAAGTACTGGGGAAAGGAAAAAACTTCAATGGACTGAAGTAGAACAGCAAGCCTTTGAATCCTTAAAAACGTCGTTCATATGGGCACCCTCTCTTCCCCTTCCAGACATAGAAAATCCCTTCCAATTGTCTATCAGGCCAGGGGCACAGCAAAAGGAATGCTAACTCAGAACTTGCAGCCATGAAAGAGACCTGTGGCCGATCTTTCAATCACACTAGACTCTGTAACTGCAGGATGGCCGAGCTGCATGCGAGCTGAGGCTGCCATGGCCATCCTAGTTATAGAAGCTAGGAAGCTTACACTGGGGCAGGATATTGCTGGGGTAGGGGGACCTATGGTTGAGCCCCTCCTAACAAGTCCCCTGGACCGGTGGATCTCGAATGCCAGGATTATACCACAAATCCCCAAGGTAATGGCCATGACCATGCCATCCCCAGTGTTACTGCCACAACCTACATACTCGGAAAATGATCTAAAGGTAAGCCAAGAGCTGGGCTGCCAAAGAAACTCGGAGCATCCAGGTGGCTGCTGCATCCTGATGGAAGAAGATTCATGCCAGAAGCTCTGGGAGAGATCTGATTCAAGGACTACATGAAGGTATGCACTCAGGATCCTCTAAATGGTCTCAGTTGCTCCTCAGGTACTTTTACATACCCAGGCTTGGACACTGGGTGGCAGATGACACCACTGTTGCTTGCACTGTGCTCGCTCGGGGAAACATCCCTACAAAAGAAAAGGAGCAACCCCAACCACAAGCTCGAGGTAGTACTCCTGGAGAATTCTGGGAGGTGGACTTTATGGATATCAAACTTAGAAAGTATGGCTACGGGTATTTGCTGGTGCTAGTGGACACCTATTCTGGATGGGTGGGAGACTTCCCAACGAAGAAGGACACTGCTGCCACTGGGTGTAAATTATTAGTAACTAAAATTGTCCCTAGATTTGGCTTCCCACCACCTTGGGGTCCAACAATGGCCCAGTATTCATTGCTCAAATTACTAAAGTATTAGCAATGCTTCTAAATATTAACTGGAAGCTCTACTGGGCTTATAGGCCCCAAAGTTCAAGGCAAGTAGAAAGAATAAACAGAACCCTAAAGGAATTGTTAGTTAAGTTGCATTTAGAAACTGGCGAGAACTGGATTGATCCTTTCTTTACCTTTTGCCCTACTTCGAGTCCGATGCACTCCCTATGTGAAAAGCACGACCCCGTTTCAATTTAAGTTTGGCAGACCTTCCCCAATCCTCCCAAGACTGAAGGAAGTAGAAGTAATGGAAGTCACTACTTGTTCCTTCATGAAGTGCCTGCAGGCTGTCCAGCAGGTGAGACAAATCATCTGCTCCGACACCTTCATTTTGGGCCCAACCAAGGGAAAAGTGAAGAGGCAGCCCACAACTTGCAACCTGGAGACTGAACGTGGGTAAAGAAGCACTGACCCGAGACCTTAGAACCTAGGGGGAGTGGCCCATACTAGGTGATACTTATAACACCAACTGCTATTAAAGTAGTGGGGAAGGGGCCGTGGATTCATCAGTCACAAGTCAAAAAAAGCCCTCCCTGAGCATATCCTGAAAAGATGAACACTCAGAAAGACAGAAAAACCCTCAAAATTAAGGCTTTACAGAACTTAATTGTTTTTGTCTGAGCATTGCTGTCAGCACCCGCCATTTCGCCCAACCACAAACACATCTGTGGACTGCTACTCGAACCTCCAACAGTGAATATGTAACTTCTTACACTGGGTCTGACCCCGTTTCTGCTTTGATTTGTTTGATTTGCTAGGAAAGAGCTGGCATTCCGGATCCTTTAAAGGTAAAGGGCACAATGGGGCCCATAACCGGAATCCCGTCCTATGGGTGCGGAATACCCTCTATAGAAAGAAGGCTCCAAACACACCATTTCTATAGATGCCCGGCTCATGGGCTCCCTAACTGCCAAGGGGAGGGACATTGCCATTGTGCAGCTTAGGGTTGTGAAACTATCATCTTCAGGGTGGAAACTTGTTAAAGACGACCCTATTGTTTTTACAAGAATGGGACTCAAGTCGGAGGGGTTTGATCCCACCACGTGTATGGTTTCCAAATGTAACCCAATAAGAACTGGATTCAAGCGTTATTGGGTTCACTGGGAACACATGGGGAATTCAGTATTATGTAAATGATAGAGATCCCGGGACAACCTTTACTATGCAGCAAAGTAAAATATGGCAACTTCCTGTCCATAAATAGGCCCAAACCTGGTGATAAATCCTGAAGAGCCACAGCTGGGTATCATTAAGATTCCTTTGCCGCACCCTCCAGACTCTTCAGTAACTTTCCCGTTCACTGCCAGCCCAACTCAAAGGGCCCTTCCCATTCAGGAGCCACCTCAAGGTTCTGTGTTTGATACTCTGGATGCTGTATTCCAATTTATGAACTCAAATCCTAACCTCGCAACTGATTGTTGGCTTTGTCTGAACCCTGCTCCCCCTTACTCGGTAGGCACAGCTACAAATAGCACTATTGGTGCAGAGCGTAATCCAATTAGAAATGTTAGTAAGAAGGATTACACGAAGCAGCAGTCTGTAGGTGAGGTTAGAGTGGACTTAACTCTAGCTCACTTTAAAAGATTACCAAGGGCGAAGACTGTTTTTATTCATCTAATTATCCCTTTAATATATCAAAATATCAAGATTTTTGCCTTCAAGCTGTTCCTATTGAACCAAATGGTGATCCTTATTTGTTATCTGCCACAACGGGTACTTGCTTTACTTGTTCCACAGGACTAGCACCCTGTCTCCTTTCCCCAGTATTAGCAGCAGACCCGGGTATTTGTGTCCTAGTGCATGTTATTCCTCAAGTGTACCTGTGTTCTGGTGAAGGAGGTAGGGATAACTTTGGAATTTCTGGATGAGCTAAAAGAGCCCCAATGTCAGTCCCACTGTTAACGGTGCTTGGGATTATGGGATTAGCTGCAGTCGGGTCAGTTGCTTTAATACAAGGAAACTTAAACTATCAGACTCTTTGTCAGCAAATTGCTTTAGATATACAGGGATAAAAATACCATGTTTCCCATTTAGAAAGATCCTTACACTCCCTTGTAGAAGTGTGTTGCCAAACCGCCGACGGCTTGACTTGCTCCTTTTGAAACAAGGAGTGTTGTGCATGGCATTAGGAGAAACTTGTTTTATGCAAACCATTCAGGAATCATTAAAGATAGTTTAGCCCTGGTTAGGAAAAGATTAGAGGAAAGAGTCAAGAAAAGAAATGAAGAAACCAATTGGTTTGAAAAGCTACTTAATTGGGCAACCTGTCGAACCACCCTAGTAACGCCCCTAGCCGGACCCCTAATCCTCCTCCTGCTAAACCTCACGTTTGGACCAATAATAACCAATAAGCTAGTGGCAGTCCTCACACAGAAAGAACAAACCATAAAACTCTTAGTGCTGAGCCCACCATACACTGGGCTGGCTACCGCAGATTCAATGATTTGAACTCGGCTAAGAAGAGGAGGGAATGTAGCAGCTCTGGGCAAAGCTTAAACAGCCTTGACAAGAGAAGTCATTTTGAGCTGATAGAAGCCATTATGAACAGTAAATAAACTAGCTATGAACTGTCAACGAACTAGCTGATATTGGGGAGGTAGGCTGTGCAGACATAGCCCAAGGGAACGTACAGAAGGAAAGACCAGAGCATGTAATGTTCAACTTAGAATGGCTAACTGCAACACCCTGCTTCTCTACTCTACCTGCTTGCACACCTGCACATTGCAAAAGTATAAAAACCTTTGGAAAATTAGACTGGGGGCCACTCAGTCTCCTCTCAAGAGAGCTGACAGTCTCTGCGCAGAAAATAAAACTTGTTCTGTTGAACTTGCCCGCGGTCTGGGTGGCTTTCTTTCTGGGAAGAGACAGTAGCTACAACAGACACAGGTGGCGCCATTCTGCCTGGGAGTGGAGTCATGTGGCTGGGAAAATGGAAGCCGCAGATTGTGGCCTAGCCGAAAGCCAGCCTGGAGCCAACCACCCAGCCAGAGACCTGCCCAAACCAACAGGGTAGATGTGGTCGCTCCCAGCCATCTTGCTTGGCGGAGCCGCAGCACACCACTGTGTCCCAGTCTTGGTGCAACAGACTCCATTTAGAGGCCTGCACCTCCATCTTAGCTCTCAAGACTGACCCCTAACCGACCTCCCCTCCCCTGCTCTACCCCAAATTCCTGGAACCAGCTCGTCCCAAAGCCAGAATGTTTTCTGAATATATGGTCACTCCAACCCTCCCTCACATATAGATAAGATTAACGACCCCTCTGAAGCACCTATGTGTGCAGATCCTCCCCAGCCATGATCGAAATACTCTACGGACAACCTTTTCTTTTCTCGCCTCTTCCTGCAACTGATTGCCCTCCGCTAGCTTCGTACCTTCCATACTTGTCCTTGCTCCGCAACCTTCTTAGACAACACGAAAACTCCCCCATCCCTGAACCATCTCCGACCACTGCTGATCACCAAAAACCAGTGCATCCTGGAAATGCTGTGTTAATTAAATCCCTAGCACCCAGACCCTTAGCACCCCGGTGGGAAGGCCCTTACACCGTAGTGCTCACCACTCCCTTGGCAGTCAAGGGTCTTGGAATAGATTCCTGGGTACATTTGTCCCGAGTCAAGGCAGCAGTGAACTCTGACCATGGCTCCCAGTGGTCTGGCTCAGTCTACTGGTCCTATGTCTCTCCACCTCACTCGCCTCACCAAGCCAGCCAGCTAAACCTAATATAATTTCCCCTTTTGCTGGCGATTTTACTTGACTGAAAACTATACCAATTACGCCCGCACTAAGCGTTATGATTATTTGCTGGCCACCGCTGACTGCCCACCCACAGGGTGCAGAACACCCATATACTTAAATTTCACTGACTTTAAGCGGCATCAAGGAAAAGCTGATCCCATCATTTGCTACCTGTATGACCAGAAGGCAACTACCCAATGTGCAAAAAGGTGAATACAGAAAAATGTAGGGTGTCCTTGGTCTTCCTGCCAGATACTTTACCTTTCCCTTTGTCCCCAGGGATGATTCTACTACCATCAATCTAAATACACTCTCACAATCCCAGACCCCTGGGATAGCCGCTGGACACCTCTGGTTCCAGGAGCGTGGTACGCCACTCGCCGAGAGAAATTTCCAGACGCCAAACTCTATGTATGGAGGTCGCTACTCCAGGTCCAATCCACCATCCACTGTAATATTCAGATCCAAGACCTTCAACTCACTAAGCAAATTTCTAAACCTTCTGAGTCTCCCTTCTCCCAGCTTACCCTGCTACAGCAGGGACTGGCCATCGCCACTTTGCTGGACTAGGCAACCTCTCCACCTGCTGCATGTGTGCAGCCCTAGAACGCCCTCCTCTGGTAGCAGTACCAGGTCCTGCCCTGTCATTTTCATCCAACGTAAAGACCACAAAACCCATAACCATCCCCAATATTCCTCTGTACATCCAACCAGAAAACACTCAAGTGCCCTTTTGCTACTCCAATCCATCGACACAGACATGTAATGTCACCCAAATCCCCTCCAAACCGCTAACAGCGCCAGAAAAAAATTTTCTTTTGGTGCAACTATACACTAAGCATTTAAACATCAGTTCTACCTTACCCTTTTGTGCCTGCCCGTCACTCTGGTTCCGCAGCTCACTACATACACTCCGGCTGAGGTCCAGGACAAATACATCCAGGTATACAGTCGCCAAACTAAAAGAGCAGTTTTTCTTCCGATAGCAGTGAGAATCTCCTTAGCCTCAGCAGCAGGTGCAGTAGGACTCAGCGGCGGGACCCTTAGACCCTCTATCACCACAGCAGACAAGTTATCCACATGCTTCCAGCTGGCAGTCGATGCCTCTGCCAAATCTCTAGCCTCCCTGCAGAAACAAACAACCTCTGTTGCCCAAGTTGCCTTGCAGAGCCGTTGCACTTTAGACCTCATCACTGCTGAAAAAGGAGGAACCTGCTTATTCCTCCAGGAGGAATGCCGTTATTACATCAATAAGCTGGGAATTGTGGAAACTAGAGTCCAGACCCTCAACAAGCTAAACCGTGAGCTGCAAAACAACAGATTCAGAAGAGACGGATCCTCTTCCTGGTGGAACTCTTCTCTGTACTCCTTCCTAGCCCCCATACTAGAACCCATAATTTTAGTAGTAATTTTGCTCTTAATTGCTCCTTGTCTCATTCAGCTCCTGCAAAGTCGACTCCGCGAAATCACCCGTATAGCAGTCCACCAGCAACAACAACCTCTCCACCCTGTGCCAGGCCGCAACTCCCAGTACTCTGCCTGGAAAAGCCCCTCCCCTTGCTCTTCGCCCACTACCCACAGGAAGCAGTTACAGAAATGGACTAATGTTGTCCCTTTTCCCTATAGGGTCAGTCTAAAACGTCCTGTCTTGGCACAACAGACTCCATTTTAGCTCTCAAGACTGACCCCTAACTGACCTCCCCTCCTCTGCTCAACCCCAAATTCCTGGAACCAGCTCCTCCCAAAGCCAGAAGGTTTTCTGAAGCTATGGTCACTCCACACGTCCCTGACATATATAGGTAAGATTAACGACCTTCTCCCTTCGGAAGCACCTGTGTGCGCAGATCCAAACCCCCCCCCCCAAGCTATGATTCTCCCCAGCTGTGCCTGCCAGCAGTGGGCATAAAAACGCCGCCAGGATTTTTTCCCTGGCGTGGCTTCAATAGCTCAATACCCTGTGTTGCTGAACCCGCCACAAGTTCGCAATAAAGCCTGCTTCTAAAACTTAATTAATTGGGTCTTTGATTCTGTTTTCGAGTCCAAATAAACTTTTACACTGAGCCTCGAGAAGGCTTTGGGAGTCAAAATCCTCCCAGCCTCCAGGCAGCAGCGTCCCAGCCCCCTCCCAAATGCAGCCCGGGAAGGCAGGCACAGAGAGGCACATCAAGTCCCGCACACCAGCAAGGAACGGCGCAAAGACCGACACCAGCAAGAAACGGCGCAAAGACAGACACCAGGAAGAAACGGCGCAAAGACAGACACCAGCAAGGAACGGCGCAAAGACCGACACCAGCAAGAAACGGCGCAAAGACCGACACCAGCAAGAAACGGCGCAAAGACCAACACCAGCAAGAAACGGCGCAAAGACCGACACCAGCAGGAAACGGCGCAAAGACTGACACCAGCAAGAAATGGCGCAAAGACCGACACAAAAGGCTGGGGCTGCGGCAATACGCTACAAGCGTCCCCAGGGGCCTCCACCGTATTGGGTGGGGCGCCACTTGGATTGGCTCACCTAGGCCAGGTGAACTCAACCCAACAATTCTCCCAAGGGTGGTGAGGTGAAAGGAGCCCAGAGGGGCCCACAACCCGTGAGACCAGCATGGGAAGGCCCACTCCTGGGGCCGGCTTACCTCATAGCTTCCAGTCACACAGCACCGCTTCTGTTGGACCTCACCTGGGGCAGGTGTGCCTCGGTCCGCGGCTCCACCCAGAAACAGCTCACGCCGAGGCCTGGTTTGGGATCCTCTTGAGTTTTATGAGCGGTTAGGGAGGCGTGGTCGATGACGTAGTTCGACCTCATTGGCTGTATTGTTGAATTGAATTCACCTGGCCTAGGTGAGCCAATGCAGGTACAGCGCCCACCCAGGCGTAGCTCCCCCTGCTGGCTGGAAACCTGAACTTCTGAGCATGCAGTGAGCCTCTACTTCATGAGCCGGTAGCTCAGACCTCTGAGCTTGTGTAATGGGCCTGCCAGTCCCTATGCTAGCTCCCTAACAGGTTTTCCAGCCAAAGGTCTGCCTTCTGGGGCTGTTCTACAGAAAGCACTTGGTTCCTGACCCCTACGCATTCGGGGTGGTGGATGCCCTTGCTTCCATGCTTGCTTCTATGTAATTCTGGAATGGTCCTTGTTTCACACGGTCGGCGAGGTCAGGACTTCTGGACTGGTTGGCTACCAGGCACAAAATAAATAGCCAACGGATTGAAATCTCAACCCCTATATTGGTTTATTATGGACCACACAGACTTGTCTTCTGGAACTTCCCTCCTCAATTTCTGAACCCTTGAACTCCTTGCCACCTCTACGTGGAAAACAAGGATTCCAAACTCCGATCACCACATCTGCCTGCCCCCCCCCCAGTCCCTCTGTGGTCCCCCTTGTCTTCCAGAGGTGCATTGTCAACCAGCAAAGTCGGGCCTCTCCATTTCTCAGAAGCTGCAGATTGTTACGTGACATCACCCTGTGTTTAAATGTTAGTGATTATGCTATCTAAAAAACAAATCTGAGCCAACTGGGGACAAACAAAACTCATTTCAAACACCAGCTCTGTCTCCCATAAGGTCCCGTGTACAACTGCTACAACACAACAGTGGGTCCTGCTGGGTCTCCACTAGCATCTGGGAGGAAGGCTATTTATTACCGGGAATCCTACCTTGGTCCCTTGGTGTTAATTGCAGACTCACTGGGTGACGGATTGTATCTGACACGCACCATGTTTCCCGCAGCAAACACAACACTTTGTCAAACTCCGTTTGGTATTGCTCCATCCCTCCATCATTCTCCCTAATGACAAAAATAATTAACACATTCATATAAAAGCACAGGATGAGGAGAGCTTTAATTTATTCATCTAGTTCAGGGTCATCCCTGTTATCAATATATGACAAGTTAATGTCATATATTAATTAAAAAGCAACAGTGAAGCAATTTAGGAAACTGAGGGATTGTCATGGGTCCTGGTTGTGACAGCATGTTTTGGGCATCATGGAAGATTACAGATTTGCCTTCTGTGGTATCTCATATCCATCATCCAAAAACTACCTGCTCTTAAGGGTAGAGAGAGCGAGCTTGTCTTTGAAAAAGGTGCCTGGGTCTCTTTTCCGGTTGCCGCAGCGCTAGGAACCATGAGTACCAAAGTCTCTCGCGACACCCTCTACGAGGCGGTGCGGGAAGTCCTGCACAGGAACCAGCGCAAGCGCCGGAAGTTTTTGGAGACGGTGGAGCTGCAGAGCAGCCTGAAGAACTACGACCCTCAGAAGGACAAACGCTTCTCTGGCACCGTCAGGCTTAAGTCCACCCCGCGCCCCAAGTTCTCAGTGTGTGTCCTTGGGGACCAGCAGCACTGCGACAAGCGAAGGCCGTGGAGATCCCTCACATGGACATCGAGGCGCTCAAGAAGCTCAACAAGAATAAGAAGTTGGTCAAAAAGCTGGCCAAGAAGTATGATGCCTTTTTGGCCTCAGAGACCCTGATCAAGCAGATTCCTCGAATTCTGGGCCCGGGCCTGAACAAGGCCGGGAAATTCCCTTCCCTGCTGACCCACAATGAGAACATGGTGGCCAAGGTCGACGAGGTGAAGTCCACCTTCAAGTTCCAGATGAAGAAGGTGCTGTGTCTGGCAGTGGCAGTTGGCCATGTGAAGATGACAGATGATGAACTCGTGTACAACATCCACTTGGCTGTCAACTTTTTGGTTTCGCTGCTGAAGAAGAATTGGCAGAATATCCGTGCTTTGTACATTAAGAGCACCGTGGGGAAACCCCAGCGCCTGTACTAAGCTACGGTTCAATAAACTTTATTGTTCCTGTTAAAAAAAAAAGAAAGAAAGAAAAAAGTGCCTGGGTTTGGTAGCTGCTCACAGGATGGCAGGTGTAACGTATTATGAGAATTTAACAAGGCTCTGAGTAGACGGTTATTGGAAGTTCTGGCTGGAGGGCAAGGCCATGACTCCTGAAAGATTCTGGATCCAAAAGTCAAGTCAGAACTGGATGCCACAGACTTTCTCAATCCAGCCCACTTTGCCCCTCCCCTAAGGCCAATACATTTCTTTTTTTTTTTCTTTCATTCTTTATTTATTTATTTTAATCGTTTTATTGGGGCTCATAAGGCTCTTATCACAATCTGTACATACATCAATTGAGCAAAGCACCCTTATACATTCGGGCACTTGGACTTTGTAGGTTACCTAGCGGGCACTTGCACTATCTAGGTTACCTAGCGGGCACTTGGACTATGTAGGTTAATTAGCGGGCACTTGGACTATCTAGGTTACCGAACGGGCATTTGGACTATGTAGGTTGCCTAGCAGGCACTTGGACTTCTAGGTTAACGAATGGGCACTTGGACTATGTATGTTGCATAGCGGGCAATTGGATTATCTAGGTTAGGTAACGGGCACTTGGACTATATAGGTTACCTAGCGGGAACTTGGACTATGTAGGTTACCTAGCGGGCACTTGGACTATCTAGGTTACCTAGCGGGCACTTGAACTATGTACATACCCTGGCGGGCACTTGGACTACCTAGGTTACCTAGTGGGCACTTGGACTATGTACGTCCCCTAGCGGGCACTTGGACTATCTACGTTAACTAGAGGGCCCTTGGAATATGTAGGTTAACTAGCGGGCACTTGGATTATCTAGGTTAACTAGCGGGCCCTTAGACGATCTAGGTTAACTAGCGGGCACTTGGACTATCTAGGTTAACTAGCGGGCACTTGGACTATCTAGATTAACTAGCGGGCCCTTGGACTATGTAGGTTTACTAGCGGGCACTTGGACTATCTAGGTTAACTAGCGGGCACTTGGACTATGTAGGTTAACTAGCGGACACTTCGACTATCTAGGTTAGCTAACGGGCAATTGGACTATCTAGGTTAACTAGCGGGCCCTTGGACTATGTAGGTTTACTAGCGGGCACTTGGACTATCAAGGTTACCTAGCAGGCCCTTGTACTATGTAGGTTACCAGCGGGCACTTGGACTATCTAGGTTAACGAACGTGCACTTGGACTATGTAGGTAACCTAGCGGGCACTTGGACTGTCTAGGTTACCTAGCAGGCACTTGGCCTATCTACGTTAACGAACGGGCACTTGGACTATGTAGGTTAACTAGCGAACACTTCGACTATCTAGGTTAGCTAACGGGCAATTGGACTATCTAGGTTACCTAGCAGGCACTTGGACTATGTAGGTTCCCTAGCGGGCACTTGGACTATTTAGGTTACCTAGCAGGCACTTTGACTATCTAGGTTAACGAACGTGCACTTGGACTATGTAGGTAACCTAGCGAGCACTTGGACTGTCTAGGTTACCTAGCAGGCACTTGGCCTATCTACGTTAACGAACGGGCACTTGGACTATGTAGGTTAACTAGCTGACACTTCGACTATCTAGGTTAGCTAACGGGCAATTGGACTATCTAGGTTACCTAGCGGGCACTTGGACTATGTAGGTTGCCTAGAGAGCACTTGGACTATGTAGGTTCCCTAGCGAGCACTTGGACTATGTAGGTTGCCTATGGGGTACTTGGACTGTCTAGGTTAACTAGGGGGCAATTGGACAGTCTAGGTTACCTAGTGGGCACTTGGACTATGTAGTTTACCTAGGAGGCACTTGGACTATGTTGGTAAACTAGCGGGCACTTGGACTATCTAGGTTACCTAGCGGGCACTTGGACTATGTACGTTCCCTAGCGGGCACTTGGGCTATCTACGTTACCTAGCGGGCACTTGGACTATGTAGGTTAACGAACGGGCACTTGGACTATGTAGGTAACCTAATGGTCACTTGGACTGTCTAGGTTACCTAGCGGGAAATTGGACTATGTAGGTTAACTAGCGGGTACTTGGACTATGTAGGTTAACTAGCGGGCACTTGGACTATCTAGGTTAACTAGCTGACCTTGGACTATGTAGGTTAACTAGCGGGCACTTGGACTATCTAGGTTAACTAGCTGACCTTGGACTATGTAAGTTAACTAGCGGGCACTTGGACTATCTAGGTTAACTAGCGGGCACTTGCACAATGCAGGTTCCCTAGTGGGCACTTTGACTATGTAGGTTCCCTAGCGGGCACTTGGACTATATAGGTTCCCTGCGGGCACTTGGACTATCTAGTTTCCCTAACGGGCACTTGGAATATGTAGGTTCCCTATCGGGCACTTGGACTATGTAGGTTCCTCTGCGGGCACTTGGACTATGTAGGTTCCCTATCAGGCACTGGGACTATGTAGGTTAACTAGCGGGCCCTTGAACTATGTAGATTAACTAGCGGCAATTGGACTATCTACGTTAACTAGCGGGCCCTTGGACTATGTAGATTCCCGAGCGGGCACTTGGACTACATAGGTACCCTAGCGGGCACTCAGACTCTGTATGTTCCCTAGCGGGCACTTGGACTATATATGTTCCTTATGGACACTTGAACTATGTAAGTTAACTACCGGGCACTTGGACTATGTAGGTTAACTAGCGGGCCCGTAGACTATCTAGGTTACCTAGCGGGCACTTGGACTATGTAGGTTAACTACCGGGCACTTGCACTATCTAGGTTACCTAGCGGGCACTTGGACTATGTACGTTCCCTAGAGGGCACTTGGACTATCTATGTTAAATAGCGGGCACTTGGACTATGTACGTTAACTAGGGGACACTTGCACTATGTAGGTTACCTAGCGGCACTGGGACTATCTAGGTTAACTAGCGGGCACTTGCACAATGCAGGTTCCCTAGCGGGCACTTTGACTATGTAGGTTCCCTAGAGGGCACTTGGACTATATAGGTTCCCTACGGGCACTTGGACTATCTAGGTTCCCTAACGGGCACTTGGAATATGTAGGTTCCCTATCGGGCACTTGGACTATATAGGTTCCTCAGCGGGCACTTGGACTTTGTAGGTTCCCTATCGGGCATTGGACTATGTAGGTTAACTAGCAGGACCTTGGACTATCTAGGTTACCTAGCGGGCACTTGGACTATGTAGGTTAACTAGCGCACACTTGGACAATCTAGGTTACCTAGCGGGCACTTGAACTATGTACATACCCTAGTGGGCACTTGGACTATCTAGGTTACCTAGCGGGCACTTGGACTATGTACGTCCCCTAGCGGGCACTTGGACTATCTAGGTTACCTAGCGGGCACTTGAACTATGTACATACCCTAGCGGGCACTTGGACTATCTAGGTTACCTAGCGGGCACTTGGACTATGTACGTCCCCTAGCGGGCAATTGGACTATCTAGGTTAACTAGCGGGCACTTGGATTATCTAGGTTAACTAGCGGGCACTTGGACTATGGAGGTTCCCTAGCGGGCACTTGGACTATATAGGTTAACTACTATGTAGGTTAACTAGCGTGCACTTGGACGATCTAGGTTAACTAGCAGGTACTTGGACTATCTACGTTAACTAGCGGGCCCTTGGACTATGTAGATTCCCTAGCGGGAACTTGGATTCTGTATGTTCCCTACAGACACTTGAACTATGTAGGTTCCCTAGCAGGCACTTGGACTATGTAGGTTGCAGAGGGGGCACTTGGACTATGTAAGTTAACTACCGGGCACTTGGACTATGTAGGTTAACTAGCGGGCCCTTGGACTATCTAGGTTACCTAGCGGGCACTTGGACTATGTAGGTTAACTACCGGGCACATGCACTATCTAGATTACCTAGCGGGCACTTGGACTATGTATGTTCCCTAGCGGGCACTTGGACTATCTATGTTAACTAGTGGGCACTTGGACTATCTATGTTAACTACCGGCCACTTGGACTATGTAGGTTAACTAGGGGACACTTGCAATATGTAGGTTACCTAGCGGCACTTGTACTATGTAGGTTAACTAGCGTGCATTTGGACTATGTAGGTTAAGTAGAGGACACTTAGACGATCTAGGTTAACTAGTGGGCCCTTGGACTATGTAGGTTAACGAACGGGCATTTGGACTATGTAGGTTACCTAGCAGACACTTGGACTGTCTAGGTTACCTAGCGGGCACTTGGCTATCTACGTTAACGAACGGGCACTTGGACTATCTAGGTTGCCTAGCGGGCATTTAGACTATGTAAGTTACCTAGCGGGCACTTGGACTATCTAGGTTACCTAGCGGACACTTGGACTATGTAGGTTAACTAGCGGGTACTTGGACTATGTATGTTGCATAGCTGGCAATTGGACTATCTAGGTTAGGTAACGGGCACTTGGACTATATAGGTTACCTAGCGGACCCTTTGACTATGTAGGTTACCTAGCGGGCACTTGGACTATGTAGGTTACCTAGCGGGCACTTCGATTATCTAGGTTAGCTAACAGGAACTTGGAATAACTAGGTTACCTAGCGGGCACATGGACTATGTAGGTTCCCTAGCGGGCACTTCGACTATCTAGGTTAACTAGCGGGCACTTGGACTATCTAGGTTAATTAGCGGGCACTTTTACAATGCAGGTTCCCTAGCGGGCACATTGACTATGTAGGTTAACTAGCGGGTTCTTGGACTATGTAGGTTAACTAGCGGGCACGTGGACTATCTAGGTTAACTAGCTGACCTTGGACTATGTAGGTTAACTAGCGGGCACTTCGACTATCAAGGTTAACTAGCTGACCTTGGACTATGTAAGTTAACTAGCGGGCACTTGGATTATCTAGGTTAACTAGCGGGCACTTGCACAATGCAAGTTTCCTAGCGGGCACTTTGACTATGTAGGTTCCCTAGCGGGCACTTGGACTATCTAGGTTCCCTAACGGGCACTTGGAATATGTAGGTTCCCTATCGGGCACTTGGACTATGTAGGTTCCTCTGCGGGCACTTGGACTATGTAGGTTCCCTATCAGGCACTTGGACTATGTAGGTTAACTAGCGGGCCCTTGAACTATGTAGATTAACTAGCGGCACTTGGACTATCTACGTTAACTAGCGGGCCCTTGTACTATGTAGATTCCCAGCGGGCACTTGGACTACATAGGTTCCCTAGCGGGCACTTAGACTCTCTATATTCCCTAGCGGGCACTTGGACTATATATGTTCCTTACGGACACTTGAACTATGTAAGTTAACTACCGGGCACTTGGACTATGTAGGTTAACTAGCGGGCCCTTAGACTATCTAGGTTACCTAGCGGGCACTTGGACTATGTAGTTTAACTCCCAGCACTTGCACTATCTAGGTTACCTAGCGGGCACTTGGACTATGTACGTTAACTACGGGACACTTGCACTATGTAGGTTACCCAGCGGCACTTGGACTATCTAGGTTAACTAGCGGGCACTTGGACTATCTGGGTTAACTAGCGTGCACTTGGACTATGTAGGTTCCTTAGCGGGCACTTGGACTATCTAGTTTACCTAGCGGGCACTTGGACTATGTAGGTTAACTAGCGAGCCCTTGGACTATCTAGGTTACATAGCTGGAACTTGGACTATATAGGTTACCTTGCGGGCACTTGGACTATGTAGGTTAACCAAAGACACTTGGACGATCTAGGTTAAATAATGGGCCCTTGGACTATGTAGGTTAACGAAGGGGCATTTGGACAATGTAAGTTACCTAGCAGGCACTTGGACTGTCTAGGTGACCTAGCGGGCACTTGGACTATCTAGGTTAACGAACGGGCACTTGGACTATCTAGGTTAACTAGCGGGCACTTGGACTATGTAGGTTACCTAGCGGGCACTTGCACTATCTAGGTTACCTAGCGGGCACTTGGACTATGTAGGTTAATTAGCGGGCACTTGGACTATCTAGGTTACCGAACGGGCATTTGGACTATGTAGGTTACCTAACGGGCACTTGGACTTCTAGGTTAACGAATGGGCACTTGGACTATGTATGTTGCATAGCGGGCAATTGGATTATCTAGGTTAGGTAACGGGCACTTGGACTATCTAGGTTACGTAGCGGTCACTTGGACTATGTAGGTTACCTAGAGGGCACTTGGACTATCTAGGTTAACGAAAGGGCACTTGGACTATGTAGGTTACCTAGCAGGCACTTGGATTATCTAGTTTAGATAACAGGAACTTGGAATATCTAGGTTAACTAACAGGCCCTTGGACTATGTAGGTTAACTAGCGGGCACTTGGACTATCTAGGTTAACTAGGAGGTTCTTGGACTATGTAGTTTAACTAGCGGGCACTTGGACTATCTAGGTTAACTAGCTGACCTTGGACTATGTAGGTTAACTATTGGGCACTTCGACAATCTAGGTTAACTAGCGGGCACTTGGACTATCTAGGTTAACTAGCGGGCACTTGCACAATGCAGGCTCCCTAGCGGGCACTTTAACAATGTAGGTTCCCTAGCGGGCACTTCGACTATCTAGGTTAACTAGCGGGCACTTGGACTATCTAGGTTAATTAGCGAGCACTTTTACAATGCTGATTCCCTAGCGGGCACTTTGACTATGTAGGTTCCCTAGAGGGCACTTGGACTATATAGGTTCCCTACGGGCACTTGGACTATCTAGGTTCCCTAACGGGCACTTGGAATATGTAGGTTCCCTATCGGGGACTTGGACAATATAGGTTCCTCAGCGGGCACTTGGACTTTGTAGGTTCCCTATCGGGCTTTGGACTATGTAGGTTATCTAGCAGGACCTTGGACTATCGAGGTTACCTAGCGGGCACTTGGACAATGTAGGTTAACTAGCGCACACTTGGACAATCTAGGTTACCTAGCGGGCACTTGAACTATGTACATACCCTAGCGGGCACTTGGACTATCTAGGTTACCTAGCGGGCACTTGTTCTATGTACGTCCCCTAGCGGGCACTTGGACTATCTAGGTTAACTAGAGGGCCCTTGGACTATGTAAGTTAACTAGCGGGCACTTGGATTATCTAGGTTAACCAGCGGGCCCTTAGACGATCTAGGTTAACTAGCGGGCACTTGGACTGTCTAGGTTAACTAGCGGGCCCTTGGACTATCTAGGTTTACTAGCGGGCACTTGGACTATCGAGGTTAACTAGCGGGCACTTGGACTATGTAGTTTCCCTAGCGGGCATTTGGATTACTTAGGTTACCTAGTGGGCACTTGGACTTTGTAGGTTACCTAGCGAGCACATGGACTATGTAGGTTAACTAGAAGGCACTTGGACTATCAAGGTTACCTAGCGGGCCCTTGTACTATGTAGGTTACCAGCGGGCACTTGGACTATCTAGGTTAACGAACGTGCACTTGGACTATGTAGGTAACCTAGCGGGCACTTGGACTGTCTAGGTTACCTAGCAGGCACTTGGCCTATCTACGTTAACGAACGGGCACTTGGACTATGTAGGTTAACTAGCGGACACTTCGACTATCTAGGTTAGCTAACGGGCAATTGGACTATCTAGGTTACCTAGCGGGCACTTGGACTATGTAGGTTCCCTAGCGTGCACTTGTACTATTTAGGTTACCTAGCAGGCACTTTGACTATCTAGGTTAACGAACGTGCACTTGGACTATGTAGGTAACCTAGCGGGCACTTGGACTGTCTAGGTTACCTAGCAGGCACTTGGCCTATCTACGTTAACGAACGGGCACTTGGACTATGTAGGTTAACTAGCGGACACTTCGACTATCTAGGTTAGCTAACGGGCAATTGGACTATCTAGGTTACCTAGCGGGCACTTGGACTATGTAGGTTGCCTAGCGAGCACTTGGCCTATGTAGGTTCCCTAGCGAGCACTTGGACTATGTAGGTTCCCTATGGCGTACTTGGACTGTCTAGGTTAACTAGGGGGCAATTGGACAGTCTAGGTTACCTAGTGGGCACTTGGACTATGTAGTTTACCTAGGAGGAACTAGGACTATGTTGGTTAACTAGCGGTCACTTGGACTATGTACGTTCCCTAGCGGGCACTTGGGCTATCTACGTTACCTAGCGGGCACTTGGACTATGTAGGTTAACGAACGGGCACTTGGACTATGTAGGTAACCTAATGGTCACTTGGACTGTCTAGGTTACCTAGCGGGAACTTGGACTATGTAGGTTAACTAGCGGGCACTTGGACTATCAAGGTTAACTAGCGGGCCCTTGCTCTATGTAGGTTAACTAGCAGGCCTTTGGACTCTGTAAGTTAACTAGAGGGCACTTTGATGATCCTGGTTAACTAGCGGGCACTTGGACTATCTAGGTGAACTAGCGGGCACTTGGACTATCTAGGTTAACTAGCGGGCACTTGGACTATGTAGGTTCCCTAGCGGGCACTTTGACTATGTAGGTTCCCTAGCGGGCACTTGGACTATATAGGTTAACTAGCGGGCCCTTGGACTATGTAGGTTAACTAGCGTGCACTTGGACGATCTAGGTTGACTAGCGGGTACTTGGACTATCTACGTTAACTAGCGGGCCCTTGGACTATGTAGATTCCCTAGCGGGCACTTGGATTCTGTGTGTTCCCTACGGACACTTGAACTATGTAGGTTCCCTAGCAGGCACTTGGACTATGTAGGTTCCAGAGGGGGCACTTGGACTATGTAAGTTAACTACCGGGCACTTGGACTATGTAGGTTAACTAGCGGGCCCTTGGACTATCTAGGTTACCTAGCGGGCACTTGGACTATGTAGGTTAACTACCGGGCACATGCACTATCTAGGTTACCTAGCGGGCACTTGGACTATGTATGTTCCCTAGCGGACACTTGGACTATCTATGTTAACTAGTGGGCACTTGGACTATCTATGTTAACTACCGGCTCTTGGACTATGTAGGTTAACTAGGGGACACATGCACTATGTAGGTTACCTAGCGGCACTTGGACTATGTAGGTTAACTAGCGTGCATTTGGACTATGTAGGTTAAGTAGAGGACACTTAGACGATCTAGGTTAACTAGTGGGCCCTTGGACTATGTAGGTTAACGAACGGGCATTTGGGCTATGTAGGTTACCTAGCAGACACTTGGACTGTCTAGTTTACCTAGCGGGCACTTGGCTATCTAGGTTAACGAACGGGCACTTGGACTATCTAGGTTGCCTAGCGGGATTTGGACTATGTAAGTTACCTAGCGGGCACTTGGACTATCTAGGTTACCTAGCGGGCACTTGGACTATGTAGGTTAACTAGCGGGCACTTGGACTATGTATGTTGCATAGCGGGCAATTGGACTATCTAGGTTAGGTAACGGGCACTTGGACTATATAGGTTACCTAGCGGACCCTTTGACTCTGTAGGTTACCTAGCGGGCACTTGGACTATCTAGGTTAACGAAAGGGCACTTGGACTATGTAGGTTACCTAGCGGGCACTTGGATTATCTAGGTTAGTTAACAGGAACTTGGAATATCTAGGTTACCTAGCGGGCACATGGACTATGTAGGTTACCTTGCGGGCACTTTTACTATCTAGGTTACCTAACGGGAACTTGGACTATATAGGTTAACTAGCGGACACATGGACGATCTAGGTTAACTAGCGGGCACTTGGAATATCTAGGTTAACTAGCGGGTTCTTGGACTATGTAGGTTAACTAGCGGGCACTTGGACTATCTAGGTTAACTAGCTGACCTCGGACTATGTAGGTTAACTAGCGGGCACTTGGACTATCTAGGTTAACTAGCTGACCTTGGACTATGTAAGTTAACTAGCGGGCACTTGGACTATCTAGGTTAACTAGCGGGCACTTGCACAATGCAGGTTCCCTAGCGGGCACTTTGACTATGTAGGTTCCCTAGCGGGCACTTGGACTATATAGGTTCCCTGCGGGCACTTGTACTATCTAGGTTCCCTAACGGGCACTTGGAATATGTAGGTTCCCTATCGGGCACTTGGACTATGTAGGTTCCTCTGCGGGCACTTGGACTATGTAGGTTCCCTATCAGGCACTTGGACTATGTAGGTTAAGTAGCGGGACCTTGAACTATGTAGATTAACTAGCAGCACTTGGACTATCTACGTTAACTAACGGGCCCTTGGACTATGTAGATTCCCTAGCGGGCACTTGAACTGCGTAGGTTCCCTAGCGGGCACTTAGACTCTGTATGTGCCCTAGCGGGCACTTGGACTACATATGTTCCTTACGGACACTTGAACTATGTAAGTTAACTACCGGGCACTTGGACTATGTAGGTTAACTAGCGGGCTCTTAGACTATCTAGGTTACCTAGCGGGCACTTGGACTATGTAGGTTAACTACCGGGCACTTGCACTATCTAGGTTACCTAGCGGGCACTTGGACTATGTACGTTCCCTAGAGGGCACTTGGACTATCTATGTTAACTAGCGGGCACTTGGACTATGTAGGTTAACTAGGGGACACTTGCACTATGTAGGTTACCTAGCGGCACTTGGACTATCTTGGTTAACTAGCGGGCACTTGGACTATCTGGGTTAACTAGCGTGCACTTGGACTATGTAGGTTCCTTAGCGGGCACTTGGACTATCTAGTTTAACTAGCGGGCACTTGGAATATGTAGGTTATCTAGCGGGCCCTTGGACTATCTAGGTTACATAGCTGGAACTTGGACTATATAGGTTACCTTGCGGGCACTTGGACTATGTAGGTTAACCAAAGACACTTGGACGATCCAGGTTAAATAATGGGCCCTTGGACTGTGTAGGTTAACGAAGGGGCATTTGGACAATGTAAGTTTCCTAGCAGGCACTTGGACTGTCTAGGTGACCTAGCGGGCACTTGGACTATCTAGGTTAACGAACGGGCACTTGGACTATCTAGGTTAACTAGCGGGCACTTGGACTATGTAGGTTACCTAGCGGGCACTTGCACTATCTAGGTTACCTAGCGGGCACTTGGACTATGTAGGTTAATTAGCGGGCACTTGGACTATCTAGGTTACCGAACGGGCATTTGGACTATGTAGGTTACCTAACGGGCACTTGGACTTCTAGGTTAACGAATGGGCACTTGGACTATGTATGTTGCATGGCGGGCAATTGGATTATCTAGGTTAGGTAATGGGCACTTGGCCTATCTAGGTTACGTAGCGGGAACATGGACTATGTAGGTTACCTAGCGGGCACTTGGACTATCTTGGTTTCTTAGCGGGCACTTGGACTATATAGGTTACCTAGCGGGCCCTTGGACTATGTAGGTTACCTAGCGGGCACTTGGATTATCTAGGTTAGCTAACAGGAACTTGGAATATCTAGGTTACCTAGCGGGCACTTGGACTATGTAGGTTACCTTGCAGGCACTTGTACTATCTAGGTTACCTAATGGGAACTTGGACTATGTAGGTTAACTAGCGTACACTTGGACGATCTAGGTTAACAAGCGGGCACTTGGAATATCTAGGTTAACTAGCGGGCCCTTGGACTATGTAGGTTAACTAGCGGGCACTTGGACTATCTAGGTTAACTAGCAGGTTCTTGGACTATGTAGGTTAACTAGCGGGCACTTGGACTATCTAGGTTAACTAGCTGACCTTGGACTATGTAGGTTAACTATCGGGCACTTCGACAATCTAGGTTAACTAGCGGGCACTTGGACTATCTAGGTTAACTAGCGGGCACTTGCACAATGCAGGCTCCCTAGCGGGCACTTTAATTATGTAGGTTCCCTACCGGGCACTTGGACTATCTAGGTTCCCTATAGGGCACTTGGACTATGTAGGTTCCTCTGCGGGCACTTGGACTATGTAGGTTCCTCTGCAGGCACTTGGACTATGTAGGTTCCCTAACAGGCACTTGGACTATGTAGGTTAACTAGCGGGCACTTGTATGATCAAGGTTAACCAGCGGGCACTTGGACTGTCTAGGTTAACTAGCGGGCACTTGGACTATCTAGGTTAATTAGCGGGCACTTGTACAATGCAGGTTCCCTAGCGGGCACTTTGACTATGTAGGTTCCCTAGCGGGCACTTGGACAATATAGGTTCCCTACGGGCACTTGGACTATCTAGGTTCCCTAATGGGCACTTGGTATATGTAGATTCCCTATCGGGCACTTGGACTATGTAGGTTCCTCAGCGGGCACTTGGACTTTGTATGTTCACTATCGGGCATTGGACTATGTAGGTTAACTAGCAGGACCTTGGACTATCTAGGTTACCTAGCGGGCACTTGGACTATGTAGGTTAACTTGCGGACACTTGGACAATCTAGGTTACCTAGCGGGAACTTGAACTACGTACATACCCTAGCGGGCACTTGGACTATCTAGGTTTCCTAGCGGACACTTGGACTATCTAGATTAACTAGCGGGCCCTTGGACTATCTAGGTTTCCTAGCGGGCACTTCGACTATCTAGGTTAGCTAACGGGCAATTGGACTATCTAGGTTACCTAGCGGGCACTTGGACTATGTAGGTTCCCTAGCGAGCACTTGGACTATTTAAGTTACCTAGTAGGCACTTTGACTATCTAGGTTAACGAACGTGCACTTGGACTATGTAGGTAACCTAGCCGGCACTTGGACTGTCTAGGTTACCTAGCAGGCACTTGGCCCATCTAGGTTAACGAACGGGCACTTGGACTATGTAGGTTAACTAGCGGACACTTCGACTATCTAGGTTAGCTAACGGGCAATTGGACTATCTAAGTTACCTAGCGGGCACTTGGACTATGTAGGTTGCCTAGCGAGCACTTGGACTATGTAGGTTCCCTATCGGGTACTTGGACTGTCTAGGTTACCTAGTGGGCACTTGGACTGTGTAGTTTACCTAGGAGGCACTTGGATTATGTTGGTTAACTAGCGGGCATTTGGACTATCTAGGTTACCTAGCAGGCACTTGGACTATGTACGTTCCCTAGCGGGCACTTGGGCTATCTACGTTACCTAGCGGGCACTTGGACTATGTAGGTTAACGAACGGGCACTTGGACTATGTAGGTAACCTAAAGGTCACTTGGACTGTCTAGGTTACCTTGCGGGAACTTGGACTATGTAGGTTAACTAGCGGGCACTTGTACTATCAAGGTTAACTAGAGGGCCCTTACTCTATGTAGGTTAACTAGCAGGCCTTTGGACTATGTAAGTTAACTAGAGGGCACTTTGATGATCCTGGTTAACTAGCGGGCACTTGGACTATCTAGGTTAACTAGCGGGCACTTGGACTATCTAGGTTAACTAGCGGGCACTTGGACTATGTAGGTTCCCTAGCGGGCAATTTGACTATGTAGGTTCCCTAGCGGGCACTTGGACTATATAGGTTAACTAGCGGGCCCTTGGACTATGTAGGTTAACTAGCGTGCACTTGGACGATCTAGGTTAACTAGCGGGTACTTGGACTATCTACGTTAACTAGCGGGCCCTTGGACTATGTAGATTCCCTAGCGGGCACTTGGATTCTGTGTGTTCCCTACGGACACTTGAACTATGTAGGTTCCCTAGCAGGCACTTGGACTATGTAGGTTCCAGAGGGGGCCTTGGACTATGTAAGTTAACTACCGGGCACTTGGACTATGTAGGTTAACTAGCGGGCCCTTGGACTATCTAGGTTACCTAGCGGGCACTTGGACTATGTAGGTTAACTACCGGGCACATTCACTATCTAGGTTACCTAGCGGGCACGGACTATGTATGTTCCCTAGCGGACACTTGGACTATCTATGTTAACTAGTGGGCACTTGGACTATCTATGTTAACTACCGGCTACTTGGACTATGTAGGTTAACTAGGGGACACTTGCACTATGTAGGTTACCTAGCGGCACTTGGACTATGTAGGTTAACTAGCGTGCATTTGGACTATGTAGGTTAAGTAGAGGACACTTAGACGATCTAGGTTAACTAGTGGGCCCTTGGACTATGTAGGTTAAGGAACGGGCATTTGGGCTATGTTGGTTACCTAGCAGACACTTGGACTGTCTAGTTTACCTAGCGGGCACTTGGCTACCTAGGTTAACGAACGGGCACTTGGACTATCTAGGTTGCCTAGCGGGGTTTGGACTATGTAAGTTACCTAGCGGGCACTTGGACTATCTAGGTTACCTAGTGGGCACTTGGACTATGTAGGTTAACTAGCGGGCACTTGGACTATGTATGATCTGCAGCTCGTGGAGAGGGACATATCTGATCAGAGAACACAGGGCAGAACAAGGGGGAGGAGGGAAGAATGGAGCACACCCTGGCCCAATACACCTTGAGGATGATGTTCCCAATCAGAGAAGCCAATCCACAGAGAAGACCACATGGGCAGCCCCACGATGAGAAACGTCCCTCAAAGACCCATAGCCTTAGAGGGGACAACACTGGACACACAGTGTGGGAACTGCGCCCGAACTGATCCTGCCACTTCGAGGCATGACACTAAGAGAGTGCAGCGGAAGAGAAAGAAAACGGAGCATCAAAGTCCCCAGGGAATGCCAAAGGTGGACTTTGTGGTCAGGGTTCGGTGCCCCCACAGACTGGACTGGAAAACACTCCTAAAGTTGACCACACAGTCCTTGTACTTTTCTTTCTGGTTAGTGTTGTTTTCTTTTAGTGTCATTGGATTTGGGTTGGGTTTTGTTTTCATTTTTGTTTGTTTTTCTTTTTGCTGCTTGGTTTAGCTCAGTCTTGTTTTGTGCATGTTATTACCTTTACAGGTCTGTCTAATTAAGAGAGGCTGGATGAAGAATCTGGAGGAGTAAACATGTGACCGGCCCTTTCCATTGGGCATGGGAGTGAGGAGGGTGGGGGGAAAGGAAGTGGTGTAAAGAAACCCAGAGACAAGGGTACAACAAGTGATGGAAAACGGTAGTGAGGGGGATGTAGGAGGCCTGGTAGGGCGTGATCAAAGGTAATGTAACCAAGAGGAATTACTGAAACCCAAAGGAAGACTGAGCATGTCAGTGGGCACAAGAGGAAAATCAAAGGGTATAGAAGAGTGAGCTGGGAAGCAAGGGTCAGTTATACACGTCTAAAAAAAGGCATGTACATATGTACATATATTTACAAAGGGGCATGGGGAAATAGATCTATGTCCATATGTTTATAGATTTAGTATTGAGGTAGCAGATGGACATAGGGCCTCCGCTCAAGGAATCCCTCATTGCAAGAACACTGTTTTATAAAATTGGCATTCTAAGATGCTCACCTTTCCTACACAATCACTGACCACAAAGCGGCTGCATAAGCAAATGTGGTGAAGAAATCCGATGGTGTCCAGCTACCTAAAGATATAGCGTGTGGGGTCTTAAAGGCTTGAGGGTAAAGAAACAGCCATCTGGCTCTGAAGCAACAGAGCCCACATGGAGAAAGCATACCAGCCTGTGTGATCACAAAGTTTTAAAGGGATAAGGCAACAGGCATCATGAAAACAATAAATCTTATCATGGAGAATGAGAGGGGACTGCCGGGTATAGACCCAAAACCTATTTGCAGTGCACTGGACATCCCCTTACAGAAGGATCTCAGAGTGGAGATTAAAGAATACAGGGTAAGAGACAACAAAGATGAAACACAACTTTCCTCTAGTTCTTAATGCTTCCTCTTGCCCCACTATCATGATCCCAGTTCTACCATACTAATCTGGCCAAACTAGAGAAGGTATTCTAGTACCGATAGGAATTTCAAACACGGGGAATCCAGAGTGGATGGGCCCTTTACCAGTGTTATGAGTGGAGATACTGGGAGGGTGGAGGAAGGGCAGGATGGAAAGTGGGAACCGATTACAAGGATCTTCATTGACCTCAAAAGAAAGGTGGGTGAAAATATGACAAAAGAATTAGTACATTTCCAAGGATTGATGAGGGATGGGTGGCGGGCATTGAGGGGGCAAAAATGAAGAGCTGAGGCCAGGGGCTTGGGTGGAGAGTGGATATTTTGTGAATAAGGAGGGCAATTAATGTACAGATGTGCTTCAAACAGATGATGTATTTATGGATTGCGGTTAGTGTTGTAGGAGCCACTAATGAAAAGATCATAAAAGAAACAAAAATAATCTGGGCAGAGGGCTCATGCAAGGATGATCTCAGGCTGGATGAGACCAGTCAAAACAGCTACTGGAGTGGCCTCACCCTGTGTCTATTACTGAGTCAGCCATGATGCTTAGGACCCACAGCCCCAGCAGCTGGCCAGAGAGGGAGGTGGATCTCTGAGGCCATTCCACAGGGGGAATGGTCTTCTGTCCTGCAGGGCCCGCCCTCCTTTGTAAGCGTGCTGCCTGGGGCAAGGCTTTCATGGAGTCCACACCATGGGAGCTCTACTACTCATGGGGGATTGGCAGGAAGCCTCTGCTCATGTGCATACACCACCACCTAGCTGGAGGATCTCCGTGAACAAAGCCTGAGGCAGACAACAAGCCCACTAACTGATGCTGTAAGAGATACAATCAGCATCCAGAAACCTGCAACTGGGAGCAAGAGGCAGCATACCTTGGTCCCAGCCCCTCCCACTCTAATCTACAAGGAGTGACATTGCAAAGCAGAGGGTTTTCATAAAGCACTTCCAGGACAGTGGAATGAGCAGCCTCGTTTGTGGACATGGATACTCTGTGATCCAGACGTACTACCTCCTCCCTTCCAGTCAGCTGAGACAAAAACCCTTGCAAGCAGAAAGCCATGCATCTGAACAGTATCCACCAGCCACTCTTGTGCAGCCCAGCTGCCTCCAAAGAGCCTTCCTGAGTGTGAGAGAAATCATGCAGAAGCCTGGTCTGCACTCAAGAGAGTTTTATGAGCGTTAGGGAGGCGTGGTGGGCAAGTCTGGCCGACCCCAGTGGCTGAATTGAATTAACATGGCCTAGATTGGTCAATCCAGGTACAGGAACCACCCAGGTGACCTCCCCTTCATGGCCAGAAATCTGGACCTCTGAGCATGCACAGGGTGCCTCTCCTAACTGGGCTCTTATCTTGGCCCTATGGGCATGCATAACGGATGCCCCAGTCCCTAGCATAGCTACCTAACATTTGCCCCCCTGAAGATATATGGACCCAAATCTTTGGGGTACTGGGCGACGACATCTCTAGCTACTTCCTGCTGGCAAAAGGGGCGAAGTGGGGCTTTGGGTCCATACCCTTCCTGCACTGCTGGGAGGGATTGTCCATTGAGGGCAACTTTATCCAGGATGAATAAGGTTGAGGTGGTCCAGGAGATGGTAGTCGTGGACCTGGCACACTTGGTTCAGAAGCTTTAATCACCCGATAACTTCTGAGAAAAACAAACGGTCTAAAAGGTGAACAGTTTGACTACGACAAGGCTAAGCTTGTGAGGTGGCAGTGGCCTTGAAATTAGGTGAGTGTCACAGGAAACAAAAAAAATCTTAGGATTACCAGACATGTGTGTTTGTTCATTGGAAGTACAGGAAGAGGGATAAAAGCATTCATACTTTCCCCTAGGAGGGCACAGGTTTGGGCACTACTAGGTGCAGTCGGATCACTGATTCATTTATGATGCTATGGTCTTGGACACGCTGATCAGACCCATCCTTCTTTTTAACCCTATAACGCTTCAATTTTAATTTGGGGAAAAAATTTTCTTTTTGTTGTGGACTTTCATAGTTATAAATATATATATATGTATTAATATATACATTTTTAATGTTATGAAAACATCATGCTTCGCGTTATAGAGTTAAATGGAAATAATGGGCTAGTGCAGGACGAGTCAAAAGTGACCAAAATAGAGTAACTGCCTAAGTCATTTTGAATTTTCTTGGGTTCAATTGGAGTAAAGGCTTGTAAATTACCCGGGGTCCAAATTCCCATGGTGCCTCCTACAACGGGTAGAATGTTCAGGGATGTTTCAGGGCTGGGAGATTAATAACCCCTAAGTCCAGGATACCTTAGGGCAGGGGTCCTGAAACTGTTTACCCAGGGGGCCAGTTCACTATCCCTCAGGCCTTTTGAAGGAAAGACTATAGTTTAAAAAAACAAATATTACGAACAAATTCATGTACACACTGCACATATTGATTTGATGTTCAAAAAAAAAAAATAAATGGGGCACATACACCCGGCAGAAAGGATCAACGTCCTCGGCTGTCTGCATGTGGCCCACAGGTTGTAGTTTGAGGACCCCTGCTCTCGGCATTCACCAAGAGGATGTGGTTTCAACCCAAAAGCTTGGAGACTCTACAATTTGTTTAAAAGTGATGGGGCAGAAGGAGTCCCTGATTGACCCACGCAAGACTAGTTTTCCCATCCCCTATTACTAAGAGTTCATAGTTATGGTTAAAGGGAACCAGGATATCCCGATCTGATCCCGTTACTTCAAGTGTGGGCTGACATTGCCACTAAGAAGCCTGCAAATATAAAAGACTTACTCCCTCCCGCAAAGAAAGGGCCCTTGTTTCCAAGGTTTCAGGAAACATGGAAGGACCGGAAAAACAAACGGTCCAAGTTCCCAAAACCACATAGGTGGAGGCCATCCCTCCCCATCACCCTCCCCCACCCCTCCCCTCCCCTCCCCCACCCCTCCCCTCCCCATCACCCTCCCCCCCTCCCCTCCCCTCCCCTCCCCAACCCCTCCCCTCCCCAACCCCTCCCCTCCCCTCTCCCCTCCCCTCCCCTCCCCTCCCCTCCCCTCCCCTCCCCTCCCGATCTCTCTCCCCTAATCGGCTTTATCCCATTTTGCAGGAGAACTCTGAGAGTGGGAGAGCTGGCTTCAATCCCTTTCTTTCAACCCCCGTCCTATAAGGTTTCTAGGGTCCAGAAATGGAAAACTTCTAACAGGCCCTTATTGAGTCACTCCCTCCCCCACCGGCCCCACAACCTCACTCCCACCCCTAACAAGCAGCCCCCCACACACACTAGTACTGGTATGACTTCCATACTCATCAGCCCACCTGGAATGCTTGCCAACAACTTTTCCAGGTGCTGTTCACAACGGAGGAGGGTAGCCCTTCCAGACAGAGGCCCAGTAAGCAGTCAGTGAACCTGATGGTCAGCGAGCAGGCACTCCCCACTTGAGAGAAACTCTTTTGGCCACTACACCAACAATGTGGGATCTCAATTCCTAGCAAGGCCCAGAGGGCTTTACCAGGTATCACCCATTGCTCTTACATGACCCTCTGCGGAAGAGCTAGGAAACCTATGAATTTATCTAAGGTCAGTGAGAATTTTCAGGTTCCTATAAGAGAATGTCCGCCTGCCTTTCTAGAGTGGCTGATGTAAGCCTACGGGCTTTATACCCCTAACGGCCCGGAGGCACTGAGAACAGGAGGGCAATAAGTATTGCCTTTCTTACTCAGTCAGTCTGCCTCAGACATGACAACGAAGTGGGAAGGGTTTGAAAGGAAAATCTTAGCGATTTGGTACAAGTGGCTCATTGAGTGTATAACAACAGAGATGACCCTAGCACGACAGAGACAAAGAAACTAGCTAAAATAATCGTAATTGCCATGAGATACCCCAGAGACTCAGGAAAAGGAGAGCATGGCTCACTCACGGAGAGACTAACCTGTGGGCACCGCCAAGCCATGGGGAAGGACCAATGTGCCTGCTGCAGGAAAGAAGGACACTGGAAAAATCAGTGCCTTGATCACCCCAGGAGAGGTGCACGACCCTCCACTAGAGTGGATGGGCCTCATCTGCACGTAGAAAGACCCAAGCAAGAGACAATAATGCTTGAAGAAGCTCAATGAAGGGGTCAGGGCTCTGTTTCGCTTCGCCGCCAAAAGCCCAGGCTAACTCTCCAAGTAGGAGGCCAGGCAGTAAATTTCTTGGTGGACACAGGGGCCACCTTCTCAGGTTCAGAAAGGAATATGGGCACATTTTCAAGAAGAAAGATGTGAATTACTGTGAGCCCATGATTCCTTCCACAGATAACTCACACCAGAAGGTTTGCATGGAGGGTAGGTGGGTTTCCCAAGACAACAAGATAACAAATACCTATCAGCCCTTTGGCCCAGTTAGCCACCTGGTTATGATATCACTGACTTCTGGCTCAGCTGCTGAGCCAGTGAAGCAGTTATAGCAGGAGAAGACTAGGTGGCCGGTGGCCATCAACGGAAGGACCAAATCTCCACAGTGGGCTTCCTGTTTCAATATGGAGCCACGTATGTTACCTGCTGGACACCATCTCTATCCTGAGCTCATAATTGCCATCCCAGGTCTAGAATGCGGCGCGCAGGTACACACTATATGAAACAGTCTCTGATTAACTCCTCTGGATAACTTGCTGACATGGGAGTCTGGATAATCCTGTACATTTACTTTGCAGATTAGAAAACTCACTCAAAAACACACGGGAGCTCACCCAGAGACACACAACTGGTTAACAACAAAGTCAAATACAAACCAGCGTCTGGACCAAGAGCACGGTGCCCCACAGAACTGTGCCCATCGAGCAGTCAATATCTCCTGGACTCTCAAAAGATCTGAGCTGACACCCACCCCCCCCACATCCTTGCAGCCCCAAAAGATTGTATTTCACAGGATGGCACCGGATCTGCAGCTCGCGGAGAGGGACATATCTGATCAGAGAACACAGGGCAGAACAAGGGGGAGGAGGGAAGAATGGAGCACACCCTGGCCCAATACACCTTGAGGATGATGTTCCCAGTCAGAGAAGCCAATCCACAGAGAAGACCACATGGGCAGCCCCACAATGAGAAACGTCCCTCAAAGACCCATAGCCTTAGAGGGGACAACACTGGACACACAGTGTGGGAACTGCGCCCGAACTGATCCTGCCACTTCGAGGCATGATACTAAGAGAGTCAGCGGAAGAGAAAGAAAACGGAGCATCAAAGCCCCGGGGAATGCCAAAGGTGGACTTTGTGGTCAGGGTTCGGTGCCCCCACAGACTGGACTGGAAAACACTCCTAAAGTTCAACACACAGTCCTTGTACATTTCTTTCTGGTTAGTGTTGTTTTCTTTTAGTGTCATTGGATTTGGGTTGGGTTTTGTTTTCATTTTTGTTTGTTTTTCTTTTTGCTGCTTGGTTTAGCTCAGTCTTGTTTTGTGCATGTTATTACCTTTACAGGTCTGTCTAATTAAGAGAGGCTGGATGAAGAATCTGGAGGAGTAAACATGTGACCGGCCCTTTCCATTGGGCATGGGAGTGAGGAGGGTGGGGGGAAAGGAAGTGGTGTAAAGAAACCCAGAGACAAGGGTACAACAAGTGATGGAAAATGGTAGTGAGGGGGATGTAGGAGGCCTGGTAGGGCGTGATCAAAGGTAATGTAACCAAGAGGAATTACTGAAACCCAAAGGAAGACTGAGCATGGCAGTGGGCACAAGAGGAAAATCAAAGGGTATAGAAGAGTGAGCTGGGAAGCAAGGGTCAGTTATACACGTCTAAAAAAAGGCATGTACATATGTACATATATTTACAAAGGGGCATGGGGAAATAGATCTATGTCCATATGTTTATAGATTTAGTATTGAGGTAGCAGATGGACATAGGGCCTCCGCTCAAGGAATCCCTCATTGCAAGAACACTGTTTTATAAAATTGGCATTCTAAGATGCTCACCTTTCCTACACAATCACTGACCACAAAGCGGCTGCATAAGCAAATGTGGTGAAGAAATCCGATGGTGTCCAGCTACCTAAAGATATAGCGTGTGGGGTCTTAAAGGCTTGAGGGTAAAGAAACAGCCATCTGGCTCTGAAGCAACAGAGCACACATGGAGAAAGCATACCAGCCTGTGTGATCACAAAGTTTTAAAGGGATAAGGCAACAGGCATCATGAGAACAAAAAAATCTTATCATGGAGAATGAGAGGGGACTGCCGGGTATAGACCCAAAACCTATTTGCAGTGCACTGGACATCCCCTTACAGAAGGAACTCAGAGTGGAGATTAAAGAATACAGGGTATAAGACAGCAAAGATGAAACACAACTTTCCTCTAGTTCTTAATGCTTCCTCTTGCCCCACTATCATGATCCCAGTTCTACCATACTAATCTGGCCAAACTAGAGAAGGTATTCTAGTACCGATAGGAATTTCAAACACGGGGCATCCAGAGTGGATGGGCCCTTTACCAGTGTTATGAGTGGAGATACTGGGAGGGTGGAGGAAGGGCAGGATGGAAAGTGGGAACCGATTACAAGGATCTTCATTGACCTCAAAAGAAAGGTGGGTGAAGATATGACAAAAGAATTAGTACATTTCCAAGGATTGATGAGGGATGGGTGGCGGGCATTGAGGGGGGAAAAATGAGGAGCTGAGGCCAGGGGCTTGGGTGGAGAGTGGATATTTTGTGAATAAGGAGGGCAATTAATGTACAGATGTGCTTCAAACAGATGATGTATTTATGGATTGCGCTTAGTGTTGTAGGAGCCACTAATGAAAAGATCATAAAAGAAACAAAAATAATCTGGGCAGAGGGCTCATGCAAGGATGATCTCAGGCTGGATGAGACCAGTCAAAACAGCTACTGGAGTGGCCTCACCCTGTGTCTATTACTGAGTCAGCCATGATGCTTAGGACCCACAGCCCCAGCAGCTGGCCAGAGAGGGAGGTGGATCTCTGAGGCCATTCCACAGGGGGAATGGTCTTCTGTCCTGCAGGGCCCACCCTCCTTTGTAAGCGTGCTGCCTGGGGCAAGGCTTTCATGGAGTCCACACCATGGGAGCTCTACTACTCATGGGGGATTGGCAGGAAGCCTCTGCTCATGTGCATACACCACCACCTAGCTGGAGGATCTCCGTGAACAAAGCCTGAGGCAGACAACAAGCCCACTAACTGATGCTGTAAGAGATACAATCAGCATCCAGAAAACTGCAACTGGGAGCAAGAGGCAGCATACCTTGGTCCCAGCCCCTCCCACTCTAATCTACAAGGAGTGACATTGCAAAGCAGAGGGTTTTCATAAAGCACTTCCAGGACAGTGGAATGAGCAGCCTCGTTTGTGGACATGGATACTCTGTGATCCAGACGTACTACCTCCTCCCTTCCAGTCAGCTGAGACAAAAACTCTTGCAAGCAGAAAGCCATGCATCTGAACAGTATCCACCAGCCACTCTTGTGCAGCCCAGCTGCCTCCAAAGAGCCTTCCTGAGTGTGAGAGAAATCATGCAGAAGCCTGGTCTGCACTCAAGAGAGTTTTATGAGCGTTAGGGAGGCATGGTGGGCAAGTCTGGCCGACCCCAGTGGCTGAATTGAATTAACATGGCCTAGATTGGTCAATCCAGGTACAGGAACCACCCAGGTGACCTCCCCTTCATGGCCAGAAATCTGGACCTCTGAGCATGCACAGGGTGCCTCTCCTAACTGGGCTCTTATCTTGGCCCTATGGGCATGCATAACGGATGCCCCAGTCCCTAGCATAGCTACCTAACATTTGCCCCCCTGAAGAGATATGGACCCAAATCTTTGGGGTACTGGGCGACGACATCTCTAGCTACTTCCTGCTGGAAAAAGGGGCGAAGTGGGGCTTTGGGTCCATACCCTTCCTACACTGCTGGGAGGGGTTGTCCATTGAGGGCAACTTTATCCAGGATGGATAAGGTTGAGGTGGTCCAGGAGATGGTAGTCGTGGACCTGGCACACTTGGTTCAGAAGCTTTAATCACCCGATAACTTCTGAGAAAAACAAACGGTCTAAAAGGTGAACAGTTTGACTACGACAAGGCTAAGCTTGTGAGGTGGCAGTGGCCTTGAAATTAGGTGAGTGTCACAGGAAACAAAAAAAATCTTAGGATTACCAGACATGTGTGTTTGTTCATTGGAAGTACAGGAAGAGGGATAAAAGCATTCACACTTTCCCCTAGGAGGGCACAGGTTTGGGCACTACTAGGTGCAGTCGGATCACTGATTCATTTATGATGCTAAGGTCTTGGACACGCTGATCAGACCCATCCTTCTTTTTAACCCTATAATGCTTCAATTTTAATTTTGGGAAAAAATTTTCTTTTTGTTGTGGACTTTCATAGTTATAAATATATATATGTATTAATATATACATTTTTAATGTTATGAAAACATCATGCTTCGCGTTATAGAGTTAAATGGAAATAATGGGCTAGTGCAGGACGAGTCAAAAGTGACCAAAATAGAGTAACTGCCTAAGTCATTTTGAATTTTCTTGGGTTCAATTGGAGTAAAGGCTTGTAAATTACCCGGGGTCCAAATTCCCATGGTGCCTCCTACAACGGGTAGAATGTTCAGGGATGTTTCAGGGCTGGGAGATTAATAACCCCTAAGTCCAGGATACCTTAGGGCAGGGGTCCTGAAACTGTTTACCCAGGGGGCCAGTTCACTATCCCTCAGGCCTTTTGAAGGAAAGACTATAGTTTAAAAAAACAAATATTACGAACAAATTCATGTGCACACTGCACATATTGATTTGAAGTTCAAAAAAAAAAATAAATGGGGCACATACACCCGGCAGAAAGGATCAACGTCCTCGGCTGTCTGCATGTGGCCCACAGGTTGTAGTTTGAGGACCCCTGCTCTCGGCATTCACCAAGAGGATGTGGTTTCAACCCAAAAGCTTGGAGACTCTACAATTTGTTTAAAAGTGATGGGGCAGAAGGAGTCCCTGATTGACCCACGCAAGACTAGTTTTCCCATCCCCTATTACTAAGAGTTCATAGTTATGGTTAAAGGGAACCAGGATATCCCGATCTGATCCCGTTACTTCAAGTGTGGGCTGACATTGCCACTAAGAAGCCTGCAAATATAAAAGACTTACTCCCTCCCGCAAAGAAAGGGCCCTTGTTTCCAAGGTTTCAGGAAACATGGAAGGACCGGAAAAACAAACGGTCCAAGTTCCCAAAACCACATAGGTGGAGGCCATCCCTCCCCATCACCCTCGCCCACCCCTCCCCTCCCCTCCCCCACCCCTCCCTTCCCCATCACCGTCCCCCTCTCTCCTCCCCTCCCCAGCCCCTCTCCTCCCCAACCCCTCCCCTCCCCTCCCCCTCCCCTCCCCCTCCCCCTCCCCTCCCCTTCCCACCCCTCCCCTCCCCTCACGATCTCTCTCCCCTAATCGGCTTTATCCCATTTTGCAGGAGAACTCTGAGAGTGGGAGAGCTGGCTTCAATCCCTTTCTTTCAACCCCCGCCCTATAAGGTTTCTAGGGTCCAGAAATAGAAAACTTCTAACAGGCCCTTATTGAGTCACTCCCTCCCCCACCGGCCCCACAACCTCACTCCCACCCCTAACAAGCAGCCCCACACACACACTAGTACTGGTATGACTTCCATACTCATCAGCCCACCTGGTATGCTTGCCAACAACTTTTCCAGGTGCTGTTCACAACGGAGGAGGGTAGCCCTTCCAGACAGAGGCCCAGTAAGCAGTCAGTGAACCTGATGGTCAGCGAGCGGGCACTCCCCACTTGAGAGAAACTCTTTTGGCCACTACACCAACAATGTGGGATCTCAATTCCTAGCAAGGCCCAGAGGGCTTTACCAGGTATCACCCATTGCTCTTACATGACCCTCTGCGGAAGAGCTAGGAAACCTATGAATTTATCTAAGGTCAGTGAGAATTTTCAGGTTCCTATAAGAGAATGTCCGCCTGCCTTTCTAGAGTGGCTGATGTAAGCCTACGGGCTTTATAACCCCAACGGCCCGGAGGCACTGAGAACAGGAGGGCAATAAGTATTGCCTTTCTTACTCAGTCAGTCTGCCTCAGACATGACAACGAAGTGGGAAGGGTTTGAAAGGAAAATCTTAGCGATTTGGTACAAGTGGCTCATTGAGTGTATAACAACAGAGATGACCCTAGCACGACAGAGACAAAGAAGCTAGCTAAAATAATCGTAATTGCCATGAGATACCCCAGAGACTCAGGAAAAGGAGAGCATGGCTCACTCACGGAGAGACTAACCTGTGGGCACCGCCAAGCCATGGGGAAGGACCAATGTGCCTACTGCAGGAAAGAAGGACACTGGAAAAATCAGTGCCTTGAAAACCCCAGGAGAGGTGCACGACCCTCCACTAGAGTGGATGGGCCTCATCTGCACGTAGAAAGACCCAAGCAAGAGACAATAATGCTTGAAGAAGCTCAATGAAGGGGTCAGGGCTCTGTTTCGCTTCGCCGCCAAAAGCCCAGGCTAACTCTCCAAGTAGGAGGCCAGGCAGTAAATTTCTTGGTGGACACAGGGGCCACCTTCTCAGGTTCAGAAAGGAATATGGGCACATTTTCAAGAAGAAAGATGTGAATTACTGTGAGCCCATGATTCCTTCCACAGATAACTCACACCAGAAGGTTTGCATGGAGGGTAGGTGGGTTTCCCAAGACAACAAGATAACAAATATCTATCAGCCCTATGGCCCAGTTAGCCACCTGGTTATGATATCACTGACTTCTGGCTCAGCTGCTGAGCCAGTGAAGCAGTTATAGCAGGAGAAGACTAGGTGGCCGGTGGCCATCAACGGAAGGACCAAATCTCCACAGTGGGCTTCCTGTTTCAATATGGAGCCACGTATGTTACCTGCTGGACACCATCTCTATCCTGAGCTCATAATTGCCATCCCAGGTCTAGAATGCGGCGCGCAGGTACACACTATATGAAACAGTCTCTGATTAACTCCTCTGGATAACTTGCTGACATGGGAGTCTGGATAATCCTGTACATTTACTTTGCAGATTAGAAAACTCACTCAAAAACACACGGGAGTTCACCCAGAGACAAACAACTGGTTAACAACAAAGTCATATTCAAACCAGCGTCTGGACCAAGAGCACGGTGCCCCACAGAACTGTGCCCATCGAGCAGTCAATATCTCCTGGACTCTCAAAAGATCTGAGCTGACACCCACCCCCCCACACATCCTTGCAGCCCCAAAAGATTGTATTTCACAGGATGGCACCGGATCTGCAGCTCGCGGAGAGGGACATATCTGATCAGAGAACACAGGGCAGAACAAGGGGGAGGAGGGAAGAATGGAGCACACCCTGGCCCAATACACCTTGAGGATGATGTTCCCAATCAGAGAAGCCAATCCACAGAGAAGACCACATGGGCAGCCCCACGATGAGAAACGTCCCTCAAAGACCCATAGCCTTAGAGGGGACAACACTGGACACACAGTGTGGGAACTGCGCCCGAACTGATCCTGCCACTTCGAGGCATGATACTAAGAGAGTCAGAGGAAGAGAAAGAAAATGGAGCATCAAAGTCCCCGGGGAATGCCAAAGGTGGACTTTGTGGTCAGGGTTCGGTGCCCCCACAGACTGGACTGGAAAACACTCCTAAAGTTCAACACACAGTCCTTGTACTTTTCTTTCTGGTTAGTGTTGTTTTCTTTTAGTGTCATTGGATTTGGGTTGGGTTTTGTTTTCATTTTTGTTTGTTTTTCTTTTTGCTGCTTGGTTTAGCTCAGTCTTGTTTTGTGCATGTTATTACCTTTACAGGTCTGTCTAATTAAGAGAGGCTGGATGAAGAATCTGGAGGAGTAAACATGTGACCGGCCCTTTCCATTGGGCATGGGAGTGAGGAGGGTGGGGGGAAAGGAAGTGGTGTAAAGAAACCCAGAGACAAGGGTACAACAAGTGATGGAAAATGGTAGTGAGGGGGATGTAGGAGGCCTGGTAGGGCGTGATCAAAGGTAATGTAACCAAGAGGAATTACTGAAACCCAAAGGAAGACTGAGCATGGCAGTGGGCACAAGAGGAAAATCAAAGGGTATAGAAGAGTGAGCTGGGAAGCAAGGGCCAGTTATAGACGTCTAAAAAAAGGCATGTACATATGTACATATATTTACAAAGGGGCATGGGGAAATAGATCTATGTCCATATGTTTATAGATTTAGTATTGAGGTAGCAGATGGACATAGGGCCTCCGCTCAAGGAATCCCTCATTGCAAGAACACTGTTTTATAAAATTGGCATTCTAAGATGCTCACCTTTCCTACACAATCACTGACCACAAAGCGGCTGCATAAGCAAATGTGGTGAAGAAATCCGATGGTGTCCAGCTACCTAAAGATATAGCGTGTGGGGTCTTAAAGGCTTGAGGGTAAAGAAACAGCCATCTGGCTCTGAAGCAACAGAGCCCACATGGAGAAAGCATACCAGCCTGTGTGATCACAAAGTTTTAAAGGGATAAGGCAACAGGCATCATGAGAACAATAAATCTTATCATGGAGAATGAGAGGGGACTGCCGGGTATAGACCCAAAACCTATTTGCAGTGCACTGGACATCCCCTTACAGAAGGATCTCAGAGTGGAGATTGAAGAATACAGGGTAAGAGACAACAAAGATGAAACACAACTTTCCTCTAGTTCTTAATGCTTCCTCTTGCCCCACTATCATGATCCCAGTTCTACCATACTAATCTGGCCAAACTAGAGAAGGTATTCTAGTGCCGATAGGAATTTCAAACACGGGGAATCCAGAGTGGATGGGCCCTTTACCAGTGTTATGAGTGGAGATACTGGGAGGGTGGAGGAAGGGCAGGATGGAAAGTGGGAACCGATTACAAGGATCTTCATTGACCTCAAAAGAAAGGTGGGTGAAAATATGACAAAAGAATTAGTACATTTCCAAGGATTGATGAGGGATGGGTGGCGGGCATTGAGGGGGGAAAAATGAGGAGCTGAGGCCAGGGGCTTGGGTGGAGAGTGGATATTTTGTGAATAAGGAGGGCAATTAATGTACAGATGTGCTTCAAACAGATGATGTATTTATGGATTGCGGTTAGTGTTGTAGGAGCCACTAATGAAAAGATCATAAAAGAAACAAAAATAATCTGGGCAGAGGGCTCATGCAAGGATGATCTCAGGCTGGATGAGACCAGTCAAAACAGCTACTGGAGTGGCCTCACCCTGTGTCTATTACTGAGTCAGCCATGATGCTTAGGACCCACAGCCCCAGCAGCTGGCCAGAGAGGGAGGTGGATCTCTGAGGCCATTCCACAGGGGGAATGGTCTTCTGTCCTGCAGGGCCCACCCTCCTTTGTAAGCGTGCTGCCTGGGGCAAGGCTTTCATGGAGTCCACACCATGGGAGCTCTACTACTCATGGGGGATTGGCAGGAAGCCTCTGCTCATGTGCATACACCACCACCTAGCTGGAGGATCTCCGTGAACAAAGCCTGAGGCAGACAACAAGCCCACTAACTGATGCTGTAAGAGATACAATCAGCATCCAGAAAACTGCAACTGGGAGCAAGAGGCAGCATACCTTGGTCCCAGCCCCTCCCACTCTAATCTACAAGGAGTGACATTGCAAAGCAGAGGGTTTTCATAAAGCACTTCCAGGACAGTGGAATGAGCAGCCTCGTTTGTGGACATGGATACTCTGTGATCCAGACTTACTACCTCCTCCCTTCCAGTCAGCTGAGACAAAAACTCTTGCAAGCAGAAAGCCATGCATCTGAACAGTATCCACCAGCCACTCTTGTGCAGCCCAGCTGCCTCCAAAGAGCCTTCCTGAGTGTGAGAGAAATCATGCAGAAGCCTGGTCTGCACTCAAGAGAGTTTTATGAGCGTTAGGGAGGCGTGGTGGGCAAGTCTGGCCGACCCCAGTGGCTGAATTGAATTAACATGGCCTAGATTGGTCAATCCAGGTACAGGAACCACCCAGGTGACCTCCCCTTCATGGCCAGAAATCTGGACCTCTGAGCATGCACAGGGTGCCTCTCCTAACTGGGCTCTTATCTTGGCCCTATGGGCATGCATAACGGATGCCCCAGTCCCTAGCATAGCTACCTAACATTTGCCCCCCTGAAGAGATATGGACCCAAATCTTTGGGGTACTGGGCGACGACATCTCTAGCTACTTCCTGCTGGAAAAAGGGGCGAAGTGGGGCTTTGGGTCCATACCCTTCCTACACTGCTGGGAGGGGTTGTCCATTGAGGGCAACTTTATCCAGGATGGATAAGGTTGAGGTGGTCCAGGAGATGGTAGTCGTGGACCTGGCACACTTGGTTCAGAAGCTTTAATCACCCGATAACTTCTGAGAAAAACAAACGGTCTAAAAGGTGAACAGTTTGACTACGACAAGGCTAAGCTTGTGAGGTGGCAGTGGCCTTGAAATTGGGTGAGTGTCACAGGAAACAAAAAAAATCTTAGGATTACCAGACATGTGTGTTTGTTCATTGGAAGTACAGGAAGAGGGATAAAAGCATTCACACTTTCCCCTAGGAGGGCACAGGTTTGGGCACTACTAGGTGCAGTCGGATCACTGATTCTTTTATGATGCTAAGGTCTTGGACACGCTGATCAGACCCATCCTTCTTTTTAACCCTATAACGCTTCAATTTTAATTTTGGAAAAAAAATTTTCTTTTTGTTGTGGACTTTCATAGTTATAAATATATATATAAATGTATTAATATATACATTTTTAATGTTATGAAAACATCATGCTTCGCGTTATAGAGTTAAATGGAAATAATGGGCTAGTGCAGGACGAGTCAAAAGTGACCAAAATAGAGTAACTGCCTAAGTCATTTTGAATTTTCTTGGGTTCAATTGGAGTAAAGGCTTGTAAATTACCCGGGGTCCAAATTCCCATGGTGCCTCCTACAACGGGTAGAATGTTCAGGGATGTTTCGGGGCTGGGAGATTAATAACCCCTAAGTCCAGGATACCTTAGGGCAGGGGTCCTGAAACTGTTTACCCAGGGGGCCAGTTCACTATCCCTCAGGCCTTTTGAAGGAAAGACTATAGTTTAAAAAAACAAAGATTACGAACAAATTCATGTGCACACTGCACATATTGATTTGAAGTTCAAAAAAAAAATAAATGGGGCACATACACCCGGCAGAAAGGATCAACGTCCTCGGCTGTCTGCATGTGGCCCACAGGTTGTAGTTTGATGACCCCTGCTCTCGGCATTCACCAAGAGGATGTGGTTTCAACCCAAAAGCTTGGAGACTCTACAATTTGTTTAAAAGTGATGGGGCAGAAGGAGTCCCTGATTGACCCACGCAAGACTAGTTTTCCCATCCCCTATTACTAAGAGTTCATAGTTATGGTTAAAGGGAACCAGGATATCCCGATCTGATCCCGTTACTTCAAGTGTGGGCTGACATTGCCACTAAGAAGCCTGCAAATATAAAAGACTTACTCCCTCCCGCAAAGAAAGGGCCCTTGTTTCCAAGGTTTCAGGAAACATGGAAGGACCGGAAAAACAAACGGTCCAAGTTCCCAAAACCACATAGGTGGAGGCCATCCCTCCCCATCACCCTCCCCCATCCCTCCCGCACCCCTCCCTCACCCCTCCCCCACCCCTCCCCAACCCCTCCCCTCCCCCACCCCTCCCCTCCCCTCCCCTCACGATATCTCTCCCCTAATCGGCTTTATCCCATTTTGCAGGAGAACTCTGAGAGTGGGAGAGCTGGCTTCAAACCCTTTCTTTCAACCCCCGCCCTATAAGGTTTCTAGGGTCCAGAAATAGAAAACTTCTAACAGGCCCTTATTGAGTCACTCCCTCCCCCACCGGCCCCACAACCTCACTCCCACCCCTAACAAGCAGCCCCCCACACACACTAGTACTGGTATGACTTCCACACTCATCAGCCCACCTGGAATGCTTGCCAACAACTTTTCCAGGTGCTGTTCACAACGGAGGAGGGTAGCCCTTCCAGACAGAGGCCCAGTAAGCAGTCAGTGAACCTGATGGTCAGCGAGCGGGCACTCCCCACTTGAGAGAAACTCTTTTGGCCACTACACCAACAATGTGGGATCTCAATTCCTAGCAAGGCCCAGAGGGCTTTACCAGGTATCACCCATTGCTCTTACATGACCCTCTGCGGAAGAGCTAGGAAACCTATGAATTTATCTAATGTCAGTGAGAATTTTCAGGCTAAGAGAATGTCTGCCTTCCTTTCTAGAGTGGCTGATGGAAGCCTACAGGCTTTATACCCCTAACAGCCCGGAGGCCCCGAGAACAGGAGGGCAATAAATATTGCCTTTATGACTCAGTCAGTCTGCCTCAGACATGAAAAAGAAGTGGGAAGGGTTTCAAGGGAAAAATCTTAGTGATTTGATACAAGTGGTTCATTGAGTATATAACAACCGAGATGACCCTACCACGACAAAGACAAAGAAACTAGCTAAAATACTAGGAATTGCCATGAGAGACCCCAGAGACTCAGGAAAAGGAGAGCATGGCCCACTCACGGAGAGACTAACCTCTGGGCACCTCCAAGCCATCGGGAAGGATCAATGTGCCTACTGCAGGAAAGAAGGACACTGGAAAAATCAGTGCCTTGAAAACCCCAGGAGAGGTCCACGACCCTCCACAAGAGTGGACGGGCCTCATCTGCAACAAGAAAGACTCAAGCAAGAGACAATAAGGCTTGAAGAGCTGAATGAAGGGGTCAGGGCTCTGTTTCACTTCGCCGCCAAAACCCAGGCTAACACTCCATGTAGGAGGCCAGGAAGTAAATTTCTTGGTGGACATAGGAGCCACCTTCTCAGGTTCAGAAAGGAATACGGGCACATTTTCAAAAAGAAAGATGTGTATTACTGTGAGCCTATGATTCCTTCCACAGATAACTCACACCAGAAGGTTTGCATGGAGGTTAGGTGGGCTTCCCAAGACAACAAGATAACAAATATCTATCTGCCCTTTCTCCCAGTTAGCCACCTGGTTATGATGGCACTGGCTCCTGGCTCAGCTGCTGAGCCAGTGAAGCAGTTATAGCAGGAGAAGACTAGGTGGCCGGTGGCCATCAACGGAAGGACCAAATCTCCACAGTGGGCTTCCTGTTTCAATATGGAGCCACGTCTGTCACCTACTGGACACCATCTCTATTCTGAGCTCATAATTGCCACCCCAGGTCTTGAATGCAGCGCGCAGATACACACTATATGAAACAGTCTCTGATTAACCCTTCTCAATAACTTGCTGATATGGGCTTCTGGATAATCCAGTACATTTACTTTCCAGATGAGAAAACTCCCTCAAAACACACAGGAGTTGACCCAGAGACACACAACTGGTTAACAACAAAGTCATATTCACAACCAGCTTCTGGACCAAGAGCACGGTGCCTCACAGAACTGTGCCCATCGAGAAGTCAATATCTCCTGGACTCTCAAAAGATCTGAGCTGATGCCCCCCCTCCCACCTCCTTGCAGCCCCCAAAGATTGTATTTCACAGGATGGCACCGGAGCTGCAGCTCGCAGAGAGGGACATATCTGATCAGAGAACACAGAGCAGAACAAGACGGAGGAGGGGAGAATGGAGCACATCCTGGCCCACTACACCTTGAGGATGATGTTCCCAATCAGAGAAGCCAGTCCACAGAAAAGAAAAGACCACATGGGCAGCCCCACGATGAGAAACGTCCCTCAAAGACCCATTGCCCTAGAGGGGACAACACTGGAGACACAGTGTGGGAACTGCGCCCGAACTGATCTTGCTACATCGAGGCATGACACTAAGGGAATGCAGCGGAAGAGCTAGAAAACGGAGCATCAAAGTTCCCGGGGAATGCCAAAGGTGGACTTTGTGGTCAGGGCTCGGTGCCCCAACAGACTGGACTGGAAAACACTCCTAAAGTTCACCACACAGTCCTTGTACTAACTATGAGCTTTTCTTTCTTGGTTAGTTTTGTTTTCTTTTAGTGTCATTGGATTTTTGTTGTCTTGGTTTTTTTGCGTTGCTTGTCTTGGTTTTGTGCATGTTATTACCTTTTCTGGTCTGTCTAAATTAGATAGGCTGGATGTCCAATCTGGAGGACAAAACCCAGGACCAACACTTCTGGGGGGTGGGGCATGGGAAAGAGGGAGGTGGGCATAAAGGAAGCGGTGTTAAGAAACCCAGAAACAAGAGAACAGGAAGTCATGCATATCCGTGGTGAGGTAGATGTAGGAGGCCTGGTAGGGTGGGATCAAGGGTAATGGAACCAAGAAGAATTACTGAAACCCAAAGGAAGACTGAGCATGGCAGTGGGCACAAGAGGAAAATGAAAGGGAAATAGAAGAGCAAGCGAGGAAGCAAGGGCCTGTTATAGAGGTCTTTAAAAAAGTATGTCCATATGTAAATATATTCATATATGAGCATGGGGAAATAGACCTACGTCCATATATTTATAGGTTTCGTATTAAGGTAGCAGATGGACTCTGGGCCTCCACTCAAGTACTCCCTCATTGCAAGAATACTTTGTTCTATTAAATTGGCATTCTATGGTGCTCACCTTCCCCACAGGTACACTGATGACAAAGCTGATGGTGCCCAGCTGTCAAAAGATATAGCGTCTGAGGTCTTAAAAGCTTGAATGTAAACAAGCGGCCACCTAGCTCAGAAGCAACAAAGCCCACATGGAATAATCACACCAGCCTATGAGATCACGAGGTTTCGAAGGGATCAGGTGTCAGGCATCGTCAGAACAAAAACATCTTATTGGGAATGAGAAGAGTGCTTGGTAGAGACCCAAAGCCCATTTCCAGACCACTGGACAATACCTTACAGAAGGGTCTCAGAGAGGAGATGAGCCAAGACTAGGTACGAGATAGCAACAATGAAACACAACTTTCCTCTCGTTGCTAAATGCTTTCTCTCCCCCCATTATCATGACCCCAATTCTACCTTACAAATCTGGCTAGACCAGAGAATGTACACTGGTACAGATAGCAACTGGAAACACAGGGAATCCAGGGTGGATGAGTCCTTTAGGACCAGTATTATGAGTGAAGACACTGAGAGGGTAAGAGGGAGGGCAGTTTGGAAACGGGGAACTGATTACAAGGATGTACATTTTACTTCAACAGAAAAGTGGGTGAAGGGGGATATCAGACAGTGCAAGATATGACAAAAATTAGTAAATTACCAAGGATTGATGAGCGAGGGGTAGCGCACATGGGGGGTGGGGATGGGAATGAGGAGCTGAGGCCATGGGCTTGGGTGGAGAGTGGATATTTTGAGAATGAGGGAAATGAATGTACAAATGTGCTTTACACAACTGATGTATGCATAGAATGTGTTTAGTGTTGTATGAGCCCCTAATAAAACGTTAAAAAAAAAGATCTGGGCAGAGGACTCATTCAAGGATTATCTCAGGCTGGATTAGACCCTTCTAAGTAGAAAGTCCTGCATCTGAACAGTATCCACCAGCCATTCATGTCCAGTTATGCTGCCTCCAAAGAGCCTTCCTGGGTTTGTCAGATCTCTCTGAGGACAGACAGACCTTGGTCCTCTGCTCTGCGTGAGAAAGAATGCATGTAGAAGCCTGATTGTCATCCAAGTGGGTTTTATGAGCATTAGGGAGGCATGGTGGGCAACCCTGGTCAACCCCAGCAGCTGAATTTAATTTACTTGGCTTTGGTGGGTCAATCAAGTTGCAGCACTCACCCAGGTGTACCTCCTCTTCCTGGCCGGAAACCTGAACCTCTGAGCACGCACAGTGTGCCACTCCTTCTTGGGCTGCTACCTTGGCCCTCTGGGCATGCATAATGGACACCCCAGTCCCTAGGATAGCTACCTAACATTTGCCCCCTGAAGAGGTATGGACCCAAATCTTTGGGGTACTGGGCGACGACATCTCTAAGTACTTCCTGCTGCAAAAGGGGCAAATGGGGCTCAGAAGGGATTGTCCACTCAGGTCCCAGGATGGATAAAGTTGAGGTTGTTCAGGAAATCGTGGTCCTGCAGCTGGCACACTTGGTTTGGAGGCCTTGGTAACCTGAGAACTTCTGGAAAAACAAACAAAAAGACAAAAGGTTGAAGAGTTTAAGTGAGACAAGTCTAAGATTCGGAGGAGGTCGTTCCCTTCAAGTTAGGTGAGTGTCACAAGAAATAAATATACTTAGGATTATCAGGCATGTGTTTGTTCACTCTAAGTACAGGAACGGGGATTAAAGCATTCACAATTTCCCTAGGAGGGCACAGGGTTTGGGCACTACTAGGTGAAGTGGGATCACTGCTTCATTTATGATCCTAAGGTCTTACACCTGCTGATAAGACCCATCCTTTTTAACCCTATAATGGCTCAATTTTCAATTTGGGGGAAATGTTTTTGTTTTTATTCTTTATTTTCAAAGTTATCTACCTATTTATCTGTCTGTTTATCTATCTATCTATTAATATATACATTTCTTTATATGTTATGGAAATATGCTCAGCGTTATAGAGTTAAATGGTAATATTGGGGTACTACAGGGGGAGTCAACCGTAATCAAAAGTAGAGTAACTGCCTAAGTCATTTTTAATTTTCTTGGCTTCAATTTGAATAAAAGGCTGGTAAATTACCCAGGGACCAAATTTCCCTGGTGCCTCTACTATGGGTAGAATGATCAGGGGTGTGTCAGGGCTGCGAGAATAGTAACCCCTAAGTCCAGGATCCCTTAGGGCAGGGGTCCTCAAACTGTTTACCTAGGGGGCCAGTTCTGTCCCTCAGATCATTGGAGGGTCAGACTATAGTTTTTTAAAAACCTATGAACAAGTTCCTATGCACACTGCACGAGTCGGCTGCTAAGCAGGACAGGCAGAGGCAGCAAAAACACCCTGAGGGTGGAATAAATATCGTCAGGCCACATGTGTCCCACGGGCCACAGTTTGAGGACGCCTGCCTTAGGGGTTCCTGTGTGCACTGGGGATGAAGGTCTCTACTGCTCCTCAAAAGGAGAAATGCTCTAACTTCTGGCATCTCCGCCCATTTCCCATCACTCTACAGAACTGTTCCAGGTGAATCAGGGTTGGAAGGAAAAGTGTGCCATTCTCTGGCCACCATTCTCCTTTCTCAAATAAAGTTGCATAGTGTATCAGCTTTTGTTTGTCTAGCCTCTGTGTCAACTCTATCCCAATTGGACAGGATTCATGCAAGGGGGCAATTCCTGAGTATGAAGCTGCTAAGTCCCATCTGGAAAGCACAAAACAAGGCTATTTAGAGCTTGCTGCCTCAAGGTCAATAACCCCGCTTCAGAGCAGACCCCTGGTGTGCTATTAAACTGATGCCTCTGACAGGTGCCCCCACCATAGACAAAGGGTCAAAGAGCAGTCGCTGTGGGTGACTTTAGGTCCAACCATTTTCTAGACAATAAGCTAGGAGGACCACTGCTTGGGATGGCCCCACAGCCTTCTAAGATGCCTGCTGGCAGGAGCAGACTCTCAAATCTCTGAAGGGAAGGGGCATCTGGCAGCTCAGGGAACCTTTAGGAAAATAGGAATTTCTGGCTGGAACATCATGGCAGCTGAGCTATATTAAGAGCTGTCCCCAAAAGTGCATGAAGAAACACCACTGAAAGCCTAAAAGTAAGGGTTACCCAGGCTAGGCTTCCGAACGCCTTTGTCTTAAGACTGAGCAACGGAAAACCAGCCAGTAACAAGGAACAAACCTACACTGGTAGAACACTAACCCTAGAACACCTGAAGTTTTCAATGCAGGAAATAATATTTTTTTGTTTTTATTCTTTACTTTCATTGTTATCAATATATATGACAACCAAAGTATATTTTAAAAGTATAAATTTTCAAAAATATAACCAAATTGTCATATTTATAATATATAATTTTGGTACCAGATACATTTTAATTAAATGTTACAAAAAAGTCCTGCTCAGTGTTATAGGGCTCAAGCAGCTTGTTTTAAAAACCAGGAGAAAGGCAAAGGGAACGGAGGGGAAAAGGGAAACATTTGGCTGCCGGGACAAGGCAGGGCTATCTCCCAGGCCTAAATCAACCAGCTCCCGAGGCAGTGCCCTTCCACGTGTTTGGACTGGTGGGCACCATTTTGGCCAGGGTCATAGGCCCTGTTTCCCCATGGCGGCTATGTAGGTTCTCTGGTAAAACCATAAAGAGCCTTGATAATGGTGAAGCCATTCTGAACTGACAGAAGCCACCATGAAAGGTAAATAAAGTAGCTATGAACTGTCAATGAACTAGCTGATATTGGGGTGGTAGGTCGTGCAGACGTAGCCCAAGGGAATGTCCCAAAGGAAATGGATGTTCAGAAGGCTTTTGAGAACAAGAGCAGTTTTTGTTCAACTAAGAATGGCTAACCGCAACACCCCACTTCTCTACTCTGCCTGCTTGCACACCTCCACATTGCACAAGTATAAAAACCTTTGGAAAATTCAACTGGGGGCTGCTCAGTCTCCTCTCAAGAGGGCTGACAGACCCTGTGCAGAAAATAAAACTTTTTCTGTTGAACTTGCCGGTGGTCGGAGATGCTTTCTTTCTGGGAATGGACAGTAGCTACAACATTTCGAGGTGCACCGAGATCCGAGTGCCACTGTCGGAGCCTGCTTAGAAAGGGGAACCAGGACATCCTGATCTGATCCCTTAAATTCATGTGTGGATTGACATTGCCACTAAGAAGCCAACATATATAAAAGACTTCCTCCCCCAACATAAAGAGTTCTTGTTTCCAAGATTTCAGTAAACATGGCAGGACCGGAAAAACAACCTGTCCAAGTTCCTAAAACCACCAAGGTGGAGGCTGTCCCTGTCCCTCCCCCTCCCTTCCCCCTTTCCCTCCCTGTCTGATTTATCCCATTTTGCAAGAGGACTCTGGGAGCAGGAGAGCTGGCTTCCGACCCTTGGTGCCGCTGCCACCCTATCAGGTTCCCAAGGGGCCGGAGAGAGGAATACTCACAGCCTCTTTTTGAGCCCCCCCACCCCACAACAAATACACTAGGGCAGGCATGTCTTAACAACCCCCAGAGAAAGATCACTCAGCAGCAGCCATTCTCCCCTTAAGGCAAGCAGCCCCCAAACCTGGGAAGACTCCCGAATCCCTTTTTCAGTATATGTTCCCTTTTGTTCCAGGGATTTGTATAATTGGAACCAACAAAACCCCTTTTTTCTGACAAACCATTAGGTCTGATTTCTTTGCTAGATATGGTTTTCCATACGCATCAGCCCACCTGAGGTGATTCCCTGCAACTTCTCCAGGTGCTGTTCATATCAGAGGAATGGGACCCCTTCCAGAGAGGCCCAGAAGGCAGTCAATGGACCTAATGGTCAGCCAGCGGGCACTCCCCACTTGAGAGAAATTTTTTTCCCCACTGCACAACCAATGTGGGATCCAAACTCCTAGCAAGGCCCAGAGGGCTTAAGCAGATATCACCAGTTGCTCTTGCAGGGCCTCCGCTTAACCACTTAAGCCTATAAATTTATCTAAGGTCAGTGAGAATTCTCAGGCTCTTACAAGAGAATGTCCGCCTGCCTTTTTAGAGTGGCTGATGGACGCCTACGGGCTTTATACCCCTATTGACCTGAAAGCCCCCTGAGAACAGGAGGGAAGTAAGTATTGCCTGTATTATTCAGTCAGTCTGCCTCAGACATGAAAAAGAAGTGGGAAGGGTTTGAAGGGAAAAATCCTAGTGATTTGGTAGAAGTGGCTCATTGAGTGTATAACAACAGAGACAAAGAAACTAGCTAAAATACTAGTAATTGCCATGAGAGACCCCAGAGGCTCAGGAAATGGAGAGCATGGCCCACTCACGGAGAGACTAACCTGTGGGCACCACCAAGCCCCGAAGAAGGATCAATGTGCCTACTGCAGGAAAGAAGGACATTGGAAACATCAGTCCCTTGAAAACGCCAGGAGAGGTGCACGACCCTCCACTAGAGAGGACGGGCCTCATTCACACCTAGAAAGACCCAAGCGAGAGACAATAATGCTTGAAGAAGCTGAATGAAGGTGTCAGGGCTGTTTCACTTGGCCTCCAGGATCCCACGCTAACACTCCAAAAAGGGGGCCAGCCAGTAAATTTCTTGGTGGACACAGGGGCCACCTTCTTGGTTTTGGAAAAGACTACAGGTGCATTGTCAAAAGGAAAGATTTTAATTACAGGTGCCACATGGCAGACCCAAGCATACCCATGGACAACAGCCAGAATAACAGATTTAGCACAAGAGACAGTTCCACACTCCTTCCTGGTAATGCCTCAGGGCCCCTTTCCCCTAATTGGTCGGGATTTATTCGATAAATGGTGGCCATGATTACTTTCTCATCTGCTGCAACCACCTTAACCCTTGAACTTGAAAAGGCAAAGGTTTTGCTCACCGCTCCACTGCCAGAGGGATATGTGTTTTATCAAAGAGCAGAAGAAACCTCCTCAAAGGAACTTCTTGATAAATGGCTAAAAGATATTCCTTTTGTTTGGGCAGAGAACAACCTGCCAGACCTTGCTGAACATCAGGTGCCTGCGGTCGTACAACTTCTGAGCTCAGCCACACTGGTGAGTGTCAAGCAAAACCCTACTCCCTGGAAAGCACAGGTGGGTATTGCTGTTCACATATGCAGACTAAAGAGGACAGGCATTTTGGTGCCCTGCAAGTCCACATGGAACGCTCCCCTGCTGCCCATGCCGAAACCGGGAACTGAGGACTTCCAAATGGTGCAGGATCTCGGAGAGGTAAATGCGAGGGTAGAAACTGTCCACTCCACGGTACCAAACTCCGAGACCCTCCTGAGTACTATCCCATCAAACTGAATTTGTTATACTGTTTTGGACTTAAAGGATGCTTTGTTCTCCATACCCTTGTCCTCTGTACGTCAACCCAATGAAGACTTACAGGAATACAAGGAGGAACACCCCCAAACCCCCTTGCTACAGTAGGCAGATGACCTCCTCCTGGCCTCCGAAACCCTGGAGGAATGCCCAAGTGCTACCGAGGACCTGTTAATAGTCCTTGGCCAATTGGGGTCCAGGGAATCTGAAAGAGAGGCTTAACTGTGTGTCAATAAAGCTGTATACCTAGGCTACCAACTGGAGGAGGGAAAACAGACCTTGTCCCCCAGCCGCACTGAGGTGATCCTCAAAATCCCAGTCCCTGAGACTAAGAGGCAGGTGTGAGAGTTTCTAGGATTTGTGGGGTACTGTCCATTGTGGAATTTGGGATTTGATGGATTAGCCAAACTCCTATATGCAAGTACTGGGGAAAGGAAAAAACTTCAATGGACTGAAGTAGAACAGCAAGCCTTTGAATCCTTAAAAACGTCGTTCATATGGGCACCCTCTCTTCCCCTTCCAGACATAGAAAATCCCTTCCAATTGTCTATCAGGCCAGGGGCACAGCAAAAGGAATGCTAACTCAGAACTTGCAGCCATGAAAGAGACCTGTGGCCGATCTTTCAATCACACTAGACTCTGCAACTGCAGGATGGCCGAGCTGCATGCGAGCTGAGGCTGCCATGGCCATCCTAGTTATAGAAGCTAGGAAGCTTACACTGGGGCAGGATATTGCTGGGGTAGGGGGACCTATGGTTGAGCCCCTCCTAACAAGTCCCCTGGACCGGTGGATCTCGAATGCCAGGATTATACCACAAATCCCCAAGGTAATGGCCATGACCATGCCATCCCCAGTGTTACTGCCACAACCTACATACTCGGAAAATTATCTAAAGGTAAGCCAAGAGCTGGGCTGCCAAAGAAACTCGGAGCATCCAGGTGGCTGCTGCATCCTGATGGAAGAAGATTCATGCCAGAAGCTCTGGGAGAGATCTGATTCAAGGACTACATGAAGGTATGCACTCAGGATCCTCTAAATGGTCTCAGTTGCTCCTCAGGTACTTTTACATACCCAGGCTTGGACACTGGGTGGCAGATGACACCACTGTTGCTTGCACTGTGCTCGCTCGGGGAAACATCCCTACAAAAGAAAAGGAGCAACCCCAACCACAAGCTCGAGGTAGTACTCCTGGAGAATTCTGGGAGGTGGACTTTATGGATATCAAACTTAGAAAGTATGGCTACGGGTATTTGCTGGTGCTAGTGGACACCTATTCTGGATGGGTGGGAGACTTCCCAACGAAGAAGGACACTGCTGCCACTGGGTGTAAATTATTAGTAACTAAAATTGTCCCTAGATTTGGCTTCCCACCACCTTGGGGTCCAACAATGGCCCAGTATTCATTGCTCAAATTACTAAAGTATTAGCAATGCTTCTAAATATTAACTGGAAGCTCTACTGGGCTTATAGGCCCCAAAGTTCAAGGCAAGTAGAAAGAATAAACAGAACCCTAAAGGAATTGTTAGTTAAGTTGCATTTAGAAACTGGCGAGAACTGGATTGATCCTTTCTTTACCTTTTGCCCTACTTCGAGTCCGATGCACTCCCTATGTGAAAAGCACGACCCCGTTTGAATTTAAGTTTGGCAGACCTTCCCCAATCCTCCCAAGACTGAAGGAAGTAGAAGTAATGGAAGTCACTACTTGTTCCTTCATGAAGTGCCTGCAGGCTGTCCAGCAGGTGAGACAAATCATCTGCTCCGACACCTTCATTTTGGGCCCAACCAAGGGAAAAGTGAAGAGGCAGCCCACAACTTGCAACCTGGAGACTGAACGTGGGTAAAGAAGCACTGACCCGAGACCTTAGAACCTAGGGGGAGTGGCCCATACTAGGTGATACTTATAACACCAACTGCTATTAAAGTAGTGGGGAAGGGGCCGTGGATTCATCAGTCACAAGTCAAAAAAAGCCCTCCCTGAGCATATCCTGAAAAGATGAACACTCAGAAAGACAGAAAAACCCTCAAAATTAAGGCTTTACAGAACTTAATTGTTTTTGTCTGAGCATTGCTGTCAGCACCCGCCATTTCGCCCAACCACAAACACATCTGTGGACTGCTACTCGAACCTCCAACAGTGAATATGTAACTTCTTACACTGGGTCTGACCCCGTTTCTGCTTTGATTTGTTTGATTTGCTAGGAAAGAGCTGGCATTCCGGATCCTTTAAAGGTAAAGGGCACAATGGGGCCCATAACCGGAATCCCGTCCTATGGGTGCGGAATACCCTCTATAGAAAGAAGGCTCCAAACACACCATTTCTATAGATGCCCGGCTCATGGGCTCCCTAACTGCCAAGGGGAGGGACATTGCCATTGTGCAGCTTAGGGTTGTGAAACTATCATCTTCAGGGTGGAAACTTGTTAAAGACGACCCTATTGTTTTTACAAGAATGGGACTCAAGTCGGAGGGGTTTGATCCCACCACGTGTATGGTTTCCAAATGTAACCCAATAAGAACTGGATTCAAGCGTTATTGGGTTCACTGGGAACACATGGGGAATTCAGTATTATGTAAATGATAGAGATCCCAGGACAACCTTTACTATGCAGCAAAGTAAAATATGGCAACTTCCTGTCCATAAATAGGCCCAAACCTGGTGATAAATCCTGAAGAGCCACAGCTGGGTATCATTAAGATTCCTTTGCCGCACCCTCCAGACTCTTCAGTAACTTTCCCGTTCACTGCCAGCCCAACTCAAAGGGCCCTTCCCATTCAGGAGCCACCTCAAGGTTCTGTGTTTGATACTCTGGATGCTGTATTCCAATTTATGAACTCAAATCCTAACCTCGCAACTGATTGTTGGCTTTGGCTGAACCCTGCTCCCCCTTACTTGGTAGGCACAGCTACAAATAGCACTATTGGTGCAGAGCGTAATCCAATTAGAAATGTTAGTAAGAAGGATTACACAAAGCAGCAGTCTGTAGGTGAGGTTAGAGTGGACTTAACTCTAGCTCACTTTAAAAGATTACCAAGGGCGAAGACTGTTTTTATTCATCTAATTATCCCTTTAATATATCAAAATATCAAGATTTTTGCCTTCAAGCTGTTCCTATTGAACCAAATGGTGATCCTTATTTGTTATCTGCCACAACGGGTACTTGCTTTACTTGTTCCACAGGACTAGCACCCTGTCTCCTTTCCCCAGTATTAGCAGCAGACCCGGGTATTTGTGTCCTAGTGCATGTTATTCCTCAAGTGTACCTGTGTTCTGGTGAAGGAGGTAGGGATGACTTTGGAATTTCTGGATGAGCTAAAAGAGCCCCAATGTCAGTCCCACTGTTAACGGTGCTTGGGATTATGGGATTAGCTGCAGTCGGGTCAGTTGCTTTAATACAAGGAAACTTAAACTATCAGACTCTTTGTCAGCAAATTGCTTTAGATATACAGGGATAAAAATACCATGTTTCCCATTTAGAAAGATCCTTACACTCCCTTGTAGAAGTGTGTTGCCAAACCGCCGACGGCTTGACTTGCTCCTTTTGAAACAAGGAGTGTTGTGCATGGCATTAGGAGAAACTTGTTTTATGCAAACCATTCAGGAATCATTAAAGATAGTTTAGCCCTGGTTAGGAAAAGATTAGAGGAAAGAGTCAAGAAAAGAAATGAAGAAACCAATTGGTTTGAAAAGCTACTTAATTGGGCAACCTGGCGAACCACCCTAGTAACGCCCCTAGCCGGACCCCTAATCCTCCTCCTGCTAAACCTCACGTTTGGACCAATAATAACCAATAAGCTAGTGGCAGTCCTCACACAGAAAGTACAAACAATAAAACTCTTAGTGCTGAGCCCACCATACACTGGGCTGGCTACCGCAGATTCAATGATTTGAACTCGGCTAAGAAGAGGAGGGAATGTAGCAGCTCTGGGCAAAGCTTAAACAGCCTTGACAAGAGAAGTCATTTTGAGCTGATAGAAGCCATTATGAACAGTAAATAAACTAGCTATGAACTGTCAACGAACTAGCTGATATTGGGGAGGTAGGCTGTGCAGACATAGCCCAAGGGAACGTACAGAAGGAAAGACCAGAGCATGTAATGTTCAACTAAGAATGGCTAACTGCAACACCCTGCTTCTCTACTCTACCTGCTTGCACACCTGCACATTGCAAAAGTATAAAAACCTTTGGAAAATTAGACTGGGGGCCACTCAGTCTCCTCTCAAGAGAGCTGACAGTCTCTGCGCAGAAAATAAAACTTGTTCTGTTGAACTTGCCCGCGGTCTGGGTGGCTTTCTTTCTGGGAAGAGACAGTAGCTACAACAGACACAGGTGGCGCCATTCTGCCTGGGAGTGGAGTCATGTGGCTGGGAAAATGGAAGCCGCAGATTGTGGCCTAGCCGAAAGCCAGCCTGGAGCCAACCACCCAGCCAGAGACCTGCCCAAACCAACATGGTAGATGTGTGCGCTCCCAGCCATCTTGCTTGGCGGAGCCGCAGTACACCACTGTGTCCCAGTCTTGGTGCAACAGACTCCATTTAGAGGCCTGCACCTCCATCTTAGCTCTCAAGACTGACCCCTAACCGACCTGACCTCCCCTCCCCTGCTCTACCCCAAATTCCTGGAACCAGCTCGTCCCAAAGCCAGAATGTTTTCTGAATATATGGTCACTCCAACCCTCCCTCACATATAGATAAGATTAACGACCCCTCTGAAGCACCTATGTGTGCAGATCCTCCCCAGCCATGATCGAAATACTCTACGGACAACCTTTTCTTTTCTCGCCTCTTCCTGCAACTGATTGCCCTCCGCTAGCTTCGTACCTTCCATACTTGTCCTTGCTCCGCAACCTTCTTAGACAACACGAAAACTCCCCCATCCCTGAACCATCTCCGACCACTGCTGATCACCAAAAACCAGTGCATCCTGGAAATGCTGTGTTAATTAAATCCCTAGCACCCAGACCCTTAGCACCCCGGTGGGAAGGCCCTTACACCGTAGTGCTCACCACTCCCTTGGCAGTCAAGGGTCTTGGAATAGATTCCTGGGTACATTTGTCCCGAGTCAAGGCAGCAGTGAACTCTGACCATGGCTCCCAGTGGTCTGGCTCAGTCTACTGGTCCTATGTCTCTCCACCTCACTCGCCTCACCAAGCCAGCCAGCTAAACCTAATATAATTTCCCCTTTTGCTGGCGATTTTACTTGACTGAAAACTATACCAATTACGCCCGCACTAAGCGTTATGATTATTTGCTGGCCACCGCTGACTGCCCACCCACAGGGTGCAGAACACCCATATACTTAAATTTCACTGGCTTTAAGTGGCATCAAGGAAAAGCTGATCCCATCATTTGCTACCTGTATGACCAGAAGGCAACTACCCAATGTGCAAAAAGGTGAATACAGAAAAATGTAGGGTGTCCTTGGTCTTCCTGCCAGATACTTTACCTTTCCCTTTGTCCCCAGGGATGATTCTACTACCATCAATCTAAATACACTCTCACAATCCCAGACCCCTGGGATAGCCGCTGGACACCTCTGGTTCCAGGAGCGTGGTACGCCACTCGCCGAGAGAAATTTCCAGACGCCAAACTCTATGTATGGAGGTCGCTACTCCAGGTCCAATCCACCATCCACTGTAATATTCAGATCCAAGACCTTCAACTCACTAAGCAAATTTCTAAACCTTCTGAGTCTCCCTTCTCCCAGCTTACCCTGCTACAGCAGGGACTGGCCATCGCCACTTTGCTGGACTAGGCAACCTCTCCACCTGCTGCATGTGTGCAGCCCTAGAACGCCCTCCTCTGGTAGCAGTACCAGGTCCTGCCCTGTCATTTTCATCCAACGTAAAGACCACAAAACCCATAACCATCCCCAATATTCCTCTGTACATCCAACCAGAAAACACTCAAGTGCCCTTTTGCTACTCCAATCCATCGACACAGACATGTAATGTCACCCAAATCCCCTCCAAACCGCTAACAGCGCCAGAAAAAAATTTTCTTTTGGTGCAACTATACACTAAGCATTTAAACATCAGTTCTACCTTACCCTTTTGTGCCTGCCCGTCACTCTGGTTCCGCAGCTCACTACATACACTCCGGCTGAGGTCCAGGACAAATACATCCAGGTATACAGTCGCCAAACTAAAAGAGCAGTTTTTCTTCCGATAGCAGTGAGAATCTCCTTAGCCTCAGCAGCAGGTGCAGTAGGACTCAGCGGCGGGACCCTTAGACCCTCTATCACCACAGCAGACAAGTTATCCACACGCTTCCAGCTGGCAGTCGATGCCTCTGCCAAATCTCTAGCCTCCCTGCAGAAACAAACAACCTCTGTTGCCCAAGTTGCCTTGCAGAGCCGTTGCACTTTAGACCTCATCACTGCTGAAAAAGGAGGAACCTGCTTATTCCTCCAGGAGGAATGCCGTTATTACATCAATAAGCTGGGAATTGTGGAAACTAGAGTCCAGACCCTCAACAAGCTAAACCGTGAGCTGCAAAACAACAGATTCAGAACAGACGGATCCTCTTCCTGGTGGAACTCTTCTCTGTACTCCTTCCTAGCCCCCATACTAGAACCCATAATTTTAGTAGTAATTTTGCTCTTAATTGCTCCTTGTCTCATTCAGCTCCTGCAAAGTCGACTCCGCGAAATCACCCGTATAGCAGTCCACCAGCAACAACAACCTCTCCACCCTGTGCCAGGCCGCAACTCCCAGTACTCTGCCTGGAAAAGCCCCTCCCCTTGCTCTTCGCCCACTACCCACAGGAAGCAGTTACAGAAATGGACTAATGTTGTCCCTTTTCCCTATAGGGTCAGTCTAAAACGTCCTGTCTTGGCACAACAGACTCCATTTTAGCTCTCAAGACTGACCCCTAACTGACCTCCCCTCCTCTGCTCAACCCCAAATTCCTGGAACCAGCTCCTCCCAAAGCCAGAAGGTTTTCTGAAGATATGGTCACTCCACGCGTCCCTGACATATATAGGTAAGATTAACGACCTTCTCCCTTCGGAAGCACCTGTGTGCGCAGATCCAAACCCCCCCCCCAAGCTATGATTCTCCCCAGCTGTGCCTGCCAGCAGTGGGCATAAAAACGCCGCCAGGATTTTTTCCCTGGCGTGGCTTCAATAGCTCAATACCCTGTGTTGCTGAACCCGCCACAAGTTCGCAATAAAGCCTGCTTCTAAAACTTAATTAATTGGGTCTTTGATTCTGTTTTCGAGTCCAAATAAACTTTTACACTGAGCCTCGAGAAGGCTTTGGGAGTCAAAATACTCCCAGCCTCCAGGCAGCAGCGTCCCAGCCCCCTCCCAAATGCAGCCCGGGAAGGCAGGCACAGAGAGGCACATCAAGTCCCGCACACCAGCAAGGAACGGCGCAAAGACCGACACCAGCAAGAAACGGCGCAAAGACAGACACCAGCAAGAAACGGCGCAAAGACAGACACCAGCAAGGAACGGCGCAAAGACCGACACCAGCAAGAAACGGCGCAAAGACCGACACCAGCAAGAAACGGCGCAAAGACCGACACCAGCAAGAAATGGCCCAAAGTCCGACACCAGCAAGAAACGGCGCAAAGACCGACACCAGCAAGAAACGGCGCAAAGACCAACACCAGCAAGAAACGGCGCAAAGACCGACACCAGCAGGAAACGGCGCAAAGACTGACACCAGCAAGAAATGGCGCAAAGACCGACACAAAAGGCTGGGGCTGCGGCAATACGCTACAAGCGTCCCCAGGGGCCTCCACCGTATTGGGTGGGGCGCCACTTGGATTGGCTCACCTAGGCCAGGTGAACTCAACCCAACAATTCTCCCAAGGGTGGTGAGGTGAAAGGAGCCCAGAGGGGCCCACAACCCGTGAGACCAGCATGGGAAGGCCCACTCCTGGGGCCGGCTTACCTCATAGCTTCCAGTCACACAGCACCGCTTCTGTTGGACCTCACCTGGGGCAGGTGTGCCTCGGTCCGTGGCTCCACCCAGAAACAGCTCACGCCGAGGCCTGGTTTGGGATCCTCTTGAGTTTTATGAGCGGTTAGGGAGGCGTGGTCGATGACGTAGTTCGACCTCATTGGCTGTATTGTTGAATTGAATTCACTTGGCCTAGGTGAGCCAATGCAGGTACAGGCGTAGCTCCCCCTGCTGGCTGGAAACCTGAACTTCTGAGCATGCAGTGAGCCTCTACTTCATGAGCCGGTAGCTCATACCTCTGAGCTTGTGTAATGGGCCTGCCAGTCCCTATGCTAGCTCCCTAACAGGTTTTCCAGCCAAAGGTCTGCCTTCTGGGGCTGTTCTACAGAAAGCACTTGGTTCCTGACCCCTACGCATTCGGGGTGGTGGATGCCCTTGCTTCCATGCTTGCTTCTATGTAATTCTGGAATGGTCCTTGTTTCACACGGTCGGCGAGGTCAGGAATTCTGGACTGGTTGTTGGCTACCAGGCACAAAATAAATAGCCAACGGATTGAAATCTCAACCCCTATATTGGTTTATTATGGACCACACAGACTTGTCTTCTGGAACTTCCCTCCTCAATTTCTGAACCCTTGAACTCCTTGCCACCTCTACGTGGAAAACAAGGATTCCAAACTCCGATCACCACATCTGCCTGCCCCCCCCCAGTCCCTCTGTGGTCCCCCTTGTCTTCCAGAGGTGCATTGTCAACCAGCAAAGTCGGGCCTCTCCATTTCTCAGAAGCTGCAGATTGTTACGTGACATCACCCTGTGTTTAAATGTTAGTGATTATGCTATCTAAAAAACAAATCTGAGCCAACTGGGGACAAACAAAACTCATTTCAAACACCAGCTCTGTCTCCCATAAGGTCCCGTGTACAACTGCTACAACACAACAGTGGGTCCTGCTGGGTCTCCACTAGCATCTGGGAGGAAGGCTATTTATTACCGGGAATCCTACCTTGGTCCCTTGGTGTTAATTGCAGACTCACTGGGTGACGGATTGTATCTGACACGCACCATGTTTCCCGCAGCAAACACAACACTTTGTCAAACTCCGTTTGGTATTGCTCCATCCCTCCATCATTCTCCCTAATGACAAAAATAATTAACACATTCATATAAAAGCACAGGATGAGGAGAGCTTTAATTTATTCATCTAGTTCAGGGTCATCCCTGTTATCAATATATGACAAGTTAATGTCATATATTAATTAAAAAGCAACAGTGAAGCAATTTAGGAAACTGAGGGATTGTCATGGGTCCTGGTTGTGACAGCATGTTTTGGGCATCATGGAAGATTACAGATTTGCCTTCTGTGGTATCTCATATCCATCATCCAAAAACTACCTGCTCTTAAGGGTAGAGAGAGCGAGCTTGTCTTTGAAAAAGGTGCCTGGGTCTCTTTTCCGGTTGCCGCAGCGCTAGGAACCATGAGTACCAAAGTCTCTCGCGACACCCTCTACGAGGCGGTGCGGGAAGTCCTGCACAGGAACCAGCGCAAGCGCCGGAAGTTTTTGGAGACGGTGGAGCTGCAGAGCAGCCTGAAGAACTACGACCCTCAGAAGGACAAACGCTTCTCTGGCACCGTCAGGCTTAAGTCCACCCCGCGCCCCAAGTTCTCAGTGTGTGTCCTTGGGGACCAGCAGCACTGCGACAAGCGAAGGCCGTGGAGATCCCTCACATGGACATCGAGGCGCTCAAGAAGCTCAACAAGAATAAGAAGTTGGTCAAAAAGCTGGCCAAGAAGTATGATGCCTTTTTGGCCTCAGAGACCCTGATCAAGCAGATTCCTCGAATTCTGGGCCCGGGCCTGAACAAGGCCGGGAAATTCCCTTCCCTGCTGACCCACAATGAGAACATGGTGGCCAAGGTCGACGAGGTGAAGTCCACCTTCAAGTTCCAGATGAAGAAGGTGCTGTGTCTGGCAGTGGCAGTTGGCCATGTGAAGATGACAGATGATGAACTCGTGTACAACATCCACTTGGCTGTCAACTTTTTGGTTTCGCTGCTGAAGAAGAATTGGCAGAATATCCGTGCTTTGTACATTAAGAGCACCGTGGGGAAACCCCAGCGCCTGTACTAAGCTACGGTTCAATAAACTTTATTGTTCCTGTTAAAAAAAAAAGAAAGAAAGAAAAAAGTGCCTGGGTTTGGTAGCTGCTCACAGGATGGCAGGTGTAACGTATTATGAGAATTTAACAAGGCTCTGAGAAGACGGTTATTGGAAGTTCTGGCTGGAGGGCAAGGCCATGACTCCTGAAAGATTCTGGATCCAAAAGTCAAGTCAGAACTGGATGCCACAGACTTTCTCAATCCAGCCCACTTTGCCCCTCCCCTAAGGCCAATACATTTCTTTTTTTTTTTTCTTTCATTCTTTATTTATTTATTTTAATCATTTTATAGGGGCTCATAAGGCTCTAATCACAATCTGTACATACATCAATTGAGCAAAGCACCCTTATACATTCGGGCACTTGGACTTTGTAGGTTACCTAGCGGGCACTTGCACTATCTAGGTTACCTAGCGGGCACTTGGACTATGTAGGTTAATTAGCGGGCACTTGGACTATCTAGGTTACCGAACGGGCATTTGGACTATGTAGGTTGCCTAGAGGGCACTTGGACTTCTAGGTTAACGAATGGGCACTTGGACTATGTATGTTGCATAGCGGGCAATTGGATTATCTAGGTTAGGTAACGGGCACTTGGACTATATAGGTTACCTAGCGGGAACTTGGACTATGTAGGTTCCCTAGCGGGCACTTGGACTATATAGGTTAACTAGCGGGCCCTTGGACTATGTAGGTTAACTAGCGTGCACTTGGACGATCTAGGTTAACTAGCGAGTACTTGGACTATCTACGTTAACTAGCGGGCCCTTGGACTATGTAGATTCCCTAGCGGGCACTTGGATTCTGTATGTTCCCAACGGACACTTGAACTATGTAGGTTCCCTAGCAGGCACTTGGACTATGTAGGTTCCAGAGGGGGCACTTGGACTATGTAAGTTAACTACCGGGCACTTGGACTATATAGGTTAACTAGCGGGCCCTTGGACTATCTAGGTTACCTAGCAGGCACTTGGACTATGTAGGTTAAGTAACGGGCACATGCATTATCTAGGTTACCTAGCGGGCACTTGGACTATCTATGTTAACTAGTGGGCACTTGGACTATCTATGTTAACTACCGGCCACTTGGACTATGTAGGTTAACTAGGGGACACTTGCACTATGTAGGTTACCTAGCAGCACTTGGACTATGTAGGTTAACTATCGTGCATATGGACTATGTAGGTTAAGTAGAGGACACTTAGACGATCTAGGTTAACTAGTGGGCCCTTGGACTATGTAGGTTAACGAACGGGCATTTGGACTATGTAGGTTACCTAGAAGACACTTGGACTGTCTAGCTTACCTAGCGGGCACTTGGCTATCTAGCTTAACGAACGGGCACTTGGACTATCTAGGTTGCCTAGCGGGCATTTGGACTATGTAAGTTACCTAGCGGGCACTTGGACTATCTAGGTTAACTAGCGGGCACTTGGACTATGTAGTTTAACTAGCGGGTACTTGGACTATGTATGTTGCATAGCGGGCAATTGGACTATCTAAGTTAGGTAACGGGCACTTGGACTATATAGGTTACCTAGCGGACCATTTGACTATGTAGGTTACCTAGCGGGCACTTGGACTATCTAGGTTACCTAACGGGAACTTGGACTATGTAGGTTAACTAGCGGACACTTGGACGATCTAGGTTAACTAGCGGGCACTTGGAATATCTAGGTTAACTAGCGGGCCCTAGGACTATGTAGGTTAACTAGCGGGCACTTGGACTATCTAGGTTAACTAGCTGACCTTGGACTATGTAGGTTAACTAGCGGGCACTTGGACTATCTAGGTTAACTAGCTGACCTTGGACTATGTAAGTTAACTAGCGGGCACTTGGACTATCTAGGTTAACTAGCGGGCACTTGCACAATGCAGGTTCCCTAGCGGGCACTTTGAATATGTAGGTTCCCTAGCGGGCACTTGGACTATATAGGTTCCCTGCGGGCACTTGGACTATCTAGTTTCCCTAACGGGCACTTGGAATATGTAGGTTCCCTATCGGGCACTTGGACTATGTAGGTTCCTCTGCGGGCACTTGGACTATGTAGGTTCCCTATCAGGCACTGGGACTATGTAGGTTAACTAGCGGGCCCTTGAACTATGTAGATTAACTAGCGGCAATTGGACTATCTACGTTAACTAGCGGGCCCTTGGACTATGTAGATTCCCGAGCGGGCACTTGGACTACATAGGTACCCTAGCGGGCACTTAGACTCTGTATGTTCCCTAGCGGGCACTTGGACTATATATGTTCCTTATGGACACTTGAAATATGTAAGTTAACTACCGGGCACTTGGACTATGTAGGTTAACTAGCGGGCCCGTAGACTATCTAGGTTACCTAGCGGGCACTTGGACTATGTAGGTTAACTACCGGGCACTTGCACTATCTAGGTTACCTAGCGGGCACTTGGACTATGTACGTTCCCTAGAGGGCACTTGGACTATCTATGTTAAATAGCAGGCACTTGGACTATGTACGTTAACTATGGGACACTTGCACTATGTAGGTTACCTAGCGGCACTTGGACTATCTAGGTTAACTAGCGGGCACTTGTACAATGCAGGTTCCCTAGCGGGCACTTTGACTATGTAGGTTCCCTAGAGGACACTTGGACTATATAGGTTCCCTACGGGCACTTGGACTATCTAGGTTCCCTAACGGGCACTTGGAATATGTAGGTTCCCTATCGGGCACATGGACTATATAGGTTCCTCAGCGGGCACTTGGACTTTGTAGGTTCCCTATCGGGCATTGGACTATGTAGGTTAACTAGCAGGACCTTGGACTATCTAGGTTACCTAGCGGGCACTTGAACTATGTACATACCCTAGCGGGCACTTGGACTATCTAGGTTACCTAGCGGGCACTTGGACTATGTACGTCCCCTAGCGGGCACTTAGACTATCTAGGTTAACTAGCGGGCACTTGGATTATCTAGGTTAACTAGCGGGCACTTGGACTATGTAGGTTCCCTAGCGGGCACTTGGACTATGGAGGTTCCCTAGCGGGCACTTGGACTATATAGGTTAACTACTATGTAGGTTAAGTAGCGTGCACTTGGACGATCTAGGTTAACTAGCGGGTACTTGGACTATCTACGTTAACTAGCGGGCCCTTGGACTATGTAGATTCCCTAGCGGGAACTTGGATTCTGTATGTTCCCAACGGACACTTGAACTATGTAGGTTCCCTAGCAGGCACTTGGACTATGTAGGTCCCAGAGGGGGCACTTGGACTATGTAAGTTAACTACCGGGCACTTGGACTATATAGGTTAACTAGCGGGCCCTTGGACTATCTAGGTTACCTAGCAGGCACTTGGACTATGTAGGTTAAGTACCGGGCACATGCACTATCTAGGTTACCTAGCGGGCACTTGGACTATCTATGTTAACTAGTGGGCACTTGGACTATCTATGTTAACTACCGGCCACTTGGACTATGTAGGTTAACTAGGGGACACTTGCACTATGTAGGTTACCTAGCAGCACTTGGACTATGTAGGTTAACTAGCGTGCATATGGACTATGTAGGTTAAGTAGAGGACACTTAGACGATCTAGGTTAACTAGTGGGCCCTTGGACTATGTAGGTTAACGAACGGGCATTTGGACTATGTAGGTTACCTAGAAGACACTTGGACTGTCTAGCTTACCTAGCGGGCACTTGGCTATCTAGCTTAACGAACGGGCACTTGGACTATCTAGGTTGCCTAGCGGGCATTTGGACTATGTAAGTTACCTAGCGGGCACTTGGACTATCTAGGTTACCTAGCGGGCACTTGGACTATGTAGTTTAACTAGCGGGTACTTGGACTATGTATGTTGCATAGCGGGCAATTGGACTATCTAAGTTAGGTAACGGGCACTTGGACTATATAGGTTACCTAGCGGACCCTTTGACTATGTAGGTTACCTAGCGGGCACTTGGACTATCTAGGTTACCTAACGGGAACTTGGACTATGTAGGTTAACTAGCGGACACTTGGACGATCTAGGTTAACTAGCGGGCACTTGGAATATCTAGGTTAACTAGCGGGCCCTAGGACTATGTAGGTTAACTAGCGGGCACTTGGACTATCTAGGTTAACTAGCGGGTTCTTGGACTATGTAGGTTAACTAGCGGGCACTTGGACTATCTAGGTTAACTAGCTGACCTTGGACTATGTAGGTTAACTAGCGGGCACTTGGACTATCTAGGTTAACTAGCTGACCTTGGACTATGTAAGTTAACTAGCGGGCACTTGGACTATCTAGGTTAACTAGCGGGCACTTGCACAATGCAGGTTCCCTAGCGGGCACTTTGACTATGTAGGTTCCCTAGCGGGCACTTGGACTATATAGGTTCCCTGCGGGCACTTGGACTATCTAGTTTCCCTAACGGGCACTTGGAATATGTAGGTTCCCTATCGGGCACTTGGACTATGTAGGTTCCTCTGCGGGCACTTGGACTATGTAGGTTCCCTATCAGGCACTGGGACTATGTAGGTTAACTAGCGGGCCCTTGAACTATGTAGATTAACTAGCGGCAATTGGACTATCTACGTTAACTAGCGGGCCCTTGGACTATGTAGATTTCCGAGCGGGCACTTGGACTACATAGGTACCCTAGCGGGCACTTAGACTCTGTATGTTCCCTAGCGGGCACTTGGACTATATATGTTCCTTATGGACACTTGAACTATGTAAGTTAACTACCGGGCACTTGGACTATGTAGGTTAACTAGCGGGCCCGTAGACTATCTAGGTTACCTAGCGGGCACTTGGACTATGTAGGTTAACTACCGGGCACTTGCACTATCTAGGTTACCTAGCGGGCACTTGGACTATGTACGTTCCCTAGAGGGCACTTGGACTATCTATGTTAAATAGCGGGCACTTGGACTATGTACGTTAACTATGGGACACTTGCACTATGTAGGTTACCTAGTGGCACTTGGACTATCTAGGTTAACTAGCGGGCACATGTACAATGCAGGTTCCCTAGCGGGCACTTTGACTATTTAGGTTCCCTAGAGGGCACTTGCACTATATAGGTTCCCTACGGGCACTTGGACTATCTAGGTTCCCTAACGGGCACTTGGAATATGTAGGTTCCCTATCGGGCACTTGGACTATATAGGTTCCTCAGCGGGCACTTGGACTTTGTAGGTTCCCTATCGGGCATTGGACTATGTAGGTTAACTAGCAGGACCTTGGATTATCTAGGTTACCTAGCGGGCACTTGGACTATGTAGCTTAACTAGCGCACACTTGGACAATCTAGGTTACCTAGCGGGCACTTAAACTATGTACATACCCTAGCGGGCACTTGGACTATCTAGGTTACCTAGCGGGCACTTGGACTATGTACGTCCCCTAGCGGGCACTTAGACTATCTAGGTTAACTAGCGGGCACTTGGATTATCTAGGTTAACTAGCGGGCACTTGGACTATGTAGGTTCCCTAGCGGGCACTTGGACTATGTAGGTTCCCTAGCGGGCACTTGGACTATAGAGGTTCCCTAGCGGGCACTTGGACTATATAGGTTAACTACTATGTAGGTTAACTAGCGTGCACTTGGACGATCTAGGTTAACTAGCGGGTACTTGGACTATCTACGTTAACTAGCGGGCCCTTGGACTATGTAGATTCCCTCGCGGAAACTTGGATTCTGTATGTTCCCTACAGACATTTGAACTATGTAGGTTCCCTAGCAGGCACTTGGACTATGTAGGTTGCAGAGGGGGCACTTGGACTATGTAAGTTAACTACCGGGCACTTGGACTATGTAGGTTAACTTGCGGGCCCTTGGACTATCTAGGTTACCTAGCGGGCACTTGGACGATGTAGGTTAACTACCGGGCACATGCACTATCTAGGTTACCTAGCGGGCACTTGGATTATGTATGTTCCCTAGCGGGCACTTGGACTATCTATGTTAACTAGCGGGCACTTGGACTATCTAGGTTAATTAGCGGGCACTTTTACAATGCAGGTTCCCTAGCGGACACATTGACTATGTAGGTTAACTAGCGGGTTCTTGGACTATGTAGGTTAACTAGCGGGCACGTGGACTATCTAGGTTAACTAGCTGACCTTGGACTATGTAGGTTAACTAGCGGGCACTTGGACTATCTAGGTTAACTAGCTGACCTTGGACTATGTAAGTTAACTAGAGGGCACTTGGATTATCTAGGTTAACTAGCGGGCACTTGCACAATGCAGGTTTCCTAGCGGGCACTTTGACTATGTAGGTTCCCTAGCGGGCACTTGCACTATCTAGGTTACCTAGCGGGCACTTGGACTATGTAAGTTAATTAGCGGGCACTTGGACTATCTAGGTTACCGAACGGGCATTTGGACTACGTAGGTGACCTAACGGGCACTTGGACTTCTAGGTTAACGAATGGGCACTTGGACTATGTATGCTGCATAGCGGGCAATTGGATTATCTAGGTTAGGTAACGGGCACTTGGACTATCTAGGTTACCTAGCGGGAACTTGGACTATGTAGGTTACCTAGCGGGCACTTGGACTATCTAGGTTACCTAACGGGCACTTGGACTATCTTGGTTTCTTAGCGGGCACTTGGACTATATAGGTTACCTAGCGGGCCCTTGGACTATGTAGGTTACCTAGCGGGCACTTGGATTATCTAGGTTAGATAACAGGAACTTGGAATATCGAGGTTAACTAGCAGGCCCTTGGACAATGTAGGTTAACTAGCGGGCACTTGGACTATCTAGGTTAACTAGCAGGTTCTTGGACTATGTAGTTTAACTAGCGGGCACTTGGACTATCTAGGTTAACTAGCTGACCTTGGACTATGTAGGTTAACTATCGGGCACTTCGACAATCTAGGTTAACTAGCGGGCACTTGGACTATCTAGGTTAACTAGCAGGCACTTGCACAATGCAGAATCCCTAGCGGGCACTTTAACAATGTAGGTTCCCTAGCGGGTACTTCGACTATCTAGGTTAACTAGCGGGCACTTGGACTATCTAGGTTAACTAGCGGGTTCTTGGACTATGTAGGTTAACTAGCGGGCACTTGGACTATCTAGGTTAACTAGCTGACCTTGGACTATGTAGGTTAACTAGCGGGCACTTGGACTATCTAGGTTAACTAGCTGACCTTGGACTATGTAAGTTAACTAGCGGGCACTTGGACTATCTAGGTTAACTAGCGGGCACTTGCACAATGCAGGTTCCCTAGCGGGCACTTTGACTATGTAGGTTCCCTAGCGGGCACTTGGACTATATAGGTTCCCTGCGGGCACTTGGACTATCTAGTTTCCCTAACGGGCACTTGGAATATGTAGGTTCCCTATCGGGCACTTGGACTATGTAGGTTCCTCTGCGGGCACTTGGACTATGTAGGTTCCCTATCAGGCACTGGGACTATGTAGGTTAACTAGCGGGCCCTTGAACTATGTAGATTAACTAGCGGCAATTGGACTATCTACGTTAACTAGCGGGCCCTTGGACTATGTAGATTTCCGAGCGGGCACTTGGACTACATAGGTACCCTAGCGGGCACTTAGACTCTGTATGTTCCCTAGCGGGCACTTGGACTATATATGTTCCTTATGGACACTTGAACTATGTAAGTTAACTACCGGGCACTTGGACTATGTAGGTTAACTAGCGGGCCCGTAGACTATCTAGGTTACCTAGCGGGCACTTGGACTATGTAGGTTAACTACCGGGCACTTGCACTATCTAGGTTACCTAGCGGGCACTTGGACTATGTACGTTCCCTAGAGGGCACTTGGACTATCTATGTTAAATAGCGGGCACTTGGACTATGTACGTTAACTATGGGACACTTGCACTATGTAGGTTACCTAGTGGCACTTGGACTATCTAGGTTAACTAGCGGGCACATGTACAATGCAGGTTCCCTAGCGGGCACTTTGACTATTTAGGTTCCCTAGAGGGCACTTGCACTATATAGGTTCCCTACGGGCACTTGGACTATCTAGGTTCCCTAACGGGCACTTGGAATATGTAGGTTCCCTATCGGGCACTTGGACTATATAGGTTCCTCAGCGGGCACTTGGACTTTGTAGGTTCCCTATCGGGCATTGGACTATGTAGGTTAACTAGCAGGACCTTGGATTATCTAGGTTACCTAGCGGGCACTTGGACTATGTAGCTTAACTAGCGCACACTTGGACAATCTAGGTTACCTAGCGGGCACTTAAACTATGTACATACCCTAGCGGGCACTTGGACTATCTAGGTTACCTAGCGGGCACTTGGACTATGTACGTCCCCTAGCGGGCACTTAGACTATCTAGGTTAACTAGCGGGCACTTGGATTATCTAGGTTAACTAGCGGGCACTTGGACTATGTAGGTTCCCTAGCGGGCACTTGGACTATGTAGGTTCCCTAGCGGGCACTTGGACTATAGATGTTCCCTAGCGGGCACTTGGACTATATAGGTTAACTACTATGTAGGTTAACTAGCGTGCACTTGGACGATCTAGGTTAACTAGCGGGTACTTGGACTATCTACGTTAACTAGCGGGCCCTTGGACTATGTAGATTCCCTCGCGGAAACTTGGATTCTGTATGTTCCCTACAGACATTTGAACTATGTAGGTTCCCTAGCAGGCACTTGGACTATGTAGGTTGCAGAGGGGGCACTTGGACTATGTAAGTTAACTACCGGGCACTTGGACTATGTAGGTTAACTTGCGGGCCCTTGGACTATCTAGGTTACCTAGCGGGCACTTGGACGATGTAGGTTAACTACCGGGCACATGCACTATCTAGGTTACCTAGCGGGCACTTGGATTATGTATGTTCCCTAGCGGGCACTTGGACTATCTATGTTAACTAGCGGGCACTTGGACTATCTAGGTTAATTAGCGGGCACTTTTACAATGCAGGTTCCCTAGCGGACACATTGACTATGTAGGTTAACTAGCGGGTTCTTGGACTATGTAGGTTAACTAGCGGGCACGTGGACTATCTAGGTTAACTAGCTGACCTTGGACTATGTAGGTTAACTAGCGGGCACTTGGACTATCTAGGTTAACTAGCTGACCTTGGACTATGTAAGTTAACTAGAGGGCACTTGGATTATCTAGGTTAACTAGCGGGCACTTGCACAATGCAGGTTTCCTAGCGGGCACTTTGACTATGTAGGTTCCCTAGCGGGCACTTGCACTATCTAGGTTACCTAGCGGGCACTTGGACTATGTAAGTTAATTAGCGGGCACTTGGACTATCTAGGTTACCGAACGGGCATTTGGACTACGTAGGTGACCTAACGGGCACTTGGACTTCTAGGTTAACGAATGGGCACTTGGACTATGTATGCTGCATAGCGGGCAATTGGATTATCTAGGTTAGGTAACGGGCACTTGGACTATCTAGGTTACCTAGCGGGAACTTGGACTATGTAGGTTACCTAGCGGGCACTTGGACTATCTAGGTTACCTAACGGGCACTTGGACTATCTTGGTTTCTTAGCGGGCACTTGGACTATATAGGTTACCTAGCGGGCCCTTGGACTATGTAGGTTACCTAGCGGGCACTTGGATTATCTAGGTTAGATAACAGGAACTTGGAATATCGAGGTTAACTAGCAGGCCCTTGGACAATGTAGGTTAACTAGCGGGCACTTGGACTATCTAGGTTAACTAGCAGGTTCTTGGACTATGTAGTTTAACTAGCGGGCACTTGGACTATCTAGGTTAACTAGCTGACCTTGGACTATGTAGGTTAACTATCGGGCACTTCGACAATCTAGGTTAACTAGCGGGCACTTGGACTATCTAGGTTAACTAGCAGGCACTTGCACAATGCAGAATCCCTAGCGGGCACTTTAACAATGTAGGTTCCCTAGCGGGTACTTCGACTATCTAGGTTAACTAGCGGGCACTTGGACTATCTAGGTTAATTAGCGAGCACTTTTACAATGCAGGTTCCCTAGCGGGCACTTTGACTATGTAGGTTCCCTAGAGGGCACTTGGACTATATAGGTTCCCTACGGGCACTTGGACTATCTAGGTTCCCTAACGAGCACTTGGAATATGTAGGTTCCCTATCGGGGACTTGGACTATATAGGTTCCTCAGCGGGCACGTGGACTTTGTAGGTTCCCTATGGGGCATTGGACTATGTAGGTTATCTAGCAGGACCTTGGACTATCTAGGTTACCTAGCGGGCACTTGGACTATGTAGGTTAACTAGCGCACACTTGGACAATCTAGGTTACCTAGCGGGCACTTGAACTATGTACATACCCTAGCGGGCACTTGGACTATCTAGGTTACCTAGCGGGCACTTGTTCTATGTACGTCCCCTAGCGGGCACTTGGACTATCTAGGTTAACTAGAGGGCCCTTGGACTATGTAAGTTAACTAGCGGGCAGCTGGATTATCTAGGTTAACCAGCGGGCCCTTAGACGATCTAGGTTAACTAGCGGGCACTTGGACTATCTAGGTTAACTCGCGGGCACTTGGACTATCTAGATTAACTACCGGGCCCTTGGACTATGTAGGTTTACTAGCGGACACTTCGACTATCTAGGTTAACTAGCGGGCACTTGGACTATGTAGGTTAACTAGCGGACACTTCGACTATCTAGGTTAGCTAACGGGCAATTGGACTATCTAGGTTAACTAGAAGGCACTTGGACTATCAAGGTTACCTAGCGGGCCTTTGTACTAGGTAGGTTACCAGCGGGCACTTGGACTATCTAGGTTAACGAACGTGCACTTGGACTATGTAGGTAACCTAGCGGGCACTTGGACTGTCTAGGTTACCTAGCAGGCACTTGGCCTATCTACGTTAACGTACGGGCACTTGGACTATGTAGGTTAACTAGCGGACACTTCGACTATCTAGGTTAGCTAACGGGCAATTGGACTATCTAGGTTACCTAGCGGGCACTTGGACTATGTAGGTTCCCTAGCGGGCACTTGGACTATTTAGGTTACCTAGCAGGCACTTTGACTATCTAGGTTAACGAACGTGCACTTGGACTATGTAGGTAACCTAGCGGGCACTTGGACTGTCTAGGTTACCTAGCAGGCACTTGGCCTATCTACGTTAACGAACGGGCACTTGGACTATGTAGGTTAACTAGCGGACACTTCGACTATCTAGGTTAGCTAACGGGCAATTGGACTATCTAGGTTACCTAGCGGGCACTTGGACTATGTAGGTTGCCTAGAGAGCACTTGGACTATGTAGGTTCCCTAGCGAGCACTTGGACTATGTAGGTTCCCTATGGGGTACTTGGACTGTCTAGGTTAACTAGGGGGCAATTGGACAGTCTAGGTTACCTAGTGGGCACTTGGACTATGTAGTTTACCTAGGAGGCACTTGGACTATGTTGATAAACTAGCGGGCACTTGGACTATCTAGGTTACCCAGCGGGCACTTGGACTATGTACTTTCCCTAGCGGGCACTTGGGCTATCTACGTTACCTAGCGGGCACTTGGACTATGTAGGTTAACGAACGGGCACTTGGACTATGTAGGTAACCTAATGGTCACTTGGACTGTCTAGGTTACCTAGCGGGAACTTGGACTATGTAGGTTAACTAGCGGGTACTTGGACTATCAAGGTTAACTAGCGGGCCCTTGCTCTATGTAGGTTAACTAGCAGGCCTTTGGACTATGTAAGTTAACTAGAGGGCCCTTTGATGATCCTGGTTAACTAGCGGGCACTTGGACTATCTAGGTTAACTAGCGGGCACTTGGACTATCTAGGTTAACTAGCCGGCACTTGGACTATGTAGGTTGCCTAGCGGGCACTTGGACTATATAGGTTAACTAGCGGGCCCTTGGACTGTAGGTTAACTAGCGTGCACTTGGACGATCTAGGTTAACTAGCGAGTACTTGGAATATCTACGTTAACTAGCGGGCCCTTGGACTATGTAGGTTAACTAGCGGGCCCTTGGACTATCTAGGTTACCTAGCGGGCACTTGGACTATGTAGGTTAACTACCGGGCACATGCACTATCTAGGTTACCTAGCGGGCACTTGGACTATCTATGTTAACTAGTGGGCACTTGGACTATCTATGTTAACTACCGGCCACTTGGATTATGTAGGTTAACTAGGGGACACTTGCAATATGTAGGTTACCTAGCGGCACTTGTACTATGTAGGTTAACTAGCGTGCATTTGGACTATGTAGGTTAAGTAGAGGACACTTAGACGATCTAGGTTAACTAGTGGGCCCTTGGACTATGTAGGTTAACGAACGGGCATTTGGACTATGTAGGTTACCTAGCAGACACTTGGACTGTCTAGGTTACCTAGCGGGCACTTGGCTATTTAGGTTAACGAACGGGCACTTGGACTATCTAGGTTGCCTAGCGGGCATTTGGACTATGTAAGTTACCTAGCGGGCACTTGGACTATCTAGGTTACCTAGCGGACACTTGGACTATGTAGGTTAACTAGCGGGTACTTGGACTATGTATGTTGCATAGCTGGCAATTGGACTATCTAGGTTAGGTAACGGGCACTTGGACTATATAAGTTACCTAGTGGACCCTTTGACTATGTAGGTTACCTAGCGGGCACTTGGACAATGTAGGTTACCTAGCGGGCACTTCGATTATCTAGGTTAGCTAACAGGAACTTGGAATAACTAGGTTACCTAGCGGGCACTTGGACTATGTAGGTTCCCTAGCGGGCACTTCGACTATCTAGGTTAATTAGCGGGCACTTTTACAATGCAGGTTCCCTAGCGGGCACATTGACTATGTAGGTTAACTAGCGGGTTCTTGGACTATGTAGGTTAACTAGCGGGCACGTGGACTATCTAGGTTAACTAGCTGACCTTGGACTATGTAGGTTAACTAGCGGGCACTTGGACTATCTAGGTTAACTAGCTGACCTTGGACTATGTAAGTTAACTAGCGGGCACTTGGATTATCTAGGTTAACTAGCGGGCACTTGCACAATGCAGGTTTCCTAGCGGGCACTTTGACTATGTAGGTTCCCTAGCGGGCACTTGGACTATCTAGGTTCCCTAACGGGCACTTGGAATATGTAGGTTCCCTATCGGGCACTTGGACTATGTAGGTTCCTCTGCGGGCACTTGGACTATGTAGGTTCCCTATCAGGCACTTGGACTATGTAGGTTAACTAGCGGGCCCTTGAACTATGTAGATTAACTAGCGGCACTTGGACTATCTACGTTAACTAGCGGGCCCTTGTACTATGTAGATTCCCAGCGGGCACTTGGACTACATAGGTTCCCTAGCGGGCACTTAGACTCTGTATATTCCCTAGCGGGCACTTGGACTATATATGTTCCTTACGGACACTTGAACTATGTAAGTTAACTACCGGGCACTTGGACTATGTAGGTTAACTAGCGGGCCCTTAGACTATCTAGGTTACCTAGCGGGCACTTGGACTATGTAGTTTAAATCCCAGCACTTGCACTATCTAGGTTACCTAGCGGGCACTTGGACTATGTACGTTAACTAGGGGACACTTGCACTATGTAGGTTACCCAGCGGCACTTGGACTATCTAGGTTAACTAGCGGGCACTTGGACTATCTGGGTTAACTAGCGTGCACTTGGACTATGTAGGTTCCTTAGCGGGCACTTGGACTATCTAGTTTACCTAGCGGGCACTTGGACTATGTAGGTTAACTAGCGGGCCCTTGGACTATCTAGGTTACATAGCTGGAACTTGGACTATATAGGTTACCTTGCGGGCACTTGGACTATGTAGGTTAACCAAAGACACTTGGACGATCTAGGTTAAATAATGGGCCCTTGGACTATGTAGGTTAACGAAGGGGCATTTGGACAATGTAAGTTACCTAGCAGGCACTTGGACTGTCTAGGTGACCTAGCGGGCACTTGGACTATCTAGGTTAACGAACGGGCACTTGGACTATCTAGGTTAACTAGCGGGCACTTGGACTATGTAGGTTACCTAGCGTGCACTTGCACTATCTAGGTTACCTAGCGGGCACTTGGACTATGTAGGTTAATTAGCGGGCACTTGGACTATCTAGGTTGCCGAACGGGCATTTGGACTATGTAGGTTACCTAACGGGCACTTGGACTTCTAGGTTAACGAATGGGCACTTGGACTATGTATGTTGCATAGCGGGCAATTGGATTATCTAGGTTAGGTAACGGGCACTTGGACTATCTAGGTTACCTAGCGGGAACTTGGACTATGTAGGTTACCCAGCGGGCACTTGGACTATCTAGGTTAACGAAAGGGCACTTGGACTATGTAGGTTACCTAGTGGGCACTTGGATTATCTAGTTTAGATAACAGGAACTTGGAATATCTAGGTTAACTAGCAGGCCCTTGGACTATGTAGGTTAACTAGCGGGCACTTGGACTATCTAGGTTAACTAGCAGGTTCTTGGACTATGTAGTTTAACTAGCGGGCACTTGGACTATCTAGGTTAACTAGCTGACCTTGGACTATGTAGGTTAACTATCGGGAACTTCGACAATCTAGGTTAACTAGCGGGCACTTGGACTATCTAGGTTAACTAGCGGGCACTTGCACAATGCAGGCTCCCTAGCGGGCACTTTAACAATGTAGGTTCCCTAGCGGGCACTTCGACTATCTAGGTTAACTAGCGGGCACTTGGACTATCTAGGTTAATTAGCGAGCACTTTTACAATGCAGATTCCCTAGCGGGCACTTTGACTATGTAGGTTCCCTACGGGCACTTGGACTATCTAGGTTCCCTAACGGGCACTTGGAATATGTAGGTTCCCTATCGGGGACTTGGACAATATAGGTTCCTCAGCGGGCACTTGGACTTTGTAGGTTCTCTATCGGGCATTGGACTATGTAGGTTATCTAGCAGGACCTTGGACTATCTAGGTTACCTAGCGGGCACTTGGACTATGTAGGTTAACTAGCGCACACTTGGACAATCTAGGTTACCTAGCGGGCACTTGAACTATGTACATACCCTAGCGGGCACTTGGACTATCTAGGTTACCTAGCGGGCACTTGTTCTATGTACGTCCCCTAGCGGGCACTTGGACTATCTAGGTTAACTAGAGGGCCCTTGGAATATGTAAGTTAACTAGCGGGCACTTGGATTATCTAGGTTAACCAGCGGGCCTTTAGACGATCTAGGTTAACTAGCGGGCACTTGGACTATCTAGGTTAACTCGCGGGCACTAGGACTATCTAGATTAACTAGCGGGCCCTTGGACTATCTAGGTTTACTAGCGGGCACTTGGACTATCGAGGTTAACTAGCGGGCACTTGGACTATGTAGTTTTCCTAGCGGGCATTTGGATTACTTAGGTTACCTAGTGGGCACATGGACTTTGTAGGTTACCTAGCGAGCACATGAACTATGTAGGTTAACTAGAAGGCACTTGGACTATCAAGGTTACCTAGCGGGCCCTTGTACGATGTAGATTACCAGCGGGCACTTGGACTATCTAGGTTAACGAACGTGCACTTGGACTATGTAGGTAAGCTAGCGGGCACTTGGACTGTCTAGGTTACCTAGCAGGCACTTGGCCTATCTACGTTAACGTACGGGCACTTGGACTATGTAGGTTAACTAGCGGACACTTCGACTATCTGGGTTAGCTAACGGGCAATTGGACTATCTAGGTTACCTTGCGGGCACTTGGACTATGTAGGTTCCCTAGCGTGCACTTGTACTATTTAGGTTACCTAGCAGGCACTTTGACTATCTAGGTTAACGAACGTGCACTTGGACTATGTAGGTAACCTAGCGGGCACTTGGACTGTCTAGGTTACCTAGCAGGCACTTGGCCTATCTACGTTAACGAACGGGCACTTGGACTATGTAGGTTAACTAGCGGACACTTCGACTATCTAGGTTAGCTAACGGGCAATTGGACTATCTAGGTTACCTAGCGGGCACTTGGACTATGTAGGTTGCCTAGCGAGCACTTGGACTATGTAGGTTCCCTAGCGAGCACTTGGACTATGTAGGTTCCCTATGGGGTACTTGGACTATCTAGGTTAACTAGGGGGCAATTGGACTATGTACGTCCCCTAGCGGGCACTTAGACTATCTAGGTTAACTAGCGGGCACTTGGATTATCTAGGTTAACTAGCGGGCACTTGGACTATGTAGGTTCCCTAGCGGGCACTTGGACTATGTAGGTTCCCTAGCGGGCACTTGGACTATAGAGGTTCCCTAGCGGGCACTTGGACTATATAGGTTAACTACTATGTAGGTTAACTAGCGTGCACTTGGACGATCTAGGTTAACTAGCGGGTACTTGGACTATCTACGTTAACTAGCGGGCCCTTGGACTATGTAGATTCCCTCGCGGAAACTTGGATTCTGTATGTTCCCTACAGACATTTGAACTATGTAGGTTCCCTAGCAGGCACTTGGACTATGTAGGTTGCAGAGGGGGCACTTGGACTATGTAAGTTAACTACCGGGCACTTGGACTATGTAGGTTAACTTGCGGGCCCTTGGACTATCTAGGTTACCTAGCGGGCACTTGGACGATGTAGGTTAACTACCGGGCACATGCACTATCTAGGTTACCTAGCGGGCACTTGGATTATGTATGTTCCCTAGCGGGCACTTGGACTATCTATGTTAACTAGCGGGCACTTGGACTATCTAGGTTAATTAGCGGGCACTTTTACAATGCAGGTTCCCTAGCGGACACATTGACTATGTAGGTTAACTAGCGGGTTCTTGGACTATGTAGGTTAACTAGCGGGCACGTGGACTATCTAGGTTAACTAGCTGACCTTGGACTATGTAGGTTAACTAGCGGGCACTTGGACTATCTAGGTTAACTAGCTGACCTTGGACTATGTAAGTTAACTAGAGGGCACTTGGATTATCTAGGTTAACTAGCGGGCACTTGCACAATGCAGGTTTCCTAGCGGGCACTTTGACTATGTAGGTTCCCTAGCGGGCACTTGCACTATCTAGGTTACCTAGCGGGCACTTGGACTATGTAAGTTAATTAGCGGGCACTTGGACTATCTAGGTTACCGAACGGGCATTTGGACTACGTAGGTGACCTAACGGGCACTTGGACTTCTAGGTTAACGAATGGGCACTTGGACTATGTATGCTGCATAGCGGGCAATTGGATTATCTAGGTTAGGTAACGGGCACTTGGACTATCTAGGTTACCTAGCGGGAACTTGGACTATGTAGGTTACCTAGCGGGCACTTGGACTATCTAGGTTACCTAACGGGCACTTGGACTATCTTGGTTTCTTAGCGGGCACTTGGACTATATAGGTTACCTAGCGGGCCCTTGGACTATGTAGGTTACCTAGCGGGCACTTGGATTATCTAGGTTAGATAACAGGAACTTGGAATATCGAGGTTAACTAGCAGGCCCTTGGACAATGTAGGTTAACTAGCGGGCACTTGGACTATCTAGGTTAACTAGCAGGTTCTTGGACTATGTAGTTTAACTAGCGGGCACTTGGACTATCTAGGTTAACTAGCTGACCTTGGACTATGTAGGTTAACTATCGGGCACTTCGACAATCTAGGTTAACTAGCGGGCACTTGGACTATCTAGGTTAACTAGCAGGCACTTGCACAATGCAGAATCCCTAGCGGGCACTTTAACAATGTAGGTTCCCTAGCGGGTACTTCGACTATCTAGGTTAACTAGCGGGCACTTGGACTATCTAGGTTAACTAGCGGGTTCTTGGACTATGTAGGTTAACTAGCGGGCACTTGGACTATCTAGGTTAACTAGCTGACCTTGGACTATGTAGGTTAACTAGCGGGCACTTGGACTATCTAGGTTAACTAGCTGACCTTGGACTATGTAAGTTAACTAGCGGGCACTTGGACTATCTAGGTTAACTAGCGGGCACTTGCACAATGCAGGTTCCCTAGCGGGCACTTTGACTATGTAGGTTCCCTAGCGGGCACTTGGACTATATAGGTTCCCTGCGGGCACTTGGACTATCTAGTTTCCCTAACGGGCACTTGGAATATGTAGGTTCCCTATCGGGCACTTGGACTATGTAGGTTCCTCTGCGGGCACTTGGACTATGTAGGTTCCCTATCAGGCACTTGGACTATGTAGGTTAACTAGCGGGCCCTTGAACTATGTAGATTAACTAGCGGCAATTGGACTATCTACGTTAACTAGCGGGCCCTTGGACTATGTAGATTTCCGAGCGGGCACTTGGACTACATAGGTACCCTAGCGGGCACTTAGACTCTGTATGTTCCCTAGCGGGCACTTGGACTATATATGTTCCTTATGGACACTTGAACTATGTAAGTTAACTACCGGGCACTTGGACTATGTAGGTTAACTAGCGGGCCCGTAGACTATCTAGGTTACCTAGCGGGCACTTGGACTATGTAGGTTAACTACCGGGCACTTGCACTATCTAGGTTACCTAGCGGGCACTTGGACTATGTACGTTCCCTAGAGGGCACTTGGACTATCTATGTTAAATAGCGGGCACTTGGACTATGTACGTTAACTATGGGACACTTGCACTATGTAGGTTACCTAGTGGCACTTGGACTATCTAGGTTAACTAGCGGGCACATGTACAATGCAGGTTCCCTAGCGGGCACTTTGACTATTTAGGTTCCCTAGAGGGCACTTGCACTATATAGGTTCCCTACGGGCACTTGGACTATCTAGGTTCCCTAACGGGCACTTGGAATATGTAGGTTCCCTATCGGGCACTTGGACTATATAGGTTCCTCAGCGGGCACTTGGACTTTGTAGGTTCCCTATCGGGCATTGGACTATGTAGGTTAACTAGCAGGACCTTGGATTATCTAGGTTACCTAGCGGGCACTTGGACTATGTAGCTTAACTAGCGCACACTTGGACAATCTAGGTTACCTAGCGGGCACTTAAACTATGTACATACCCTAGCGGGCACTTGGACTATCTAGGTTACCTAGCGGGCACTTGGACTATGTACGTCCCCTAGCGGGCACTTAGACTATCTAGGTTAACTAGCGGGCACTTGGATTATCTAGGTTAACTAGCGGGCACTTGGACTATGTAGGTTCCCTAGCGGGCACTTGGACTATGTAGGTTCCCTAGCGGGCACTTGGACTATAGAGGTTCCCTAGCGGGCACTTGGACTATATAGGTTAACTACTATGTAGGTTAACTAGCGTGCACTTGGACGATCTAGGTTAACTAGCGGGTACTTGGACTATCTACGTTAACTAGCGGGCCCTTGGACTATGTAGATTCCCTCGCGGAAACTTGGATTCTGTATGTTCCCTACAGACATTTGAACTATGTAGGTTCCCTAGCAGGCACTTGGACTATGTAGGTTGCAGAGGGGGCACTTGGACTATGTAAGTTAACTACCGGGCACTTGGACTATGTAGGTTAACTTGCGGGCCCTTGGACTATCTAGGTTACCTAGCGGGCACTTGGACTATGTAGGTTCCCTAGCGTGCACTTGTACTATTTAGGTTACCTAGCAGGCACTTTGACTATCTAGGTTAACGAACGTGCACTTGGACTATGTAGGTAACCTAGCGGGCACTTGGACTGTCTAGGTTACCTAGCAGGCACTTGGCCTATCTACGTTAACGAACGGGCACTTGGACTATGTAGGTTAACTAGCGGACACTTCGACTATCTAGGTTAGCTAACGGGCAATTGGACTATCTAGGTTACCTAGCGGGCACTTGGACTATGTAGGTTGCCTAGCGAGCACTTGGACTATGTAGGTTCCCTAGCGAGCACTTGGACTATGTAGGTTCCCTATGGGGTACTTGGACTATCTAGGTTAACTAGGGGGCAATTGGACTATGTACGTCCCCTAGCGGGCACTTAGACTATCTAGGTTAACTAGCGGGCACTTGGATTATCTAGGTTAACTAGCGGGCACTTGGACTATGTAGGTTCCCTAGCGGGCACTTGGACTATGTAGGTTCCCTAGCGGGCACTTGGACTATAGAGGTTCCCTAGCGGGCACTTGGACTATATAGGTTAACTACTATGTAGGTTAACTAGCGTGCACTTGGACGATCTAGGTTAACTAGCGGGTACTTGGACTATCTACGTTAACTAGCGGGCCCTTGGACTATGTAGATTCCCTCGCGGAAACTTGGATTCTGTATGTTCCCTACAGACATTTGAACTATGTAGGTTCCCTAGCAGGCACTTGGACTATGTAGGTTGCAGAGGGGGCACTTGGACTATGTAAGTTAACTACCGGGCACTTGGACTATGTAGGTTAACTTGCGGGCCCTTGGACTATCTAGGTTACCTAGCGGGCACTTGGACGATGTAGGTTAACTACCGGGCACATGCACTATCTAGGTTACCTAGCGGGCACTTGGATTATGTATGTTCCCTAGCGGGCACTTGGACTATCTATGTTAACTAGCGGGCACTTGGACTATCTAGGTTAATTAGCGGGCACTTTTACAATGCAGGTTCCCTAGCGGACACATTGACTATGTAGGTTAACTAGCGGGTTCTTGGACTATGTAGGTTAACTAGCGGGCACGTGGACTATCTAGGTTAACTAGCTGACCTTGGACTATGTAGGTTAACTAGCGGGCACTTGGACTATCTAGGTTAACTAGCTGACCTTGGACTATGTAAGTTAACTAGAGGGCACTTGGATTATCTAGGTTAACTAGCGGGCACTTGCACAATGCAGGTTTCCTAGCGGGCACTTTGACTATGTAGGTTCCCTAGCGGGCACTTGCACTATCTAGGTTACCTAGCGGGCACTTGGACTATGTAAGTTAATTAGCGGGCACTTGGACTATCTAGGTTACCGAACGGGCATTTGGACTACGTAGGTGACCTAACGGGCACTTGGACTTCTAGGTTAACGAATGGGCACTTGGACTATGTATGCTGCATAGCGGGCAATTGGATTATCTAGGTTAGGTAACGGGCACTTGGACTATCTAGGTTACCTAGCGGGAACTTGGACTATGTAGGTTACCTAGCGGGCACTTGGACTATCTAGGTTACCTAACGGGCACTTGGACTATCTTGGTTTCTTAGCGGGCACTTGGACTATATAGGTTACCTAGCGGGCCCTTGGACTATGTAGGTTACCTAGCGGGCACTTGGATTATCTAGGTTAGATAACAGGAACTTGGAATATCGAGGTTAACTAGCAGGCCCTTGGACAATGTAGGTTAACTAGCGGGCACTTGGACTATCTAGGTTAACTAGCAGGTTCTTGGACTATGTAGTTTAACTAGCGGGCACTTGGACTATCTAGGTTAACTAGCTGACCTTGGACTATGTAGGTTAACTATCGGGCACTTCGACAATCTAGGTTAACTAGCGGGCACTTGGACTATCTAGGTTAACTAGCAGGCACTTGCACAATGCAGAATCCCTAGCGGGCACTTTAACAATGTAGGTTCCCTAGCGGGTACTTCGACTATCTAGGTTAACTAGCGGGCACTTGGACTATCTAGGTTAACTAGCGGGTTCTTGGACTATGTAGGTTAACTAGCGGGCACTTGGACTATCTAGGTTAACTAGCTGACCTTGGACTATGTAGGTTAACTAGCGGGCACTTGGACTATCTAGGTTAACTAGCTGACCTTGGACTATGTAAGTTAACTAGCGGGCACTTGGACTATCTAGGTTAACTAGCGGGCACTTGCACAATGCAGGTTCCCTAGCGGGCACTTTGACTATGTAGGTTCCCTAGCGGGCACTTGGACTATATAGGTTCCCTGCGGGCACTTGGACTATCTAGTTTCCCTAACGGGCACTTGGAATATGTAGGTTCCCTATCGGGCACTTGGACTATGTAGGTTCCTCTGCGGGCACTTGGACTATGTAGGTTCCCTATCAGGCACTTGGACTATGTAGGTTAACTAGCGGGCCCTTGAACTATGTAGATTAACTAGCGGCAATTGGACTATCTACGTTAACTAGCGGGCCCTTGGACTATGTAGATTTCCGAGCGGGCACTTGGACTACATAGGTACCCTAGCGGGCACTTAGACTCTGTATGTTCCCTAGCGGGCACTTGGACTATATATGTTCCTTATGGACACTTGAACTATGTAAGTTAACTACCGGGCACTTGGACTATGTAGGTTAACTAGCGGGCCCGTAGACTATCTAGGTTACCTAGCGGGCACTTGGACTATGTAGGTTAACTACCGGGCACTTGCACTATCTAGGTTACCTAGCGGGCACTTGGACTATGTACGTTCCCTAGAGGGCACTTGGACTATCTATGTTAAATAGCGGGCACTTGGACTATGTACGTTAACTATGGGACACTTGCACTATGTAGGTTACCTAGTGGCACTTGGACTATCTAGGTTAACTAGCGGGCACATGTACAATGCAGGTTCCCTAGCGGGCACTTTGACTATTTAGGTTCCCTAGAGGGCACTTGCACTATATAGGTTCCCTACGGGCACTTGGACTATCTAGGTTCCCTAACGGGCACTTGGAATATGTAGGTTCCCTATCGGGCACTTGGACTATATAGGTTCCTCAGCGGGCACTTGGACTTTGTAGGTTCCCTATCGGGCATTGGACTATGTAGGTTAACTAGCAGGACCTTGGATTATCTAGGTTACCTAGCGGGCACTTGGACTATGTAGCTTAACTAGCGCACACTTGGACAATCTAGGTTACCTAGCGGGCACTTAAACTATGTACATACCCTAGCGGGCACTTGGACTATCTAGGTTACCTAGCGGGCACTTGGACTATGTACGTCCCCTAGCGGGCACTTAGACTATCTAGGTTAACTAGCGGGCACTTGGATTATCTAGGTTAACTAGCGGGCACTTGGACTATGTAGGTTCCCTAGCGGGCACTTGGACTATGTAGGTTCCCTAGCGGGCACTTGGACTATAGAGGTTCCCTAGCGGGCACTTGGACTATATAGGTTAACTACTATGTAGGTTAACTAGCGTGCACTTGGACGATCTAGGTTAACTAGCGGGTACTTGGACTATCTACGTTAACTAGCGGGCCCTTGGACTATGTAGATTCCCTCGCGGAAACTTGGATTCTGTATGTTCCCTACAGACATTTGAACTATGTAGGTTCCCTAGCAGGCACTTGGACTATGTAGGTTGCAGAGGGGGCACTTGGACTATGTAAGTTAACTACCGGGCACTTGGACTATGTAGGTTAACTTGCGGGCCCTTGGACTATCTAGGTTACCTAGCGGGCACTTGGACGATGTAGGTTAACTACCGGGCACATGCACTATCTAGGTTACCTAGCGGGCACTTGGATTATGTATGTTCCCTAGCGGGCACTTGGACTATCTATGTTAACTAGCGGGCACTTGGACTATCTAGGTTAATTAGCGGGCACTTTTACAATGCAGGTTCCCTAGCGGACACATTGACTATGTAGGTTAACTAGCGGGTTCTTGGACTATGTAGGTTAACTAGCGGGCACGTGGACTATCTAGGTTAACTAGCTGACCTTGGACTATGTAGGTTAACTAGCGGGCACTTGGACTATCTAGGTTAACTAGCTGACCTTGGACTATGTAAGTTAACTAGAGGGCACTTGGATTATCTAGGTTAACTAGCGGGCACTTGCACAATGCAGGTTTCCTAGCGGGCACTTTGACTATGTAGGTTCCCTAGCGGGCACTTGCACTATCTAGGTTACCTAGCGGGCACTTGGACTATGTAAGTTAATTAGCGGGCACTTGGACTATCTAGGTTACCGAACGGGCATTTGGACTACGTAGGTGACCTAACGGGCACTTGGACTTCTAGGTTAACGAATGGGCACTTGGACTATGTATGCTGCATAGCGGGCAATTGGATTATCTAGGTTAGGTAACGGGCACTTGGACTATCTAGGTTACCTAGCGGGAACTTGGACTATGTAGGTTACCTAGCGGGCACTTGGACTATCTAGGTTACCTAACGGGCACTTGGACTATCTTGGTTTCTTAGCGGGCACTTGGACTATATAGGTTACCTAGCGGGCCCTTGGACTATGTAGGTTACCTAGCGGGCACTTGGATTATCTAGGTTAGATAACAGGAACTTGGAATATCGAGGTTAACTAGCAGGCCCTTGGACAATGTAGGTTAACTAGCGGGCACTTGGACTATCTAGGTTAACTAGCAGGTTCTTGGACTATGTAGTTTAACTAGCGGGCACTTGGACTATCTAGGTTAACTAGCTGACCTTGGACTATGTAGGTTAACTATCGGGCACTTCGACAATCTAGGTTAACTAGCGGGCACTTGGACTATCTAGGTTAACTAGCAGGCACTTTCACAATGCAGAATCCCTAGCGGGCACTTTAACAATGTAGGTTCCCTAGCGGGTACTTCGACTATCTAGGTTAACTAGCGGGCACTTGGACTATCTAGGTTAATTAGCGAGCACTTTTACAATGCAGGTTCCCTAGCGGGCACTTTGACTATGTAGGTTCCCTAGAGGGCACTTGGACTATATAGGTTCCCTACGGGCACTTGGACTATCTAGGTTCCCTAACGAGCACTTGGAATATGTAGGTTCCCTATCGGGGACTTGGACTATATAGGTTCCTCAGCGGGCACGTGGACTTTGTAGGTTCCCTATGGGGCATTGGACTATGTAGGTTATCTAGCAGGACCTTGGACTATCTAGGTTACCTAGCGGGCACTTGGACTATGTAGGTTAACTAGCGCACACTTGGACAATCTAGGTTACCTAGCGGGCACTTGAACTATGTACATACCCTAGCGGGCACTTGGACTATCTAGGTTACCTAGCGGGCACTTGTTCTATGTACGTCCCCTAGCGGGCACTTGGACTATCTAGGTTAACTAGAGGGCCCTTGGACTATGTAAGTTAACTAGCGGGCAGCTGGATTATCTAGGTTAACCAGCGGGCCCTTAGACGATCTAGGTTAACTAGCGGGCACTTGGACTATCGAGGTTAACTAGCGGGCACTTGGACTATGTAGTTTCCCTAGCGGGCATTTGGATTACTTAGGTTACCTAGTGGGCACTTGGACTTTGTAGGTTACCTAGCGAGCACATGAACTACGTAGGTTAACTAGAAGGCACTTGGACTATCAAGGTTACCTAGCGGGCCCTTGTACGATGTAGATTACCAGCGGGCACTTGGACTATCTAGGTTAACGAACGTGCACTTGGACTATGTAGGTAAGCTAGCGGGCACTTGGACTGTCTAGGTTACCTAGCAGGCACTTGGCCTATCTACGTTAACGAACGGGCACTTGGACTATGTAGGTTTACTAGCGGACACTTCGACTATCTAGGTTAACTAGCGGGCACTTGGACTATGTAGGTTAACTAGCGGACACTTCGACTATCTAGGTTAGCTAACGGGCAATTGGACTATCTAGGTTAACTAGAAGGCACTTGGACTATCAAGGTTACCTAGCGGGCCTTTGTACTAGGTAGGTTACCAGCGGGCACTTGGACTATCTAGGTTAACGAACGTGCACTTGGACTATGTAGGTAACCTAGCGGGCACTTGGACTGTCTAGGTTACCTAGCAGGCACTTGGCCTATCTACGTTAACGTACGGGCACTTGGACTATGTAGGTTAACTAGCGGACACTTCGACTATCTAGGTTAGCTAACGGGCAATTGGACTATCTAGGTTACCTAGCGGGCACTTGGACTATGTAGGTTCCCTAGCGGGCACTTGGACTATTTAGGTTACCTAGCAGGCACTTTGACTATCTAGGTTAACGAACGTGCACTTGGACTATGTAGGTAACCTAGCGGGCACTTGGACTGTCTAGGTTACCTAGCAGGCACTTGGCCTATCTACGTTAACGAACGGGCACTTGGACTATGTAGGTTAACTAGCGGACACTTCGACTATCTAGGTTAGCTAACGGGCAATTGGACTATCTAGGTTACCTAGCGGGCACTTGGACTATGTAGGTTGCCTAGAGAGCACTTGGACTATGTAGGTTCCCTAGCGAGCACTTGGACTATGTAGGTTCCCTATGGGGTACTTGGACTGTCTAGGTTAACTAGGGGGCAATTGGACAGTCTAGGTTACCTAGTGGGCACTTGGACTATGTAGTTTACCTAGGAGGCACTTGGACTATGTTGATAAACTAGCGGGCACTTGGACTATCTAGGTTACCCAGCGGGCACTTGGACAATGTACTTTCCCTAGCGGGCACTTGGGCTATCTACGTTACCTAGCGGGCACTTGGACTATGTAGGTTAACGAACGGGCACTTGGACTATGTAGGTAACCTAATGGTCACTTGGACTGTCTAGGTTACCTAGCGGGAACTTGGACTATGTAGGTTAACTAGCGGGTACTTGGACTATCAAGGTTAACTAGCGGGCCCTTGCTCTATGTAGGTTAACTAGCAGGCCTTTGGACTATGTAAGTTAACTAGAGGGCCCTTTGATGATCCTGGTTAACTAGCGGGCACTTGGACTATCTAGGTTAACTAGCGGGCACTTGGACTATCTAGGTTAACTAGCCGGCACTTGGACTATGTAGGTTGCCTAGCGGGCACTTGGACTATATAGGTTAACTAGCAGGCCCTTGGACTGTAGGTTAACTAGCGTGCACTTGGACGATCTAGGTTAACTAGCGAGTACTTGGAATATCTACGTTAACTAGCGGGCCCTTGGACTATGTAGGTTAACTAGCGGGCCCTTGGACTATCTAGGTTACCTAGCGGGCACTTGGACTATGTAGGTTAACTACCGGGCACATGCACTATCTAGGTTACCTAGCGGGCACTTGGACTATCTATGTTAACTAGTGGGCACTTGGACTATCTATGTTAACTACCGGCCACTTGGATTATGTAGGTTAACTAGGGGACACTTGCAATATGTAGGTTACCTAGCGGCACTTGTACTATGTAGGTTAACTAGCGTGCATTTGGACTATGTAGGTTAAGTAGAGGACACTTAGACGATCTAGGTTAACTAGTGGGCCCTTGGACTATGTAGGTTAACGAACGGGCATTTGGACTATGTAGGTTACCTAGCAGACACTTGGACTGTCTAGGTTACCTAGCGGGCACTTGGCTATTTAGGTTAACGAACGGGCACTTGGACTATCTAGGTTGCCTAGCGGGCATTTGGACTATGTAAGTTACCTAGCGGGCACTTGGACTATCTAGGTTACCTAGCGGACACTTGGACTATGTAGGTTAACTAGCGGGTACTTGGACTATGTATGTTGCATAGCTGGCAATTGGACTATCTAGGTTAGGTAACGGGCACTTGGACTATATAAGTTACCTAGTGGACCCTTTGACTATGTAGGTTACCTAGCGGGCACTTGGACAATGTAGGTTACCTAGCGGGCACTTCGATTATCTAGGTTAGCTAACAGGAACTTGGAATAACTAGGTTACCTAGCGGGCACTTGGACTATGTAGGTTCCCTATGGGGTACTTGGACTGTCTAGGTTAACTAGGGGGCAATTGGACAGTCTAGGTTACCTAGTGGGCACTTGGACTATGTAGTTTACCTAGGAGGCACTTGGACTATGTTGATAAACTAGCGGGCACTTGGACTATCTAGGTTACCCAGCGGGCACTTGGACAATGTACTTTCCCTAGCGGGCACTTGGGCTATCTACGTTACCTAGCGGGCACTTGGACTATGTAGGTTAACGAACGGGCACTTGGACTATGTAGGTAACCTAATGGTCACTTGGACTGTCTAGGTTACCTAGCGGGAACTTGGACTATGTAGGTTAACTAGCGGGTACTTGGACTATCAAGGTTAACTAGCGGGCCCTTGCTCTATGTAGGTTAACTAGCAGGCCTTTGGACTATGTAAGTTAACTAGAGGGCCCTTTGATGATCCTGGTTAACTAGCGGGCACTTGGACTATCTAGGTTAACTAGCGGGCACTTGGACTATCTAGGTTAACTAGCCGGCACTTGGACTATGTAGGTTGCCTAGCGGGCACTTGGACTATATAGGTTAACTAGCAGGCCCTTGGACTGTAGGTTAACTAGCGTGCACTTGGACGATCTAGGTTAACTAGCGAGTACTTGGAATATCTACGTTAACTAGCGGGCCCTTGGACTATGTAGGTTAACTAGCGGGCCCTTGGACTATCTAGGTTACCTAGCGGGCACTTGGACTATGTAGGTTAACTACCGGGCACATGCACTATCTAGGTTACCTAGCGGGCACTTGGACTATCTATGTTAACTAGTGGGCACTTGGACTATCTATGTTAACTACCGGCCACTTGGATTATGTAGGTTAACTAGGGGACACTTGCAATATGTAGGTTACCTAGCGGCACTTGTACTATGTAGGTTAACTAGCGTGCATTTGGACTATGTAGGTTAAGTAGAGGACACTTAGACGATCTAGGTTAACTAGTGGGCCCTTGGACTATGTAGGTTAACGAACGGGCATTTGGACTATGTAGGTTACCTAGCAGACACTTGGACTGTCTAGGTTACCTAGCGGGCACTTGGCTATTTAGGTTAACGAACGGGCACTTGGACTATCTAGGTTGCCTAGCGGGCATTTGGACTATGTAAGTTACCTAGCGGGCACTTGGACTATCTAGGTTACCTAGCGGACACTTGGACTATGTAGGTTAACTAGCGGGTACTTGGACTATGTATGTTGCATAGCTGGCAATTGGACTATCTAGGTTAGGTAACGGGCACTTGGACTATATAAGTTACCTAGTGGACCCTTTGACTATGTAGGTTACCTAGCGGGCACTTGGACAATGTAGGTTACCTAGCGGGCACTTCGATTATCTAGGTTAGCTAACAGGAACTTGGAATAACTAGGTTACCTAGCGGGCACTTGGACTATGTAGGTTCCCTAGCGGGCACTTCGACTATCTAGGTTAATTAGCGGGCACTTTTACAATGCAGGTTCGCTAGCGGGCACATTGACTATGTAGGTTAACTAGCGGGTTCTTGGACTATGTAGGTTAACTAGCGGGCAAGTGGACTATCTAGGTTAACTAGCTGACCTTGGACTATGTAGGTTAACTAGCGGGCACTTGGACTATCTAGGTTAACTAGCTGACCTTGTACTATGTAAGTTAACTAGCGGGCACTTGGATTATCTAGGTTAACTAGCGGGCACTTGCACAATGCAGGTTTCCTAGCGGGCACTTTGACTATGTAGGTTCCCTAGCGGGCACTTGGACTATCTAGGTTCCCTAACGGGCACTTGGAATATGTAGGTTCCCTATCGGGCACTTGGACTATGTAGGTTCCTCTGCGGGCACTTGGACTATGTAGGTTCCCTATCAGGCACTTGGACTATGTAGGTTAACTAGCGGGCCCTTGAACTATGTAGATTAACTAGCGGCACTTGGACTATCTACGTTAACTAGCGGGCCCTTGTACTATGTAGATTCCCAGCGGGCACTTGGACTACATAGGTTCCCTAGCGGGCACTTAGACTCTGTATATTCCCTAGCGGGCACTTGGACTATATATGTTCCTTACGGACACTTGAACTATGTAAGTTAACTACCGGGCACTTGGACTATGTAGGTTAACTAGCGGGCCCTTAGACTATCTAGGTTACCTAGCGGGCACTTGGACTATGTAGTTTAACTCCCAGCACTTGCACTATCTAGGTTACCTAGCGGGCACTTGGACTATGTACGTTAACTAGGGGACACTTGCACTATGTAGGTTACCCAGCGGCACTTGGACTATCTAGGTTAACTAGCGGGCACTTGGACTATGTAGGTTCCTTAGCGGGCACTTGGACTATCTAGTTTACCTAGCGGGCACTTGGACTATGTAGGTTAACTAGCGGGCCCTTGGACTATCTAGGTTACATAGCTGGAACTTGGACTATATAGGTTACCTTGCGGGCACTTGGACTATGTAGGTTAACCAAAGACACTTGGACGATCTAGGTTAAATAATGGGCCCTTGGACTATGTAGGTTAACGAAGGGGCATTTGGACAATGTAAGTTACCTAGCAGGCACTTGGACTGTCTAGGTGACCTAGCGGGCACTTGGACTATCTAGGTTAACGAACGGGCACTTGGACTATCTAGGTTAACTAGCGGGCACTTGGACTATGTAGGTTACCTAGCGTGCACTTGCACTATCTAGGTTACCTAGCGGGCACTTGGACTATGTAGGTTAATTAGCGGGCACTTGGACTATCTAGGTTGCCGAACGGGCATTTGGACTATGTAGGTTACCTAACGGGCACTTGGACTTCTAGGTTAACGAATGGGCACTTGGACTATGTATGTTGCATAGCGGGCAATTGGATTATCTAGGTTAGGTAACGGGCACTTGGACTATCTAGGTTACCTAGCGGGAACTTGGACTATGTAGGTTACCCAGCGGGCACTTGGACTATCTAGGTTAACGAAAGGGCACTTGGACTATGTAGGTTACCTAGTGGGCACTTGGATTATCTAGTTTAGATAACAGGAACTTGGAATATCTAGGTTAACTAGCAGGCCCTTGGACTATGTAGGTTAACTAGCGGGCACTTGGACTATCTAGGTTAACTAGCAGGTTCTTGGACTATGTAGTTTAACTAGCGGGCACTTGGACTATCTAGGTTAACTAGCTGACCTTGGACTATGTAGGTTAACTATCGGGAACTTCGACAATCTAGGTTAACTAGCGGGCACTTGGACTATCTAGGTTAACTAGCGGGCACTTGCACAATGCAGGCTCCCTAGCGGGCACTTTAACAATGTAGGTTCCCTAGCGGGCACTTCGACTATCTAGGTTAACTAGCGGGCACTTGGACTATCTAGGTTAATTAGCGAGCACTTTTACAATGCAGATTCCCTAGCGGGCACTTTGACTATGTACGTTCCCTACGGGCACTTGGACTATCTAGGTTCCCTAACGGGCACTTGGAATATGTAGGTTCCCTATCGGGGACTTGGACAATATAGGTTCCTCAGCGGGCACTTGGACTTTGTAGGTTCTCTATCGGGCATTGGACTATGTAGGTTATCTAGCAGGACCTTGGACTATCTAGGTTACCTAGCGGGCACTTGGACTATGTAGGTTAACTAGCGCACACTTGGACAATCTAGGTTACCTAGCGGGCACTTGAACTATGTACATACCCTAGCGGGCACTTGGACTATCTAGGTTACCTAGCGGGCACTTGTTCTATGTACGTCCCCTAGCGGGCACTTGGACTATCTAGGTTAACTAGAGGGCCCTTGGAATATGTAAGTTAACTAGCGGGCACTTGGATTATCTAGGTTAACCAGCGGGCCTTTAGACGATCTAGGTTAACTAGCGGGCACTTGGACTATCTAGGTTAACTCGCGGGCACTAGGACTATCTAGATTAACTAGCGGGCCCTTGGACTATCTAGGTTTACTAGCGGGCACTTGGACTATCGAGGTTAACTAGCGGGCACTTGGACTATGTAGTTTTCCTAGCGGGCATTTGGATTACTTAGGTTACCTAGTGGGCACATGGACTTTGTAGGTTACCTAGCGAGCACATGAACTATGTAGGTTAACTAGAAGGCACTTGGACTATCAAGGTTACCTAGCGGGCCCTTGTACGATGTAGATTACCAGCGGGCACTTGGACTATCTAGGTTAACGAACGTGCACTTGGACTATGTAGGTAACCTAGCGGGCACTTGGACTGTCTAGGTTACCTAGCAGGCACTTGGCCTATCTACGTTAACGTACGGGCACTTGGACTATGTAGGTTAACTAGCGGACACTTCGACTATCTAGGTTAGCTAACGGGCAATTGGACTATCTAGGTTACCTTGCGGGCACTTGGACTATGTAGGTTCCCTAGCGTGCACTTGTACTATTTAGGTTACCTAGCAGGCACTTTGACTATCTAGGTTAACGAACGTGCACTTGGACTATGTAGGTAACCTAGCGGGCACTTGGACTGTCTAGGTTACCTAGCAGGCACTTGGCCTATCTACGTTAACGAACGGGCACTTGGACTATGTAGGTTAACTAGCGGACACTTCGACTATCTAGGTTAGCTAACGGGCAATTGGACTATCTAGGTTACCTAGCGGGCACTTGGACTATGTAGGTTGCCTAGCGAGCACTTGGACTATGTAGGTTCCCTAGCGAGCACTTGGACTATGTAGGTTCCCTATGGGGTACTTGGACTATCTAGGTTAACTAGGGGGCAATTGGACAGTCTAGGTTACCTAGTGGGCACTTGGACTATGTAGTTTACCTAGGAGGAACTTGGACTATGTTGGTTAACTAGCGGTCACTTGGACTATCTAGGTTACCTAGCGGGCACTTGGACTATGTACGTTCCCTAGCGGGCACTTGGGCTATCTACGTTACCTAGCGGGCACTTGGACTATGTAGGTTAACGAACGGGCACTTGGACTATGTAGGTAACCTAATGGTCACTTGGACTGTCTAGGTTACCTAGCGGGAACTTGGACTATGTAGGTTAACTAGCGGGCACTTGGACTATCAAGGTTAACTAGCGGGCCATTGCTCTATGTAGGTTAACTAGCAGGCCTTTGGACTCTGTAAGTTAACTAGAGGGCACTTTGATGATCCTGGTTAACTAGCGGGCACTTGGACTATCTAGGTTAACTAGCGGGCACTTGGACTATCTAGGTTAACTAGCGGGCACTTGGACTATGTAGGTTCCCTAGCGGGCACTTTGACTATGTAGGTTCCCTAGCGGGCACTTGGACTATATAGGTTAACTAGCGGGCCCTTGGACTATGTAGGTTAACTAGCGTGCACTTGGACGATCTAGGTTAACTAGCGGGCACTTGGACTATGTAGGTTCCCTAGCGGGCACTTTGACTATGTAGGTTCCCTAGCGGGCACTTGGACTATATAGGTTAACTAGCGGGCCCTTGGACTATGTAGGTTAACTAGCGTGCACTTGGACGATCTAGGTTGACTAGCGGGTACTTGGACTATCTACGTTAACTAGCGGGCCCTTGGACTATGTAGATTCCCTAGCGGGCACTTGGATTCTGTGTGTTCCCTACGGACACTTGAACTATGTAGGTTCCCTAGCAGGCACTTGGACTATGTAGGTTCCAGAGGGGGCACTTGGTCTATGTAAGTTAACTACCGGCCACTTGGACTATGTAGGTTAACTAGGGGACACTTGCACTATGTAGGTTACCTAGCGGCACTTGGACTATGTAGGTTAACTAGCGTGCATTTGGACTATGTAGGTTAAGTAGAGGACACTTAGACGATCTAGGTTAACTAGTGGGCCCTTGGACTATGTAGGTTAACGAACGGGCATTTGGACTATGTAGGTTACCTAGCAGACACTTGGACTGTCTAGGTTACCTAGCGGGCACTTGGCTATCTACGTTAACGAACGGGCACTTGGACTATCTAGGTTACCTAGCGGACACTTGGACTATGTAGGTTAACTAGCGGGTACTTGGACTATGTATGTTGCATAGCTGGCAATTGGACTATCTAGGTTAGGTAACGGGCACTTGGACTATATAGGTTACCTAGCGGACCCTTTGACTATGTAGGTTACCTAGCGGGCACTTGGACTATGTAGGTTACCTAGCGGGCACTTCGATTATCTAGGTTAGCTAACAGGAACTTGGAATAACTAGGTTACCTAGCGGGCACTTGGACTATGTAGGTTCCCTAGCGGGCACTTCGACTATCTAGGTTAACTAGCGGGCACATGGACTATCTAGGTTAATTAGCGGGCACTTTTACAATGCAGGTTCCCTACCGGGCACATTGACTATGTAGGTTAACTAGCGGGTTCTTGGACTATGTAGGTTAACTAGCGGGTACGTGGACTATCTAGGTTAACTAGCTGACCTTGGACTATGTAGGTTAACTAGCGGGCACTTGGACTATCTAGGTTAACTAGCTGACCTTGGACTATGTAAGTTAACTAGCGGGCACTTGGATTATCTAGGTTAACTAGCGGGCACTTGCACAATGCAGGTTTCCTAGTGGGCACTTTGACTATGTAGGTTCCCTAGCGGGCACTTGGACTATCTAGGTTCCCTAACGGGCACTTGGAATATGTAGGTTCCCTATCGGGCACTTGGACTATGTAGGTTCCTCTGCGGGCACTTGGACTATGTAGGTTCCCTATCAGGCACTTGGACTATGTAGGTTAACTAGCGGGCCCTTGAACTATGTAGATTAACTAGCGGCACTTGGACTATCTACGTTAACTAGCGGGCCCTTGTACTATGTAGATTCCCAGCGGGCACTTGGACTACATAGGTTCCCTAGCGGGCACTTAGACTCTGTATATTCCCTAGCGGGCACTTGGACTATATATGTTCCTTACGGACACTTGAACTATGTAAGTTAACTACCGGGCACTTGGACTATGTAGGTTAACTAGCGGGCCCTTAGACTATCTAGGTTACCTAGCGGGCACTTGGACTATGTAGTTTAACTCCCAGCACTTGCACTATCTAGGTTACCTAGCGGGCACTTGGACTATGTACGTTAACTAGGGGACACTTGCACTATGTAGGTTACCCAGCGGCACTTGGACTATCTAGGTTAACTAGCGGGCACTTGGACTATCTGGGTTAACTAGCGTGCACTTGGACTATGTAGGTTCCTTAGCGGGCACTTGGACTATCTAGTTTACCTAGCGGGCACTTGGACTATGTAGGTTAACTAGCGGGCCCTTGGACTATCTAGGTTACATAGCTGGAACTTGGACTATATAGGTTACCTTGCGGGCACTTGGACTATGTAGGTTAACCAAAGACACTTGGACGATCTAGGTTAAATAATGGGCCCTTGGACTATGTAGGTTAACGAAGGGGCATTTGGACAATGTAAGTTACCTAGCAGGCACTTGGACTGTCTAGGTGACCTAGCGGGCACTTGGACTATCTAGGTTAACGAACGGGCACTTGGACTATCTAGGTTAACTAGCGGGCACTTGGACTATGTAGGTTACCTAGCGTGCACTTGCACTATCTAGGTTACCTAGCGGGCACTTGGACTATGTAGGTTAATTAGCGGGCACTTGGACTATCTAGGTTGCCGAACGGGCATTTGGACTATGTAGGTTACCTAACGGGCACTTGGACTTCTAGGTTAACGAATGGGCACTTGGACTATGTATGTTGCATAGCGGGCAATTGGATTATCTAGGTTAGGTAACGGGCACTTGGACTATCTAGGTTACGTAGCGGGAACTTGGACTATGTAGGTTACCTAGCGGGCACTTGGACTATCTAGGTTAACGAAAGGGCACTTGGACTATGTAGGTTACCTAGTGTGCACTTGGATTATCTAGTTTAGATAACAGGAACTTGGAATATCTAGGTTAACTAGCAGGCCCTTGGACTATGTAGGTTAACTAGCGGGCACTTGGACTATCTAGGTTAACTAGCAGGTTCTTGGACTATGTAGTTTAACTAGCGGGCACTTGGACTATCTAGGTTAACTAGCTGACCTTGGACTATGTAGGTTAACTATCGGGAACTTCGACAATCTAGGTTAACTAGCGGGCACTTGGACTATCTAGGTTAACTAGCGGGCACTTGCACAATGCAGGCTCCCTAGCGGGCACTTTAACAATGTAGGTTCCCTAGCGGGCACTTCGACTATCTAGGTTAACTAGCGGGCACTTGGACTATCTAGGTTAATTAGCGAGCACTTTTACAATGCAGATTCCCTAGCGGGCACTTTGACTATGTAGGTTCCCTAGAGGGCACTTGGACTATATAGGTTCCCTACGGGCACTTGGACTATCTAGGTTCCCTAACGGGCACTTGGAATATGTAGGTTCCCTATCGGGGACTTGGACAATATAGGTTCCTCAGCGGGCACTTGGACTTTGTAGGTTCCCTATCGGGCATTGGACTATGTAGGTTATCTAGCAGGACCTTGGACTATCTAGGTTACCTAGCGGGCACTTGGACTATGTAGGTTAACTAGCGCACACTTGGACAATCTAGGTTACCTAGCGGGCACTTGAACTATGTACATACCCTAGCGGGCACTTGGACTATCTAGGTTACCTAGCGGGCACTTGTTCTATGTAAGTCCCCTAGCGGGCACTTGGACTATCTAGGTTAACTAGAGGGCCCTTGGAATATGTAAGTTAACTAGCGGGCACTTGGATTATCTAGGTTAACCAGCGGGCCTTTAGACGATCTATGTTAACTAGCGGGCACTTGGACTATCTAGGTTAACTCGCGGGCACTAGGACTATCTAGATTAACTAGCGGGCCCTTGGACTATCTAGGTTTACTAGCGGGCACTTGGACTATCGAGGTTAACTAGCGGGCACTTGGACTATGTAGTTTCCCTAGCGGGCATTTGGATTACTTAGGTTACCTAGTGGGCACTTGGACTTTGTAGGTTACCTAGCGAGCACATGAACTACGTAGGTTAACTAGAAGGCACTTGGACTATCAAGGTTACCTAGCGGGCCCTTGTACGATGTAGATTACCAGCGGGCACTTGGACTATCTAGGTTAACGAACGTGCACTTGGACTATGTAGGTAAGCTAGCGGGCACTTGGACTGTCTAGGTTACCTAGCAGGCACTTGGCCTATCTACGTTAACGAACGGGCACTTGGACTATGTAGGTTAACTAGCGGACACTTCGACTATCTAGGTTAGCTAACGGGCAATTGGACTATCTAGGTTACCTAGCGGGCACTTGGACTATGTAGGTTCCCTAGCGTGCACTTGTACTATTTAGGTTACCTAGCAGGCACTTTGACTATCTAGGTTAACGAACGTGCACTTGGACTATGTAGGTAACCTAGTGGGCACTTGGACTGTCTAGGTTACCTAGCAGGCACTTGGCCTATCTACGTTAACGAACGGGCACTTGGACTATGTAGGTTAACTAGCGGACACTTCGACTATCTAGGTTAGCTAACGGGCAATTGGACTATCTAGGTTACCTAGCGGGCACTTGGACTATGTAGGTTGCCTAGCGAGCACTTGGACTATGTAGGTTCCCTAGCGAGCACTTGGACTATGTAGGTTCCCTATGGGGTACTTGGACTATCTAGGTTAACTAGGGGGCAATTGGACAGGCTAGGTTACCTAGTGGGCACTTGGACTATGTAGTTTACCTAGGAGGAACTTGGACTATGTTGGTTAACTAGCGGTCACTTGGACTATCTAGGTTACCTAGCGGGCACTTGGACTATGTACGTTCCCTAGCGGGCACTTGGGCTATCTACGTTACCTAGCGGGCACTTGGACTATGTAGGTTAACGAACGGGCACTTGGACTATGTAGGTAACCTAATGGTCACCTGGACTGTCTAGGTTACCTAGCGGGAACTTGGACTATGTAGGTTAACTAGCGGGCACTTGTACTATCAAGGTTAACTAGAGGGCCCTTACTCTATGTAGGTTAACTAGCAGGCCTTTGGACTATGTAAGTTAACTAGAGGGCACTTTGATGATCCTGGTTAACTAGCGGGCACTTGGACTATCTAGGTTAACTAGCGGGCACTTGGACTATCTAGGTTAACTAGCGGGCACTTGGACTATGTAGGTTCCCTAGCGGGCACTTTGACTATGTAGGTTCCCTAGCGGGCACTTGGACTATATAGGTTAACTAGCGGGCCCTTGGACTATGTAGGTTAACTAGCGTGCACTTGGACGATCTAGGTTAACTAGCGGGTACTTGGACTATCTACGTTAACTAGCGGGCCCTTGGACTATGTAGATTCCCTAGCGGGCACTTGGATTCTGTGTGTTCCCTACGGACACTTGAACTATGTAGGTTCCCTAGCAGGCACTTGGACTATGTAGGTTCCAGAGGGGGCACTTGGACTATGTAAGTAAACTACCGGCCAATTGGACTATGTAGGTTAACTAGCGGGCCCTTGGACTATCTAGGTTACCTAGCGGGCACTTGGACTATGTAGGTTAACTACCGGGCACATGCACTATCTAGGTTACCTAGCGGGCACTTGGACTATGTATGTTCCCTAGCGGACACTTGGACTATCTATGTTAACTAGTGGGCACTTGGACTATCTATGTCAACTACCGGCTACTTGGACTATGTAGGTTAACTAGGGGACACTTGCACTATGTAGGTTACCTAGCGGCACTTGGACTATGTAGGTTAACTAGCGTGCATTTGGACTATGTAGGTTAAGTAGAGGACACTTAGACGATCTAGGTTAACTAGTGGGCCCTTGGACTATGTAGGTTAACGAACGGGCATTTGGGCTATGTAGGTTACCTAGCAGACACTTGGACTGTCTAGTTTACCTAGCGGGCACTTGGCTATCTAGGTTAACGAATGGGCACTTGGACTATCTAGGTTGCCTAGCGGGCATTTGGACTATGTAAGTTACCTAGCGGGCACTTGGACTATCTAGGTTACCTAGTGGGCACTTGGACTATGTAGGTTAACTAGCGGGCACTTGGACTATGTATGTTGCATAGCGGGTAATTGGACTATCTAGGTTAGGTAACGGGCACTTGGACTATATAGGTTACCTAGCGGACCCTTTGACTCTGTAGGTTACCTAGCGGGCACTTGGACTATCTAGGTTAACGAAAGGGCACTTGGACTATGTAGGTTACCTAGCGGGCACTTGGATTATCTAGGTTAGTTAACAGGAACTTGGAATATCTAGGTTACCTAGCGGGCACTTGGACTATGTAGGTTACGTTGCGGGCACTTTTACTATCTAGGTTACCTAACGGGAACTTGGACTATGTAGGTTAACTAGCGGACAGATGGACGATCTAGGTTAACTAGCGGGCACTTGGAATATCTAGGTTAACTAGCGAGCCCGAGAACTATGTAGGTTAACTATCGGGCACTTGGACTATCTAGGTTAACTAGCGGGTTCTTGGACTATGTAGGTTAACTAGCGGGCACTTGGACTATCTAGGTTAACTAGCTGACTTCGGACTATGTAGGTTAACTAGCGGGCACTTGGACTATCTAGGTTAACTAGCTGACCTTGGACTATGTAAGTTAACTAGCGGGCACTTGGACTATCTAGGTTAACTAGCGGGCACTTGCACAATGCAGGTTCCCTAGCGGGCACTTGGACTATATAGGTTCCCTGCGGGCACTTGGACTATCTAGGTTCCCTAACGGGCACTTGGAATATGTAGGTTCCCTATCGGGCACTTGGACTATGTAGGTTCCTCTGCGGGCACTTGGACTATGTAGGTTCCCTATCAGGCACTTGGACTATGTAGGTTAAGTAGCGGGACCTTGAACTATGTAGATTAACTAGCGGCACTTGGACTATCTACGTTAACTAACGGGCCCTTGGACTATGTAGATTCCCTAGCGGGCACTTGAACTACGTAGGTTCCCTAGCGGGCACTTAGAATCTGAATGTTCCCTAGCGGGCACTTGGACTATATATGTTCCTTACGGACACTTGAACTATGTAAGTTAACTACCGGGCACTTGGACTATGTAGGTTAACTAGCGGGCCCTTAGACTATCTAGGTTACCTAGCGGGCACTTGGACTATGTAGGTTAACTACCGGGCACTTGCACTATCTAGGTTACCTAGCGGGCACTTGGACTATGTACGTTCCCTAGAGGGCACTTGGACTATCTATGTTAACTAGCGGGCACTTGGACTATGTAGGTTAACTAGGGGACACTTGCACTATGTAGGTTACCTAGCGGCACTTGGACTATCTAGGTTAACTAGCGGGCACTTGGACTATCTGGGTTAACTAGCGTGCACTTGGACTATGTAGGTTCCTTAGCGGGCACTTGGACTATCTAGTTTACCTAGCGGGCACTTGGACTATGTAGGTTAACTAGCGGGCCCTTGGACTATCTAGGTTACATAGCTGGAACTTGGACTATATAGGTTACCTTGCAGGCACTTGGACTATGTAGGTTAACCAAAGACACTTGGACGATCCAGGTTAAATAATGGGCCCTTGGACTGTGTAGGTTAACGAAGGGGCATTTGGACAATGTAAGTTACCTAGCAGGCACTTGGACTGTCTAGGTGACCTAGCGGGCACTTGGACTATCTAGGTTAACGAACGGGCACTTGGACTATCTAGGTTAACTAGCGGGCACTTGGACTATGTAGGTTACCTAGCGGGCACTTGCACTATCTAGGTTACCTAGCGGGCACTTGGACTATGTAGGTTAATTAGCGGGCACTTGGACTATCTAGGTTACCGAACGGGCATTTGGACTATGTAGGTTACCTAACGGGCACTTGGACTTCTAGGTTAACGAATGGGCACTTGGACTATGTATGTTGCATAGCGGGCAATTGGATTATCTAGGTTAGGTAATGGGCACTTGGACTATCTAGGTTACGTAGGGGGAACATGGACTATGTAGGTTACCTAGCGGGCACTTGGACTATCTTGGTTTCTTAGCGGGCACTTGGACTATATAGGTTACCTAGCGCGCCCTTGGACTATGTAGGTTACCTAGCGGGCACTTGGATTATCTAGGTTAGCTAACAGGAACTTGGAATATCTAGGTTACCTAGCGGGCACTTGGACTATGTAGGTTACCTTGCAGGCACTTGTACTATCTAGGTTACCTAATGGGAACTTGGACTATGTAGGTTAACTAGCGTACACTTGGACGATCTAGGTTAACAAGCGGGCACTTGGAATATCTAGGTTAACTAGCGGGCCCTTGGACTATGTAGGTTAACTAGCGGGCACTTGGACTATCTAGGTTAACTAGCAGGTTCTTGGACTATGTAGGTTAACTAGCGGGCACTTGGACTATCTAGGTTAACTAGCTGACCTTGGACTATGTAGGTTAACTATCGGGCACTTCGACAATCTAGGTTAACTAGCGGGCACTTGGACTATCTAGGTTAACTAGCGGGCACTTGCACAATGCAGGCTCCCTAGCGGGCACTTTAACTATGTAGGTTCCCTAGCGGGCACTTGGACTATATAGGTTCCCTAACAGGCACTTGGACTATGTAGGTTCCTCTGCGGGCACTTGGACTATGTAGGTTCCCTAACAGGCACTTGGACTATGTAGGTTAACTAGCGGGCACTTGTATGATCAAGGTTAACCAGCGGGCACTTGGACTGTCTAGGTTAACTAGCGGGCACTTGGACTATCTAGGTTAATTAGCGGGCACTTGTACAATGCAGGTTCCCTAGCGGGCACTTTGACTATGTAGTTTCCCTAGCGGGCACTTGGACAATATAGGTTCCCTACGGGCACTTGGACTATCTAGGTTCCCTAACGGGCACTTGGACTATGTAGGTTCCTCTGCGGGCACTTGGACTATGTAGGTTCCCTAACAGGCACTTGGACTATGTAGGTTAACTAGCGGGCACTTGTATGATCAAGGTTAACCAGCGGGCACTTGGACTGTCTAGGTTAACTAGCGGGCACTTGGACTATCTAGGTTAATTAGCGGGCACTTGTACAATGCAGGTTCCCTAGCGGGCACTTTGACTATGTAGTTTCCCTAGCGGGCACTTGGACAATATAGGTTCCCTACGGGCACTTGGACTATCTAGGTTCCCTAATGGGCACTTGGAATATGTAGGTTCCCTATCGGGCACTTGGACTATGTAGGTTCCTCAGCGGGCACTTGGACTTTGTATGTTCACTATCGGGCATTGGACTATGTAGTTTAAATAGCAGGACCTTGGACTATCTAGGTTACCTAGCGGGCACTTGGAATATGTAGGTTAACTTGCGGACACTTGGACAATCTAGGTTACCTAGCGGGAACTTGAACTACGTACATACCCTAGCGGGCACTTGGACTATCTAGGTTTCCTAGCGGACACTTGGACTATCTAGATTAACTAGCGGGCCCTTGGACTATCTAGGTTTCCTAGCGGGCACTTCGACTATCTAGGTTAGCTAACGGGCAATTGGACTATCTAGGTTACCTAGCGGGCACTTGGACTATGTAGGTTCCCTAGCGAGCACTTGGACTATTTAAGTTACCTAGTAGGCACTTTGACTATCTAGGTTAACGAACGTGCACTTGGACTATGTAGGTAACCTAGCCGGCACTTGGACTGTCTAGGTTACCTAGCAGGCACTTGGCCCATCTAGGTTAACGAACGGGCACTTGGACTATGTAGGTTAACTAGCGGACACTTCGACTATCTAGGTTAGCTAACGGGCAATTGGACTATCTAAGTTACCTAGCGGGCACTTGGACTATGTAGGTTGCCTAGCGAGCACTTGGACTATGTAGGTTCCCTATCGGGTACTTGGACTGTCTAGGTTACCTAGTGGGCACTTGGACTGTGTAGTTTACCTAGGAGGCACTTGGACTATGTTGGTTAACTAGCGGGCATTTGGACTATCTAGGTTACCTAGCAGGCACTTGGACTATGTACGTTCCCTAGCGGGCACTTGGGCTATCTACGTTACCTAGAGGGCACTTGGACTATGTAGGTTAACGAACGGGCACTTGGACTATGTAGGTAACCTAAAGGTCACTTGGACTGTCTAGGTTACCTTGCGGGAACTTGGACTATGTAGGTTAACTAGCGGGCACTTGTACTATCAAGGTTAACTAGAGGGCGCTTACTCTATGTAGGTTAACTAGCAGGCCTTTGGACTATGTAAGTTAACTAGAGGGCACTTTGATGATCCTGGTTAACTAGCGGGCACTTGGACTAACTAGGTTAACTAGCGGGCACTTGGACTATCTAGGTTAACTAGCGGGCACTTGGACTATGTAGGTTCCCTAGCGGGCAATTTGACTATGTAGGTTCCCTAGCGGGCACTTGGACTATATAGGTTAACTAGCGGGCCCTTGGACTATGTAGGTTAACTAGCGTGCACTTGGACGATCTAGGTTAACTAGCGGGTACTTGGACTATCTACGTTAACTAGCGGGCCCATGGACTATGTAGATTCCCTAGCGGGCACTTGGATTCTGTGTGTTCCCTACGGACACTTGAACTATGTAGGTTCCCTAGCAGGCACTTGGACTATGTAGGTTCCAGAGGGGGCACTTGGACTATGTAAGTTAACTACCGGGCACTTGGACTATGTAGGTTAACTAGCGGGCCCTTGGACTATCTAGGTTACCTAGCGGGCACTTGGACTATGTAGGTTAACTACCGGGCACATTCACTATCTAGGTTACCTAGCGGGCACTTGGACTATGTATGTTCCCTAGCGGACACTTGGACTATCTATGTTAACTAGTGGGCACTTGGACTATCTATGTCAACTACCAGCTACTTGGACTATGTAGGTTAACTAGGGGACACTTGCACTATGTAGGTTACCTAGCGGCACTTGGACTATGTAGGTTAACTAGCGTGCATTTGGACTATGTAGGTTAAGTAGAGGACACTTAGACGATCTAGGTTAACTAGTGGGCCCTTGGACTATGTAGGTTAACGAACGGGCATTTGGGCTATGTAGGTTACCTAGCAGACACTTGGACTGTCTAGTTTACCTAGCGGGCACTTGGCTATCTAGGTTAACGAACGGGCACTTGGACTATCTAGGTTGCCTAGCGGGCATTTGGACTATGTAAGTTACCTAGCGGGCACTTGGACTATCTAGGTTACCTAGTGGGCACTTGGACTATGTAGGTTAACTAGCGGGCACTTGGACTATGTATGTTGCATAGCGGGCAATTGGACTATCTAGGTTAGGTAACGGGCACTTGGACTATATAGGTTACCTAGCGGACCCTTTGACTCTGTAGGTTACCTAGCGGGCACTTGGACTATCTAGGTTAACGAAAGGGCACTTGGACTATGTAGGTTACCTAGCGGGCACTTGGATTATCTAGGTTAGTTAACAGGAACTTGGAATATCTAGGTTACCTAGCGGGCACTTGGACTATGTAGGTTACCTTGCAGGCACTTGTACTATCTAGGTTACCTAATGGGAACTTGGACTATGTAGGTTAACTAGCGTACACTTGGACGATCTAGGTTAACAAGCGGGCACTTGGAATATCTAGGTTAACTAGCGGGCCCTTGGACTATGTAGGTTAACTAGCGGGCACTTGGACTATCTAGGTTAACTAGCAGGTTCTTGGACTATGTAGGTTAACTAGCGGGCACTTGGACTATCTAGGTTAACTAGCTGACCTTGGACTATGTAGGTTAACTATCGGGCACTTCGACAATCTAGGTTAACTAGCGGGCACTTGGACTATCTAGGTTAACTAGCGGGCACTTGCACAATGCAGGCTCCCTAGCGGGCACTTTAACTATGTAGGTTCCCTAGCGGGCACTTGGACTATATAGGTTCCCTAACAGGCACTTGGACTATGTAGGTTCCTCTGCGGGCACTTGGACTATGTAGGTTCCCTAGCAGGCACTTGGACTATGTAGGTTAACTAGCGGGCACTTGTATGATCAAGGTTAACCAGCGGGCACTTGGACTGTCTAGGTTAACTAGCGGGCACTTGGACTATCTAGGTTAATTAGCGGGCACTTGTACAATGCAGGTTCCCTAGCGGGCACTTTGACTATGTAGTTTCCCTAGCGGGCACTTGGACAATATAGGTTCCCTACGGGCACTTGGACTATCTAGGTTCCCTAACGGGCACTTGGACTATGTAGGTTCCTCTGCGGGCACTTGGACTATGTAGGTTCCCTAACAGGCACTTGGACTATGTAGGTTAACTAGCGGGCACTTGTATGATCAAGGTTAACCAGCGGGCACTTGGACTGTCTAGGTTAACTAGCGGGCACTTGGACTATCTAGGTTAATTAGCGGGCACTTGTACAATGCAGGTTCCCTAGCGGGCACTTTGACTATGTAGTTTCCCTAGCGGGCACTTGGACAATATAGGTTCCCTATGGGCACTTGGACTATCTAGGTTCCCTAATGGGCACTTGGAATATGTAGGTTCCCTATCGGGCACTTGGACTATGTAGGTTCCTCAGCGGGCACTTGGACTTTGTATGTTCACTATCGGGCATTGGACTATGTAGGTTAACTAGCAGGACCTTGGACTATCTAGGTTACCTAGCGGGCATTTGGACTATGTAGGTTAACTTGCGGACACTTGGACAATCTAGGTTACCTAGCGGGAACTTGAACTATGTACATACCCTAGCGGGCACTTGGACTATCTAGGTTTCCTAGCGGACACTTGGACTATCTAGATTAACTAGCGGGCCCTTGGACTATCTAGGTTTCCTAGCGGGCACTTCGACTATCTAGGTTAGCTAACGGGCAATTGGACTGTCTAGGTTACCTAGCGGGCACTTGGACTATGTAGGTTCCCTAGCGAGCACTTGGACTATTTAAGTTACCTAGTAGGCACTTTGACTATCTAGGTTAACGAACGTGCACTTGGACTATGTAGGTAACCTAGCCGGCACTTGGACTGTCTAGGTTACCTAGCAGGCACTTGGCCCATCTAGGTTAACGAACGGGCACTTGGACTATGTAGGTTAACTAGCGGACACTTCGACTATCTAGGTTAGCTAACGGGCAATTGGACTATCTAAGTTACCTAGCGGGCACTTGGACTATGTAGGTTGCCTAGCGAGCACTTGGACTATGTAGGTTCCCTATCGGGTACTTGGACTGTCTAGGTTACCTAGTGGGCACTTGGACTGTGTAGTTTACCTAGGAGGCACTTGGACTATGTTGGTTAACTAGCGGGCATTTGGACTATCTAGGTTACCTAGCAGGCACTTGGACTATGTACGTTCCCTAGCGGGCACTTGGGCTATCTACGTTACCTAGCGGGCACTTGGACTATGTAGGTTAACGAACGGGCACTTGGACTATGTAGGTAACCTAAAGGTCACTTGGACTGTCTAGGTTACCTTGCGGGAACTTGGACTATGTAGGTTAACTAGCGGGCACTTGTACTATCAAGGTTAACTAGAGGGCCCTTACTCTATGTAGGTTAACTAGCAGGCCTTTGGACTATGTAAGTTAACTAGAGGGCACTTTGATGATCCTGGTTAACTAGCGGGCACTTGGACTATCTAGGTTAACTAGCGGGCACTTGGACTATCTAGGTTAACTAGCGGGCACTTGGACTATGTAGGTTCCCTAGCGGGCAATTTGACTATGTAGGTTCCCTAGCGGGCACTTGGACTATATAGGTTAACTAGCGGGCCCTTGGACTATGTAGGTTAACTAGCGTGCACTTGGACGATCTAGGTTAACTAGCGGGTACTTGGACTATCTACGTTAACTAGCGGGCCCATGGACTATGTAGATTCCCTAGCGGGCACTTGGATTCTGTGTGTTCCCTACGGACACTTGAACTATGTAGGTTCCCTAGCAGGCACTTGGACTATGTAGGTTCCAGAGGGGGCACTTGGACTATGTAAGTTAACTACCGGGCACTTGGACTATGTAGGTTAACTAGCGGGCCCTTGGACTATCTAGGTTACCTAGCGGGCACTTGGACTATGTAGGTTAACTACCGGGCACATTCACTATCTAGGTTACCTAGCGGGCACTTGGACTATGTATGTTCCCTAGCGGACACTTGGACTATCTATGTTAACTAGTGGGCACTTGGACTATCTATGTCAACTACCGGCTACTTGGACTATGTAGGTTAACTAGGGGACACTTGCACTATGTAGGTTACCTAGCGGCACTTGGACTATGTAGGTTAACTAGCGTGCATTTGGACTATGTACGTTAAGTAGAGGACACTTAGACGATCTAGGTTAACTAGTGGGCCCTTGGACTATGTAGGTTAACGAACGGGCATTTGGGCTATGTAGGTTACCTAGCAGACACTTGGACTGTCTAGTTTACCTAGCGGGCACTTGACTATCTAGGTTAACGAACGGGCACTTGGACTATCTAGGTTGCCTAGCGGGCATTTGGACTATGTAAGTTACCTAGCGGGCACTTGGACTATCTAGGTTACCTAGTGGGCACTTGGACTATGTAGGTTAACTAGCGGGCACTTGGACTATGTATGTTGCATAGCGGGCAATTGGACTATCTAGGTTAGGTAACGGGCACTTGGACTATATAGGTTACCTAGCGGACCCTTTGACTCTGTAGGTTACCTAGCGGGCACTTGGACTATCTAGGTTAACGAAAGGGCACTTGGACTATGTAGGTTACCTAGCGGGCACTTGGATTATCTAGGTTAGTTAACAGGAACTTGGAATATCTAGGTTACCTAGCGGGCACTTGGACTATGTAGGTTACGTTGCGGGCACTTTTACTATCTAGGTTACCTAACGGGAACTTGGACTATGTAGGTTAACTAGTGGACACATGGACGATCTAGGTTAACTAGCGGGCACTTGGAATATCTAGGTTAACTAGCGAGCCCGAGAACTATGTAGGTTAACTATCGGGCACTTGGACTATCTAGGTTAACTAGCGAGTTCTTGGACTATGTAGGTTTACTAGCGGGCACTTGGACTATCTAGGTTAACTAGCTGACCTCGGACTATGTAGGTTAACTAGCGGGCACTTGGACTATCTAGGTTAACTAGCTGACCTTGGACTATGTAAGTTAACTAGCGGGCACTTGGACTATCTAGGTTAACTAGCGGGCACTTGCACAATGCAGGTTCCCTAGCGGGCACTTGGACTATATAGGTTCCCTGCGGGCACTTGGACTATCTAGGTTCCCTAACGGGCACTTGGAATATGTAGGTTCCCGATCGGGCACTTGGACTATGTAGGTTCCTCTGCAGGCACTTGGACTATGTAGGTTCCCTATCAGGCACTTGGACAATGTAGGTTAAGTAGCGGGACCTTGAACTATGTAGATTAACTAGCGGCACTTGGACTATCTACGTTAACTAACGGGCCCTTGGACTATGTAGATTCCCTAGCGGGCACTTGAAATACGTAGGTTCCCTAGCGGGCACTTAGACTCTGAATGTTCCCTAGCGGGCACTTGGACTATATATGTTCCTTACGGACACTTGAACTATGTAAGTTAACTACCGGGCACTTGGACTCTGTAGGTTAACTAGCGGGCCCTTAGACTATCTAGGTTACCTAGCGGGCACTTGGACTATGTAGGTTAACTACCGGGCACTTGCACTATCTAGGTTACCTAGCGGGCACTTGGACTATGTACGTTCCCTAGAGGGCACTTGGACTATCTATGTTAACTAGCGGGCACTTGGACTATGTAGGTTAACTAGGGGACACTTGCACTATGTAGGTTACCTAGCGGCACTTGGACTATCTAGGTTAACTAGCGGGCACTTGGACTATCTGGGTTAACTAGCGTGCACTTGGACTATGTAAGTTCCTTAGCGGCCACTTGGACTATCTAGTTTACCTAGCGGGCACTTGGACTATGTAGGTTAACTAGCGGGGCCTTGGACTATCTAGGTTACATAACTGGAACTTGGACTATATAGGTTACCTTGCGGGCACTTGGACTATGTAGGTTAACCAAAGACACTTGGACGATCCAGGTTAAATAATGGGCCCTTGGACTGTGTAGGTTAACGAAGGGGCATTTGGACAATGTAAGTTACCTAGCAGGCACTTGGACGGTCTAGGTGACCTAGCGGGCACTTGGACTATCTAGGTTAACGAACGGGCACTTGGACTATCTAGGTTAACTAGCGGGCACTTGGACTATGTAGGTTACCTAGTGGGCACTTGCACTATCTAGGTTACCTAGCGGGCACTTGGACTATGTAGGTTAATTAGCGGGCACTTGGACTATCTAGGTTACCTAGCGGGCACTTGGACTATGTAGGTTAACTACCGGGCACATTCACTATCTAGGTTACCTAGCGGGCACTTGGACTATGTATGTTCCCTAGCGGACACTTGGACTATCTATGTTAACTAGTGGGCACTTGGACTATCTATGTCAACTACCGGCTACTTGGACTATGTAAGTTAACTAGGGGACACTTGCACTATGTAGGTTACCTAGCGGCACTTGGACTATGTAGGTTAACTAGCGTGCATTTGGACTATGTAGGTTAAGTAGAGGACACTTAGACGATCTAGGTTAACTAGTGGGCCCTTGGACTATGTAGGTTAACGAACGGGCATTTGGGCTATGTAGGTTACCTAGCAGACACTTGGACTATGTAGTTTACCTGGCGGGCACTTGGCTATCTAGGTTAACGAACGGGCACTTGGACTATCTAGGTTGCCTAGCGGGCATTTGGACTATGTAAGTTACCTAGCGGGCACTTGGACTATCTAGGTTACCTAGTGGGCACTTGGACTATGTAGGTTAACTAGCGGGCACTTAGACTATGTATGTTGCATAGCGGGCAATTGGACTATCTAGGTTAGGTAACGGGCACTTGGACTATATAGGTTACCTAGCGGACCCTTTGACTCTGTAGGTTTCCTAGCGGGCACTTGGACTATCTCGGTTAACGAAAGGGCACTTGGACTATGTAGGATACCTAGCGGGCACTTGGATTATCTAGGTTAGTTAACAGGAACTTGGAATATCTAGGTTACCTAGCGGGCACTTGGACTATGTAGGTTACGTTGCGGGCACTTTTACTATCTAGGTTACCTAACGGGAACTTGGACTATGTAGGTTAACTAGCGGACACATGGACGATCTAGGTTAACTAGCGGGCACTTGGAATATCTAGGTTAACTAGCGAGCCCGAGAACTATGTAGGTTAACTATCGGGCACTTGGACTATCTAGGTTAACTAGCGGGTTCTTGGACTATGTAGGTTAACTAGCGGGCACTTGGACTATCTAGGTTAACTAGCTGACCTCGGACTATGTAGGTTAACTAGTGGGCACTTGGACTATCTAGGTTAACTAGCTGACCTTGGACTATGTAAGTTAACTAGCCGGCACTTGGACTACCTAGGTTAACTAGCGGGCACTTGCTCAATGCAGGTTCCCTAGCGGGCACTTGGACTATATAGGTTCCCTGCGGGCACTTGGACTATCTAGGTTGCCTAACGGGCACTTGGAATATGTACGTTCCCTATCGGGCACTTGGACTATGTAGGTTCCTCTGCGGGCACTTGGACTATGTAGGTTCCCTATCAGGCACTTGGACTATGTAGGTTAAGTAGCGGGACCTTGAACTATGTAGATTAACTAGCGGCACTTGGACTATCTACGTTAACTAACGGGCCCTTGGACTATGTAGATTCCCTAGCGGGCACTTGAACTACGTAGGTTCCCTAGCGGGCACTTAGACTCTGAATGTTCCCTAGCGGGCACTTGGACTATGTAGGTTAACTAGCGGGCCCTTAGACTATCTAGGTTACCTAGCGGGCACTTGGACTATGTAGGTTAACTACCGGGCACTTGCACTATCTAGGTTACCTAGCGGGCACTTGGACTATGTACGTTCCCTAGAGGGCACTTGGACTATCTATGTTAACTAGCGGGCACTTGGACTATGTAGGTTAACTAGGGGACACTTGCACTATGTAGGTTACCTAGCGGCACTTGGACTATCTAGGTTAACTAGCGGGCACTTGGACTATCTGGGTTAACTAGCGTGCACTTGGACTATGTAGGTTCCTTAGCGGGCACTTGGACTATCTAGTTTACCTAGCGGGCACTTGGACTATGTAGGTTAATTAGCGGGCCCTTGGACTATCTAGGTTACATAGCTGGAACTTGGACTATATAGGTTACCTTGCGGGCACTTGGACTATGTAGGTTAACCAAAGACACTTGGACGATCCAGGTTAAATAATGGGCCCTTGGACTGTGTAGGTTAACGAAGGGGCATTTGGACAATGTAAGTTACCTAGCAGGCACTTGGACTGTCTAGGTGACCTAGCAGGCACTTGGACTATCTAGGTTAATGAACGGGCACTTGGACTATCTAGGTTAACTAGCGGGCAATTGGACTATGTAGGTTACCTAGCGGGCACTTGCACTATCTAGGTTACCTAGCGGGCACTTGGACTATGTAGGTTAATTAGCGGGCACTTGGACTATCTAGGTTACCGAACGGGAATTTGGACTATGTAGGTTACCTAACGGGCACTTGGACTTCTAGGTTAACGAATGGGCACTTGGACTATGTATGTTGCATAGCGGGCAATTGGATTATCTAGGTTAGGTAACGGGCACTTGGACTATCTAGGTTACGTAGCGGGAACATGGACTCTGTAGGTTACCTAGCGGGCACTTGGACTATCTTGGTTTCTTAGCGGGCACTTGGACTATATAGGTTACCTAGCGGGCCCTTGGACTATGTAGGTTACCTAGCGGGCACTTGGATTATCTAGGTTAGCTAACAGGAACTTGGAATATCTAGGTTACCTAGCGGGCACTTGGACTATGTAGGTTACCTTGCAGGCACTTGTACTATCTAGGTTACCTAATGGGAACTTGGACTATGTAGGTTAACTAGCGTACACTTGGACGATCTAGGTTAACAAGCGGGCACTTGGAATATCTAGGTTAACTAGCGGGCCCTTGGACTATGTAGGTTAACTAGCGGGCACTTGGACTATCTAGGTTAACTAGCAGGTTCTTGGACTATGTAGGTTAACTAGCGGGCACTTGGACTATCTAGGTTAACTAGCTGACCTTGGACTATGTAGGTTAACTATCGGGCACTTCGACAATCTAGGTTAACTAGCGGGCACTTGGACTATCTAGGTTAACTAGCGGGCACTTGCACAATGCAGGCTCCCTAGCGGGCACTTTAACTATGTAGGTTCCCTAGCGGGCACTTGGACTATATAGGTTCCCTACGGGCACTTGGACTATCTAGGTTCCCTAACGGGCACTTGGACTATGTAGGTTCCTCTGCGGGCACTTGGACTATGTAGGTTCCCTAACAGGCACTTGGACTATGTAGGTTAACTAGCGGGCACTTGTATGATCAAGGTTAACCAGCGGGCACTTGGACTGTCTAGGTTAACTAGCGGGCACTTGGACTATCTAGGTTAATTAGCGGGCACTTGTACAATGCAGGTTCCCTAGCGGGCACTTTGACTATGTAGTTTCCCTAGCGGGCACTTGGACAATATAGGTTCCCTACGGGCACTTGGACTATCTAGGTTCCCTAATGGGCACTTGGAATATGTAGGTTCCCTATCGGGCACTTGGACTATGTAGGTTCCTCAGCGGGCACTTGGACTTTGTATGTTCACTATCAGGCATTGGACTATGTAGGTTAACTAGCAGGACCTTGGACTATCTAGGTTACCTAGCGGGCACTTGGACTATGTAGGTTAACTTGCGGACACTTGGACAATCTAGGTTACCTAGCGGGAACTTGAACTACGTACATACCCTAGCGGGCACTTGGACTATCTAGGTTTCCTAGCGGACACTTGGACTATCTAGATTAACTAGCGGGCCCTTGGACTATCTAGGTTTCCTAGCGGGCACTTCGACTATCTAGGTTAGCTAACGGGCAATTGGACTATCTATGTTACCTAGCGGGCACTTGGACTATGTATGTTCCCTAGCGAGCACTTGGACTATTTAAGTTACCTAGTAGGCACTTTGACTATCTAGGTTAACGAACGTGCACTTGGACTATGTAGGTAACCTAGCCGGCACTTGGACTGTCTAGGTTACCTAGCAGGCACTTGGCCCATCTAGGTTAACGAACGGGCACTTGGACTATGTAGGTTAACTAGCGGACACTTCGACTATCTAGGTTAGCTAACGGGCAATTGGACTATCTAAGTTACCTAGCGGGCACTTGGACTATGTAGGTTGCCTAGCGAGCACTTGGACTATGTAGGTTCCCTATCGGGTACTTGGACTGTCTAGGTTACCTAGTGGGCACTTGGACTGTGTAGTTTACCTAGGAGGCACTTGGACTATGTTGGTTAACTAGCGGGCATTTGGACTATCTAGGTTACCTAGCAGGCACTTGGACTATGTACGTTCCCTAGCGGGCACTTGGGCTATCTACGTTACCTAGCGGGCACTTGGACTATGTAGGTTAACGAACGGGCACTTGGACTATGTAGGTAACCTAAAGGTCACTTGGACTGTCTAGGTTACCTTGCGGGAACTTGGACTATGTAGGTTAACTAGCGGGCACTTGTACTATCAAGGTTAACTAGAGGGCCCTTACTCTATGTAGGTTAACTAGCAGGCCTTTGGACTATGTAAGTTAACTAGAGGGCACTTTGATGATCCTGGTTAACTAGCGGGCACTTGGACTATCTAGGTTAACTAGCGGGCACTTGGACTATCTAGGTTAACTAGCGGGCACTTGGACTATGTAGGTTCCCTAGCGGGCAATTTGACTATGTAGGTTCCCTAGCGGGCACTTGGACTATATAGGTTAACTAGCGGGCCCTTGGACTATGTAGGTTAACTAGCGTGCACTTGGACGATCTAGGTTAACTAGCGGGTACTTGGACTATCTACGTTAACTAGCGGGCCCTTGGACTATGTAGATTCCCTAGCGGGCACTTGGATTCTGTGTGTTCCCTACGGACACTTGAACTATGTAGGTTCCCTAGCAGGCACTTGGACTATGTAGGTTCCAGAGGGGGCACTTGGACTATGTAAGTTAACTACCGGGCGCTTGGACTATGTAGGTTAACTAGCGGGCCCTTGGACTATCTAGGTTACCTAGCGGGCACTTGGACTATGTAGGTTAACTACCGGGCACATTCACTATCTAGGTTACCTAGCGGGCACTTGGACTATGTATGTTCCCTAGCGGACACTTGGACTATCTATGTTAACTAGTGGGCACTTGGACTATCTATGTCAACTACCGGCTACTTGGACTATGTAGGTTAACTAGGGGACACTTGCACTATGTAGGTTACCTAGCGGCACTTGGACTATGTAGGTTAACTAGCGTGCATTTGGACTATGTAGGTTAAGTAGAGGACACTTAGACGATCTAGGTTAACTAGTGGGCCCTTGGACTATGTAGGTTAACGAACGGGCATTTGGGCTATGTAGGTTACCTAGCAGACACTTGGACAGTCTAGTTTACCTAGCGGGCACTTGGCTATCTAGGTTAACGAACGGGCACTTGGACTATCTAGGTTGCCTAGCGGGCATTTGGACTATGTAAGTTACCTAGCGGGCACTTGGACTATCTAGGTTACCTAGTGGGCACTTGGACTATGTAGGTTAACTAGCGGGCACTTGGACTATGTATGTTGCATAGCGGGCAATTGGACTATCTAGGTTAGGTAACGGGCACTTGGACTATATAGGTTACCTAGCGGACCCTTTGACTCTGTAGGTTACCTAGCGGGCACTTGGACTATCTAGGTTAACGAAAGGGCACTTGGACTATGTAGGTTACCTAGCGGGCACTTGGATTATCTAGGTTAGTTAACAGGAACTTGGAATATCTAGGTTACCTAGCGGGCACTTGGACTATGTAGGTTACGTTGCGGGCACTTTTACTATCTAGGTTACCTAACGGGAACTTGGACTATGTAGGTTAACTAGCGGACACATGGACGATCTAGGTTAACTAGCGGGCACTTGGAATATCTAGCTTAACTAGCGAGCCCGAGAACTATGTAGGTTAACTATCGGGCACTTGGACTATCTAGGTTAACTAGCGGGTTCTTGGACTATGTAGGTTAACTAGCGGGCACTTGGACTATCTAGGTTAACTAGCTGACCTCGGACTATGTAGGTTAACTAGCGGGCACTTGGACTATCTAGGTTAACTAGCTGACCTTGGACTATGTAAGTTAACTAGCGGGCACTTGGACTATCTAGGTTAACTAGCGGGCACTTGCACAATGCAGGTTCCCTAGCGGGCACTTGGACTATATAGGTTCCCTGCGGGCACTTGGACTATCTAGGTTCCCTAACGGGCACTTGGAATATGTAGGTTCCCTATCGGGCACTTGGACTATGTAGGTTCCTCTGCGGGCACTTGGACTATGTAGGTTCCCTATCAGGCACTTGGACTATGTAGGTTAAGTAGCGGGACCTTGAACTATGTAGATTAACTAGCGGCACTTGGACTATCTACGTTAACTAACGGGCCCTTGGACTATGTAGATTCCCTAGCGGGCACTTGAAATACGTAGGTTCCCTAGCGGGCACTTAGACTCTGAATGTTCCCTAGCGGGCACTTGGACTATATATGTTCCTTACGGACACTTGAACTATGTAAGTTAACTACCGGGCACTTGGACTATGTAGGTTAACTAGCGGGCCCTTAGACTATCTACGTTACCTAGCGGGCACTTGGACTTTGTAGGTTAACTACCGGGCACTTGCACTATCTAGGTTACCTAGCGGGCACTTGGACTATGTACGTTCCCTAGAGGGCACTTGGACTATCTATGTTAACTAGCGGGCACTTGGACTATGTAGGTTAACTAGGGAACACTTGCACTATGTAGGTTACCTAGCGGCACTTGGACTATCTAGGTTAACTAGCGGGCACTTGGACTATCTGGGTTAACTAGCGGGCCCTTGGACTATCTAGGTTACATAGCTGGAACTTGGACTATATAGGTTACCTTGCGGGCACTTGGACTATGTAGGTTAACCAAAGACACTTGGACGATCCAGGTTAAATAATGGGCCCTTGGACTGAGTAGGTTAACGAAGGGGCATTTGGACAATGTAAGTTACCTAGCAGGCACTTGGACTGTCTAGGTGACCTAGCAGGCACTTGGACTATCTAGGTTAACGAACGGGCACTTGGACTATCTAGGTTAACTAGCGGGCACTTGGACTATGTAGGTTACCTAGCGGGCACTTGCACTATCTAGGTTACCTAGCGGGCACTTGGACTATGTAGGTTAATTAGCGGGCACTTGGACTATCTAGGTTACCGAACGGGCATTTGGACTATGTAGGTTACCTAACGGGCACTTGGACTTCTAGGTTAACGAATGGGCACTTGGACTATGTATGTTGCATAGCGGACAATTGGATTATCTAGGTTAGGTAACGGGCACTTGGACTATCTAGGTTACGTAGCGGGAACATGGACTATGTAGGTTACCTAGCGGGCACTTGGACTATCTTGGTTTCTTAGCGGGCACTTGGACTATATAGGTTACCTAGCGGGCCCTTGGACTATGTAGGTTACCTAGCGGGCACTTGGATTATCTAGGTTAGCTAACAGGAACTTGGAATATCTAGGTTACCTAGCGGGCACTTGGACTATGTAGGTTACCTTGCAGGCACTTGTACTATCTAGGTTACCTAATGGGAACTTGGACTATGTAGGTTAACTAGCGTACACTTGGACGATCTAGGTTAACAAGCGGGCACTTGGAATATCTAGGTTAACTAGCGGGCCCTTGGACTATGTAGGTTAACTAGCGGGCACTTGGACTATCTAGGTTAACTAGCAGGTTCTTGGACTATGTAGGTTAACTAGCGGGCACTTGGACTATCTAGGTTAACTAGCTGACCTTGGACTATGTAGGTTAACTATCGGGCACTTCGACAATCTAGGTTAACTAGCGGGCACTTGGACTATCTAGGTTAACTAGCGGGCACTTGCACAATGCAGGCTCCCTAGCGGGCACTTTAACTATGTAGGTTCCCTAGCGGGCACTTGGACTATATAGGTTCCCTACGGGCACTTGGACTATCTAGGTTCCCTAACGGGCACTTGGACTATGTAGGTTCCTCTGCGGGCACTTGGACTATGTAGGTTCCCTAACAGGCACTTGGACTATGTAGGTTAACTAGCGGGCACTTGTATGATCAAGGTTAACCAGCGGGCACTTGGACTGTCTAGGTTAACTAGCGGGCACTTGGACTATCTCGGTTAATTAGCGGGCACTTGTACAATGCAGGTTCCCTAGCGGGCACTTTGACTATGTAGTTTCCCTAGCGGGCACTTGGACAATATAGGTTCCCTACGGGCACTTGGACTATCTAGGTTCCCTAATGGGCACTTGGAATATGTAGGTTCCTCAGCGGGCACTTGGACTTTGTATGTTCACTATCGGGCATTGGACTATGTAGGTTAACTAGCAGGACCTTGGACTATCTAGGTTACCTAGCGGGCACTTGGACTATGTAGGTTAACTTGCGGACACTTGGACAATCTAGGTTACCTAGCGGGAACTTGAACTACGTAGGTTCCCTAGCGGGCACTTGGACTATCTAGGTTTCCTAGCGGACACTTGGACTATCTAGATTAACTAGCGGGCCCTTGGACTATCTAGGTTACCTAGCGGGCACTTGGACTATGTAGGTTAACTACCGGGCACATTCACTATCTAGGTTACCTAGCGGGCACTTGGACTATGTATGTTCCCTAGCGGACACTTGGACTATCTATGTTAACTAGTGGGCACTTGGACTTTCTATGTTAACTACCGGCTACTTGGACTATGTAGGTTAACTAGGGGACACTTGCACTATGTAGGTTACCTAGCGGCACTTGGACTATGTAGGTTAACTAGCGTGCATTTGGACTATGTAGGTTAAGTAGAGGACACTTAGACGATCTAGGTTAACTAGTGGGCCCTTGGACTATGTAGGTTAACGAACGGGCATTTGGGCTATGTAGGTTACCTAGCAGACACTTGGATTGTCTAGTTTACCTAGCGGGCACTTGGCTATCTAGGTTAACGAACGGGCACTTGGACTATCTAGGTTGCCTAGCGGGCATTTGGACTATGTAAGTTACCTAGCGGGCACTTGGACTATCTAGGTTACCTAGTGGGCACTTGGACTATGTAGGTTAACTAGCGGGCACTTGGACTATGTATGTTGCATAGCGGGCAATTGGACTATCTAGGTTAGGTAACGGGCACTTGGACTATATAGGTTACCTAGCGGACCCTTTGACTCTGTAGGTTACCTAGCGGGCACTTGGACTATCTAGGTTAACGAAAGGGCACTTGGACTATGTAGGTTACCTAGCGGGCACTTGGATTATCTAGGTTAGTTAACAGGAACTTGGAATATCTAGGTTACCTAGCAAGCACTTGGACTATGTAGGTTACGTTGCGGGCACTTTTACTATCTAGGTTACCTAACGGGAACTTGGACTATGTAGATTAACTAGCGGACACATGGACGATCTAGGTTAACTAGCGGGCACTTGGAATATCTAGCTTAACTAGCGAGCCCGAGGACTATGTAGGTTAACTATCGGGCACTTGGACTATCTAGGTTAACTAGCGGGTTCTTGGACTATGTAGGTTAACTAGCGGGCACTTGGACTATCTAGGTTAACTAGCTGACCTCGGACTATGTAGGTTAACTAGCGGGCACTTGGACTATCTAGGTTAACTAGCTGACCTTGGACTATGTAAGTTAACTTGCCGGCACTTGGACTATCTAGGTTAACTAGCGGGCACTTGCACAATGCAGGTTCCCTAGCGGGCACTTGGACTATATAGGTTCCCTGCGGGCACTTGGACTATCTAGGTTCCCTAACGGGCACTTGGAATATGTAGGTTCCCTATCGGGCACTTGGACTATGTAGGTTCCTCTGCGGGCACTTGGACTATGTAGGTTCCCTATCAGGCACTTGGACTATGTAGGTTAAGTAGCGGGACCTTGAACTATGTAGATTAACTAGCGGCACTTGGACTATCTACGTTAACTAACGGGCCCTTGGACTATGTAGATTCCCTAGCGGGCACTTGAAATACGTAGGTTCCCTAGCGGGCACTTAGACTCTGAATGTTCCCTAGCGGGCACTTGGACTATATATGTTCCTTACGGACACTTGAACTATGTAAGTTAACTACCGGGCACTTGGACTCTGTAGGTTAACTAGCGGGCCTTTAGACTATCTAGGTTACCTAGCGGGCACTTGGACTATGTAGGTTAACTACCGGGCACTTGCACTATCTAGGTTACCTAGCGGGCACTTGGACTATGTACGTTCCCTAGAGGGCACTTGGACTATCTATGTTAACTAGCGGGCACTTGGACTATGTAGGTTAACTAGGGGACACTTGCACTATGTAGGTTACCTAGAGGCACTTGGACTATCTAGGTTAACTAGCGGGCACTTGGACTATCTGGGTTAACTAGCGTGCACTTGGACTATGTAGGTTCCTTAGCGGGCACTTGGACTATCTAGTTTACCTAGCGGGCACTTGGACTATGTAGGTTAACTAGCGGGCCCTTGGACTATCTAGGTTACATAGCTGGAACTTGGACTATATAGGTTACCTTGCGGGCACTTGGACTATGTAGGTTAACCAAAGACACTTGGACGATCCAGGTTAAATAATGGGCCCTTGGACTGAGTAGGTTAACGAAGGGGCATTTGGACAATGTAAGTTACCTAGCAGGCACTTGGACTGTCTAGGTGACCTAGCGGGCACTTGGACTATCTAGGTTAACGAACGGGCACTTGGACTATCTAGGTTAACTAGCGGGCACTTGGACTATGTAGGATACCTAGCGGGCACTTGCACTATCTAGGTTACCTAGCGGGCACTTGGACTATGTAGGTTAATTAGCGGGCACTTGGACTATCCAGGTTACCGAACGGGCATTTGGACTATGTAGGTTACCTAACGGGCACTTGGACTTCTAGGTTAACGAATGGGCACTTGGACTATGTATGTTGCTTAGCGGGCAATTGGATTATCTAGGTTAGGTAACGGGCACTTGGACTATCTAGGTTACGTAGCGGGAACATGGACTATGTAGGTTACCTAGCGGGCACTTGGACTATCTTGGTTTCTTAGCGGGCACTTGGACTATATAGGTTACCTAGCGGGCCCTTGGACTATGTAGGTTACCTAGCGGGCACTTGGATTATCTAGGTTAGCTAACAGGAACTTGGAATATCTAGGTTACCTAGCGGGCACTTGGACTATGTAGGTTACCTTGCAGGCACTTGTACTATCTAGGTTACCTAATGGGAACTTGGACTATGTAGGTTAACTAGCGTACACTTGGACGATCTAGGTTAACAAGCGGGCACTTGGAATATCTAGGTTAACTAGCGGGCACTTGGACTATCTAGGTTAACTAGCAGGTTCTTGGACTATGTAGGTTAACTAGCGGGCACTTGGACTATCTAGGTTAACTAGCTGACCTTGGACTATGTAGGTTAACTATCGGGCACTTCGACAATCTAGGTTAACTAGCGGGCACTTGGACTATCTAGGTTAACTAGCGGGCACTTGCACAATGCAGGCTCCCTAGCGGGCACTTTAACTATGTAGGTTCCCTAGCGGGCACTTGGACTATATAGGTTCCCTACGGGCACTTGGACTATCTAGGTTCCCTAACGGGCACTTGGACTATGTAGGTTCCTCTGCGGGCACTTGGACTATGTAGGTTCCCTAACAGGCACTTGGACTATGTAGGTTAACTAGCGGGCACTTGTATGATCAAGGTTAACCAGCGGGCACTTGGACTGTCTAGGTTAACTAGCGGGCACTTGGACTATCTAGGTTAATTAGCGGGCACTTGTACAATGCAGGTTCCCTAGCGGGCACTTTGACTATGTAGTTTCCCTAGCGGGCACTTGGACAATATAGGTTCCCTACGGGCACTTGGACTATCTAGGTTCCCTAATGGGCACTTGGAATATGTAGGTTCCCTATCGGGCACTTGGACTATGTAGGTTCCTCAGCGGGCACTTGGACTTTGTATGTTCACTATCGGGCATTGGACTATGTAGGTTAACTAGCAGGACCTTGGACTATCTAGGTTACCTAGCGGGCACTTGGACTATGTAGGTTAACTTGCGGACACTTGGACAATCTAGGTTACCTAGCGGGAACTTGAACTACGTACATACCCTAGCGGGCACTTGGACTATCTAGGTTTCCTAGCGGACACTTGGACTATCTAGATTAACTAGCGGGCCCTTGGACTATCTAGGTTACCTAGCGGGCACTTGGACTATGTAGGTTAACTACCGGGCACATTCACTATCTAGGTTACCTAGCGGGCACTTGGACTATGTATGTTCCCTAGCGGACACTTGGACTATCTATGTTAACTAGTGGGCACTTGGACTATCTATGTTAACTACCGGCTACTTGGACTATGTAGGTTAACTAGGGGACACTTGCACTATGTAGGTTACCTAGCGGCACTTGGACTATGTAGGTTAACTAGCGTGCATTTGGACTATGTAGGTTAAGTAGAGGACACTTAGACGATCTAGGTTAACTAGTGGGCCCTTGGACTATGTAGGTTAACGAACGGGCATTTGGGCTATGTAGGTTACCTAGCAGACACTTGGACAGTCTAGTTTACCTAGCGGGCACTTGGCTATCTAGGTTAACGAACGGGCACTTGGACTATCTAGGTTGCCTAGCGGGCATTTGGACTATGTAAGTTACCTAGCGGGCACTTGGACTATCTAGGTTACCTAGTGGGCACTTGGACTATGTAGGTTAACTAGCGGGCACTTGGACTATGTATGTTGCATAGCGGGCAATTGGACTATCTAGGTTAGGTAACGGGCACTTGGACTATATAGGTTACCTAGCGGACCCTTTGACTCTGTAGGTTACCTAGCGGGCACTTGGACTATCTAGGTTAACGAAAGGGCACTTGGACTATGTAGGTTACCTAGCGGGCACTTGGATTATCTAGGTTAGTTAACAGGAACTTGGAATATCTAGGTTACCTAGCGGGCACTTGGACTATGTAGGTTACGTTGCGGGCACTTTTACTATCTAGGTTACCTAACGGGAACTTGGACTATGTAGGTTAACTAGCGGACACATGGACGATCTAGGTTAACTAGCGGGCACTTGGAATATCTAGCTTAACTAGCGAGCCCGAGAACTATGTAGGTTAACTATCGGGCACTTGGACTATCTAGGTTAACTAGCGGGTTCTTGGACTATGTAGGTTAACTAGCGGGCACTTGGACTATCTAGGTTAACTAGCTGACCTCGGACTATGTAGGTTAACTAGCGGGCACTTGGACTATCTAGGTTAACTAGCTGACCTTGGACTATGTAAGTTAACTAGCCGGCACTTGGACTATCTAGATTAACTAGCGGGCACTTGCACAATGCAGGTTCCCTAGCGGGCACTTGGACTATATAGGTTCCCTGCGGGCACTTGGACTATCTAGGTTCCCTAACGGGCACTTGGAATATGTAGGTTCCCTATCGGGCACTTGGACTATGTAGGTTCCTCAGCGGGCACTTAGACTATGTAGGTTCCCTATCAGGCACTTGGACTATGTAGGTTAAGTAGCGGGACCTTGAACTATGTAGATTAACTAGCGGCACTTGGACTATCTACGTTAACTAACGGGCCCTTGGACTATGTAGATTCCCTAGCGGGCACTTGAACTACGTAGGTTCCCTAGCGGGCACTTAGACTCTGAATGTTCCCTAGCGGGCACTAGGACTATGTAGGTTAACTAGCGGGCCCTTAGACTATCTAGGTTACCTAGCGGGCACTTGGACTATGTAGGTTAACTACCGGGCACTTGCACTATCTAGGTTACCTAGCGGGCACTTGGACTATGTACGTTCCCTAGAGGGCACTTGGACTATCTATGTTAACTAGCGGGCACTTGGACTATGTAGGTTAACTAGGGGACACTTGCACTATGTAGGTTACCTAGCGGCACTTGGACTATCTAGGTTAACTAGCGGGCACTTGGACTATCTGGGTTAACTAGCGTGCACTTGGACTATGTAGGTTCCTTAGCGGGCACTTGGACTATCTAGTTTACCTAGCGGGCACTTGGACTATGTAGGTTAACTAGCGGGCCCTTGGACTATCTAGGTTACATAGCTGGAACTTGGACTATATAGGTTACCTTGCGGGCACTTGGACTATGTAGGTTAACCAAAGACACTTGGACGATCCAGGTTAAATAATGGGCCCTTGGACTGTGTAGGTTAACGAAGGGGCATTTGGACAATGTAAGTTACCTAGCAGGCACTTGGACTGTCTAGGTGACCTAGCGGGCACTTGGACTATCTAGGTTAACGAACGGGCACTTGGACTATCTAGGTTAACTAGCGGGCACTTGGACTATGTAGGTTACCTAGCGGGCACTTGCACTATCTAGGTTACCTAGCGGGCACTTGGACTATGTAGGTTAATTAGCGGGCACTTGGACTATCTAGGTTACCGAACGGGCATTTGGACTATGTAGGTTACCTAACGGGCACTTGGACTTCTAGGTTAACGAATGGGCACTTGGACTATGTATGTTGCATAGCGGGCAATTGGATTATCTAGGTTAGGTAACGGGCACTTGGACTATCTAGGTTACGTAGCGGGAACATGGACTATGTAGGTTACCTAGCGGGCACTTGGACTATCTTGGTTTCTTAGCGGGCACTTGGACTATATAGGTTACCTAGCGGGCCCTTGGACTATGTAGGTTACCTAGCGGGCACTTGGATTATCTAGGTTAGCTAACAGGAACTTGGAATATCTAGGTTACCTAGCGGGCACTTGGACTATGTAGGTTACCTTGCAGGCACTTGTACTATCTAGGTTACCTAATGGGAACTTGGACTATGTAGGTTAACTAGCGTACACTTGGACGATCTAGGTTAACAAGCGGGCACTTGGAATATCTAGGTTAACTAGCGGGCACTTGGAATATCTAGGTTAACTAGCGGGCACTTGGACTATCTAGGTTAACTAGCAGGTTCTTGGACTATGTAGGTTAACTAGCGGGCACTTGGACTATCTAGGTTAACTAGCTGACCTTGGACTATGTAGGTTAACTATCGGGCACTTCGACAATCTAGGTTAACTAGCGGGCACTTGGACTATCTAGGTTAACTAGCGGGCACTTGCACAATGCAGGCTCCCTAGCGGGCACTTTAACTATGTAGGTTCCCTAGCGGGCACTTGGACTATATAGGTTCCCTACGGGCACTTGGACTATCTAGGTTCCCTAACGGGCACTTGGACTATGTAGGTTCCTCTGCGGGCACTTGGACTATGTAGGTTCCCTAACAGGCACTTGGACTATGTAGGTTAACTAGCGGGCACTTGTATGATCAAGGTTAACCAGCGGGCACTTGGACTGTCTAGGTTAACTAGCGGGCACTTGGACTATCTAGGTTAATTAGCGGGCACTTGTACAATGCAGGTTCCCTAGCGGGCACTTTGACTATGTAGTTTCCCTAGCGGGCACTTGGACAATATAGGTTCCCTACGGGCACTTGGACTATCTAGGTTCCCTAATGGGCACTTGGAATATGTAGGTTCCCTATCGGGCACTTGGACTATGTAGGTTCCTCAGCGGGCACTTGGACTTTGTATGTTCACTATCGGGCATTGGACTATGTAGGTTAACTAGCAGGACCTTGGACTATCTAGGTTACCTAGCGGGCACTTGGACTATGTAGGTTAACTTGCGGACACTTGGACAATCTAGGTTACCTAGCGGGAACTTGAACTACGTACATACCCTAGCGGGCACTTGGACTATCTAGGTTTCCTAGCGGACACTTGGACTATCTAGATTAACTAGCGGGCCCTTGGACTATCTAGGTTACCTAGCGGGCACTTGGACTATGTAGGTTAACTACCGGGCACATTCACTATCTAGGTTACCTAGCGGGCACTTGGACTATGTATGTTCCCTAGCGGACACTTGGACTATCTATGTTAACTAGTGGGCACTTGGACTATCTATGTTAACTACCGGCTACTTGGACTATGTAGGTTAACTAGGGGACACTTGCACTATGTAGGTTACCTAGCGGCACTTGGACTATGTAGGTTAACTAGCGTGCATTTGGACTATGTAGGTTAAGTAGAGGACACTTAGACGATCTAGGTTAACTAGTGGGCCCTTGGACTATGTAGGTTAACGAACGGGCATTTGGGCTATGTAGGTTACCTAGCAGACACTTGGACTGTCTAGTTTACCTAGCGGGCACTTGGCTATCTAGGTTAACGAACGGGCTCTTGGACTATCTAGGTTGCCTAGCGGGCATTTGGACTATGTAAGTTACCTAGCGGGCACTTGGACTATCTAGGTTACCTAGTGGGCACTTGGACTATGTAGGTTAACTAGCGGGCACTTGGACTATGTATGTTGCATAGCGGGCAATTGGACTATCTAGGTTAGGTAACGGGCACTTGGACTATATAGGTTACCTAGCGGACCCTTTGACTCTGTAGGTTACCTAGCGGGCACTTGGACTATCTAGGTTAACGAAAGGGCACTTGGACTATGTAGGTTACCTAGCGGGCACTTGGATTATCAAGGTTAGTTAACAGGAACTTGGAATATCTAGGTTACCTAGCGGGCACTTGGACTATGTAGGTTACCTTGCGGGCACTTTTACTATCTAGGTTACCTAACGGGAACTTGGACTATGTAGGTTAACTAGCGGACACATGGACGATCTAGGTTAACTAGCGGGCACTTGGAATATCTAGCTTAACTAGCGAGCCCGAGAACTATGTAGGTTAACTATCGGGCACTTGGACTATCTAGGTTAACTAGCGGGTTCTTGGACTATGTAGGTTAACTAGCGGGCACTTGGACTATCTAGGTTAACTAGCTGACCTCGGACTATGTAGGTTAACTAGCGGGCACTTGGACTATCTAGGTTAACTAGCTGACCTTGGACTATGTAAGTTAACTAGCCGGCACTTGGACTATCTAGGTTAACTAGCGGGCACTTGCACAATGCAGGTTCCCTAGCGGGCACTTGGACTATATAGGTTCCCTGCGGGCACTTGGACTATCTAAGTTCCCTAACGGGCACTTGGAATATGTAGGTTCCCTATCGGGCACTTGGACTATGTAGGTTCCTCAGCGGGCACTTAGACTATGTAGGTTCCCTATCAGGCACTTGGACTATGTAGGTTAAGTAGCGGGACCTTGAACTATGTAGATTAACTAGCGGCACTTGGACTATCTACGTTAACTAACGGGCCCTTGGACTATGTAGATTCCCTAGCGGGCACTTGAACTACGTAGGTTCCCTAGCGGGCACTTAGACTCTGAATGTTCCCTAGCGGGCACTAGGACTATGTAGGTTAACTAGCGGGCCCTTAGACTATCTAGGTTACCTAGCGGGCACTTGGACTATGTAGGTTAACTACCGGGCACTTGCACTATCTAGGTTACCTAGCGGGCACTTGGACTATGTACGTTCCCTAGAGGGCACTTGGACTATCTATGTTAACTAGCGGGCACTTGGACTATGTAGGTTAACTAGGGGACACTTGCACTATGTAGGTTACCTAGCGGCACTTGGACTATCTAGGTTAACTAGCGGGCACTTGGACTATCTGGGTTAACTAGCGTGCACTTGGACTATGTAGGTTCCTTAGCGGGCACTTGGACTATCTAGTTTACCTAGCGGGCACTTGGACTATGTAGGTTAACTAGCGGGCCCTTGGACTATCTAGGTTACATAGCTGGAACTTGGACTATATAGGTTACCTTGCGGGCACTTGGACTATGTAGGTTAACCAAAGACACTTGGACGATCCAGGTTAAATAATGGGCCCTTGGACTGTGTAGGTTAACGAAGGGGCATTTGGACAATGTAAGTTACCTAGCAGGCACTTGGACTGTCTAGGTGACCTAGCGGGCACTTGGACTATCTAGGTTAATGAACGGGCACTTGGACTATCTAGGTTAACTAGCGGGCACTTGGACTATGTAGGTTACCTAGCGGGCACTTGCACTATCTAGGTTACCTAGCGGGCACTTGGACTATGTAGGTTAATTAGCGGGCACTTGGACTATCTAGGTTACCGAACGGGCATTTGGACTATGTAGGTTACCTAACGGGCACTTGGACTTCTAGGTTAACGAATGGGCACTTGGACTATGTATGTTGCATAGCGGGCAATTGGATTATCTAGGTTAGGTAACGGGCACTTGGACTATCTAGGTTACGTAGCGGGAACATGGACTATGTAGGTTACCTAGCGGGCACTTGGACTATCTTGGTTTCTTAGCGGGCACTTGGACTATATAGGTTACCTAGCGGGCCCTTGGACTATGTAGGTTACCTAGCGGGCACTTGGATTATCTAGGTTAGCTAACAGGAACTTGGAATATCTAGGTTACCTAGCGGGCACTTGGACTATGTAGGTTACCTTGCAGGCACTTGTACTATCTAGGTTACCTAATGGGAACTTGGACTATGTAGGTTAACTAGCGTACACTTGGACGATCTAGGTTAACAAGCGGGCACTTGGAATATCTAGGTTAACTAGCGGGCACTTGGACTATCTAGGTTAACTAGCAGGTTCTTGGACTATGTAGGTTAACTAGCGGGCACTTGGACTATCTAGGTTAACTAGCTGACCTTGGACTATGTAGGTTAACTATCGGGCACTTCGACAATCTAGGTTAACTAGCGGGCACTTGGACTATCTAGGTTAACTAGCGGGCACTTGCACAATGCAGGCTCCCTAGCGGGCACTTTAACTATGTAGGTTCCCTAGCGGGCACTTGGACTATATAGGTTCCCTACGGGCACTTGGACTATCTAGGTTCCCTAACGGGCACTTGGACTATGTAGGTTCCTCTGCGGGCACTTGGACTATGTAGGTTCCCTAACAGGCACTTGGACTATGTAGGTTAACTAGCGGGCACTTGTATGATCAAGGTTAACCAGCGGGCACTTGGACTGTCTAGGTTAACTAGCGGGCACTTGGACTATCTAGGTTAATTAGCGGGCACTTGTACAATGCAGGTTCCCTAGCGGGCACTTTGACTATGTAGTTTCCCTAGCGGGCACTTGGACAATATAGGTTCCCTACGGGCACTTGGACTATCTAGGTTCCCTAATGGGCACTTGGAATATGTAGGTTCCCTATCGGGCACTTGGACTATGTAGGTTCCTCAGCGGGCACTTGGACTTTGTATGTTCACTATCGGGCATTGGACTATGTAGGTTAACTAGCAGGACCTTGGACTATCTAGGTTACCTAGCGGGCACTTGGACTATGTAGGTTAACTTGCGGACACTTGGACAATCTAGGTTACCTAGCGGGAACTTGAACTACGTACATACCCTAGCGGGCACTTGGACTATCTAGGTTTCCTAGCGGACACTTGGACTATCTAGATTAACTAGCGGGCCCTTGGACTATCTAGGTTACCTAGCGGGCACTTGGACTATGTAGGTTAACTACCGGGCACATTCACTATCTAGGTTACCTAGCGGGCACTTGGACTATGTATGTTCCCTAGCGGACACTTGGACTATCTATGTTAACTAGTGGGCACTTGGACTATCTATGTTAACTACCGGCTACTTGGACTATGTAGGTTAACTAGGGGACACTTGCACTATGTAGGTTACCTAGCGGCACTTGGACTATGTAGGTTAACTAGCGTGCATTTGGACTATGTAGGTTAAGTAGAGGACACTTAGACGATCTAGGTTAACTAGTGGGCCCTTGGACTATGTAGGTTAACGAACGGGCATTTGGGCTATGTAGGTTACCTAGCAGACACTTGGACAGTCTAGTTTACCTAGCGGGCACTTGGCTATCTAGGTTAACGAACGGGCACTTGGACTATCTAGGTTGCCTAGCGGGCATTTGGACTATGTAAGTTACCTAGCGGGCACTTGGACTATCTAGGTTACCTAGTGGGCACTTGGACTATGTAGGTTAACTAGCGGGCACTTGGACTATGTATGTTGCATAGCGGGCAATTGGACTATCTAGGTTAGGTAACGGGCACTTGGACTATATAGGTTACCTAGCGGACCCTTTGACTCTGTAGGTTACCTAGCGGGCACTTGGACTATCTAGGTTAACGAAAGGGCACTTGGACTATGTAGGTTACCTAGCGGGCACTTGGATTATCTAGGTTAGTTAACAGGAACTTGGAATATCTAGGTTACCTAGCGGGCACTTGGACTATGTAGGTTACGTTGCGGGCACTTTTACTATCTAGGTTACCTAACGGGAACTTGGACTATGTAGGTTAACTAGCGGACACATGGACGATCTAGGTTAACTAGCGGGCACTTGGAATATCTAGCTTAACTAGCGAGCCCGAGAACTATGTAGGTTAACTATCGGGCACTTGGACTATCTAGGTTAACTAGCGGGTTCTTGGACTATGTAGGTTAACTAGCGGGCACTTGGACTATCTAGGTTAACTAGCTGACCTCGGACTATGTAGGTTAACTAGCGGGCACTTGGACTATCTAGGTTAACTAGCTGACCTTGGACTATGTAAGTTAACTAGCCGGCACTTGGACTATCTAGGTTAACTAGCGGGCACTTGCACAATGCAGGTTCCCTAGCGGGCACTTGGACTATATAGGTTCCCTGCGGGCACTTGGACTATCTAGGTTCCCTAACGGGCACTTGGAATATGTAGGTTCCCTATCGGGCACTTGGACTATGTAGGTTCCTCAGCGGGCACTTAGACTATGTAGGTTCCCTATCAGGCACTTGGACTATGTAGGTTAAGTAGCGGGACCTTGAACTATGTAGATTAACTAGCGGCACTTGGACTATCTACGTTAACTAACGGGCCCTTGGACTATGTAGATTCCCTAGCGGGCACTTGAACTACGTAGGTTCCCTAGCGGGCACTTAGACTCTGAATGTTCCCTAGCGGGCACTAGGACTATGTAGGTTAACTAGCGGGCCCTTAGACTATCTAGGTTACCTAGCGGGCACTTGGACTATGTAGGTTAACTACCGGGCACTTGCACTATCTAGGTTACCTAGCGGGCACTTGGACTATGTACGTTCCCTAGAGGGCACTTGGACTATCTATGTTAACTAGCGGGCACTTGGACTATGTAGGTTAACTAGGGGACACTTGCACTATGTAGGTTACCTAGCGGCACTTGGACTATCTAGGTTAACTAGCGGGCACTTGGACTATCTGGGTTAACTAGCGTGCACTTGGACTATGTAGGTTCCTTAGCGGGCACTTGGACTATCTAGTTTACCTAGCGGGCACTTGGACTATGTAGGTTAACTAGCGGGCCCTTGGACTATCTAGGTTACATAGCTGGAACTTGGACTATATAGGTTACCTTGCGGGCACTTGGACTATGTAGGTTAACCAAAGACACTTGGACGATCCAGGTTAAATAATGGGCCCTTGGACTGAGTAGGTTAACGAAGGGGCATTTGGACAATGTAAGTTACCTAGCAGGCACTTGGACTGTCTAGGTGACCTAGCGGGCACTTGGACTATCTAGGTTAACGAACGGGCACTTGGACTATCTAGGTTAACTAGCGGGCACTTGGACTATGTAGGTTACCTAGTGGGCACTTGCACTATCTAGGTTACCTAGCGGGCACTTGGACTATGTAGGTTAATTAGCGGGCACTTGGACTATCCAGGTTACCGAACGGGCATTTGGACTATGTAGGTTACCTAACGGGCACTTGGACTTCTAGGTTAACGAATGGGCACTTGGACTATGTATGTTGCATAGCGGACAATTGGATTATCTAGGTTAGGTAACGGGCACTTGGACTATCTAGGTTACGTAGCGGGAACATGGACTATGTAGGTTACCTAGCGGGCACTTGGACTATCTTGGTTTCTTAGCGGGCACTTGGACTATATAGGTTACCTAGCGGGCCCTTGGACTATGTAGGTTACCTAGCGGGCACTTGGATTATCTAGGTTAGCTAACAGGAACTTGGAATATCTAGGTTACCTAGCGGGCACTTGGACTATGTAGGTTACCTTGCAGGCACTTGTACTATCTAGGTTACCTAATGGGAACTTGGACTATGTAGGTTAACTAGCGTACACTTGGACGATCTAGGTTAACAAGCGGGCACTTGGAATATCTAGGTTAACTAGCGGGCCCTTGGACTATGTAGGTTAACTAGCGGGCACTTGGACTATCTAGGTTAACTAGCAGGTTCTTGGACTATGTAGGTTAACTAGCGGGCACTTGGACTATCTAGGTTAACTAGCTGACCTTGGACTATGTAGGTTAACTATCGGGCACTTCGACAATCTAGGTTAACTAGCGGGCACTTGGACTATCTAGGTTAACTAGCGGGCACTTGCACAATGCAGGCTCCCTAGCGGGCACTTTAACTATGTAGGTTCCCTAGCGGGCACTTGGACTATATAGGTTCCCTACGGGCACTTGGACTATCTAGGTTCCCTAACGGGCACTTGGACTATGTAGGTTCCTCTGCGGGCACTTGGACTATGTAGGTTCCCTAACAGGCACTTGGACTATGTAGGTTAACTAGCGGGCACTTGTATGATCAAGGTTAACCAGCGGGCACTTGGACTGTCTAGGTTAACTAGCGGGCACTTGGACTCTAGGTTAATTAGCGGGCACTTGTACAATGCAGGTTCCCTAGCGGGCACTTTGACTATGTAGTTTCCCTAGCGGGCACTTGGACAATATAGGTTCCCTACGGGCACTTGGACTATCTAGGTTCCCTAATGGGCACTTGGAATATGTAGGTTCCCTATCGGGCACTTGGACTATGTAGGTTCCTCAGCGGGCACTTGGACTTTGTATGTTCACTATCGGGCATTGGACTATGTAGGTTAACTAGCAGGACCTTGGACTATCTAGGTTACCTAGCGGGCACTTGGACTATGTAGGTTAACTTGCGGACACTTGGACAATCTAGGTTACCTAGCGGGAACTTGAACTACGTAAATACCCTAGCGGGCACTTGGACTATCTAGGTTTCCTAGCGGACACTTGGACTATCTAGATTAACTAGCGGGCCCTTGGACTATCTAGGTTACCTAGCGGGCACTTGGACTATGTAGGTTAACTACCGGGCACATTCACTATCTAGGTTACCTAGCGGGCACTTGGACTATGTATGTTCCCTAGCGGACACTTGGACTATCTATGTTAACTAGTGGGCACTTGGACTATCTATGTTAACTACCGGCTACTTGGACTATGTAGGTTAACTAGGGGACACTTGCACTATGTAGGTTACCTAGCGGCACTTGGACTATGTAGGTTAACTAGCGTGCATTTGGACTATGTAGGTTAAGTAGAGGACACTTAGACGATCTAGGTTAACTAGTGGGCCCTTGGACTATGTAGGTTAACGAACGGGCATTTGGGCTATGTAGGTTACCTAGCAGACACTTGGACAGTCTAGTTTACCTAGCGGGCACTTGGCTATCTAGGTTAACGAACGGGCACTTGGACTATCTAGGTTTCCTAGCGGGCATTTGGACTATGTAAGTTACCTAGCGGGCACTTGGACTATCTAGGTTACCTAGTGGGCACTTGGACTATGTAGGTTAACTAGCGGGCACTTGGACTATGTATGTTGCATAGCGGGCAATTGGACTATCTAGGTTAGGTAACGGGCACTTGGACTATATAGGTTACCTAGCGGACCCTTTGACTCTGTAGGTTACCTAGCGGGCACTTGGACTATCTAGGTTAATGAAAGGGCACTTGGACTATGTAGGTTACCTAGCGGGCACTTGGATTATCTAGGTTAGTTAACAGGAACTTGGAATATCTAGGTTACCTAGCGGGCACTTGGACTATGTAGGTTACGTTGCGGGCACTTTTACTATCTAGGTTACCTAACGGGAACTTGGACTATGTAGGTTAACTAGCGGACACATGGACGATCTAGGTTAACTAGCGGGCACTTGGAATATCTAGCTTAACTAGCGAGCCCGAGAACTATGTAGGTTAACTATCGGGCACTTGGACTATCTAGGTTAACTAGCGGGTTCTTGGACTATGTAGGTTAACTAGCGGGCACTTGGACTATCTAGGTTAACTAGCTGACCTCGGACTATGTAGGTTAACTAGCGGGCACTTGGACTATCTAGGTTAACTAGCTGACCTTGGACTATGTAAGTTAACTAGCCGGCACTTGGACTATCTAGGTTAACTAGCGGGCACTTGCACAATGCAGGTTCCCTAGCGGGCACTTGGACTATATAGGTTCCCTGCGGGCACTTGGACTATCTAGGTTCCCTAACGGGCACTTGGAATATGTAGGTTCCCTATCGGGCACTTGGACTATGTAGGTTCCTCAGCGGGCACTTAGACTATGTAGGTTCCCTATCAGGCACTTGGACTATGTAGGTTAAGTAGCGGGACCTTGAACTATGTAGATTAACTAGCGGCACTTGGACTATCTACGTTAACTAACGGGCCCTTGGACTATGTAGATTCCCTAGCGGGCACTTGAACTACGTAGGTTCCCTAGCGGGCACTTAGACTCTGAATGTTCCCTAGCGGGCACTAGGACTATGTAGGTTAACTAGCGGGCCCTTAGACTATCTAGGTTACCTAGCGGGCACTTGGACTATGTAGGTTAACTACCGGGCACTTGCACTATCTAGGTTACCTAGCGGGCACTTGGACTATGTACGTTCCCTAGAGGGCACTTGGACTATCTATGTTAACTAGCGGGCACTTGGACTATGTAGGTTAACTAGGGGACACTTGCACTATGTAGGTTACCTAGCGGCACTTGGACTATCTAGGTTAACTAGCGGGCACTTGGACTATCTGGGTTAACTAGCGTGCACTTGGACTATGTAGGTTCCTTAGCGGGCACTTGGACTATCTAGTTTACCTAGCGGGCACTTGGACTATGTAGGTTAACTAGCGGGCCCTTGGACTATCTAGGTTACATAGCTGGAACTTGGACTATATAGGTTACCTTGCGGGCACTTGGACTATGTAGGTTAACCAAAGACACTTGGACGATCCAGGTTAAATAATGGGCCCTTGGACTGTGTAGGTTAACGAAGGGGCATTTGGACAATGTAAGTTACCTAGCAGGCACTTGGACTGTCTAGGTGACCTAGCGGGCACTTGGACTATCTAGGTTAATGAACGGGCACTTGGACTATCTAGGTTAACTAGCGGGCACTTGGACTATGTAGGTTACCTAGCGGGCACTTGCACTATCTAGGTTACCTAGCGGGCACTTGGACTATGTAGGTTAATTAGCGGGCACTTGGACTATCTAGATTACCGAACGGGCATTTGGACTATGTAGGTTACCTAACGGGCACTTGGACTTCTAGGTTAACGAATGGGCACTTGGACTATGTATGTTGCATAGCGGACAATTGGATTATCTAGGTTAGGTAACGGGCACTTGGACTATCTAGGTTTCTTAGCGGGCACTTGGACTATATAGGTTACCTAGCGGGCCCTTGGACTATGTAGGTTACCTAGCGGGCACTTGGATTATCTAGGTTAGCTAACAGGAACTTGGAATATCTAGGTTACCTAGCGGGCACTTGGACTATGTAGGTTACCTTGCAGGCACTTGTACTATCTAGGTTACCTAATGGGAACTTGGACTATGTAGGTTAACTAGCGTACACTTGGACGATCTAGGTTAACAAGCGGGCACTTGGAATATCTAGGTTAACTAGCGGGCCCTTGGACTATGTAGGTTAACTAGCGGGCACTTGGACTATCTAGGTTAACTAGCAGGTTCTTGGACTATGTAGGTTAACTAGCGGGCACTTGGACTATCTAGGTTAACTAGCTGACCTTGGACTATGTAGGTTAACTATCGGGCACTTCGACAATCTAGGTTAACTAGCGGGCACTTGGACTATCTAGGTTAACTAGCGGGCACTTGCACAATGCAGGCTCCCTAGCGGGCACTTTAACTATGTAGGTTCCCTAGCGGGCACTTGGACTATATAGGTTCCCTACGGGCACTTGGACTATCTAGGTTCCCTAACGGGCACTTGGACTATGTAGGTTCCTCTGCGGGCACTTGGACTATGTAGGTTCCCTAACAGGCACTTGGACTATGTAGGTTAACTAGCGGGCACTTGTATGATCAAGGTTAACCAGCGGGCACTTGGACTGTCTAGGTTAACTAGCGGGCACTTGGACTATCTAGGTTAATTAGCGGGCACTTGTACAATGCAGGTTCCCTAGCGGGCACTTTGACTATGTAGTTTCCCTAGCGGGCACTTGGACAATATAGGTTCCCTACGGGCACTTGGACTATCTAGGTTCCCTAATGGGCACTTGGAATATGTAGGTTCCCTATCGGGCACTTGGACTATGTAGGTTCCTCAGCGGGCACTTGGACTTTGTATGTTCACTATCGGGCATTGGACTATGTAGGTTAACTAGCAGGACCTTGGACTATCTAGGTTACCTAGCGGGCACTTGGACTATGTAGGTTAACTTGCGGACACTTGGACAATCTAGGTTACCTAGCGGGAACTTGAACTACGTACATACCCTAGCGGGCACTTGGACTATCTAGGTTTCCTAGCGGACACTTGGACTATCTAGATTAACTAGCGGGCCCTTGGACTATCTAGGTTACCTAGCGGGCACTTGGACTATGTAGGTTAACTACCGGGCACATTCACTATCTAGGTTACCTAGCGGGCACTTGGACTATGTATGTTCCCTAGCGGACACTTGGACTATCTATGTTAACTAGTGGGCACTTGGACTATCTATGTTAACTACCGGCTACTTGGACTATGTAGGTTAACTAGCGTGCATTTGGACTATGTAGGTTAAGTAGAGGACACTTAGACGATCTAGGTTAACTAGTGGGCCCTTGGACTATGTAGGTTAACGAACGGGCATTTGGGCTATGTAGGTTACCTAGCAGACACTTGGACAGTCTAGTTTACCTAGCGGGCACTTGGCTATCTAGGTTAACGAACGGGCACTTGGACTATCTAGGTTGCCTAGCGGGCATTTGGACTATGTAAGTTACCTAGCGGGCACTTGGACTATCTAGGTTACCTAGTGGGCACTTGGACTATGTAGGTTAACTAGCGGGCACTTGGACTATGTATGTTGCATAGCGGGCAATTGGACTATCTAGGTTAGGTAACGGGCACTTGGACTATATAGGTTACCTAGCGGACCCTTTGACTCTGTAGGTTACCTAGCGGGCACTTGGACTATCTAGGTTAACGAAAGGGCACTTGGACTATGTAGGTTACCTAGCGGGCACTTGGATTATCTAGGTTAGTTAACAGGAACTTGGAATATCTAGGTTACCTAGCGGGCACTTGGACTATGTAGGTTACGTTGCGGGCACTTTTACTATCTAGGTTACCTAACGGGAACTTGGACTATGTAGGTTAACTAGCGGACACATGGACGATCTAGGTTAACTAGCGGGCACTTGGAATATCTAGCTTAACTAGCGAGCCCGAGAACTATGTAGGTTAACTATCGGGCACTTGGACTATCTAGGTTAACTAGCGGGTTCTTGGACTATGTAGGTTAACTAGCGGGCACTTGGACTATCTAGGTTAACTAGCTGACCTCGGACTATGTAGGTTAACTAGCGGGCACTTGGACTATCTAGGTTAACTAGCTGACCTTGGACTATGTAAGTTAACTAGCCGGCACTTGGACTATCTAGGTTAACTAGCGGGCACTTGCACAATGCAGGTTCCCTAGCGGGCACTTGGACTATATAGGTTCCCTGCGGGCACTTGGACTATCTAGGTTCCCTAACGGGCACTTGGAATATGTAGGTTCCCTATCGGGCACTTGGACTATGTAGGTTCCTCAGCGGGCACTTAGACTATGTAGGTTCCCTATCAGGCACTTGGACTATGTAGGTTAAGTAGCGGGACCTTGAACTATGTAGATTAACTAGCGGCACTTGGACTATCTACGTTAACTAACGGGCCCTTGGACTATGTAGATTCCCTAGCGGGCACTTGAACTACGTAGGTTCCCTAGCGGGCACTTAGACTCTGAATGTTCCCTAGCGGGCACTAGGACTATGTAGGTTAACTAGCGGGCCCTTAGACTATCTAGGTTACCTAGCGGGCACTTGGACTATGTAGGTTAACTACCGGGCACTTGCACTATCTAGGTTACCTAGCGGGCACTTGGACTATGTACGTTCCCTAGAGGGCACTTGGACTATCTATGTTAACTAGCGGGCACTTGGACTATGTAGGTTAACTAGGGGACACTTGCACTATGTAGGTTACCTAGCGGCACTTGGACTATCTAGGTTAACTAGCGGGCACTTGGACTATCTGGGTTAACTAGCGTGCACTTGGACTATGTAGGTTCCTTAGCGGGCACTTGGACTATCTAGTTTACCTAGCGGGCACTTGGACTATGTAGGTTAACTAGCGGGCCCTTGGACTATCTAGGTTACATAGCTGGAACTTGGACTATATAGGTTACCTTGCGGGCACTTGGACTATGTAGGTTAACCAAAGACACTTGGACGATCCAGGTTAAATAATGGGCCCTTGGACTGTGTAGGTTAACGAAGGGGCATTTGGACAATGTAAGTTACCTAGCAGGCACTTGGACTGTCTAGGTGACCTAGCGGGCACTTGGACTATCTAGGTTAATGAACGGGCACTTGGACTATCTAGGTTAACTAGCGGGCACTTGGACTATGTAGGTTACCTAGCGGGCACTTGCACTATCTAGGTTACCTAGCGGGCACTTGGACTATGTAGGTTAATTAGCGGGCACTTGGACTATCTAGATTACCGAACGGGCATTTGGACTATGTAGGTTACCTAACGGGCACTTGGACTTCTAGGTTAACGAATGGGCACTTGGACTATGTATGTTGCATAGCGGACAATTGGATTATCTAGGTTAGGTAACGGGCACTTGGACTATCTAGGTTTCTTAGCGGGCACTTGGACTATATAGGTTACCTAGCGGGCCCTTGGACTATGTAGGTTACCTAGCGGGCACTTGGATTATCTAGGTTAGCTAACAGGAACTTGGAATATCTAGGTTACCTAGCGGGCACTTGGACTATGTAGGTTACCTTGCAGGCACTTGTACTATCTAGGTTACCTAATGGGAACTTGGACTATGTAGGTTAACTAGCGTACACTTGGACGATCTAGGTTAACAAGCGGGCACTTGGAATATCTAGGTTAACTAGCGGGCCCTTGGACTATGTAGGTTAACTAGCGGGCACTTGGACTATCTAGGTTAACTAGCAGGTTCTTGGACTATGTAGGTTAACTAGCGGGCACTTGGACTATCTAGGTTAACTAGCTGACCTTGGACTATGTAGGTTAACTATCGGGCACTTCGACAATCTAGGTTAACTAGCGGGCACTTGGACTATCTAGGTTAACTAGCGGGCACTTGCACAATGCAGGCTCCCTAGCGGGCACTTTAACTATGTAGGTTCCCTAGCGGGCACTTGGACTATATAGGTTCCCTACGGGCACTTGGACTATCTAGGTTCCCTAACGGGCACTTGGACTATGTAGGTTCCTCTGCGGGCACTTGGACTATGTAGGTTCCCTAACAGGCACTTGGACTATGTAGGTTAACTAGCGGGCACTTGTATGATCAAGGTTAACCAGCGGGCACTTGGACTGTCTAGGTTAACTAGCGGGCACTTGGACTATCTAGGTTAATTAGCGGGCACTTGTACAATGCAGGTTCCCTAGCGGGCACTTTGACTATGTAGTTTCCCTAGCGGGCACTTGGACAATATAGGTTCCCTACGGGCACTTGGACTATCTAGGTTCCCTAATGGGCACTTGGAATATGTAGGTTCCCTATCGGGCACTTGGACTATGTAGGTTCCTCAGCGGGCACTTGGACTTTGTATGTTCACTATCGGGCATTGGACTATGTAGGTTAACTAGCAGGACCTTGGACTATCTAGGTTACCTAGCGGGCACTTGGACTATGTAGGTTAACTTGCGGACACTTGGACAATCTAGGTTACCTAGCGGGAACTTGAACTACGTACATACCCTAGCGGGCACGTGGACTATCTAGGTTTCCTAGCGGACACTTGGACTATCTAGATTAACTAGCGGGCCCTTGGACTATCTAGGTTACCTAGCGGGCACTTGGACTATGTAGGTTAACTACCGGGCACATTCACTATCTAGGTTACCTAGCGGGCACTTGGACTATGTATGTTCCCTAGCGGACACTTGGACTATCTATGTTAACTAGTGGGCACTTGGACTATCTATGTTAACTACCGGCTACTTGGACTATGTAGGTTAACTAGGGGACACTTGCACTATGTAGGTTACCTAGCGGCACTTGGACTATGTAGGTTAACTAGCGTGCATTTGGACTATGTAGGTTAAGTAGAGGACACTTAGACGATCTAGGTTAACTAGTGGGCCCTTGGACTATGTAGGTTAACGAACGGGCATTTGGGCTATGTAGGTTACCTAGCAGACACTTGGACAGTCTAGTTTACCTAGCGGGCACTTGGCTATCTAGGTTAACGAACGGGCACTTGGACTATCTAGGTTGCCTAGCGGGCATTTGGACTATGTAAGTTACCTAGCGGGCACTTGGACTATCTAGGTTACCTAGTGGGCACTTGGACTATGTAGGTTAACTAGCGGGCACTTGGACTATGTATGTTGCATAGCGGGCAATTGGACTATCTAGGTTAGGTAACGGGCACTTGGACTATATAGGTTACCTAGCGGACCCTTTGACTCTGCAGGTTACCTAGCGGGCACTTGGACTATCTAGGTTAACGAAAGGGCACTTGGACTATGTAGGTTACCTAGCGGGCACTTGGATTATCTAGGTTAGTTAACAGGAACTTGGAATATCTAGGTTACCTAGCGGGCACTTGGACTATGTAGGTTACCTTGCGGGCACTTTTACTATCTAGGTTACCTAACGGGAACTTGGACTATGTAGGTTAACTAGCGGACACATGGACGATCTAGGTTAACTAGCGGGCACTTGGAATATCTAGCTTAACTAGCGAGCCCGAGAACTATGTAGGTTAACTATCGGGCACTTGGACTATCTAGGTTAACTAGCGGGTTCTTGGACTATGTAGGTTAACTAGCGGGCACTTGGACTATCTAGGTTAACTAGCTGACCTCGGACTATGTAGGTTAACTAGCGGGCACTTGGACTATCTAGGTTAACTAGCTGACCTTGGACTATGTAAGTTAACTAGCCGGCACTTGGACTATCTAGGTTAACTAGCGGGCACTTGCACAATGCAGGTTCCCTAGCGGGCACTTGGACTATATAGGTTCCCTGCGGGCACTTGGACTATCTAGGTTCCCTAACGGGCACTTGGAATATGTAGGTTCCCTATCGGGCACTTGGACTATGTAGGTTCCTCAGCGGGCACTTAGACTATGTAGGTTCCCTATCAGGCACTTGGACTATGTAGGTTAAGTAGCGGGACCTTGAACTATGTAGATTAACTAGCGGCACTTGGACTATCTACGTTAACTAACGGGCCCTTGGACTATGTAGATTCCCTAGCGGGCACTTGAACTACGTAGGTTCCCTAGCGGGCACTTAGACTCTGAATGTTCCCTAGCGGGCACTAGGACTATGTAGGTTAACTAGCGGGCCCTTAGACTATCTAGGTTACCTAGCGGGCACTTGGACTATGTAGGTTAACTACCGGGCACTTGCACTATCTAGGTTACCTAGCGGGCACTTGGACTATGTACGTTCCCTAGAGGGCACTTGGACTATCTATGTTAACTAGCGGGCACTTGGACTATGTAGGTTAACTAGGGGACACTTGCACTATGTAGGTTACCTAGCGGCACTTGGACTATCTAGGTTAACTAGCGGGCACTTGGACTATCTGGGTTAACTAGCGTGCACTTGGACTATGTAGGTTCCTTAGCGGGCACTTGGACTATCTAGTTTACCTAGCGGGCACTTGGACTATGTAGGTTAACTAGCGGGCCCTTGGACTATCTAGGTTACATAGCTAGAACTTGGACTATATAGGTTACCTTGCGGGCACTTGGACTATGTAGGTTAACCAAAGACACTTGGACGATCCAGGTTAAATAATGGGCCCTTGGACTGTGTAGGTTAACGAAGGGGCATTTGGACAATGTAAGTTACCTAGCAGACACTTGGACTGTCTAGGTGACCTAGCGGGCACTTGGACTATCTAGGTTAACTAGCGGGCACTTGCACAATGCAGGCTCCCTAGCGTGCACTTTATCTATGTAGGTTCCCTAGCGGGCACTTGGACTATATAGGTTCCCTACGGGCACTTGGACTATCTAGGTTCCCTAACGGGCGCTTGGACTATGTAGGTTCCTCTGCGGGCACTTGGACTATGTAGGTTCCCTAACAGGCACTTGGACTATGTAGGTTAACTAGCGGGCACTTGTATGATCAAGGTTAACCAGCGGGCACTTGGACTGTCTAGGTTAACTAGCGGGCACTTGGACTATCTAGGTTAATTAGCGGGCACTTGTGCAATGCAGGTTCCCTAGCGGGCACTTTGACTATGTAGTTTCCCTAGCGGGCACTTGGACAATATAGGTTCCCTACGGGCACTTGGACTATCTAGGTTCCCTAATGGGCACTTGGAATATGTAGGTTCCCTATCGGGCACTTGGACTATGTAGGTTCCTCAGCGGGCACTTGGACTTTGTATGTTCACTATCGGGCATTGGACTATGTAGGTTAACTAGCAGGACCTTGGACTATCTAGGTTACCTAGCGGGCACTTGGACTATGTAGGTTAACTTGCGGACACTTGGACAATCTAGGTTACCTAGCGGGAACTTGAACTACGTACATACCCTAGCGGGCACTTGGACTATCTAGGTTTCCTAGCGGACACTTGGACTATCTAGATTAACTAGCGGGCCCTTGGACTATCTAGGTTTCCTAGCGGGCACTTCGACTATCTAGGTTAGCTAACGGGCAATTGGACTGTCTAGGTTACCTAGCGGGCACTTGGACTATGTAGGTTCCCTAGCGAGCACTTGGACTATTTAAGTTACCTAGTAGGCACTTTGACTATCTAGGTTAACGAACGTGCACTTGGACTATGTAGGTAACCTAGCCGGCACTTGGACTGTCTAGGTTACCTAGCAGGCACTTGGCCCATCTAGGTTAACGAACGGGCACTTGGACTATGTAGGTTAACTAGCGGACACTTCGACTATCTAGGTTAGCTAACGGGCAATTGGACTATCTAAGTTACCTAGCGGGCACTTGGACTATGTAGGTTGCCTAGCGAGCACTTGGACTATGTAGGTTCCCTATCGGGTACTTGGACTGTCTAGGTTACCTAGTGGGCACTTGGACTGTGTAGTTTACCTAGGAGGCACTTGGACTATGTTGGTTAACTAGCGGGCATTTGGACTATCTAGGTTACCTAGCAGGCACTTGGACTATGTACGTTCCCTAGCGGGCACTTGGGCTATCTACGTTACCTAGCGGGCACTTGGACTATGTAGGTTAACGAACGGGCACTTGGACTATGTAGGTAACCTAAAGGTCACTTGGACTGTCTAGGTTACCTTGCGGGAACTTGGACTATGTAGGTTAACTAGCGGGCACTTGTACTATCAAGGTTAACTAGAGGGCCCTTACTCTATGTAGGTTAACTAGCAGGCCTTTGGACTATGTAAGTTAACTAGAGGGCACTTTGATGATCCTGGTTAACTAGCGGGCACTTGGACTATCTAGGTTAACTAGCGGGCACTTGGACTATCTAGGTTAACTAGCGGGCACTTGGACTATGTAGGTTCCCTAGCGGGCAATTTGACTATGTAGGTTGCCTAGCGGGCACTTGGACTATATAGGTTAACTAGCGGGCCCTTGGACTATGTAGGTTAACTAGCGTGCACTTGGACGATCTAGGTTAACTAGCGGGTACTTGGACTATCTACGTTAACTAGCGGGCCCTTGGACTATGTAGATTCCCTAGCGGGCACTTGGATTCTGTGTGTTCCTTACGGACACTTGAACTATGTAGGTTCCCTAGCAGGCACTTGGACTATGTAGGTTCCAGAGGGGGCACTTGGACTATGTAAGTTAAGTACCGGGCACTTGGACTATGTAGGTTAACTAGCGGGCCCTTGGACTATCTAGGTTACCTAGCGGGCACTTGGACTATGTAGGTTAACTACCGGGCACATTCACTATCTAGGTTACCTAGCGGGCACTTGGACTATGTATGTTCCCTAGCGGACACTTGGACTATCTATGTTAACTAGTGGGCACTTGGACTATCTATGTCAACTACCGGCTACTTGGACTATGTAGGTTAACTAGGGGACACTTGCACTATGTAGGTTACCTAGCGGCACTTGGACTATGTAGGTTAACTAGCGTGCATTTGGACTATGTAGGTTAAGTAGAGGACACTTAGACGATCTAGGTTAACTAGTGGGCCCTTGGACTATGTAGGTTAACGAACGGGCATTTGGGCTATGTAGGTTACCTAGCAGACACTTGGACTGTCTAGTTTACCTAGCGGGCACTTGGCTATCTAGGTTAACGAACGGGCACTTGGACTATCTAGGTTGCCTAGCGGGCATTTGGACTATGTAAGTTACCTAGCGGGCACTTGGACTATCTAGGTTACCTAGTGGGCACTTGGACTATGTAGGTTAACTAGCGGGCACTTGGACTATGTATGTTGCATAGCGGGCAATTGGACTATCTAGGTTAGGTAACGGGCACTTGGACTATATAGGTTACCTAGCGGACCCTTTGACTCTGTAGGTTACCTAGCGGGCACTTGGACTATCTAGGTTAACGAAAGGGCACTTGGACTATGTAGGTTACCTAGCGGGCACTTGGATTATCTAGGTTAGTTAACAGGAACTTGGAATATCTAGGTTACCTAGCGGGCACTTGGACTATGTAGGTTACGTTGCGGGCACTTTTACTATCTAGGTTACCTAACGGGAACTTGGACTATGTAGGTTAACTAGTGGACACATGGACGATCTAGGTTAACTAGCGGGCACTTGGAATATCTAGCTTAACTAGCGAGCCCGAGAACTATGTAGGTTAACTATCGGGCATTTGGACTATCTAGGTTAACTAGCGGGTTCTTGGACTATGTAGGTTAACTAGCGGGCACTTGGACTATCTAGGTTAACTAGCTGACCTCGGACTATGTAGGTTAACTAGCGGGCACTTGGACTATCTAGGTTAACTAGCTGACCTTGGACTATGTAAGTTAACTAGCGGGCACTTGGACTATCTAGGTTAACTAGCGGGCACTTGCACAATGCAGGTTCCCTAGCGGGCACTTGGACTATATAGGTTCCCTGCGGGCACTTGGACTATCTAGGTTCCCTAACGGGCACTTGGAATATGTAGGTTCCCTATCGGGCACTTGGACTATGTAGGTTCCTCTGCGGGCACTTGGACTATGTAGGTTCCCTATCAGGCACTTGGACTATGTAGGTTAAGTAGCGGGACCTTGAACTATGTAGATTAACTAGCGGCACTTGGACTATCTACGTTAACTAACGGGCCCTTGGACTATGTAGATTCCCTAGCGGGCACATGAAATACGTAGGTTCCCTAGCGGGCACTTAGACTCTGAATGTTCCCTAGCGGGCACTTGGACTATATATGTTCCTTACGGACACTTGAACTATGTAAGTTAACTACCGGGCACTTGGACTCTGTAGGTTAACTAGCGGGCCCTTAGACTATCTAGGTTACCTAGCGGGCACTTGGACTATGTAGGTTAACTACCGGGCACTTGCACTATCTAGGTTACCTAGCGGGCACTTGGACTATGTACGTTCCCTAGAGGGCACTTGGACTATCTATGTTAACTAGCGGGCACTTGGACTATGTAGGTTAACTAGGGGACACTTGCACTATGTAGGTTACCTAGCGGCACTTGGACTATCTAGGTTAACTAGCGGGCACTTGGACTATCTGGGTTAACTAGCGTGCACTTGGACTATGTAGGTTCCTTAGCGGGCACTTGGACTATCTAGTTTACCTAGCGGGCACTTGGACTATGTAGGTTAACTAGCGGGCCCTTGGACTATCTAGGTTACATAGCTGGAACTTGGACTATATAGGTTACCTTGCGGGCACTTGGACTATGTAGGTTAACCAAAGACACTTGGACGATCCAGGTTAAATAATGGGCCCTTGGACTGTGTAGGTTAACGAAGGGGCATTTGGACAATGTAAGTTACCTAGCAGGCACTTGGACTGTCTAGGTGACCTAGCGGGCACTTGGACTATCTAGGTTAACGAACGGGCACTTGGACTATCTAGGTTAACTAGCGGGCACTTGGACTATGTAGGTTACCTAGTGGGCACTTGCACTATCTAGGTTACCTAGCGGGCACTTGGACTATGTAGGTTAATTAGCGGGCACTTGGACTATCTAGGTTACCGAACGGGCATTTGGACTATGTAGGTTACCTAACGGGCACTTGGACTTCTAGGTTAACGAATGGGCACTTGGACTATGTATGTTGCATAGCGGGCAATTGGATTATCTAGGTTAGGTAACGGGCACTTGGACTATCTAGGTTACGTAGCGGGAACATGGACTATGTAGGTTACCTAGCGGGCACTTGGACTATCTTGGTTTCTTAGCGGGCACTTGGACTATATAGGTTACCTAGCGGGCCCTTGGACTATGTAGGTTACCTAGCGGGCACTTGGATTATCTAGGTTAGCTAACAGGAACTTGGAATATCTAGGTTACCTAGCGGGCACTTGGACTATGTAGGTTACCTTGCAGGCACTTGTACTATCTAGGTTACCTAATGGGAACTTGGACTATGTAGGTTAACTAGCGTACACTTGGACGATCTAGGTTAACAAGCGGGCACTTGGAATATCTAGGTTAACTAGCGGGCCCTTGGACTATGTAGGTTAACTAGCGGGCACTTGGACTATCTAGGTTAACTAGCAGGTTCTTGGACTATGTAGGTTAACTAGCGGGCACTTGGATTATCTAGGTTAACTAGCTGACCTTGGACTATGTAGGTTAACTATCGGGCACTTCCACAATCTAGGTTAACTAGCGGGCACTTGGACTATCTAGGTTAACTAGCGGGCACTTGCACAATGCAGGCTCCCAAGCGGGCACTTTAACTATGTAGGTTCCCTAGCGGGCACTTGGACTATATAGGTTCCCTACGGGCACTTGGACTATCTAGGTTCCCTAACGGGCACTTGGACTATGTAGGTTCCTCTGCGGGCACTTGGACTATGTAGGTTCCCTAACAGGCACTTGGACTATGTAGGTTAACTAGCGGGCACTTGTATGATCAAGATTAACCAGCGGGCACTTGGACTGTCTAGGTTAACTAGCGGGCACTTGGACTATCTAGGTTAATTAGCGGGCACTTATACAATGCAGGTTCCCTAGCGGGCACTTTGACTATGTACTTTCCCTAGCGGGCACTTGGACAATATAGGTTCCCTACGGGCACTTGGACTATCTAGGTTCCCTAATGGGCACTTGGAATATGTAGGTTCCCTATCGGGCACTTGGACTATGTAGGTTCCTCAGCGGGCACTTGGACTTTGTATGTTCACTATCGGGCATTGGACTATGTAGGTTAACTAGCAGGACCTTGGACTATCTAGGTTACCTAGCGGGCACTTGGACTTTGTAGGTTAACTTGCGGACACTTGGACAATCTAGGTTACCTAGCGGGAACTTGAACTACGTACATACCCTAGCGGGCACTTGGACTATCTAGGTTTCCTAGCGGACACTTGGACTATCTAGATTAACTAGCGGGCCCTTGGACTATCTAGGTTACCTAGCGGGCACTTGGACTATGTAGGTTAACTACCGGGCACATTCACTATCTAGGTTACCTAGCGGGCACTTGGACTATGTATGTTCCCTAGCGGACACTTGGACTATCTATGTTAACTAGTGGGCACTTGGACTATCTATGTTAACTACCGGCTACTTGGACTATGTAGTTTAACTAGGGGACACTTGCACTATGTAGGTTACCTAGCGGCACTTGGACTATGTAGGTTAACTAGCGTGCATTTGGACTATGTAGGTTAAGTAGAGGACACTTAGACGATCTAGGTTAACTAGTGGGCCCTTGGAATATGTAGGTTAACGAACGGGCATTTGGGCTATGTAGGTTACCTAGCAGACACTTGGACTGTCTAGTTTACCTAGCGGGCACTTGGCTATCTAGGTTAACGAACGGGCTCTTGGACTATCTAGGTTGCCTAGCGGAATTTGTACTATGTAAGTTACCTAGCGGGCACTTGGACTATCTAGGTTACCTAGCGGGCACTTGGACTATGTAGGTTAACTAGCGGGCACTTGGACTATGTATGTTGCATAGCGGGCAATTGGACTATCTAGGTTAAGTAACGGGCACTTGGACTATATAGGTTACTTAGCGGACCCTTTGACTCTGTAGGTTACCTAGCGGGCACTTGGACTGTCTAGGTTACCTAGCGGGCACTTGGCTATCTAGGTTAACGAACGGGCACTTGGACTATCTAGGTTGCCTAGCGGGCATTTGGACTATGTAAGTTACCTAGCGGGCACTTGGACTATCTAGGTTACCTAGTGGGCACTTGGACTATGTAGGTTAACTAGCGGGCACTTGGACTATGTATGTTGCATAGCGGGCAATTGGACTATCTAGGTTAGGTAACGGGCACTTGGACTATATAGGTTACCTAGCGGACCCTTTGACTCTGTAGGTTACCTAGCGGGCAGTTGGACTATCTAGGTTAACGAAAGGGCACTTGGACTATGTAGGTTACCTAGCGGGCACTTGGATTATCTAGGTTAGTTAACAGGAACTTGGAATATCTAGGTTACCTAGCGGGCACTTGGACTATGTAGGTTACGTTGCGGGCACTTTTATTATCTAGGTTACCTAACGGGAACTTGGACTATGTAGGTTAACTAGCGGACACATGGACGATCTAGGTTAACTAGCGGGCACTTGGAATATCTAGGTTAACTAGCGAGCCCGAGAACTATGTAGGTTAACTATCGGGCACTTGGACTATCTAGGTTAACTAGCGGATTCTTGGACTATCTAGGTTAACTAGCTGACCTCGGACTATGTAGGTTAACTAGTGGGCACTTGGACTATCTAGGTTAACTAGCTGACCTTGGACTATGTAAGTTAACTAGCCGGCACTTGGACTATCTAGGTTAACTAGCGGGCACTTGCACAATGCAGGTTCCCTAGCGGGCACTTGGACTATATAGGTTCCCTGCGGGCACTTGGACTATCTAGGTTCCCTAACGGGCACTTGGAATATGTAGGTTCCCTATCGGGCACTTGGACTATGTAGGTTCCTCTGCGGGCACTTGGACTATGTAGGTTCCCTATCAGGCACTTGGACTATGTAGGTTAAGTAGCGGGACCTTGAACTATGTAGATTAACTAGCGGCACTTGGACTATCTACGTTAACTAACGGGCCCTTGGACTATGTAGATTCCCTAGCGGGCACTTGAACTACGTAGGTTCCCTAGCGGGCACTTAGACTCTGAATGTTCCCTAGCGGACACTTGGACTATGTAGGTTAACTAGCGGGCCCTTAGACTATCTAGGTTACCTAGCGGGCACTTGGACTATGTAGGTTAACTACCGGGCACTTGCACTATCTAGGTTACCTAGCGGGCACTTGGACTATGTACGTTCCCTAGAGGGCACTTGGACTATCTATGTTAACTAGCGGGCACTTGGACTATGTAGGTTAAATAGGGGACACTTGCACTATGTAGGTTACCTAGCGGCACTTGGACTATCTAGGTTAACTAGCGGGCACTTGGACTATCTGGGTTAACTAGCGTGCACTTGGACTATGTAGGTTCCTTAGCGGGCACTTGGACTATCTAGTTTACCTAGCGGGCACTTGGACTATGTAGGTTAACTAGCGGGCCCTTGGACTATCTAGGTTACATAGCTGGAACTTGGACTATATAGGTTACCTTGCGGGCACTTGGACTATGTAGGTTAACCAAAGACACTTGGACGATCCAGGTTAAATAATGGGCCCTTGGACTGTGTAGGTTAACGAAGGGGCATTTGGACAATGTAAGTTACCTAGCAGGCACTTGGACTGTCTATGTGACCTAGCGGGCACTTGGACTATCTAGGTTAATGAACGGGCACTTGGACTATCTAGGTTAACTAGCGGGCACTTGGACTATGTAGGTTACCTAGCGGGCACTTGCACTATCTAGGTTACCTAGCGGGCACTTGGACTATGTAGGTTAATTAGCGGGCACTTGGACTATCTAGGTTACCGAACGGGCATTTGGACTATGTAGGTTACCTAACGGGCACTTGGACTTCTAGGTTAACGAATGGGCACTTGGACTATGTATGTTGCATAGCGGGCAATTGGATTATCTAGGTTAGGTAACGGGCACTTGGACTATCTAGGTTACGTAGCGGGAACATGGACTATGTAGGTTACCTAGCGGGCACTTGGACTATCTTGGTTTCTTAGCGGGCACTTGGACTATATAGGTTACCTAGCGGGCCCTTGGACTATGTAGGTTACCTAGCGGGCACTTGGATTATCTAGGTTAGCTAACAGGAACTTGGAATATCTAGGTTACCTAGCGGGCACTTGGACTATGTAGGTTACCTTGCAGGCACTTGTACTATCTAGGTTACCTAATGGGAACTTGGACTATGTAGGTTAACTAGCGTACACTTGGACGATCTAGGTTAACAAGCGGGCACTTGGAATATCTAGGTTAACTAGCGGGCCCTTGGACTATGTAGGTTAACTAGCGGGCACTTGGACTATCTAGGTTAACTAGCAGGTTCTTGGACTATGTAGGTTAACTAGCGGGCACTTGGACTATCTAGGTTAACTAGCTGACCTTGGACTATGTAGGTTAACTATCGGGCACTTCGACAATCTAGGTTAACTAGCGGGCACTTGGACTATCTAGGTTAACTAGCGGGCACTTGCACAATGCAGGCTCCCTAGCGGGCACTTTAACTATGTAGGTTCCCTAGCGGGCACTTGGACTATATAGGTTCCCTACGGGCACTTGGACTATCTAGGTTCCCTAACGGGCACTTGGACTATGTAGGTTCCTCTGCGGGCACTTGGACTATGTAGGTTCCCTAACAGGCACTTGGACTATGTAGGTTAACTAGCGGGCACTTGTATGATCAAGGTTAACCAGCGGGCACTTGGACTGTCTAGGTTAACTAGCGGGCACTTGGACTATCTAGGTTAATTAGCGGGCACTTGTACAATGCAGGTTCCCTAGCGGGCACTTTGACTATGTAGTTTCCCTAGCGGGCACTTGGACAATATAGGTTCCCTACGGGCACTTGGACTATCTAGGTTCCCTAATGGGCACTTGGAATATGTAGGTTCCCTATCGGGCACTTGGACTATGTAGGTTCCTCAGCGGGCACTTGGACTTTGTATGTTCACTATCGGGCATTGGACTATGTAGGTTAACTAGCAGGACCTTGGACTATCTAGGTTACCTAGCGGGCACTTGGACTATGTAGGTTAACTTGCGGACACTTGGACAATCTAGGTTACCTAGCGGGAACTTGAACTACGTACATACCCTAGCGGGCACTTGGACTATCTAGGTTTCCTAGCGGACACTTGGACTATCTAGATTAACTAGCGGGCCCTTGGACTATCTAGGTTTCCTAGCGGGCACTTCGACTATCTAGGTTAGCTAACGGGCAATTGGACTATCTAGGTTACCTAGCGGGCACTTGGACTATGTAGGTTCCCTAGCGAGCACTTGGACTATTTAAGTTACCTAGTAGGCACTTTGACTATCTAGGTTAACGAACGTGCACTTGGACTATGTAGGTAACCTAGCCGGCACTTGGACTGTCTAGGTTACCTAGCAGGCACTTGGCCCATCTAGGTTAACGAACGGGCACTTGGACTATGTAGGTTAACTAGCGGACACTTCGACTATCTAGGTTAGCTAACGGGCAATTGGACTATCTAAGTTACCTAGCGGGCACTTGGACTATGTAGGTTGCCTAGCGAGCACTTGGACTATGTAGGTTCCCTATCGGGTACTTGGACTGTCTAGGTTACCTAGTGGGCACTTGGACTGTGTAGTTTACCTAGGAGGCACTTGGACTATGTTGGTTAACTAGCGGGCATTTGGACTATCTAGGTTACCTAGCTGGCACTTGGACTATGTACGTTCCCTAGCGGGCACTTGGGCTATCTACGTTACCTAGCGGGCACTTGGACTATGTAGGTTAACGAACGGGCACTTGGACTATGTAGGTAACCTAAAGGTCACTTGGACTGTCTAGGTTACCTTGCGGGAACTTGGACTATGTAGGTTAACTAGCGGGCACTTGTACTATCAAGGTTAACTAGAGGGCCCTTACTCTATGTAGGTTAACTAGCAGGCCTTTGGACTATGTAAGTTAACTAGAGGGCACTTTGATGATCCTGGTTAACTAGCGGGCACTTGGACTATCTAGGTTAACTAGCGGGCACTTGGACTATCTAGGTTAACTAGCGGGCACTTGGACTATGTAGGTTCCCTAGCGGGCAATTTGACTATGTAGGTTCCCTAGCGGGCACTTGGACTATATAGGTTAACTAGCGGGCCCTTGGACTAAGTAGGTTAACTAGCGTGCACTTGGACGATCTAGGTTAACTAGCGGGTACTTGGACTATCTACGTTAACTAGCGGGCCCTTGGACTATGTAGATTCCCTAGCGGGCACTTGGATTCTGTGTGTTCCCTACGGACACTTGAACTATGTAGGTTCCCTAGCAGGCACTTGGACTATGTAGGTTCCAGAGGGGGCACTTGGACTATGTAAGTTAACTACCGGCCACTTGGACTATGTAGGTTAACTAGCGGGCCCTTGGACTATCTAGGTTACCTAGCGGGCACTTGGACTATGTAGGTTAACTACCGGGCACATTCACTATCTAGGTTACCTAGCGGGCACTTGGACTATGTATGTTCCCTAGCGGACACTTGGACTATCTATGTTAACTAGTGGGCACTTGGACTATCTATGTTAACTACCGGCTACTTGGACTATGTAGGTTAACTAGGGGACACTTGCACTATGTAGGTTACCTAGCGGCACTTGGACTATGTAGGTTAGCTAGCGTGCATTTGGACTATGTAGGTTAAGTAGAGGACACTTAGGCGATCTAGGTTAACTAGTGGGCCCTTGGACTATGTAGGTTAACGAACGGGCATTTGGGCTATGTAGGTTACCTAGCAGACACTTGGACTGTCTAGTTTACCTAGCGGGCACTTGGCTATCTAGGTTAACGAACGGGCACTTGGACTATCTAGGTTGCCTAGCGGGCATTTGGACTATGTAAGTTACCTAGCGGGCACTTGGACTATCTAGGTTACCTAGTGGGCACTTGGACTATGTAGGTTAACTAGCGGGCACTTGGACTATGTATGTTGCATAGCGGGCAATTGGACTATCTAGGTTAGGTAACGGGCACTTGGACTATATAGGTTACCTAGCGGAGCCTTTGACTCTGTAGGTTACCTAGCGGGCACTTGGACTATCTAGGTTAACGAAAGGGCACTTGGACTATGTAGGTTACCTAGCGGGCACTTGGATTATCTAGGTTAGTTAACAGGAACTTGGAATATCTAGGTTACCTAGCGGGCACTTGGACTATGTAGGTTACGTTGCGGGCACTTTTACTATCTAGGTTACCTAACGGGAACTTGGACTATGTAGGTTAACTAGCGGACACTTGGAAGATCTAGGTTAACTAGCGGGCACTTGGAATATCTAGCTTAACTAGCGAGTTCGAGGACTATGTAGGTAAACTATCCGGCACTTGGACTATCTAGGTTAACTAGCGGGTTCTTGGACTATGTAGGTTAACTAGCGGGCACTTGGACTATCTAGGTTAACTAGCTGACCTTGGACTATGTAGGTTAACTAGCGGGCACTTGGACTATCTAGGTTAACTAGCTGACCTTGGACTATGTAAGTTAACTAGCGGGCACTTGGACTATCTAGATTAACTAGCGAGCACTTGCCCAATGCAGGTTCCCTAGCGGGCACTTTGAATATGTAGGTTCCCTAGCGGGCACTTGGACTATATAGGTTCCCAGCGGGCACTTGGATTATTTAGGTTCCCTAACGGGCACTTGGAATATGTAGGTTCCCTTTCGGCACTTGGACTATGTAGGTTAACTAGCGGGCCCTTGAACTATGTAGATTAACTAGCGGCACTTGGACTATCTACGTTAACTAACGGGCCCTTGGACTATGTAGATTCCCTAGCGGGCACTTGGACTACATAGGTTCCCTAGCGGGCACTTAGACTCTGTATGTTCCCTAGCGGGCACTTGGACTATATATGTTCCTTACGGGCACTTGAACTATGTAAGTTAACTACCGGGCACTTGGACTATGTAGGTTAACTAGCGGGCCCTTAGACTATCTAGGTTACGTAGCGGTCACTTGGACTATGTAGGTTAACTACCGGGCACTTGCACTATCTAGGTTACCTAGCGGGCACTTGGACTATGTACGTTCCCTAGAGGGCACTTGGACTATCTATGTTAAATAGCGGGCACTTGGACTATGTAGGTTAACTAGGGGACACTTGCACTATGTAGGTTACCTAGCGGCACTTGGACTATCTAGGTTAACTATCGTGCACTTGGACTATGTAGGTTCCTTAGCGGGCACTTGGACAATCTAGGTTGCCTAGCAGGCACTTGTACTATGTAGGTTAACTAGCGTGCCCTTGGACTATCTAGGTTACGTAGCGGGCACTTGGTATATAGGTTAACTAGCGGGCATTTGGACTATGTAGGTTAACTAGCGGACACTTACACGATCTAGGTTAACTAGTGGGCCCTTGTACTATATAGGTTAACTAGCGGGCCATGTATTATGTAGGTTTACTAGCAGGCACTTGGACTATCTAGGCAAACTAGCGGGCACTTGGACTATGTAGATTCCCTATAGGGCATTTGGACTATCTAGGTTACCTAGCGGGCACTTAGACTATCTAGCTTACCTAGCGAGCACTTGGACTATCTAAGTTACCTAGCAGGCCCTTTGACTATCTACGTTAACTAACGGGCACTTGGACAATGGAGGTGGTCTAGCGGGCACTTGGATTATGTAGGTTCCCTTGCGGGCACTTGAACTATCTAGGTTAACGAACGGGCACTTGGACTGTCTAGGTTACATAGCGGGCACTTGGACTTCTAGGTTAACGAACGGGCACTTGGACTATGTATGTTGCCTAGCGGGCACTTGGACTATCTAGGTTAGCTAACGGGCACTTGGACTATCTAAGTAACCTAGCGGGAACTTGGACAATGTAGGTTACCTAGCAGGCTCTTGGACTATCTAGGTTACCTAACGGACACTTTCACTATCTAGGTTACCTAGCTGGCACTTGGACTATGTAGGTTAACTAGCGGGCACTTGGACGATCTAGGTTAACTAGCGAGCACTTGGACTATATAGGTTACCTAGCGGGCACTTGGACTATCGAGGTTAACGAACGGGCACTTGGACTATGTAGGTTACCTAGCAGGCACTTGGACTATCTAGGTTACCTATTTAGCACTTGGACTATATAGGTTCCCTAGCGGGCACTTGGACTACCTAGGTTAGCGAACGGGCACTTGGACTATGCAGGTAACCTAGCGGCACTTGGACTGTCTAGGTTACATAGCGGGCACTTGGACTTCTAGGTTAACGAACGGTCACTTGAACTATGTATGTTGCCTAGCGGACACTTGGACTATCTAGGTTAGGTTACGGGCACTTGGACTATCTAGGTTACCTAGCGGGAACTTGGACTATCTAGGTTACCTAGCAGGCACTTGGACTATCTAGATGACCTAACGGGCACTTTCACTATCTAGGTTACCTAGCTGGCACTTGGACTATGTAGGTTACCTAAAGGGCACTTTGACTATCTAGGTTACCTAGCGGGCACTTGGACTATCTAGGTTAACTAGCAGGAACTTAGACTATCTAGGTTACCTAGCGGGGACTTGGATTATCTAGGTTACCTAGCGGTCCCCTGGACTATGTAGGTTACCTAGCGGGCACTTGGACTATCTAGGTTAATGAACGGGCACTTGGAATATGTAGGTACCTAGCGGGCACTTGGACTGTCTAGGTTACTTAGCGGGCACTTTTACTATCTAGGTTAACTAGCAGACCTTGGACTATGTAGGTTAACTAGAGGGCCCTTGGACTCTGTAGGTTAACTAGCGGGCACTTGGACTAACTAGGTTTCCTGGCAGGCCCTTGGACTATGTACATATACCCTAGCGCGCACTTGGACTATCTAGCTTACCTAGCGGGCACTTGGACTATGTACTTCCCCTAGTGGGCACGTGGACTATCTAGGTTAACTAGCGGGCACTTGGACTATCTAGGTTACCTAGCAGGCACTTGGATTATGAAGGATCCCTAGCGGGCACTTGGACTCTCTAGGTTAACTAGCGGGCACTTGGACTATGTAGGTTAACTAGCGGACACTTGCACGATCTAGGTTAACTAGCGGGCCCTTGCACTATGTAGGTTAACTAGCGGGCCCATGGATTATGTAGGTTTACTAGCAGGCACTTGGACTATCTAGGTTAACTAGCGGGCCCTTGGACTATGTAGTTTCCCTAGCGGGCATTTGGACTATTAAGGTTACCAAGCGGGAACTTGGACTATGTAGGTTCCCTAGGGGGCACTTGGATTATGTAGGTTCCCTATCGGGCACTTGGACTATGTAGGTTACCTAGCAGGCACTTTGACTATCTAGGTTAAATAACGGGCACTTGGACTATGTAGGTTGCCTAGCGGGCACTTGGACTACGTAGGTTCCCTAGCGGGCACTTGGATTATGTAGGTTCCCTATCGGGCACTTGGACTATGTAGGTTAACTAGCAGGTACTTGGACTGTCTAGGTTACCTAGCGGGCACTTGGATTATCTAGGTTAGCTAACAGGCACTTGGACTATCTAGGATCCCTAGCGGGCACTTGTACTATCTAGGTTACCTAGCTGGCACTTGGACTATGTAGGTCAACTAGGGGGCCCTTATACTACCTAGGTTAGCTAACGGGCACTTAGATTATGTAGTTTAACTAGGGGGCACTTGGAATTTGTAGGTTAACTAGCGGACACTTGCACTATGTAGGTTAACTAGCGGGCCCATGGACTATGTAGGTTTACTAGCAGGCCTTTGGACTATCTAGGTTAACTAGCGGGCACTTGGACTATGTAGGTTAACTAGCGGACACTTGCACGATCTAGGTTAACTGGCGGCCCTTTGCACTATGTAGGTTAACTAGCGGGCCCATGGATTATGTAGGTTTACTAGCAGGCACTTGGACTATCTAGGTTAACTAGCGGACACTTGGACTATGTAGTTTCCCTAGCGGGCATTTGGACTAATTAGGTTACCAAGCGGGAACTTGGACTATGTAGGTTACCTAGTGGGCACTTGGACTATCTAAGTTACCTAGCAGGCACTTTGATTATCTAGGTTAACTAACGGGCACTTGGACTATGTAGGTTTCCTAGCGGGCACTTGGACTATGTAGGTTACCTAGCGGGCACTTGGATTATGTAGGTTCCCTATCGGGCACTTGGACTATGTAAGTTAACTAGCGCGCACTTGGACTATCTAGGTTACCTAGCGGGCACTTGGACTATGTACATCCCCTAGTGGGCACTTGGACTATCTAGGTTAACTAACGGGCACGAGGACTATCTAGGTTAACTAGCGGGCACTTGGACTATCTAGGTTACCTAGCAGGCACTTGGATTATGAAGGATCCCTAGCGGGCACTTGGACTCTCTAGGTTAACTAGCGGGCACTTGGACTATGTAGGTTAACTAGCGGACACTTGCACGATCTAGGTTAACTAGCGGGCCCTTGCACTATGTAGGTTAACTAGCGGGCCCATGGATTATGTAGGTTTACTAGCAGGCACTTGGACTATCTAGGTTAACTAGCGGGCCCTTGGACTATGTAGTTTCCCTAGCGGGCATTTGGACTATTAAGGTTACCAAGCGGGAACTTGGACTATGTAGGTTCCCTAGGGGGCACTTGGATTATGTAGGTTCCCTATCGGGCACTTGGACTATGTAGGTTACCTAGCAGGCACTTTGACTATCTAGGTTAAATAACGGGCACTTGGACTATGTAGGTTGCCTAGCGGGCACTTGGACTACGTAGGTTCCCTAGCGGGCACTTGGATTATGTAGGTTCCCTATCGGGCACTTGGACTATGTAGGTTAACTAGCAGGTACTTGGACTGTCTAGGTTACCTAGCGGGCACTTGGATTATCTAGGTTAGCTAACAGGCACTTGGACTATCTAGGATCCCTAGCGGGCACTTGTACTATCTAGGTTACCTAGCTGGCACTTGGACTATGTAGGTCAACTAGCGGGCCCTTATACTACCTAGGTTAGCTAACGGGCACTTAGATTATGTAGTTTAAATAGGGGGCACTTGGAATTTGTAGGTTAACTAGCGGACACTTGCACTATGTAGGTTAACTAGCGGGCCCATGGACTATGTAGGTTTACTAGCGGGCCTTTGGACTATCTAGGTTCCCTCAAGGGCACTTGGGGTATCTTGGTTACCGAACGGGCACTTGAACTATCTAGGTTATCTAGCGGGCACTTGGACTATGTAGGCTAACTAGGGGGCCCTTGAACGATCGAGGTTACCTAGCGGGTACTAGAACTATCTAAGTTAACTAGCGGGCACTTGCACTATCTAAGTTACCTAGCGGGCACTTGGAATAAGTACGTTCTCTAGCGGGAATTTGGACTATGTACGTTCCCTAGCTGGCACTTGGACTATCTATGTTAACTGGCGGGCACTTGGAATATGTAGGTTAACTAGCGGACACTTGCACTATGTCGGTTACCTAGCAGGCACTTGGACTATCTAGGTTAACTAGCGGGCACTTGGACTATCTAGGTTAACTATCCTGCACTTGGACTATGTAGGTTCCTTAGCGGGCACTTGGACAATCTAGGTTGCCTAGCGGGCACTTGTACTATGTAGGTTAACTAGCGTGCCCTTGGACTATCTAGGTTACGTAACGGGCACTTGGTATATAGGTTAACTAGCGGGCATTTGGACTATGTAGGTTAATTAGCGGACACTTACACGATCTAGGTTAACTAGTGGGCCCTTGTACTATATAGGTTAACTAGCGGGCCATGGATTATGTAGGTTTACTAGCAGGTACTTGGACTATCTAGGCAAACTAGCGGGCACTTGGACTATGTAGCTTCCCTAGCGGGCACTTGGACTATCTAGGTTAGCTAACGGGCACTTGGACTATCTAAGTAACCTAGCGGGAACTTGGACAATGTAGGTTACCTAGCAGGCACCTGGACTATCTTGGTTACCTAACGGGCACTTTCACTATCTAGGTTACCTAGCTGGCACTTGGACTATGTAGGTTAACTAGCGGGCACTTGGACGATCTAGGTTAACTAGCGGGCACTTGGACTATATAGGTAACTTAGCGGGCACTTGGACTATCAAGGTTAACGAACGGGCACTTGGACTATGTAGGTTACCTAGCAGGCACTTGGACTATCTAGGTTACCTATTTAGCACTTGGACTATATAGGTTCCCTAGCGGGCACTTGGACTATCTAGGTTAACGAACGGGCACTTGGACTATGCAGGTAACCTAGCGCCACTTGGACTGTCTAGGTTACATTGCGCGCACTTGGACTTCTAGGTTAACGAACGGGCACTTGGATTATGTATGTTGCCTAGCGGGCACTTGGACTATCTAGGTTAGGTTAAGGGCACTTGGACTATCTAGGTTACCTAGCGGGAACTTGGACTATCTAGGTTACCTAGCAGGCACTTGGACTATCTAGGTTACCTAACGGGCACTTTCACTATCTAGGTTACCTAGCTGGCACTTGGACTATGTAGGTTACCTAAAGGGCACTTTGACTATCTAGGTTACCTAGCGGGCACTTGGACTATCTAGGTTAACTAGCGGGAACTTAGACTATCTAGGTTACCTAGCGGGCACTTGGATTATCTAGGTTACCTAACGGTCCCCTGGACTATGTAGGTTACCTAGAGGGCACTTGGACTATCTAGGTTAACGAACGGGCACTTGGACTATGTAGGTACCTAGCGGGCACTTGGACTGTCTAGGTTACCTAGCGGGCACTTTTACTATCTAGGTTAACTAGCAGACCTTGGAATATGTAGGTTAACTAGCGGGCCCTTGGACTATGTAGGTTAACTAGCGGGCACTTGGACTAACTAGGTTTCCTGGCAGGCCCTTGGACTATGTACATACCCTAGCGCGCACTTGGACTATCTAGCTTACCTAGCGGGCACTTGGACTATGTACTTCCCCTAGTGGGCACGTGGACTATCTAGGTTAACTAGCGGGCACTTGGACTATCTAGGTTACCTAGCAGGCACTTGGATTATGAAGGATCCCTAGCGGGCCCTTGGACTATCTAGGTTAACTAGCGGGCACTTGAACTATGTACATCCCCTAGTGGGCACTTGGACTATCTAGGTTAACTAACGGGCACGAGGAATATCTAGTTTAACTAGCGGGCACTTGGACTATCTAGGTTACCTAGCAGGCACTTGGATTATGAAGGATCCCTAGCGGGCCCTTGGACTATCTAGGTTAACTAGCGGGCACTTGGACTATGTAGGTTAACTAGCGGACACTTGCACGATCTAGGTTAACTAGCGGGCCCTTGCACTATGTAGGTTAACTAGCGGGCCCATGGATTATGTAGGTTTACTAGCAGGCACTTGGACTATCTAGGTTAACTAGCGGACACTTGGACTATGTAGTTTCCCTAGCGGGCATTTGGACTAATTAGGTTACCAAGCGGGAACTTGGACTATGTAGGTTACCTAGTGGGCACTTGAACTATCTAAGTTACGTAGCAGGCACTTTGATTATCTAGGTTAACTATCGGGCACTTGGACTATGTAGGTTGCCTAGCGGTCACTTGGACTATGTAGGTTACCTAGCGGGCACTTGGATTATGTAGGTTCCCTATCAGGCACTTGGACTATGTAAGTTAACTAGCGCGCACTGGGACTATCTAGGTTACCTAGCGGGCACTTGGACTATGTACATCCCCTAGTGGGCACTTGGCCTATCTAGGTTAACTAACGGTCACGAGGACTATCTAGGTTAACTAGCGGGCACTTGGACTATCTAGGTTACCTAGCAGGCACTTGGATTATGAAGGATCCCTAGCGGGCACTTGGACTATCTAGGTTAACTAGCGGGCACTTGGACTATGTACGTTAACTAGCGGACACTTGCACGATCTAGGTTAACTAGCGGGCCCTTGCACTATGTAGGTTAACTAGCGGGCCCATGGATTATGTAGGTTTACTAGCAGGCACTTGGACTATCTAGGTTAACTAGCGGGCCCTTGGACTATGTAGTTTCCCTAGCGGGCATTTGGATTATTAAGGTTATCAAGCGGGAACGTGGACTATGTAGTTTCCCTAGCGGGCACTTGGATTATGTAGGTTCCCTATCGGGCACTTGGACTATGTAGGTTACCTAGCAGGCACTTTGACTATCTAGGTTAAATAACGGGCACTTGGACTATGTAGGTTGCCTAGCGGGCACTTGGACTATGTAGGTTCCCTAGCGGGCACTTGGATTATGTAGGTTCCCTATCGGGCACTTGGACTATGTAGGTTAACTAGCAGGTACTTGGACTGTCTAGGTTACCTAGCGGGCACTTGGATTATCTAGGTTAGCTAAAAGGCACTTGGACTATCTAGGATCCCTAGCGGGCACTTGTACTATCTAGGTTACCTAGCTGGCACTTGGACTATGTAGGTCAACTAGCGGGCCCTTATACTACCTAGGTGAGCTAACGGGCACTTAGATTATGTAGTTTAACTAGGGGGCACTTGGAATTTGTAGGTTAACTAGCGGACACTTGCACTATGTAGGTTAACTAGCGGGCCCATGGACTATGTAGGTTTACTAGCGGGCCTTTGGACTATCTAGGTTCCCTCAAGGGCACTTGGGGTATCTTGGTTACCGAACGGGCACTTGAACTATCTAGGTTATCTAGCGGGCACTTGGACTATGTAGGCTAACTAGGGGGCCCTTGAACGATCGAGGTTACCTAGCGGGTACTAGAACTATCTAAGTTAACTAGCGGGCACTTGCACTATCTAAGTTACCTAGCGGGCACTTGGAATAAGTACGTTCCGTAGCGGGAATTTGGACTATGTACGTTCCCTAGCGGGCACTTGGACTATCTATGTTAACTGGCGGGCACTTGGAATATGTAGGTTAACTAGTGGACACTTGCACTATGTCGGTTACCTAGCAGGCACTTGGACTATCTAGGTTAACTAGCGGGCACTTGGACTATCTAGGTTAACTATCGTGCCCTTGGACTATGTAGGTTCCTTAGCGGGCACTTGGACAATCTAGGTTGCCTAGCGGGCACTTGTACTATGTAGGTTAACTAGCGTGCCCTTGGACTATCTAGGTTACGTACCGGGCACTTGGTATATAGGTTAACTAGCGGGCATTTGGACTATGTAGGTTAACTAGCGGACACTTACACGATCTAGGTTAACTAGTGGGCCCTTGTACTATATAGGTTAACTAGCGGGCCATGGATTATGTAGGTTTACTAGCAGGCACTTGGACTATCTAAGTAACCTAGCGGGAACTTGGACAATGTAGGTTACCTAGCAGGCACTTGGACTATCTAGGTTACCTAACGGGCACTTTCACTATCTAGGTTACCTAGCTGGCACTTGGACTATGTAGGTTAACTAGCGGGCACTTGGACGATCTAGGTTAACTACCGGGCACTTGGACTATATAGGTTACCTAGCGGGCACTTGGACTATCAAGGTTAACGAACGGGTACTTGGACTATGTAGGTTACCTCGCAGGCACTTGGACTATCTAGGTTAACGAAAGGGCACTTGGACTATGCAGGTAACCTAGCGGCACTTGGACTGTCTAGGTTACATAGCGCGCACTTGGATTTCTAGGTTAACGAACGGGCACTTGGACTATGTATGTTGCCTAGCGGGCACTTGGACTCTCTAGGTTAGGTTACGGGCACTTGGACTATCTAGGTTACCTAGCGGGAACTTGGACTATCTAGGTTACCTAGCAGGCACTTGGACTATCTAGGTTACCTAACGGGCACTTTCACTATCTAGGTTACCTAGCTGGCACTTGGACTATGTAGGTTACCTAAAGGGCACTTTGACTATCTAGGTTACCTAGCGGGCACTTGGACTATCTAGGTTACCTAGCGGTCCCCTGGACTATGTAGGTTACCTAGCAGGCACTTGGACTATCTAGGTTAACGAAAGGGCACTTGGACTACGTAGGTACCTAGCGGGCACTTGGACTGTCTAGGTTACCTAGCGGGCACTTTTACTATCTAGGTTAACTAGCAGACCTTGAACAATGTAGGTTAACTAGCGGGCCCTTGGACTATCTAGGTTTCCTGGCAGGCCCTTGGACTATGTACATACCCTAGCGCGCACTTGGACTATCTAGCTTACCTAGCGGGCACTTGGACAATGTACTTCCCCTAGTGGGCACGTGGACTATCTAGGTTAACTAGCGGGCACTTGGACTATGTAGGTTAACTAGCGGACACTTGCACGATCTAGGTTAACTAGCGGGCCCTTGCACTATGTAGGTTAACTAGCGGGCCCATGGATTATGTAGGTTTACTAGCAGGCACTTGGACTATCTAGGTTAACTAGCGGGCCCTTGGACTATGTAGTTTCCCTAGCGGGCATTTGGACTATTAAGGTTACCAAGCGGGAACTTGGACTATGTAGGTTCCCTAGCGGGCACTTGGATTATGTAGGTTCCCTATCGGCCACTTGGACTATGTAGGTTACCTAGCAGGCACTTTGAATATCTAGGTTAAATAACGGGCACTTGGACTATGTAGGTTGCCTAGCGGGCACTTGGACAATGTAGGTTCCCTAGCGGGCACTTGGATTATGTAGGTTCCCTATCGGGCACTTGGACTATGTAGGTTAACTAGCGGGTACTTGGACTGTCTAGGTTACCTAGCGGGCACTTGGATTATCTAGGTTAGCTAACAGGCACTTGGACTATCTAGGATCCCTAGCGGGCACTTGTACTATCTAGGTTACCTAGCTGGCACTTGGACTATATAGGACAACTAGCGGGCCCTTATACTGCCTAGGTTAGCTAACGGGCACTTAGATTATGTAGTTTAACTAGGGGGCACTTGGAATTTGTAGGTTAACTAGCGGACACTTGCACTATGTAGGTTAACTAGTGGGCCCATGGACTATGTAGTTTCACTAGCGGGCCTTTGGACTATCTAGGTTCCCTCAAGGGCACTTGGGGTATCTTGGTTACCGAACGGGCACTTGAACTATCTAGGTTATCTAGCGGGCACTTGGACTATGTAGGCTAACTAGGGGGCCCTTGAACGATCGAGGTTACCTAGCGGGTACTAGAACTATCTAGGTTAACTAGCGGGCACTTGCACTATCTAAGTTACCTAGCGGGCACTTGGAATAAGTACGTTCCCTAGCGGGAACTTGGATTATGTATGTTCCCTAGCGGGCACTTGGACTATCTATGTTAACTGGCGGGCACTTGGAATATGTAGGTTAACTAGCGGACACTTGCACTATGTCGGTTACCTAGCAGGCACTTGGACTATCTAGGTTAACTAGCGGGCTCTTGGACTATGTAGGTTCCTTAGCGGGCACATGGACAATCTAGGTTGCCTAGCGGGCACTAGTACTATGTAGGTTAACTAGCGTGCCCTCGGACTATCTAGGTTACGTAGCGGGCACTTGGTATATAGGTTAACTAGCGGGCATTTGGACTATGTAGGTTAACTAGCGGACACTTACACGATCTAGGTTAACTAGCGGGCCCTTGTACTATATAGGTTAACAAGCGGGCCATGGATTATGTAGGTTTACTAGCAGGCACTTGGACTATCTAGGCAAACTAGCGGGCACTTGGACTATGCAGCTTCCCTAGCGGGCATTTGGACTATCTAGGTTACCTAGCGGGCACTTGGACTATCTAGCTTACCTAGCGAGCACTTGGACTATCTAAGTTTCCTAGCAGGCCCTTTGACTATCTAGGTTAACTAACGGGCACTTGGACTATGTAGGTTGCCTAGCGGGCACTTGGATTATGTAGGTTCCCTAGCGGGCACTTGGACTATCTAGGTTAACGAACGGGCACTTGGACTGTCAAGGTTACATACGGGCACTTGGACTTCTAGGTTAACGAACGGGCACTTGGACTATGTATGTTGCCTAGCGGGCACTTCGACTATCTAGGTTAGCTAACGGGCACTTGGACTATCTAAGTAACCTAGCGGGAACTTGGACAATGTAGGTTACCTAGCAGGCACTTGGACTATCTAGGTTACCTAACGGGCACTTTCACTATCTAGGTTACCTAGCTGGCACTTGGACTATGTAGGTTAACTAGCGGGCACTTGGACGATCTAGGTTAACTAGCGGGCACTTGGACTATATAGGTTACCTAGCGGGCACGTGGACTATCGAGGTTAACGAACGGGCACTTGGACTATGTAGGTTACCTAGCAGGCACTTGGACTATCTAGGTTACCTAGATAGCACTTGGACTATATAGGTTCCCTAGCGGGCACTTGGACTATCTAGGTTAACGAACGGGCACTTGGACTATGCAGGTAACCTAGCGGCACTTGGACTGTCTAGGTTACATAGCGGGCACTTGGACTTCTAGGTTAACGAATGGGCACTTGGACTATGTATGTTGCCTAGCGGGCACTTGGACTATCTAGGTTAGGTTACGGGCACTTGGACTATCTAGGTTACCTAGCGGGAACTTGGACTATCTAGGTTACCTAGCAGGCACTTGGACTATCTAGGTTACCTAACGGGCACTTTCACTATCTAGGTTACCTAGCTGGCACTTGGAGTATGTAGGTTACCTAAAGGGCACTTTGACTATCTAGGTTTCCTAACGGGCACTTGGACTATCTAGGTTAACTAGCGAGAACTTAGACTATCTAGGTTACCTAGCGGGCACTTGGATTATCTAGGTTACCTAGCGGTCCCCTGGACTATGTAGGTTACCTAGCGGGCACTTGGACTATCTAGGTTAACGAACGGGCACTTGGACTATATAGGTAACCTAGCGGGCACGTGGACTGTGTAGGTTACCTAGCGGGCACTTTTACTATCTAGGTTAACTAGCAGACCTTCGACTATGTAGGTTAACTAGCGGGCCCTTGGACTATGTAGGTTAACTAGCGGGCACTTGGACTATCTAGGTTTCCGGGCAGGCCCTTGGACTATGTACATACCCTAGCGCGCACTTGGACTATCTAGCTTACCTAGCAGGCACTTGGACTATGTACTTCCCCTAGTGGGCACGTGGACTATCTAGGTTAACTAGCGGGCACTTGGACTATCTAGGTTACCTAGCAGGCACTTGGATTATGAAGGATCCCTAGCGGGCCCTTGGACTATCTAGGTTAACTAGCGGGCACATGGACTATGTAGGTTAACTAGCGGACACTTGCACGATCTAGGTTAACTAGCGGGCCCTAGCACTATGTAGGTTAACTAGCGGGCCCATGGATTATGTAGGTTTAAAAGCAGGCACTTGGACTATCTAGGTTAACTAGCGGGCACTTGGACTATGTAGTTTCCCTAGCGGGCATTTGGACTATTAAGGTTACCAAGCGGGAACTTGGACTATGTAGCTTACCTAGTGGGCACTTGGACTATCTAAGTTACTTAGCAGGCACTTTGATTATCTAGGTTAACTAACGGGCACTTGGACTATGTAGGTTGCCTAGCGGGCACTTGGATTATGTAGGTTCCCTTTCGGGCACTTGGACTATGTAAGTTAACTAGCGGGCATTTGGACTGTCTAGGTTACCTAGCGGGCACTTGGATTATCTAGGTTAACGAACGGGCACTTGGACTATGTAGGTTACCTAGCCGCCACTTGGACTATCTAGGTTAGCTAACAGGCACTTGGACTATCTAGGTTCCCTAGCGGGCACTTGTACTATCGAGGTTACCTAGCTGACACTTGGACTATGTAGGTCAACTAGCGGGCCCTTGGACTACCTAGGTTAGCTAACGGGAACTTAGATTATGTAGGTTAATTAGGGGGCACTTGGAATATGTAGGTTAACTAGCGGACACTTGCACTATGTAGGTTAACTAGCGGGCCCATGGACTATGTAGGTTTACTAGTGGGCCCTTGGACTATCTAGGTTCCCTAAAGGGCACTTGGACTATCTAGGTTACCGAACGGGCACTTGGACTATCTAGGTTACCTAGCGGGCACTTGGACTATGTAGGCTAACTATGGGTCTCTTGGACGATCTAGGTTACGTAGCGGGTATTAGAACTATCTAGGTTAACTAGCGGGCAGTTGCACTATCTAAGTTACCTAGCGGGCACATGGGCTATGTACATTCCCTAGCGGGCAGTTGGACTTTCTATGTTAACTAGCGAGCACTTGGAATATGTAGGTTATCTAGCGGACACTTGCACTATGTAGGTTACCTAGCAGGCACTTGGACTATCTAGGTTAACTAGCGGGCACTTGGACTATCTAAGTTAACTAGCGTGCACTTGGACAATGTAGGTTCCTTAGCGGGCACTGGGACTATCTAGGTTGCCTAGCGGGCACTTGTACTATGTAGGTTAACTAGAGTGCCCTTGGACTATCTAGGTTACGTAGCGGGCACTTGGTATATAGGTTAACTAGCGGGCACTTGGGTTATGTAGGTTAACTAGCGGACACTTGGGCTATCTAGGTTAACTAGCGTGCCCTTGGACTATCTAGGTTACCTAGCTGGCACTTGGACTATATTGGTCAACTAGCGGGCCCTTGTACTACCTAGGTTACCTAACAGGAACTTAGATTATGTAGGTTAATTAGGGGGCACTTGGAATATATAAGTTAACGAGCGGACAATTGCACTATGTAGGTTAACTAGCCGGCCCATGGACTATGTAGGTTTACTAGCGGGCCCTTGGATTATCTAGGTTCCCTAAAGGGAACTTGGACTATCTAAGTTAAAGAACGGGCACTTGGACTATCTAGGTTACCTAGCGGGCACTTGGACTATGTAGGCTAACTAGGGGGCCCTTGGACGATCTAGGTTACGTAGCGGGTACTTGAACTATCTAGGTTAACTAGCAGACACTTGCACTATGTAGGTTACCTAGCAGGCACTTGGACTATCTAGGTTAAATAGCGTGCACTTGGACTATGTAGGTTCCTTAGCGGGCACTTGGACTATCTAGGTTGCCGAACGGGCATTTGGACTATGTAGGTGACCTAACGGGCACTTGGACTTCTAGGTTAACGAATGGGCACTTGGACTATGTATGCTGCATAGCGGGCAATTGGATTATCTAGGTTAGGTAACGGGCACTTGGACTATCTAGGTTACCTAGCGGGAACTTGGACTATGTAGGTTACCTAGCGGGCACTTGGACTATCTAGGTTACCTAACGGGCACTTGGACTATCTTGGTTTCTTAGCGGGCACTTGGACTATATAGGTTACCTAGCGGGCCCTTGGACTATGTAGGTTACCTAGCGGGCACTTGGATTATCTAGGTTAGATAACAGGAACTTGGAATATCGAGGTTAACTAGCAGGCCCTTGGACAATGTAGGTTAACTAGCGGGCACTTGGACTATCTAGGTTAACTAGCAGGTTCTTGGACTATGTAGTTTAACTAGCGGGCACTTGGACTATCTAGGTTAACTAGCTGACCTTGGACTATGTAGGTTAACTATCGGGCACTTCGACAATCTAGGTTAACTAGCGGGCACTTGGACTATCTAGGTTAACTAGCAGGCACTTGCACAATGCAGAATCCCTAGCGGGCACTTTAACAATGTAGGTTCCCTAGCGGGTACTTCGACTATCTAGGTTAACTAGCGGGCACTTGGACTATCTAGGTTAACTAGCGGGTTCTTGGACTATGTAGGTTAACTAGCGGGCACTTGGACTATCTAGGTTAACTAGCTGACCTTGGACTATGTAGGTTAACTAGCGGGCACTTGGACTATCTAGGTTAACTAGCTGACCTTGGACTATGTAAGTTAACTAGCGGGCACTTGGACTATCTAGGTTAACTAGCGGGCACTTGAACTATGTAGATTAACTAGCGGCAATTGGACTATCTACGTTAACTAGCGGGCCCTTGGACTATGTAGATTTCCGAGCGGGCACTTGGACTACATAGGTACCCTAGCGGGCACTTAGACTCTGTATGTTCCCTAGCGGGCACTTGGACTATATATGTTCCTTATGGACACTTGAACTATGTAAGTTAACTACCGGGCACTTGGACTATGTAGGTTAACTAGCGGGCCCGTAGACTATCTAGGTTACCTAGCGGGCACTTGGACTATGTAGGTTAACTACCGGGCACTTGCACTATCTAGGTTACCTAGCGGGCACTTGGACTATGTACGTTCCCTAGAGGGCACTTGGACTATCTATGTTAAATAGCGGGCACTTGGACTATGTACGTTAACTATGGGACACTTGCACTATGTAGGTTACCTAGTGGCACTTGGACTATCTAGGTTAACTAGCGGGCACATGTACAATGCAGGTTCCCTAGCGGGCACTTTGACTATTTAGGTTCCCTAGAGGGCACTTGCACTATATAGGTTCCCTACGGGCACTTGGACTATCTAGGTTCCCTAACGGGCACTTGGAATATGTAGGTTCCCTATCGGGCACTTGGACTATATAGGTTCCTCAGCGGGCACTTGGACTTTGTAGGTTCCCTATCGGGCATTGGACTATGTAGGTTAACTAGCAGGACCTTGGATTATCTAGGTTACCTAGCGGGCACTTGGACTATGTAGCTTAACTAGCGCACACTTGGACAATCTAGGTTACCTAGCGGGCACTTAAACTATGTACATACCCTAGCGGGCACTTGGACTATCTAGGTTACCTAGCGGGCACTTGGACTATGTACGTCCCCTAGCGGGCACTTAGACTATCTAGGTTAACTAGCGGGCACTTGGATTATCTAGGTTAACTAGCGGGCACTTGGACTATGTAGGTTCCCTAGCGGGCACTTGGACTATGTAGGTTCCCTAGCGGGCACTTGGACTATAGAGGTTCCCTAGCGGGCACTTGGACTATATAGGTTAACTACTATGTAGGTTAACTAGCGTGCACTTGGACGATCTAGGTTAACTAGCGGGTACTTGGACTATCTACGTTAACTAGCGGGCCCTTGGACTATGTAGATTCCCTCGCGGAAACTTGGATTCTGTATGTTCCCTACAGACATTTGAACTATGTAGGTTCCCTAGCAGGCACTTGGACTATGTAGGTTGCAGAGGGGGCACTTGGACTATGTAAGTTAACTACCGGGCACTTGGACTATGTAGGTTAACTTGCGGGCCCTTGGACTATCTAGGTTACCTAGCGGGCACTTGGACGATGTAGGTTAACTACCGGGCACATGCACTATCTAGGTTACCTAGCGGGCACTTGGATTATGTATGTTCCCTAGCGGGCACTTGGACTATCTATGTTAACTAGCGGGCACTTGGACTATCTAGGTTAATTAGCGGGCACTTTTACAATGCAGGTTCCCTAGCGGACACATTGACTATGTAGGTTAACTAGCGGGTTCTTGGACTATGTAGGTTAACTAGCGGGCACGTGGACTATCTAGGTTAACTAGCTGACCTTGGACTATGTAGGTTAACTAGCGGGCACTTGGACTATCTAGGTTAACTAGCTGACCTTGGACTATGTAAGTTAACTAGAGGGCACTTGGATTATCTAGGTTAACTAGCGGGCACTTGCACAATGCAGGTTTCCTAGCGGGCACTTTGACTATGTAGGTTCCCTAGCGGGCACTTGCACTATCTAGGTTACCTAGCGGGCACTTGGACTATGTAAGTTAATTAGCGGGCACTTGGACTATCTAGGTTACCGAACGGGCATTTGGACTACGTAGGTGACCTAACGGGCACTTGGACTTCTAGGTTAACGAATGGGCACTTGGACTATGTATGCTGCATAGCGGGCAATTGGATTATCTAGGTTAGGTAACGGGCACTTGGACTATCTAGGTTACCTAGCGGGAACTTGGACTATGTAGGTTACCTAGCGGGCACTTGGACTATCTAGGTTACCTAACGGGCACTTGGACTATCTTGGTTTCTTAGCGGGCACTTGGACTATATAGGTTACCTAGCGGGCCCTTGGACTATGTAGGTTACCTAGCGGGCACTTGGATTATCTAGGTTAGATAACAGGAACTTGGAATATCGAGGTTAACTAGCAGGCCCTTGGACAATGTAGGTTAACTAGCGGGCACTTGGACTATCTAGGTTAACTAGCAGGTTCTTGGACTATGTAGTTTAACTAGCGGGCACTTGGACTATCTAGGTTAACTAGCTGACCTTGGACTATGTAGGTTAACTATCGGGCACTTCGACAATCTAGGTTAACTAGCGGGCACTTGGACTATCTAGGTTAACTAGCAGGCACTTGCACAATGCAGAATCCCTAGCGGGCACTTTAACAATGTAGGTTCCCTAGCGGGTACTTCGACTATCTAGGTTAACTAGCGGGCACTTGGACTATCTAGGTTAATTAGCGAGCACTTTTACAATGCAGGTTCCCTAGCGGGCACTTTGACTATGTAGGTTCCCTAGAGGGCACTTGGACTATATAGGTTCCCTACGGGCACTTGGACTATCTAGGTTCCCTAACGAGCACTTGGAATATGTAGGTTCCCTATCGGGGACTTGGACTATATAGGTTCCTCAGCGGGCACGTGGACTTTGTAGGTTCCCTATGGGGCATTGGACTATGTAGGTTATCTAGCAGGACCTTGGACTATCTAGGTTACCTAGCGGGCACTTGGACTATGTAGGTTAACTAGCGCACACTTGGACAATCTAGGTTACCTAGCGGGCACTTGAACTATGTACATACCCTAGCGGGCACTTGGACTATCTAGGTTACCTAGCGGGCACTTGTTCTATGTACGTCCCCTAGCGGGCACTTGGACTATCTAGGTTAACTAGAGGGCCCTTGGACTATGTAAGTTAACTAGCGGGCAGCTGGATTATCTAGGTTAACCAGCGGGCCCTTAGACGATCTAGGTTAACTAGCGGGCACTTGGACTATCTAGGTTAACTCGCGGGCACTTGGACTATCTAGATTAACTACCGGGCCCTTGGACTATGTAGGTTTACTAGCGGACACTTCGACTATCTAGGTTAACTAGCGGGCACTTGGACTATGTAGGTTAACTAGCGGACACTTCGACTATCTAGGTTAGCTAACGGGCAATTGGACTATCTAGGTTAACTAGAAGGCACTTGGACTATCAAGGTTACCTAGCGGGCCTTTGTACTAGGTAGGTTACCAGCGGGCACTTGGACTATCTAGGTTAACGAACGTGCACTTGGACTATGTAGGTAACCAAGCGGGCACTTGGACTGTCTAGGTTACCTAGCAGGCACTTGGCCTATCTACGTTAACGTACGGGCACTTGGACTATGTAGGTTAACTAGCGGACACTTCGACTATCTAGGTTAGCTAACGGGCAATTGGACTATCTAGGTTACCTAGCGGGCACTTGGACTATGTAGGTTCCCTAGCGGGCACTTGGACTATTTAGGTTACCTAGCAGGCACTTTGACTATCTAGGTTAACGAACGTGCACTTGGACTATGTAGGTAACCTAGCGGGCACTTGGACTGTCTAGGTTACCTAGCAGGCACTTGGCCTATCTACGTTAACGAACGGGCACTTGGACTATGTAGGTTAACTAGCGGACACTTCGACTATCTAGGTTAGCTAACGGGCAATTGGACTATCTAGGTTACCTAGCGGGCACTTGGACTATGTAGGTTGCCTAGAGAGCACTTGGACTATGTAGGTTCCCTAGCGAGCACTTGGACTATGTAGGTTCCCTATGGGGTACTTGGACTGTCTAGGTTAACTAGGGGGCAATTGGACAGTCTAGGTTACCTAGTGGGCACTTGGACTATGTAGTTTACCTAGGAGGCACTTGGACTATGTTGATAAACTAGCGGGCACTTGGACTATCTAGGTTACCCAGCGGGCACTTGGACTATGTACTTTCCCTAGCGGGCACTTGGGCTATCTACGTTACCTAGCGGGCACTTGGACTATGTAGGTTAACGAACGGGCACTTGGACTATGTAGGTAACCTAATGGTCACTTGGACTGTCTAGGTTACCTAGCGGGAACTTGGACTATGTAGGTTAACTAGCGGGTACTTGGACTATCAAGGTTAACTAGCGGGCCCTTGCTCTATGTAGGTTAACTAGCAGGCCTTTGGACTATGTAAGTTAACTAGAGGGCCCTTTGATGATCCTGGTTAACTAGCGGGCACTTGGACTATCTAGGTTAACTAGCGGGCACTTGGACTATCTAGGTTAACTAGCCGGCACTTGGACTATGTAGGTTGCCTAGCGGGCACTTGGACTATATAGGTTAACTAGCAGGCCCTTGGACTGTAGGTTAACTAGCGTGCACTTGGACGATCTAGGTTAACTAGCGAGTACTTGGAATATCTACGTTAACTAGCGGGCCCTTGGACTATGTAGGTTAACTAGCGGGCCCTTGGACTATCTAGGTTACCTAGCGGGCACTTGGACTATGTAGGTTAACTACCGGGCACATGCACTATCTAGGTTACCTAGCGGGCACTTGGACTATCTATGTTAACTAGTGGGCACTTGGACTATCTATGTTAACTACCGGCCACTTGGATTATGTAGGTTAACTAGGGGACACTTGCAATATGTAGGTTACCTAGCGGCACTTGAACTATGTAGTTTAACTAGCGTGCATTTGGACTATGTAGGTTAAGTAGAGGACACTTAGACGATCTAGGTTAACTAGTGGGCCCTTGGACTATGTAGGTTAACGAACGGGCATTTGGACTATGTAGGTTACCTAGCAGACACTTGGACTGTCTAGGTTACCTAGCGGGCACTTGGCTATTTAGGTTAACGAACGGGCACTTGGACTATCTAGGTTGCCTAGCGGGCATTTGGACTATGTAAGTTACCTAGCGGGCACTTGGACTATCTAGGTTACCTAGCGGACACTTGGACTATGTAGGTTAACTAGCGGGTACTTGGACTATGTATGTTGCATAGCTGGCAATTGGACTATCTAGGTTAGGTAACGGGCACTTGGACTATATAAGTTACCTAGTGGACCCTTTGACTATGTAGGTTACCTAGCGGGCACTTGGACAATGTAGGTTACCTAGCGGGCACTTCGATTATCTAGGTTAGCTAACAGGAACTTGGAATAACTAGGTTACCTAGCGGGCACTTGGACTATGTAGGTTCCCTAGCGGGCACTTCGACTATCTAGGTTAATTAGCGGGCACTTTTACAATGCAGGTTCCCTAGCGGGCACATTGACTATGTAGGTTAACTAGCGGGTTCTTGGACTATGTAGGTTAACTAGCGGGCACGTGGACTATCTAGGTTAACTAGCTGACCTTGGACTATGTAGGTTAACTAGCGGGCACTTGGACTATCTAGGTTAACTAGCTGACCTTGGACTATGTAAGTTAACTAGCGGGCACTTGGATTATCTAGGTTAACTAGCGGGCACTTGCACAATGCAGGTTTCCTAGCGGGCACTTTGACTATGTAGGTTCCCTAGCGGGCACTTGGACTATCTAGGTTCCCTAACGGGCACTTGGAATATGTAGGTTCCCTATCGGGCACTTGGACTATGTAGGTTCCTCTGCGGGCACTTGGACTATGTAGGTTCCCTATCAGGCACTTGGACTATGTAGGTTAACTAGCGGGCCCTTGAACTATGTAGATTAACTAGCGGCACTTGGACTATCTACGTTAACTAGCGGGCCCTTGTACTATGTAGATTCCCAGCGGGCACTTGGACTACATAGGTTCCCTAGCGGGCACTTAGACTCTGTATATTCCCTAGCGGGCACTTGGACTATATATGTTCCTTACGGACACTTGAACTATGTAAGTTAACTACCGGGCACTTGGACTATGTAGGTTAACTAGCGGGCCCTTAGACTATCTAGGTTACCTAGCGGGCACTTGGACTATGTAGTTTAACTCCCAGCACTTGCACTATCTAGGTTACCTAGCGGGCACTTGGACTATGTACGTTAACTAGGGGACACTTGCACTATGTAGGTTACCCAGCGGCACTTGGACTATCTAGGTTAACTAGCGGGCACTTGGACTATCTGGGTTAACTAGCGTGCACTTGGACTATGTAGGTTCCTTAGCGGGCACTTGGACTATCTAGTTTACCTAGCGGGCACTTGGACTATGTAGGTTAACTAGCGGGCCCTTGGACTATCTAGGTTACATAGCTGGAACTTGGACTATATAGGTTACCTTGCGGGCACTTGGACTATGTAGGTTAACCAAAGACACTTGGACGATCTAGGTTAAATAATGGGCCCTTGGACTATGTAGGTTAACGAAGGGGCATTTGGACAATGTAAGTTACCTAGCAGGCACTTGGACTGTCTAGGTGACCTAGCGGGCACTTGGACTATCTAGGTTAACGAACGGGCACTTGGACTATCTAGGTTAACTAGCGGGCACTTGGACTATGTAGGTTACCTAGCGTGCACTTGCACTATCTAGGTTACCTAGCGGGCACTTGGACTATGTAGGTTAATTAGCGGGCACTTGGACTATCTAGGTTGCCGAACGGGCATTTGGACTATGTAGGTTACCTAACGGGCACTTGGACTTCTAGGTTAACGAATGGGCACTTGGACTATGTATGTTGCATAGCGGGCAATTGGATTATCTAGGTTAGGTAACGGGCACTTGGACTATCTAGGTTACCTAGCGGGAACTTGGACTATGTAGGTTACCCAGCGGGCACTTGGACTATCTAGGTTAACGAAAGGGCACTTGGACTATGTAGGTTACCTAGTGGGCACTTGGATTATCTAGTTTAGATAACAGGAACTTGGAATATCTAGGTTAACTAGCAGGCCCTTGGACTATGTAGGTTAACTAGCGGGCACTTGGACTATCTAGGTTAACTAGCAGGTTCTTGGACTATGTAGTTTAACTAGCGGGCACTTGGACTATCTAGGTTAACTAGCTGACCTTGGACTATGTAGGTTAACTATCGGGAACTTCGACAATCTAGGTTAACTAGCGGGCACTTGGACTATCTAGGTTAACTAGCGGGCACTTGCACAATGCAGGCTCCCTAGCGGGCACTTTAACAATGTAGGTTCCCTAGCGGGCACTTCGACTATCTAGGTTAACTAGCGGGCACTTGGACTATCTAGGTTAATTAGCGAGCACTTTTACAATGCAGATTCCCTAGCGGGCACTTTGACTATGTAGGTTCCCTACGGGCACTTGGACTATCTAGGTTCCCTAACGGGCACTTGGAATATGTAGGTTCCCTATCGGGGACTTGGACAATATAGGTTCCTCAGCGGGCACTTGGACTTTGTAGGTTCTCTATCGGGCATTGGACTATGTAGGTTATCTAGCAGGACCTTGGACTATCTAGGTTACCTAGCGGGCACTTGGACTATGTAGGTTAACTAGCGCACACTTGGACAATCTAGGTTACCTAGCGGGCACTTGAACTATGTACATACCCTAGCGGGCACTTGGACTATCTAGGTTACCTAGCGGGCACTTGTTCTATGTACGTCCCCTAGCGGGCACTTGGACTATCTAGGTTAACTAGAGGGCCCTTGGAATATGTAAGTTAACTAGCGGGCACTTGGATTATCTAGGTTAACCAGCGGGCCTTTAGACGATCTAGGTTAACTAGCGGGCACTTGGACTATCTAGGTTAACTCGCGGGCACTAGGACTATCTAGATTAACTAGCGGGCCCTTGGACTATCTAGGTTTACTAGCGGGCACTTGGACTATCGAGGTTAACTAGCGGGCACTTGGACTATGTAGTTTTCCTAGCGGGCATTTGGATTACTTAGGTTACCTAGTGGGCACATGGACTTTGTAGGTTACCTAGCGAGCACATGAACTATGTAGGTTAACTAGAAGGCACTTGGACTATCAAGGTTACCTAGCGGGCCCTTGTACGATGTAGATTACCAGCGGGCACTTGGACTATCTAGGTTAACGAACGTGCACTTGGACTATGTAGGTAACCTAGCGGGCACTTGGACTGTCTAGGTTACCTAGCAGGCACTTGGCCTATCTACGTTAACGTACGGGCACTTGGACTATGTAGGTTAACTAGCGGACACTTCGACTATCTAGGTTAGCTAACGGGCAATTGGACTATCTAGGTTACCTTGCGGGCACTTGGACTATCTAGGTTAACTAGCGTGCACTTGTACTATTTAGGTTACCTAGCAGGCACTTTGACTATCTAGGTTAACGAACGTGCACTTGGACTATGTAGGTAACCTAGCGGGCACTTGGACTGTCTAGGTTACCTAGCAGGCACTTGGCCTATCTACGTTAACGAACGGGCACTTGGACTATGTAGGTTAACTAGCGGACACTTCGACTATCTAGGTTAGCTAACGGGCAATTGGACTATCTAGGTTACCTAGCGGGCACTTGGACTATGTAGGTTGCCTAGCGAGCACTTGGACTATGTAGGTTCCCTAGCGAGCACTTGGACTATGTAGGTTCCCTATGGGGTACTTGGACTATCTAGGTTAACTAGGGGGCAATTGGACAGTCTAGGTTACCTAGTGGGCACTTGGACTATGTAGTTTACCTAGGAGGAACTTGGACTATGTTGGTTAACTAGCGGTCACTTGGACTATCTAGGTTACCTAGCGGGCACTTGGACTATGTACGTTCCCTAGCGGGCACTTGGGCTATCTACGTTACCTAGCGGGCACTTGGACTATGTAGGTTAACGAACGGGCACTTGGACTATGTAGGTAACCTAATGGTCACTTGGACTGTCTAGGTTACCTAGCGGGAACTTGGACTATGTAGGTTAACTAGCGGGCACTTGGACTATCAAGGTTAACTAGCGGGCCATTGCTCTATGTAGGTTAACTAGCAGGCCTTTGGACTCTGTAAGTTAACTAGAGGGCACTTTGATGATCCTGGTTAACTAGCGGGCACTTGGACTATCTAGGTTAACTAGCGGGCACTTGGACTATCTAGGTTAACTAGCGGGCACTTGGACTATGTAGGTTCCCTAGCGGGCACTTTGACTATGTAGGTTCCCTAGCGGGCACTTGGACTATATAGGTTAACTAGCGGGCCCTTGGACTATGTAGGTTAACTAGCGTGCACTTGGACGATCTAGGTTAACTAGCGGGCACTTGGACTATGTAGGTTCCCTAGCGGGCACTTTGACTATGTAGGTTCCCTAGCGGGCACTTGGACTATATAGGTTAACTAGCGGGCCCTTGGACTATGTAGGTTAACTAGCGTGCACTTGGACAATCTAGGTTGACTTGCGGGTACTTGGACTATCTACGTTAACTAGCGGGCCCTTGGACTATGTAGATTCCCTAGCGGGCACTTGGATTCTGTGTGTTCCCTACGGACACTTGAACTATGTAGGTTCCCTAGCAGGCACTTGGACTATGTAGGTTCCAGAGGGGGCACTTGGTCTATGTAAGTTAACTACCGGCCACTTGGACTATGTAGGTTAACTAGGGGACACTTGCACTATGTAGGTTACCTAGCGGCACTTGGACTATGTAGGTTAACTAGCGTGCATTTGGACTATGTAGGTTAAGTAGAGGACACTTAGACGATCTAGGTTAACTAGTGGGCCCTTGGACTATGTAGGTTAACGAACGGGCATTTGGACTATGTAGGTTACCTAGCAGACACTTGGACTGTCTAGGTTACCTAGCGGGCACTTGGCTATCTACGTTAACGAACGGGCACTTGGACTATCTAGGTTACCTAGCGGACACTTGGACTATGTAGGTTAACTAGCGGGTACTTGGACTATGTATGTTGCATAGCTGGCAATTGGACTATCTAGGTTAGGTAACGGGCACTTGGACTATATAGGTTACCTAGCGGACCCTTTGACTATGTAGGTTACCTAGCGGGCACTTGGACTATGTAGGTTACCTAGCGGGCACTTCGATTATCTAGGTTAGCTAACAGGAACTTGGAATAACTAGGTTACCTAGCGGGCACTTGGACTATGTAGGTTCCCTAGCGGGCACTTCGACTATCTAGGTTAACTAGCGGGCACTTCGACTATCTAGGTTAATTAGCGGGCACTTTTACAATGCAGGTTCCCTACCGGGCACATTGACTATGTAGGTTAACTAGCGGGTTCTTGGACTATGTAGGTTAACTAGCGGGTACGTGGACTATCTAGGTTAACTAGCTGACCTTGGACTATGTAGGTTAACTAGCGGGCACTTGGACTATCTAGGTTAACTAGCTGACCTTGGACTATGTAAGTTAACTAGCGGGCACTTGGATTATCTAGGTTAACTAGCGGGCACTTGCACAATGCAGGTTTCCTAGTGGGCACTTTGACTATGTAGGTTCCCTAGCGGGCACTTGGACTATCTAGGTTCCCTAACGGGCACTTGGAATATGTAGGTTCCCTATCGGGCACTTGGACTATGTAGGTTCCTCTGCGGGCACTTGGACTATGTAGGTTCCCTATCAGGCACTTGGACTATGTAGGTTAACTAGCGGGCCCTTGAACTATGTAGATTAACTAGCGGCACTTGGACTATCTACGTTAACTAGCGGGCCCTTGTACTATGTAGATTCCCAGCGGGCACTTGGACTACATAGGTTCCCTAGCGGGCACTTAGACTCTGTATATTCCCTAGCGGGCACTTGGACTATATATGTTCCTTACGGACACTTGAACTATGTAAGTTAACTACCGGGCACTTGGACTATGTAGGTTAACTAGCGGGCCCTTAGACTATCTAGGTTACCTAGCGGGCACTTGGACTATGTAGTTTAACTCCCAGCACTTGCACTATCTAGGTTACCTAGCGGGCACTTGGACTATGTACGTTAACTAGGGGACACTTGCACTATGTAGGTTACCCAGCGGCACTTGGACTATCTAGGTTAACTAGCGGGCACTTGGACTATCTGGGTTAACTAGCGTGCACTTGGACTATGTAGGTTCCTTAGCGGGCACTTGGACTATCTAGTTTACCTAGCGGGCACTTGGACTATGTAGGTTAACTAGCGGGCCCTTGGACTATCTAGGTTACATAGCTGGAACTTGGACTATATAGGTTACCTTGCGGGCACTTGGACTATGTAGGTTAACCAAAGACACTTGGACGATCTAGGTTAAATAATGGGCCCTTGGACTATGTAGGTTAACGAAGGGGCATTTGGACAATGTAAGTTACCTAGCAGGCACTTGGACTGTCTAGGTGACCTAGCGGGCACTTGGACTATCTAGGTTAACGAACGGGCACTTGGACTATCTAGGTTAACTAGCGGGCACTTGGACTATGTAGGTTACCTAGCGGGCACTTGCACTATCTAGGTTACCTAGCGGGCACTTGGACTATGTAGGTTAATTAGCGGGCACTTGGACTATCTAGGTTGCCGAACGGGCATTTGGACTATGTAGGTTACCTAACGGGCACTTGGACTTCTAGGTTAACGAATGGGCACTTGGACTATGTATGTTGCATAGCGGGCAATTGTATTATCTAGGTTAGGTAACGGGCACTTGGACTATCTAGGTTACGTAGCGGGAACTTGGACTATGTAGGTTACCTAGCGGGCACTTGGACTATCTAGGTTAACGAAAGGGCACTTGGACTATGTAGGTTACCTAGTGTGCACTTGGATTATCTAGTTTAGATAACAGGAACTTGGAATATCTAGGTTAACTAGCAGGCCCTTGGACTATGTAGGTTAACTAGCGGGCACTTGGACTATCTAGGTTAACTAGCAGGTTCTTGGACTATGTAGTTTAACTAGCGGGCACTTGGACTATCTAGGTTAACTAGCTGACCTTGGACTATGTAGGTTAACTATCGGGAACTTCGACAATCTAGGTTAACTAGCGGGCACTTGGACTATCTAGGTTAACTAGCGGGCACTTGCACAATGCAGGCTCCCTAGCGGGCACTTTAACAATGTAGGTTCCCTAGCGGGCACTTCGACTATCTAGGTTAACTAGCGGGCACTTGGACTATCTAGGTTAATTAGCGAGCACTTTTACAATGCAGATTCCCTAGCGGGCACTTTGACTATGTAGGTTCCCTAGAGGGCACTTGGACTATATAGGTTCCCTACGGGCACTTGGACTATCTAGGTTCCCTAACGGGCACTTGGAATATGTAGGTTCCCTATCGGGGACTTGGACAATATAGGTTCCTCAGCGGGCACTTGGACTTTGTAGGTTCCCTATCGGGCATTGGACTATGTAGGTTATCTAGCAGGACCTTGGACTATCTAGGTTACCTAGCGGGCACTTGGACTATGTAGGTTAACTAGCGCACACTTGGACAATCTAGGTTACCTAGCGGGCACTTGAACTATGTACATACCCTAGCGGGCACTTGGACTATCTAGGTTACCTAGCGGGCACTTGTTCTATGTAAGTCCCCTAGCGGGCACTTGGACTATCTAGGTTAACTAGAGGGCCCTTGGAATATGTAAGTTAACTAGCGGGCACTTGGATTATCTAGGTTAACCAGCGGGCCTTTAGACGATCTAGGTTAACTAGCGGGCACTTGGACTATCTAGGTTAACTCGCGGGCACTAGGACTATCTAGATTAACTAGCGGGCCCTTGGACTATCTAGGTTTACTAGCGGGCACTTGGACTATCGAGGTTAACTAGCGGGCACTTGGACTATGTAGTTTCCCTAGCGGGCATTTGGATTACTTAGGTTACCTAGTGGGCACTTGGACTTTGTAGGTTACCTAGCGAGCACATGAACTATGTAGGTTAACTAGAAGGCACTTGGACTATCAAGGTTACCTAGCGGGCCCTTGTACGATGTAGATTACCAGCGGGCACTTGGACTATCTAGGTTAACGAACGTGCACTTGGACTATGTAGGTAAGCTAGCGGGCACTTGGACTGTCTAGGTTACCTAGCAGGCACTTGGCCTATCTACGTTAACGAACGGGCACTTGGACTATGTAGGTTAACTAGCGGACACTTCGACTATCTAGGTTAGCTAACGGGCAATTGGACTATCTAGGTTACCTAGCGGGCACTTGGACTATGTAGGTTCCCTAGCGTGCACTTGTACTATTTAGGTTACCTAGCAGGCACTTTGACTATCTAGGTTAACGAACGTGCACTTGGACTATGTAGGTAACCTAGTGGGCACTTGGACTGTCTAGGTTACCTAGCAGGCACTTGGCCTATCTACGTTAACGAACGGGCACTTGGACTATGTAGGTTAACTAGCGGACACTTCGACTATCTAGGTTAGCTAACGGGCAATTGGACTATCTAGGTTACCTAGCGGGCACTTGGACTATGTAGGTTGCCTAGCGAGCACTTGGACTATGTAGGTTCCCTAGCGAGCACTTGGACTATGTAGGTTCCCTATGGGGTACTTGGACTATCTAGGTTAACTAGGGGGCAATTGGACAGGCTAGGTTACCTAGTGGGCACTTGGACTATGTAGTTTACCTAGGAGGAACTTGGACTATGTTGGTTAACTAGCGGTCACTTGGACTATCTAGGTTACCTAGCGGGCACTTGGACTATGTACGTTCCCTAGCGGGCACTTGGGCTATCTACGTTACCTAGCGGGCACTTGGACTATGTAGGTTAACGAACGGGCACTTGGACTATGTAGGTAACCTAATGGTCACCTGGACTGTCTAGGTTACCTAGCGGGAACTTGGACTATGTAGGTTAACTAGCGGGCACTTGTACTATCAAGGTTAACTAGAGGGCCCTTACTCTATGTAGGTTAACTAGCAGGCCTTTGGACTATGTAAGTTAACTAGAGGGCACTTTGATGATCCTGGTTAACTAGCGGGCACTTGGACTATCTAGGTTAACTAGCGGGCACTTGGACTATCTAGGTTAACTAGCGGGCACTTGGACTATGTAGGTTCCCTAGCGGGCACTTTGACTATGTAGGTTCCCTAGCGGGCACTTGGACTATATAGGTTAACTAGCGGGCCCTTGGACTATGTAGGTTAACTAGCGTGCACTTGGACGATCTAGGTTAACTAGCGGGTACTTGGACTATCTACGTTAACTAGCGGGCCCTTGGACTATGTAGATTCCCTAGCGGGCACTTGGATTCTGTGTGTTCCCTACGGACACTTGAACTATGTAGGTTCCCTAGCAGGCACTTGGACTATGTAGGTTCCAGAGGGGGCACTTGGACTATGTAAGTAAACTACCGGCCAATTGGACTATGTAGGTTAACTAGCGGGCCCTTGGACTATCTAGGTTACCTAGCGGGCACTTGGACTATGTAGGTTAACTACCGGGCACATGCACTATCTAGGTTACCTAGCGGGCACTTGGACTATGTATGTTCCCTAGCGGACACTTGGACTATCTATGTTAACTAGTGGGCACTTGGACTATCTATGTCAACTACCGGCTACTTGGACTATGTAGGTTAACTAGGGGACACTTGCACTATGTAGGTTACCTAGCGGCACTTGGACTATGTAGGTTAACTAGCGTGCATTTGGACTATGTAGGTTAAGTAGAGGACACTTAGACGATCTAGGTTAACTAGTGGGCCCTTGGACTATGTAGGTTAACGAACGGGCATTTGGGCTATGTAGGTTACCTAGCAGACACTTGGACTGTCTAGTTTACCTAGCGGGCACTTGGCTATCTAGGTTAACGAATGGGCACTTGGACTATCTAGGTTGCCTAGCGGGCATTTGGACTATGTAAGTTACCTAGCGGGCACTTGGACTATCTAGGTTACCTAGTGGGCACTTGGACTATGTAGGTTAACTAGCGGGCACTTGGACTATGTATGTTGCATAGCGGGTAATTGGACTATCTAGGTTAGGTAACGGGCACTTGGACTATATAGGTTACCTAGCGGACCCTTTGACTCTGTAGGTTACCTAGCGGGCACTTGGACTATCTAGGTTAACGAAAGGGCACTTGGACTATGTAGGTTACCTAGCGGGCACTTGGATTATCTAGGTTAGTTAACAGGAACTTGGAATATCTAGGTTACCTAGCGGGCACTTGGACTATGTAGGTTACGTTGCGGGCACTTTTACTATCTAGGTTACCTAACGGGAACTTGGACTATGTAGGTTAACTAGCGGACAGATGGACGATCTAGGTTAACTAGCGGGCACTTGGAATATCTAGGTTAACTAGCGAGCCCGAGAACTATGTAGGTTAACTATCGGGCACTTGGACTATCTAGGTTAACTAGCGGGTTCTTGGACTATGTAGGTTAACTAGCGGGCACTTGGACTATCTAGGTTAACTAGCTGACTTCGGACTATGTAGGTTAACTAGCGGGCACTTGGACTATCTAGGTTAACTAGCTGACCTTGGACTATGTAAGTTAACTAGCGGGCACTTGGACTATCTAGGTTAACTAGCGGGCACTTGCACAATGCAGGTTCCCTAGCGGGCACTTGGACTATATAGGTTCCCTGCGGGCACTTGGACTATCTAGGTTCCCTAACGGGCACTTGGAATATGTAGGTTCCCTATCGGGCACTTGGACTATGTAGGTTCCTCTGCGGGCACTTGGACTATGTAGGTTCCCTATCAGGCACTTGGACTATGTAGGTTAAGTAGCGGGACCTTGAACTATGTAGATTAACTAGCGGCACTTGGACTATCTACGTTAACTAACGGGCCCTTGGACTATGTAGATTCCCTAGCGGGCACTTGAACTACGTAGGTTCCCTAGCGGGCACTTAGAATCTGAATGTTCCCTAGCGGGCACTTGGACTATATATGTTCCTTACGGACACTTGAACTATGTAAGTTAACTACCGGGCACTTGGACTATGTAGGTTAACTAGCGGGCCCTTAGACTATCTAGGTTACCTAGCGGGCACTTGGACTATGTAGGTTAACTACCGGGCACTTGCACTATCTAGGTTACCTAGCGGGCACTTGGACTATGTACGTTCCCTAGAGGGCACTTGGACTATCTATGTTAACTAGCGGGCACTTGGACTATGTAGGTTAACTAGGGGACACTTGCACTATGTAGGTTACCTAGCGGCACTTGGACTATCTAGGTTAACTAGCGGGCACTTGGACTATCTGGGTTAACTAGCGTGCACTTGGACTATGTAGGTTCCTTAGCGGGCACTTGGACTATCTAGTTTACCTAGCGGGCACTTGGACTATGTAGGTTAACTAGCGGGCCCTTGGACTATCTAGGTTACATAGCTGGAACTTGGACTATATAGGTTACCTTGCAGGCACTTGGACTATGTAGGTTAACCAAAGACACTTGGACGATCCAGGTTAAATAATGGGCCCTTGGACTGTGTAGGTTAACGAAGGGGCATTTGGACAATGTAAGTTACCTAGCAGGCACTTGGACTGTCTAGGTGACCTAGCGGGCACTTGGACTATCTAGGTTAACGAACGGGCACTTGGACTATCTAGGTTAACTAGCGGGCACTTGGACTATGTAGGTTACCTAGCGGGCACTTGCACTATCTAGGTTACCTAGCGGGCACTTGGACTATGTAGGTTAATTAGCGGGCACTTGGACTATCTAGGTTACCGAACGGGCATTTGGACTATGTAGGTTACCTAACGGGCACTTGGACTTCTAGGTTAACGAATGGGCACTTGGACTATGTATGTTGCATAGCGGGCAATTGGATTATCTAGGTTAGGTAATGGGCACTTGGACTATCTAGGTTACGTAGGGGGAACATGGACTATGTAGGTTACCTAGCGGGCACTTGGACTATCTTGGTTTCTTAGCGGGCACTTGGACTATATAGGTTACCTAGCGCGCCCTTGGACTATGTAGGTTACCTAGCGGGCACTTGGATTATCTAGGTTAGCTAACAGGAACTTGGAATATCTAGGTTACCTAGCGGGCACTTGGACTATGTAGGTTACCTTGCAGGCACTTGTACTATCTAGGTTACCTAATGGGAACTTGGACTATGTAGGTTAACTAGCGTACACTTGGACGATCTAGGTTAACAAGCGGGCACTTGGAATATCTAGGTTAACTAGCGGGCCCTTGGACTATGTAGGTTAACTAGCGGGCACTTGGACTATCTAGGTTAACTAGCAGGTTCTTGGACTATGTAGGTTAACTAGCGGGCACTTGGACTATCTAGGTTAACTAGCTGACCTTGGACTATGTAGGTTAACTATCGGGCACTTCGACAATCTAGGTTAACTAGCGGGCACTTGGACTATCTAGGTTAACTAGCGGGCACTTGCACAATGCAGGCTCCCTAGCGGGCACTTTAACTATGTAGGTTCCCTAGCGGGCACTTGGACTATATAGGTTCCCTAACAGGCACTTGGACTATGTAGGTTCCTCTGCGGGCACTTGGACTATGTAGGTTCCCTAACAGGCACTTGGACTATGTAGGTTAACTAGCGGGCACTTGTATGATCAAGGTTAACCAGCGGGCACTTGGACTGTCTAGGTTAACTAGCGGGCACTTGGACTATCTAGGTTAATTAGCGGGCACTTGTACAATGCAGGTTCCCTAGCGGGCACTTTGACTATGTAGTTTCCCTAGCGGGCACTTGGACAATATAGGTTCCCTACGGGCACTTGGACTATCTAGGTTCCCTAACGGGCACTTGGACTATGTAGGTTCCTCTGCGGGCACTTGGACTATGTAGGTTCCCTAACAGGCACTTGGACTATGTAGGTTAACTAGCGGGCACTTGTATGATCAAGGTTAACCAGCGGGCACTTGGACTGTCTAGGTTAACTAGCGGGCACTTGGACTATCTAGGTTAATTAGCGGGCACTTGTACAATGCAGGTTCCCTAGCGGGCACTTTGACTATGTAGTTTCCCTAGCGGGCACTTGGACAATATAGGTTCCCTACGGGCACTTGGACTATCTAGGTTCCCTAATGGGCACTTGGAATATGTAGGTTCCCTATCGGGCACTTGGACTATGTAGGTTCCTCAGCGGGCACTTGGACTTTGTATGTTCACTATCGGGCATTGGACTATGTAGTTTAAATAGCAGGACCTTGGACTATCTAGGTTACCTAGCGGGCACTTGGACTATGTAGGTTAACTTGCGGACACTTGGACAATCTAGGTTACCTAGCGGGAACTTGAACTACGTACATACCCTAGCGGGCACTTGGACTATCTAGGTTTCCTAGCGGACACTTGGACTATCTAGATTAACTAGCGGGCCCTTGGACTATCTAGGTTTCCTAGCGGGCACTTCGACTATCTAGGTTAGCTAACGGGCAATTGGACTATCTAGGTTACCTAGCGGGCACTTGGACTATGTAGGTTCCCTAGCGAGCACTTGGACTATTTAAGTTACCTAGTAGGCACTTTGACTATCTAGGTTAACGAACGTGCACTTGGACTATGTAGGTAACCTAGCCGGCACTTGGACTGTCTAGGTTACCTAGCAGGCACTTGGCCCATCTAGGTTAACGAACGGGCACTTGGACTATGTAGGTTAACTAGCGGACACTTCGACTATCTAGGTTAGCTAACGGGCAATTGGACTATCTAAGTTACCTAGCGGGCACTTGGACTATGTAGGTTGCCTAGCGAGCACTTGGACTATGTAGGTTCCCTATCGGGTACTTGGACTGTCTAGGTTACCTAGTGGGCACTTGGACTGTGTAGTTTACCTAGGAGGCACTTGGACTATGTTGGTTAACTAGCGGGCATTTGGACTATCTAGGTTACCTAGCAGGCACTTGGACTATGTACGTTCCCTAGCGGGCACTTGGGCTATCTACGTTACCTAGAGGGCACTTGGACTATGTAGGTTAACGAACGGGCACTTGGACTATGTAGGTAACCTAAAGGTCACTTGGACTGTCTAGGTTACCTTGCGGGAACTTGGACTATGTAGGTTAACTAGCGGGCACTTGTACTATCAAGGTTAACTAGAGGGCGCTTACTCTATGTAGGTTAACTAGCAGGCCTTTGGACTATGTAAGTTAACTAGAGGGCACTTTGATGATCCTGGTTAACTAGCGGGCACTTGGACTAACTAGGTTAACTAGCGGGCACTTGGACTATCTAGGTTAACTAGCGGGCACTTGGACTATGTAGGTTCCCTAGCGGGCAATTTGACTATGTAGGTTCCCTAGCGGGCACTTGGACTATATAGGTTAACTAGCGGGCCCTTGGACTATGTAGGTTAACTAGCGTGCACTTGGACGATCTAGGTTAACTAGCGGGTACTTGGACTATCTACGTTAACTAGCGGGCCCATGGACTATGTAGATTCCCTAGCGGGCACTTGGATTCTGTGTGTTCCCTACGGACACTTGAACTATGTAGGTTCCCTAGCAGGCACTTGGACTATGTAGGTTCCAGAGGGGGCACTTGGACTATGTAAGTTAACTACCGGGCACTTGGACTATGTAGGTTAACTAGCGGGCCCTTGGACTATCTAGGTTACCTAGCGGGCACTTGGACTATGTAGGTTAACTACCGGGCACATTCACTATCTAGGTTACCTAGCGGGCACTTGGACTATGTATGTTCCCTAACGGACACTTGGACTATCTATGTTAACTAGTGGGCACTTGGACTATCTATGTCAACTACCGGCTACTTGGACTATGTAGGTTAACTAGGGGACACTTGCACTATGTAGGTTACCTAGCGGCACTTGGACTATGTAGGTTAACTAGCGTGCATTTGGACTATGTAGGTTAAGTAGAGGACACTTAGACGATCTAGGTTAACTAGTGGGCCCTTGGACTATGTAGGTTAACGAACGGGCATTTGGGCTATGTAGGTTACCTAGCAGACACTTGGACTGTCTAGTTTACCTAGCGGGCACTTGGCTATCTAGGTTAACGAACGGGCACTTGGACTATCTAGGTTGCCTAGCGGGCATTTGGACTATGTAAGTTACCTAGCGGGCACTTGGACTATCTAGGTTACCTAGTGGGCACTTGGACTATGTAGGTTAACTAGCGGGCACTTGGACTATGTATGTTGCATAGCGGGTAATTGGACTATCTAGGTTAGGTAACGGGCACTTGGACTATATAGGTTACCTAGCGGACCCTTTGACTCTGTAGGTTACCTAGCGGGCACTTGGACTATCTAGGTTAACGAAAGGGCACTTGGACTATGTAGGTTACCTAGCGGGCACTTGGATTATCTAGGTTAGTTAACAGGAACTTGGAATATCTAGGTTACCTAGCGGGCACTTGGACTATGTAGGTTACGTTGCGGGCACTTTTACTATCTAGGTTACCTAACGGGAACTTGGACTATGTAGGTTAACTAGCGGACAGATGGACGATCTAGGTTAACTAGCGGGCACTTGGAATATCTAGGTTAACTAGCGAGCCCGAGAACTATGTAGGTTAACTATCGGGCACTTGGACTATCTAGGTTAACTAGCGGGTTCTTGGACTATGTAGGTTAACTAGCGGGCACTTGGACTATCTAGGTTAACTAGCTGACTTCGGACTATGTAGGTTAACTAGCGGGCACTTGGACTATCTAGGTTAACTAGCTGACCTTGGACTATGTAAGTTAACTAGCGGGCACTTGGACTATCTAGGTTAACTAGCGGGCACTTGCACAATGCAGGTTCCCTAGCGGGCACTTGGACTATATAGGTTCCCTGCGGGCACTTGGACTATCTAGGTTCCCTAACGGGCACTTGGAATATGTAGGTTCCCTATCGGGCACTTGGACTATGTAGGTTCCTCTGCGGGCACTTGGACTATGTAGGTTCCCTATCAGGCACTTGGACTATGTAGGTTAAGTAGCGGGACCTTGAACTATGTAGATTAACTAGCGGCACTTGGACTATCTACGTTAACTAACGGGCCCTTGGACTATGTAGATTCCCTAGCGGGCACTTGAACTACGTAGGTTCCCTAGCGGGCACTTAGAATCTGAATGTTCCCTAGCGGGCACTTGGACTATATATGTTCCTTACGGACACTTGAACTATGTAAGTTAACTACCGGGCACTTGGACTATGTAGGTTAACTAGCGGGCCCTTAGACTATCTAGGTTACCTAGCGGGCACTTGGACTATGTAGGTTAACTACCGGGCACTTGCACTATCTAGGTTACCTAGCGGGCACTTGGACTATGTACGTTCCCTAGAGGGCACTTGGACTATCTATGTTAACTAGCGGGCACTTGGACTATGTAGGTTAACTAGGGGACACTTGCACTATGTAGGTTACCTAGCGGCACTTGGACTATCTAGGTTAACTAGCGGGCACTTGGACTATCTGGGTTAACTAGCGTGCACTTGGACTATGTAGGTTCCTTAGCGGGCACTTGGACTATCTAGTTTACCTAGCGGGCACTTGGACTATGTAGGTTAACTAGCGGGCCCTTGGACTATCTAGGTTACATAGCTGGAACTTGGACTATATAGGTTACCTTGCAGGCACTTGGACTATGTAGGTTAACCAAAGACACTTGGACGATCCAGGTTAAATAATGGGCCCTTGGACTGTGTAGGTTAACGAAGGGGCATTTGGACAATGTAAGTTACCTAGCAGGCACTTGGACTGTCTAGGTGACCTAGCGGGCACTTGGACTATCTAGGTTAACGAACGGGCACTTGGACTATCTAGGTTAACTAGCGGGCACTTGGACTATGTAGGTTACCTAGCGGGCACTTGCACTATCTAGGTTACCTAGCGGGCACTTGGACTATGTAGGTTAATTAGCGGGCACTTGGACTATCTAGGTTACCGAACGGGCATTTGGACTATGTAGGTTACCTAACGGGCACTTGGACTTCTAGGTTAACGAATGGGCACTTGGACTATGTATGTTGCATAGCGGGCAATTGGATTATCTAGGTTAGGTAATGGGCACTTGGACTATCTAGGTTACGTAGGGGGAACATGGACTATGTAGGTTACCTAGCGGGCACTTGGACTATCTTGGTTTCTTAGCGGGCACTTGGACTATATAGGTTACCTAGCGCGCCCTTGGACTATGTAGGTTACCTAGCGGGCACTTGGATTATCTAGGTTAGCTAACAGGAACTTGGAATATCTAGGTTACCTAGCGGGCACTTGGACTATGTAGGTTACCTTGCAGGCACTTGTACTATCTAGGTTACCTAATGGGAACTTGGACTATGTAGGTTAACTAGCGTACACTTGGACGATCTAGGTTAACAAGCGGGCACTTGGAATATCTAGGTTAACTAGCGGGCCCTTGGACTATGTAGGTTAACTAGCGGGCACTTGGACTATCTAGGTTAACTAGCAGGTTCTTGGACTATGTAGGTTAACTAGCGGGCACTTGGACTATCTAGGTTAACTAGCTGACCTTGGACTATGTAGGTTAACTATCGGGCACTTCGACAATCTAGGTTAACTAGCGGGCACTTGGACTATCTAGGTTAACTAGCGGGCACTTGCACAATGCAGGCTCCCTAGCGGGCACTTTAACTATGTAGGTTCCCTAGCGGGCACTTGGACTATATAGGTTCCCTAACAGGCACTTGGACTATGTAGGTTCCTCTGCGGGCACTTGGACTATGTAGGTTCCCTAACAGGCACTTGGACTATGTAGGTTAACTAGCGGGCACTTGTATGATCAAGGTTAACCAGCGGGCACTTGGACTGTCTAGGTTAACTAGCGGGCACTTGGACTATCTAGGTTAATTAGCGGGCACTTGTACAATGCAGGTTCCCTAGCGGGCACTTTGACTATGTAGTTTCCCTAGCGGGCACTTGGACAATATAGGTTCCCTACGGGCACTTGGACTATCTAGGTTCCCTAACGGGCACTTGGACTATGTAGGTTCCTCTGCGGGCACTTGGACTATGTAGGTTCCCTAACAGGCACTTGGACTATGTAGGTTAACTAGCGGGCACTTGTATGATCAAGGTTAACCAGCGGGCACTTGGACTGTCTAGGTTAACTAGCGGGCACTTGGACTATCTAGGTTAATTAGCGGGCACTTGTACAATGCAGGTTCCCTAGCGGGCACTTTGACTATGTAGTTTCCCTAGCGGGCACTTGGACAATATAGGTTCCCTACGGGCACTTGGACTATCTAGGTTCCCTAATGGGCACTTGGAATATGTAGGTTCCCTATCGGGCACTTGGACTATGTAGGTTCCTCAGCGGGCACTTGGACTTTGTATGTTCACTATCGGGCATTGGACTATGTAGTTTAAATAGCAGGACCTTGGACTATCTAGGTTACCTAGCGGGCACTTGGACTATGTAGGTTAACTTGCGGACACTTGGACAATCTAGGTTACCTAGCGGGAACTTGAACTACGTACATACCCTAGCGGGCACTTGGACTATCTAGGTTTCCTAGCGGACACTTGGACTATCTAGATTAACTAGCGGGCCCTTGGACTATCTAGGTTTCCTAGCGGGCACTTCGACTATCTAGGTTAGCTAACGGGCAATTGGACTATCTAGGTTACCTAGCGGGCACTTGGACTATGTAGGTTCCCTAGCGAGCACTTGGACTATTTAAGTTACCTAGTAGGCACTTTGACTATCTAGGTTAACGAACGTGCACTTGGACTATGTAGGTAACCTAGCCGGCACTTGGACTGTCTAGGTTACCTAGCAGGCACTTGGCCCATCTAGGTTAACGAACGGGCACTTGGACTATGTAGGTTAACTAGCGGACACTTCGACTATCTAGGTTAGCTAACGGGCAATTGGACTATCTAAGTTACCTAGCGGGCACTTGGACTATGTAGGTTGCCTAGCGAGCACTTGGACTATGTAGGTTCCCTATCGGGTACTTGGACTGTCTAGGTTACCTAGTGGGCACTTGGACTGTGTAGTTTACCTAGGAGGCACTTGGACTATGTTGGTTAACTAGCGGGCATTTGGACTATCTAGGTTACCTAGCAGGCACTTGGACTATGTACGTTCCCTAGCGGGCACTTGGGCTATCTACGTTACCTAGAGGGCACTTGGACTATGTAGGTTAACGAACGGGCACTTGGACTATGTAGGTAACCTAAAGGTCACTTGGACTGTCTAGGTTACCTTGCGGGAACTTGGACTATGTAGGTTAACTAGCGGGCACTTGTACTATCAAGGTTAACTAGAGGGCGCTTACTCTATGTAGGTTAACTAGCAGGCCTTTGGACTATGTAAGTTAACTAGAGGGCACTTTGATGATCCTGGTTAACTAGCGGGCACTTGGACTAACTAGGTTAACTAGCGGGCACTTGGACTATCTAGGTTAACTAGCGGGCACTTGGACTATGTAGGTTCCCTAGCGGGCAATTTGACTATGTAGGTTCCCTAGCGGGCACTTGGACTATATAGGTTAACTAGCGGGCCCTTGGACTATGTAGGTTAACTAGCGTGCACTTGGACGATCTAGGTTAACTAGCGGGTACTTGGACTATCTACGTTAACTAGCGGGCCCATGGACTATGTAGATTCCCTAGCGGGCACTTGGATTCTGTGTGTTCCCTACGGACACTTGAACTATGTAGGTTCCCTAGCAGGCACTTGGACTATGTAGGTTCCAGAGGGGGCACTTGGACTATGTAAGTTAACTACCGGGCACTTGGACTATGTAGGTTAACTAGCGGGCCCTTGGACTATCTAGGTTACCTAGCGGGCACTTGGACTATGTAGGTTAACTACCGGGCACATTCACTATCTAGGTTACCTAGCGGGCACTTGGACTATGTATGTTCCCTAGCGGACACTTGGACTATCTATGTTAACTAGTGGGCACTTGGACTATCTATGTCAACTACCAGCTACTTGGACTATGTAGGTTAACTAGGGGACACTTGCACTATGTAGGTTACCTAGCGGCACTTGGACTATGTAGGTTAACTAGCGTGCATTTGGACTATGTAGGTTAAGTAGAGGACACTTAGACGATCTAGGTTAACTAGTGGGCCCTTGGACTATGTAGGTTAACGAACGGGCATTTGGGCTATGTAGGTTACCTAGCAGACACTTGGACTGTCTAGTTTACCTAGCGGGCACTTGGCTATCTAGGTTAACGAACGGGCACTTGGACTATCTAGGTTGCCTAGCGGGCATTTGGACTATGTAAGTTACCTAGCGGGCACTTGGACTATCTAGGTTACCTAGTGGGCACTTGGACTATGTAGGTTAACTAGCGGGCACTTGGACTATGTATGTTGCATAGCGGGCAATTGGACTATCTAGGTTAGGTAACGGGCACTTGGACTATATAGGTTACCTAGCGGACCCTTTGACTCTGTAGGTTACCTAGCGGGCACTTGGACTATCTAGGTTAACGAAAGGGCACTTGGACTATGTAGGTTACCTAGCGGGCACTTGGATTATCTAGGTTAGTTAACAGGAACTTGGAATATCTAGGTTACCTAGCGGGCACTTGGACTATGTAGGTTACCTTGCAGGCACTTGTACTATCTAGGTTACCTAATGGGAACTTGGACTATGTAGGTTAACTAGCGTACACTTGGACGATCTAGGTTAACAAGCGGGCACTTGGAATATCTAGGTTAACTAGCGGGCCCTTGGACTATGTAGGTTAACTAGCGGGCACTTGGACTATCTAGGTTAACTAGCAGGTTCTTGGACTATGTAGGTTAACTAGCGGGCACTTGGACTATCTAGGTTAACTAGCTGACCTTGGACTATGTAGGTTAACTATCGGGCACTTCGACAATCTAGGTTAACTAGCGGGCACTTGGACTATCTAGGTTAACTAGCGGGCACTTGCACAATGCAGGCTCCCTAGCGGGCACTTTAACTATGTAGGTTCCCTAGCGGGCACTTGGACTATATAGGTTCCCTAACAGGCACTTGGACTATGTAGGTTCCTCTGCGGGCACTTGGACTATGTAGGTTCCCTAACAGGCACTTGGACTATGTAGGTTAACTAGCGGGCACTTGTATGATCAAGGTTAACCAGCGGGCACTTGGACTGTCTAGGTTAACTAGCGGGCACTTGGACTATCTAGGTTAATTAGCGGGCACTTGTACAATGCAGGTTCCCTAGCGGGCACTTTGACTATGTAGTTTCCCTAGCGGGCACTTGGACAATATAGGTTCCCTACGGGCACTTGGACTATCTAGGTTCCCTAACGGGCACTTGGACTATGTAGGTTCCTCTGCGGGCACTTGGACTATGTAGGTTCCCTAACAGGCACTTGGACTATGTAGGTTAACTAGCGGGCACTTGTATGATCAAGGTTAACCAGCGGGCACTTGGACTGTCTAGGTTAACTAGCGGGCACTTGGACTATCTAGGTTAATTAGCGGGCACTTGTACAATGCAGGTTCCCTAGCGGGCACTTTGACTATGTAGTTTCCCTAGCGGGCACTTGGACAATATAGGTTCCCTATGGGCACTTGGACTATCTAGGTTCCCTAATGGGCACTTGGAATATGTAGGTTCCCTATCGGGCACTTGGACTATGTAGGTTCCTCAGCGGGCACTTGGACTTTGTATGTTCACTATCGGGCATTGGACTATGTAGGTTAACTAGCAGGACCTTGGACTATCTAGGTTACCTAGCGGGCATTTGGACTATGTAGGTTAACTTGCGGACACTTGGACAATCTAGGTTACCTAGCGGGAACTTGAACTATGTACATACCCTAGCGGGCACTTGGACTATCTAGGTTTCCTAGCGGACACTTGGACTATCTAGATTAACTAGCGGGCCCTTGGACTATCTAGGTTTCCTAGCGGGCACTTCGACTATCTAGGTTAGCTAACGGGCAATTGGACTGTCTAGGTTACCTAGCGGGCACTTGGACTATGTAGGTTCCCTAGCGAGCACTTGGACTATTTAAGTTACCTAGTAGGCACTTTGACTATCTAGGTTAACGAACGTGCACTTGGACTATGTAGGTAACCTAGCCGGCACTTGGACTGTCTAGGTTACCTAGCAGGCACTTGGCCCATCTAGGTTAACGAACGGGCACTTGGACTATGTAGGTTAACTAGCGGACACTTCGACTATCTAGGTTAGCTAACGGGCAATTGGACTATCTAAGTTACCTAGCGGGCACTTGGACTATGTAGGTTGCCTAGCGAGCACTTGGACTATGTAGGTTCCCTATCGGGTACTTGGACTGTCTAGGTTACCTAGTGGGCACTTGGACTGTGTAGTTTACCTAGGAGGCACTTGGACTATGTTGGTTAACTAGCGGGCATTTGGACTATCTAGGTTACCTAGCAGGCACTTGGACTATGTACGTTCCCTAGCGGGCACTTGGGCTATCTACGTTACCTAGCGGGCACTTGGACTATGTAGGTTAACGAACGGGCACTTGGACTATGTAGGTAACCTAAAGGTCACTTGGACTGTCTAGGTTACCTTGCGGGAACTTGGACTATGTAGGTTAACTAGCGGGCACTTGTACTATCAAGGTTAACTAGAGGGCCCTTACTCTATGTAGGTTAACTAGCAGGCCTTTGGACTATGTAAGTTAACTAGAGGGCACTTTGATGATCCTGGTTAACTAGCGGGCACTTGGACTATCTAGGTTAACTAGCGGGCACTTGGACTATCTAGGTTAACTAGCGGGCACTTGGACTATGTAGGTTCCCTAGCGGGCAATTTGACTATGTAGGTTCCCTAGCGGGCACTTGGACTATATAGGTTAACTAGCGGGCCCTTGGACTATGTAGGTTAACTAGCGTGCACTTGGACGATCTAGGTTAACTAGCGGGTACTTGGACTATCTACGTTAACTAGCGGGCCCATGGACTATGTAGATTCCCTAGCGGGCACTTGGATTCTATGTGTTCCCTACGGACACTTGAACTATGTAGGTTCCCTAGCAGGCACTTGGACTATGTAGGTTCCAGAGGGGGCACTTGGACTATGTAAGTTAACTACCGGGCACTTGGACTATGTAGGTTAACTAGCGGGCCCTTGGACTATCTAGGTTACCTAGCGGGCACTTGGACTATGTAGGTTAACTACCGGGCACATTCACTATCTAGGTTACCTAGCGGGCACTTGGACTATGTATGTTCCCTAGCGGACACTTGGACTATCTATGTTAACTAGTGGGCACTTGGACTATCTATGTCAACTACCGGCTACTTGGACTATGTAGGTTAACTAGGGGACACTTGCACTATGTAGGTTACCTAGCGGCACTTGGACTATGTAGGTTAACTAGCGTGCATTTGGACTATGTACGTTAAGTAGAGGACACTTAGACGATCTAGGTTAACTAGTGGGCCCTTGGACTATGTAGGTTAACGAACGGGCATTTGGGCTATGTAGGTTACCTAGCAGACACTTGGACTGTCTAGTTTACCTAGCGGGCACTTGGCTATCTAGGTTAACGAACGGGCACTTGGACTATCTAGGTTGCCTAGCGGGCATTTGGACTATGTAAGTTACCTAGCGGGCACTTGGACTATCTAGGTTACCTAGTGGGCACTTGGACTATGTAGGTTAACTAGCGGGCACTTGGACTATGTATGTTGCATAGCGGGCAATTGGACTATCTAGGTTAGGTAACGGGCACTTGGACTATATAGGTTACCTAGCGGACCCTTTGACTCTGTAGGTTACCTAGCGGGCACTTGGACTATCTAGGTTAACGAAAGGGCACTTGGACTATGTAGGTTACCTAGCGGGCACTTGGATTATCTAGGTTAGTTAACAGGAACTTGGAATATCTAGGTTACCTAGCGGGCACTTGGACTATGTAGGTTACGTTGCGGGCACTTTTACTATCTAGGTTACCTAACGGGAACTTGGACTATGTAGGTTAACTAGTGGACACATGGACGATCTAGGTTAACTAGCGGGCACTTGGAATATCTAGGTTAACTAGCGAGCCCGAGAACTATGTAGGTTAACTATCGGGCACTTGGACTATCTAGGTTAACTAGCGAGTTCTTGGACTATGTAGGTTTACTAGCGGGCACTTGGACTATCTAGGTTAACTAGCTGACCTCGGACTATGTAGGTTAACTAGCGGGCACTTGGACTATCTAGGTTAACTAGCTGACCTTGGACTATGTAAGTTAACTAGCGGGCACTTGGACTATCTAGGTTAACTAGCGGGCACTTGCACAATGCAGGTTCCCTAGCGGGCACTTGGACTATATAGGTTCCCTGCGGGCACTTGGACTATCTAGGTTCCCTAACGGGCACTTGGAATATGTAGGTTCCCGATCGGGCACTTGGACTATGTAGGTTCCTCTGCAGGCACTTGGACTATGTAGGTTCCCTATCAGGCACTTGGACAATGTAGGTTAAGTAGCGGGACCTTGAACTATGTAGATTAACTAGCGGCACTTGGACTATCTACGTTAACTAACGGGCCCTTGGACTATGTAGATTCCCTAGCGGGCACTTGAAATACGTAGGTTCCCTAGCGGGCACTTAGACTCTGAATGTTCCCTAGCGGGCACTTGGACTATATATGTTCCTTACGGACACTTGAACTATGTAAGTTAACTACCGGGCACTTGGACTCTGTAGGTTAACTAGCGGGCCCTTAGACTATCTAGGTTACCTAGCGGGCACTTGGACTATGTAGGTTAACTACCGGGCACTTGCACTATCTAGGTTACCTAGCGGGCACTTGGACTATGTACGTTCCCTAGAGGGCACTTGGACTATCTATGTTAACTAGCGGGCACTTGGACTATGTAGGTTAACTAGGGGACACTTGCACTATGTAGGTTACCTAGCGGCACTTGGACTATCTAGGTTAACTAGCGGGCACTTGGACTATCTGGGTTAACTAGCGTGCACTTGGACTATGTAAGTTCCTTAGCGGCCACTTGGACTATCTAGTTTACCTAGCGGGCACTTGGACTATGTAGGTTAACTAGCGGGGCCTTGGACTATCTAGGTTACATAACTGGAACTTGGACTATATAGGTTACCTTGCGGGCACTTGGACTATGTAGGTTAACCAAAGACACTTGGACGATCCAGGTTAAATAATGGGCCCTTGGACTGTGTAGGTTAACGAAGGGGCATTTGGACAATGTAAGTTACCTAGCAGGCACTTGGACGGTCTAGGTGACCTAGCGGGCACTTGGACTATCTAGGTTAACGAACGGGCACTTGGACTATCTAGGTTAACTAGCGGGCACTTGGACTATGTAGGTTACCTAGTGGGCACTTGCACTATCTAGGTTACCTAGCGGGCACTTGGACTATGTAGGTTAATTAGCGGGCACTTGGACTATCTAGGTTACCTAGCGGGCACTTGGACTATGTAGGTTAACTACCGGGCACATTCACTATCTAGGTTACCTAGCGGGCACTTGGACTATGTATGTTCCCTAGCGGACACTTGGACTATCTATGTTAACTAGTGGGCACTTGGACTATCTATGTCAACTACCGGCTACTTGGACTATGTAAGTTAACTAGGGGACACTTGCACTATGTAGGTTACCTAGCGGCACTTGGACTATGTAGGTTAACTAGCGTGCATTTGGACTATGTAGGTTAAGTAGAGGACACTTAGACGATCTAGGTTAACTAGTGGGCCCTTGGACTATGTAGGTTAACGAACGGGCATTTGGGCTATGTAGGTTACCTAGCAGACACTTGGACTATGTAGTTTACCTGGCGGGCACTTGGCTATCTAGGTTAACGAACGGGCACTTGGACTATCTAGGTTGCCTAGCGGGCATTTGGACTATGTAAGTTACCTAGCGGGCACTTGGACTATCTAGGTTACCTAGTGGGCACTTGGACTATGTAGGTTAACTAGCGGGCACTTAGACTATGTATGTTGCATAGCGGGCAATTGGACTATCTAGGTTAGGTAACGGGCACTTGGACTATATAGGTTACCTAGCGGACCCTTTGACTCTGTAGGTTTCCTAGCGGGCACTTGGACTATCTCGGTTAACGAAAGGGCACTTGGACTATGTAGGATACCTAGCGGGCACTTGGATTATCTAGGTTAGTTAACAGGAACTTGGAATATCTAGGTTACCTAGCGGGCACTTGGACTATGTAGGTTACGTTGCGGGCACTTTTACTATCTAGGTTACCTAACGGGAACTTGGACTATGTAGGTTAACTAGCGGACACATGGACGATCTAGGTTAACTAGCGGGCACTTGGAATATCTAGGTTAACTAGCGAGCCCGAGAACTATGTAGGTTAACTATCGGGCACTTGGACTATCTAGGTTAACTAGCGGGTTCTTGGACTATGTAGGTTAACTAGCGGGCACTTGGACTATCTAGGTTAACTAGCTGACCTCGGACTATGTAGGTTAACTAGTGGGCACTTGGACTATCTAGGTTAACTAGCTGACCTTGGACTATGTAAGTTAACTAGCCGGCACTTGGACTACCTAGGTTAACTAGCGGGCACTTGCTCAATGCAGGTTCCCTAGCGGGCACTTGGACTATATAGGTTCCCTGCGGGCACTTGGACTATCTAGGTTGCCTAACGGGCACTTGGAATATGTACGTTCCCTATCGGGCACTTGGACTATGTAGGTTCCTCTGCGGGCACTTGGACTATGTAGGTTCCCTATCAGGCACTTGGACTATGTAGGTTAAGTAGCGGGACCTTGAACTATGTAGATTAACTAGCGGCACTTGGACTATCTACGTTAACTAACGGGCCCTTGGACTATGTAGATTCCCTAGCGGGCACTTGAACTACGTAGGTTCCCTAGCGGGCACTTAGACTCTGAATGTTCCCTAGCGGGCACTTGGACTATGTAGGTTAACTAGCGGGCCCTTAGACTATCTAGGTTACCTAGCGGGCACTTGGACTATGTAGGTTAACTACCGGGCACTTGCACTATCTAGGTTACCTAGCGGGCACTTGGACTATGTACGTTCCCTAGAGGGCACTTGGACTATCTATGTTAACTAGCGGGCACTTGGACTATGTAGGTTAACTAGGGGACACTTGCACTATGTAGGTTACCTAGCGGCACTTGGACTATCTAGGTTAACTAGCGGGCACTTGGACTATCTGGGTTAACTAGCGTGCACTTGGACTATGTAGGTTCCTTAGCGGGCACTTGGACTATCTAGTTTACCTAGCGGGCACTTGGACTATGTAGGTTAATTAGCGGGCCCTTGGACTATCTAGGTTACATAGCTGGAACTTGGACTATATAGGTTACCTTGCGGGCACTTGGACTATGTAGGTTAACCAAAGACACTTGGACGATCCAGGTTAAATAATGGGCCCTTGGACTGTGTAGGTTAACGAAGGGGCATTTGGACAATGTAAGTTACCTAGCAGGCACTTGGACTGTCTAGGTGACCTAGCAGGCACTTGGACTATCTAGGTTAATGAACGGGCACTTGGACTATCTAGGTTAACTAGCGGGCAATTGGACTATGTAGGTTACCTAGCGGGCACTTGCACTATCTAGGTTACCTAGCGGGCACTTGGACTATGTAGGTTAATTAGCGGGCACTTGGACTATCTAGGTTACCGAACGGGAATTTGGACTATGTAGGTTACCTAACGGGCACTTGGACTTCTAGGTTAACGAATGGGCACTTGGACTATGTATGTTGCATAGCGGGCAATTGGATTATCTAGGTTAGGTAACGGGCACTTGGACTATCTAGGTTACGTAGCGGGAACATGGACTCTGTAGGTTACCTAGCGGGCACTTGGACTATCTTGGTTTCTTAGCGGGCACTTGGACTATATAGGTTACCTAGCGGGCCCTTGGACTATGTAGGTTACCTAGCGGGCACTTGGATTATCTAGGTTAGCTAACAGGAACTTGGAATATCTAGGTTACCTAGCGGGCACTTGGACTATGTAGGTTACCTTGCAGGCACTTGTACTATCTAGGTTACCTAATGGGAACTTGGACTATGTAGGTTAACTAGCGTACACTTGGACGATCTAGGTTAACAAGCGGGCACTTGGAATATCTAGGTTAACTAGCGGGCCCTTGGACTATGTAGGTTAACTAGCGGGCACTTGGACTATCTAGGTTAACTAGCAGGTTCTTGGACTATGTAGGTTAACTAGCGGGCACTTGGACTATCTAGGTTAACTAGCTGACCTTGGACTATGTAGGTTAACTATCGGGCACTTCGACAATCTAGGTTAACTAGCGGGCACTTGGACTATCTAGGTTAACTAGCGGGCACTTGCACAATGCAGGCTCCCTAGCGGGCACTTTAACTATGTAGGTTCCCTAGCGGGCACTTGGACTATATAGGTTCCCTACGGGCACTTGGACTATCTAGGTTCCCTAACGGGCACTTGGACTATGTAGGTTCCTCTGCGGGCACTTGGACTATGTAGGTTCCCTAACAGGCACTTGGACTATGTAGGTTAACTAGCGGGCACTTGTATGATCAAGGTTAACCAGCGGGCACTTGGACTGTCTAGGTTAACTAGCGGGCACTTGGACTATCTAGGTTAATTAGCGGGCACTTGTACAATGCAGGTTCCCTAGCGGGCACTTTGACTATGTAGTTTCCCTAGCGGGCACTTGGACAATATAGGTTCCCTACGGGCACTTGGACTATCTAGGTTCCCTAATGGGCACTTGGAATATGTAGGTTCCCTATCGGGCACTTGGACTATGTAGGTTCCTCAGCGGGCACTTGGACTTTGTATGTTCACTATCAGGCATTGGACTATGTAGGTTAACTAGCAGGACCTTGGACTATCTAGGTTACCTAGCGGGCACTTGGACTATGTAGGTTAACTTGCGGACACTTGGACAATCTAGGTTACCTAGCGGGAACTTGAACTACGTACATACCCTAGCGGGCACTTGGACTATCTAGGTTTCCTAGCGGACACTTGGACTATCTAGATTAACTAGCGGGCCCTTGGACTATCTAGGTTTCCTAGCGGGCACTTCGACTATCTAGGTTAGCTAACGGGCAATTGGACTATCTATGTTACCTAGCGGGCACTTGGACTATGTATGTTCCCTAGCGAGCACTTGGACTATTTAAGTTACCTAGTAGGCACTTTGACTATCTAGGTTAACGAACGTGCACTTGGACTATGTAGGTAACCTAGCCGGCACTTGGACTGTCTAGGTTACCTAGCAGGCACTTGGCCCATCTAGGTTAACGAACGGGCACTTGGACTATGTAGGTTAACTAGCGGACACTTCGACTATCTAGGTTAGCTAACGGGCAATTGGACTATCTAAGTTACCTAGCGGGCACTTGGACTATGTAGGTTGCCTAGCGAGCACTTGGACTATGTAGGTTCCCTATCGGGTACTTGGACTGTCTAGGTTACCTAGTGGGCACTTGGACTGTGTAGTTTACCTAGGAGGCACTTGGACTATGTTGGTTAACTAGCGGGCATTTGGACTATCTAGGTTACCTAGCAGGCACTTGGACTATGTACGTTCCCTAGCGGGCACTTGGGCTATCTACGTTACCTAGCGGGCACTTGGACTATGTAGGTTAACGAACGGGCACTTGGACTATGTAGGTAACCTAAAGGTCACTTGGACTGTCTAGGTTACCTTGCGGGAACTTGGACTATGTAGGTTAACTAGCGGGCACTTGTACTATCAAGGTTAACTAGAGGGCCCTTACTCTATGTAGGTTAACTAGCAGGCCTTTGGACTATGTAAGTTAACTAGAGGGCACTTTGATGATCCTGGTTAACTAGCGGGCACTTGGACTATCTAGGTTAACTAGCGGGCACTTGGACTATCTAGGTTAACTAGCGGGCACTTGGACTATGTAGGTTCCCTAGCGGGCAATTTGACTATGTAGGTTCCCTAGCGGGCACTTGGACTATATAGGTTAACTAGCGGGCCCTTGGACTATGTAGGTTAACTAGCGTGCACTTGGACGATCTAGGTTAACTAGCGGGTACTTGGACTATCTACGTTAACTAGCGGGCCCTTGGACTATGTAGATTCCCTAGCGGGCACTTGGATTCTGTGTGTTCCCTACGGACACTTGAACTATGTAGGTTCCCTAGCAGGCACTTGGACTATGTAGGTTCCAGAGGGGGCACTTGGACTATGTAAGTTAACTACCGGGCGCTTGGACTATGTAGGTTAACTAGCGGGCCCTTGGACTATCTAGGTTACCTAGCGGGCACTTGGACTATGTAGGTTAACTACCGGGCACATTCACTATCTAGGTTACCTAGCGGGCACTTGGACTATGTATGTTCCCTAGCGGACACTTGGACTATCTATGTTAACTAGTGGGCACTTGGACTATCTATGTCAACTACCGGCTACTTGGACTATGTAGGTTAACTAGGGGACACTTGCACTATGTAGGTTACCTAGCGGCACTTGGACTATGTAGGTTAACTAGCGTGCATTTGGACTATGTAGGTTAAGTAGAGGACACTTAGACGATCTAGGTTAACTAGTGGGCCCTTGGACTATGTAGGTTAACGAACGGGCATTTGGGCTATGTAGGTTACCTAGCAGACACTTGGATTGTCTAGTTTACCTAGCGGGCACTTGGCTATCTAGGTTAACGAACGGGCACTTGGACTATCTAGGTTGCCTAGCGGGCATTTGGACTATGTAAGTTACCTAGCGGGCACTTGGACTATCTAGGTTACCTAGTGGGCACTTGGACTATGTAGGTTAACTAGCGGGCACTTGGACTATGTATGTTGCATAGCGGGCAATTGGACTATCTAGGTTAGGTAACGGGCACTTGGACTATATAGGTTACCTAGCGGACCCTTTGACTCTGTGGGTTACCTAGCGGGCACTTGGACTATCTAGGTTAACGAAAGGGCACTTGGACTATGTAGGTTACCTAGCGGGCACTTGGATTATCTAGGTTAGTTAACAGGAACTTGGAATATCTAGGTTACCTAGCGGGCACTTGGACTATGTAGGTTACGTTGCGGGCACTTTTACTATCTAGGTTACCTATCGGGAACTTGGACTATGTAGGTTAACTAGTGGACACATGGACGATCTAGGTTAACTAGCGGGCACTTGGAATATCTAGGTTAACTAGCGAGCCCGAGAACTATGTAGGTTAACTATCGGGCACTTGGACTATCTAGGTTAACTAGCGGGTTCTTGGACTATGTAGGTTAACTAGCGGGCACTTGGACTATCTAGGTTAACTAGCTGACCTCGGACTATGTAGGTTAACTAGCGGGCACTTGGACTATCTAGGTTAACTAGCTGACCTTGGACTATGTAAGTTAACTAGCGGGCACTTGGACTATCTAGGTTAACTAGCGGGCACTTGCACAATGCAGGTTCCCTAGCGGGCACTTGGACTATATAGGTTCCCTGCGGGCACTTGGACTATCTAGGTTCCCTAACGGGCACTTGGAATATGTAGGTTCCCTATCGGGCACTTGGACTATGTAGGTTCCTCTGCGGGCACTTGGACTATGTAGGTTCCCTATCAGGCACTTGGACTATGTAGGTTAAGTAGCGGGACCTTGAACTATGCAGATTAACTAGCGGCACTTGGACTATCTACGTTAACTAACGGGCCCTTGGACTATGTAGATTCCCTAGCGGGCACTTGAAATACGTAGGTTCCCTAGCGGGCACTTAGACTCTGAATGTTCCCTAGCGGGCACTTGGACTATATATGTTCCGTACGGACACTTGAACTATGTAAGTTAACTACCGGGCACTTGGACTATGTAGGTTAACTAGCGGGCCCTTAGACTATCTAGGTTACCTAGCGGGCACTTGGACTATGTAGGTTAACTACCGGGCACTTGCACTATCTAGGTTACCTAGCGGGCACTTGGACTATGTACGTTCCCTAGAGGGCACTTGGACTATCTATGTTAACTAGCGGGCACTTGGACTATGTAGGTTAACTAGGGGACACTTGCACTATGTAGGTTACCTAGCGGCACTTGGACTATCTAGGTTAACTAGCGGGCACTTGGACTATCTGGGTTAACTAGCGTGCACTTGGACTATGTAGGTTCCTTAGCGGGCACTTGGACTATCTAGTTTACCTAGCGGGCACTTGGACTATGTAGGTTAACTAGCGGGCCCTTGGACTATCTAGGTTACATAGCTGGAACTTGGACTATATAGGTTACCTTGCGGGCACTTGGACTATATAGGTTAACCAAAGACACTTGGACGATCCAGGTTAAATAATGGGCCCTTGGACTGTGTAGGTTAACGAAGGGGCATTTGGACAATGTAAGTTACCTAGCAGGCACTTGGACTGTCTAGGTGACCTAGCGGGCAATTGGACTATCTAGGTTAACGAACGGGCACTTGGACTATCTAGGTTAACTAGCGGGCACTTGGACTTTGTAGGTTACCTAGTGGGCACTTGCACTATCTAGGTTACCTAGCGGGCACTTGGACTATGTAGGTTAATTAGCGGGCACTTGGACTATCTAGGTTACCTAGCGGGCACTTGGACTATGTAGGTTAACTACCGGGCACATTCACTATCTAGGTTACCTAGCGGGCACTTGGACTATGTATGTTCCCTAGCGGACACTTGGACTATCTATGTTAACTAGTGGGCACTTGGACTATCTATGTCAACTACCGGCTACTTGGACTATGTAGGTTAACTAGGGGACACTTGCACTATGTAGGTTACCTAGCGGCACTTGGACTATGTAGGTTAACTAGCGTGCATTTGGACTATGTAGGTTAAGTAGAGGACACTTAGACGATCTAGGTTAACTAGTGGGCCCTTGGACTATGTAGGTTAACGAACGGGCATTTGGGCTATGTAGGTTACCTAGCAGACACTTGGACTGTCTAGTTTACCTAGCGGGCACTTGGCTATCTAGGTTAACGAACGGGCTCTTGGACTATCTAGGTTGCCTAGCGGGCATTTGGACTATGTAAGTTACCTAGCGGGCACTTGGACTATCTAGGTTACCTAGTGGGCACTTGGACTATGTAGGTTAACTAGCGGGCACTTGGACTATGTATGTTGCATAGCGGGCAATTGGACTATCTAGGTTAGGTAACGGGCACTTGGACTATATAGGTTACCTAGCGGACCCTTTGACTCTGTAGGTTACCTAGCGGGCACTTGGACTATCTAGGTTAACGAAAGGGCACTTGGACTATGTAGGTTACCTAGCGGGCACTTGGATTATCTAGGTTAGTTAACAGGAACTTGGAATATCTAGGTTACCTAGCGGGCACTTGGACTATGTAGGTTACGTTGCGGGCACTTTTACTATCTAGGTTACCTAACGGGAACTTGGACTATGTAGGTTAACTAGCGGACACATGGACGATCTAGGTTAACTAGCGGGCACTTGGAATATCTAGCTTAACTAGCGAGCCCGAGAACTATGTAGGTTAACTATCGGGCACTTGGACTATCTAGGTTAACTAGCGGGTTCTTGGACTATGTAGGTTAACTAGCGGGCACTTGGACTATCTAGGTTAACTAGCTGACCTCGGACTATGTAGGTTAACTAGCGGGCACTTGGACTATCTAGGTTAACTAGCTGACCTTGGACTATGTAAGTTAACTAGCGGGCACTTGGACTATCTAGGTTAACTAGCGGGCACTTGCACAATGCAGGTTCCCTAGCGGGCACTTGGACTATATAGGTTCCCTGCGGGCACTTGGACTATCTAGGTTCCCTAACGGGCACTTGGAATATGTAGGTTCCCTATCGGGCACTTGGACTATGTAGGTTCCTCTGCGGGCACTTGGACTATGTAGGTTCCCTATCAGGCACTTGGACTATGTAGGTTAAGTAGCGGGACCTTGAACTATGTAGATTAACTAGCGGCACTTGGACTATCTACGTTAACTAACGGGCCCTTGGACTATGTAGATTCCCTAGCGGGCACTTGAAATACGTAGGTTCCCTAGCGGGCACTTAGACTCTGAATGTTCCCTAGCGGGCACTTGGACTATATATGTTCCTTACGGACACTTGAACTATGTAAGTTAACTACCGGGCACTTGGACTATGTAGGTTAACTAGCGGGCCCTTAGACTATCTAGGTTACCTAGCGGGCACTTGGACTTTGTAGGTTAACTACCGGGCACTTGCACTATCTAGGTTACCTAGCGGGCACTTGGACTATGTACGTTCCCTAGAGGGCACTTGGACTATCTATGTTAACTAGCGGGCACTTGGACTATGTAGGTTAACTAGGGAACACTTGCACTATGTAGGTTACCTAGCGGCACTTGGACTATCTAGGTTAACTAGCGGGCACTTGGACTATCTGGGTTAACTAGCGGGCCCTTGGACTATCTAGGTTACATAGCTGGAACTTGGACTATATAGGTTACCTTGCGGGCACTTGGACTATGTAGGTTAACCAAAGACACTTGGACGATCCAGGTTAAATAATGGGCCCTTGGACTGAGTAGGTTAACGAAGGGGCATTTGGACAATGTAAGTTACCTAGCAGGCACTTGGACTGTCTAGGTGACCTAGCAGGCACTTGGACTATCTAGGTTAACGAACGGGCACTTGGACTATCTAGGTTAACTAGCGGGCACTTGGACTATGTAGGTTACCTAGCGGGCACTTGCACTATCTAGGTTACCTAGCGGGCACTTGGACTATGTAGGTTAATTAGCGGGCACTTGGAATATCTAGATTACCGAACGGGCATTTGGACTATGTAGGTTACCTAACGGGCACTTGGACTTCTAGGTTAACGAATGGGCACTTGGACTATGTATGTTGCATAGCGGACAATTGGATTATCTAGGTTAGGTAACGGGCACTTGGACTATCTAGGTTACGTAGCGGGAACATGGACTATGTAGGTTACCTAGCGGGCACTTGGACTATCTTGGTTTCTTAGCGGGCACTTGGACTATATAGGTTACCTAGCGGGCCCTTGGACTATGTAGGTTACCTAGCGGGCACTTGGATTATCTAGGTTAGCTAACAGGAACTTGGAATATCTAGGTTACCTAGCGGGCACTTGGACTATGTAGGTTACCTTGCAGGCACTTGTACTATCTAGGTTACCTAATGGGAACTTGGACTATGTAGGTTAACTAGCGTACACTTGGACGATCTAGGTTAACTAGCGGGCACTTGGAATATCTAGGTTAACTAGCGGGCCCTTGGACTATGTAGGTTAACTAGCGGGCACTTGGACTATCTAGGTTAACTAGCAGGTTCTTGGACTATGTAGGTTAACTAGCGGGCACTTGGACTATCTAGGTTAACTAGCTGACCTTGGACTATGTAGGTTAACTATCGGGCACTTCGACAATCTAGGTTAACTAGCGGGCACTTGGACTATCTAGGTTAACTAGCGGGCACTTGCACAATGCAGGCTCCCTAGCGGGCACTTTAACTATGTAGGTTCCCTAGCGGGCACTTGGACTATATAGGTTCCCTACGGGCACTTGGACTATCTAGGTTCCCTAACGGGCACTTGGACTATGTAGGTTCCTCTGCGGGCACTTGGACTATGTAGGTTCCCTAACAGGCACTTGGACTATGTAGGTTAACTAGCGGGCACTTGTATGATCAAGGTTAACCAGCGGGCACTTGGACTGTCTAGGTTAACTAGCGGGCACTTGGACTATCTCGGTTAATTAGCGGGCACTTGTACAATGCAGGTTCCCTAGCGGGCACTTTGACTATGTAGTTTCCCTAGCGGGCACTTGGACAATATAGGTTCCCTACGGGCACTTGGACTATCTAGGTTCCCTAATGGGCACTTGGAATATGTAGGTTCCTCAGCGGGCACTTGGACTTTGTATGTTCACTATCGGGCATTGGACTATGTAGGTTAACTAGCAGGACCTTGGACTATCTAGGTTACCTAGCGGGCACTTGGACTATGTAGGTTAACTTGCGGACACTTGGACAATCTAGGTTACCTAGCGGGAACTTGAACTACGTAGGTTCCCTAGCGGGCACTTGGACTATCTAGGTTTCCTAGCGGACACTTGGACTATCTAGATTAACTAGCGGGCCCTTGGACTATCTAGGTTACCTAGCGGGCACTTGGACTATGTAGGTTAACTACCGGGCACATTCACTATCTAGGTTACCTAGCGGGCACTTGGACTATGTATGTTCCCTAGCGGACACTTGGACTATCTATGTTAACTAGTGGGCACTTGGACTTTCTATGTTAACTACCGGCTACTTGGACTATGTAGGTTAACTAGGGGACACTTGCACTATGTAGGTTACCTAGCGGCACTTGGACTATGTAGGTTAACTAGCGTGCATTTGGACTATGTAGGTTAAGTAGAGGACACTTAGACGATCTAGGTTAACTAGTGGGCCCTTGGACTATGTAGGTTAACGAACGGGCATTTGGGCTATGTAGGTTACCTAGCAGACACTTGGATTGTCTAGTTTACCTAGCGGGCACTTGGCTATCTAGGTTAACGAACGGGCACTTGGACTATCTAGGTTGCCTAGCGGGCATTTGGACTATGTAAGTTACCTAGCGGGCACTTGGACTATCTAGGTTACCTAGTGGGCACTTGGACTATGTAGGTTAACTAGCGGGCACTTGGACTATGTATGTTGCATAGCGGGCAATTGGACTATCTAGGTTAGGTAACGGGCACTTGGACTATATAGGTTACCTAGCGGACCCTTTGACTCTGTAGGTTACCTAGCGGGCACTTGGACTATCTAGGTTAACGAAAGGGCACTTGGACTATGTAGGTTACCTAGCGGGCACTTGGATTATCTAGGTTAGTTAACAGGAACTTGGAATATCTAGGTTACCTAGCAAGCACTTGGACTATGTAGGTTACGTTGCGGGCACTTTTACTATCTAGGTTACCTAACGGGAACTTGGACTATGTAGATTAACTAGCGGACACATGGACGATCTAGGTTAACTAGCGGGCACTTGGAATATCTAGCTTAACTAGCGAGCCCGAGGACTATGTAGGTTAACTATCGGGCACTTGGACTATCTAGGTTAACTAGCGGGTTCTTGGACTATGTAGGTTAACTAGCGGGCACTTGGACTATCTAGGTTAACTAGCTGACCTCGGACTATGTAGGTTAACTAGCGGGCACTTGGACTATCTAGGTTAACTAGCTGACCTTGGACTATGTAAGTTAACTTGCCGGCACTTGGACTATCTAGGTTAACTAGCGGGCACTTGCACAATGCAGGTTCCCTAGCGGGCACTTGGACTATATAGGTTCCCTGCGGGCACTTGGACTATCTAGGTTCCCTAACGGGCACTTGGAATATGTAGGTTCCCTATCGGGCACTTGGACTATGTAGGTTCCTCTGCGGGCACTTGGACTATGTAGGTTCCCTATCAGGCACTTGGACTATGTAGGTTAAGTAGCGGGACCTTGAACTATGTAGATTAACTAGCGGCACTTGGACTATCTACGTTAACTAACGGGCCCTTGGACTATGTAGATTCCCTAGCGGGCACTTGAAATACGTAGGTTCCCTAGCGGGCACTTAGACTCTGAATGTTCCCTAGCGGGCACTTGGACTATATATGTTCCTTACGGACACTTGAACTATGTAAGTTAACTACCGGGCACTTGGACTCTGTAGGTTAACTAGCGGGCCTTTAGACTATCTAGGTTACCTAGCGGGCACTTGGACTATGTAGGTTAACTACCGGGCACTTGCACTATCTAGGTTACCTAGCGGGCACTTGGACTATGTACGTTCCCTAGAGGGCACTTGGACTATCTATGTTAACTAGCGGGCACTTGGACTATGTAGGTTAACTAGGGGACACTTGCACTATGTAGGTTACCTAGAGGCACTTGGACTATCTAGGTTAACTAGCGGGCACTTGGACTATCTGGGTTAACTAGCGTGCACTTGGACTATGTAGGTTCCTTAGCGGGCACTTGGACTATCTAGTTTACCTAGCGGGCACTTGGACTATGTAGGTTAACTAGCGGGCCCTTGGACTATCTAGGTTACATAGCTGGAACTTGGACTATATAGGTTACCTTGCGGGCACTTGGACTATGTAGGTTAACCAAAGACACTTGGACGATCCAGGTTAAATAATGGGCCCTTGGACTGAGTAGGTTAACGAAGGGGCATTTGGACAATGTAAGTTACCTAGCAGGCACTTGGACTGTCTAGGTGACCTAGCGGGCACTTGGACTATCTAGGTTAACGAACGGGCACTTGGACTATCTAGGTTAACTAGCGGGCACTTGGACTATGTAGGTTACCTAGCGGGCACTTGCACTATCTAGGTTACCTAGCGGGCACTTGGACTATGTAGGTTAATTAGCGGGCACTTGGACTATCCAGGTTACCGAACGGGCATTTGGACTATGTAGGTTACCTAACGGGCACTTGGACTTCTAGGTTAACGAATGGGCACTTGGACTATGTATGTTGCTTAGCGGGCAATTGGATTATCTAGGTTAGGTAACGGGCACTTGGACTATCTAGGTTACGTAGCGGGAACATGGACTATGTAGGTTACCTAGCGGGCACTTGGACTATCTTGGTTTCTTAGCGGGCACTTGGACTATATAGGTTACCTAGCGGGCCCTTGGACTATGTAGGTTACCTAGCGGGCACTTGGATTATCTAGGTTAGCTAACAGGAACTTGGAATATCTAGGTTACCTAGCGGGCACTTGGACTATGTAGGTTACCTTGCAGGCACTTGTACTATCTAGGTTACCTAATGGGAACTTGGACTATGTAGGTTAACTAGCGTACACTTGGACGATCTAGGTTAACAAGCGGGCACTTGGAATATCTAGGTTAACTAGCGGGCCCTTGGACTATGTAGGTTAACTAGCGGGCACTTGGACTATCTAGGTTAACTAGCAGGTTCTTGGACTATGTAGGTTAACTAGCGGGCACTTGGACTATCTAGGTTAACTAGCTGACCTTGGACTATGTAGGTTAACTATCGGGCACTTCGACAATCTAGGTTAACTAGCGGGCACTTGGACTATCTAGGTTAACTAGCGGGCACTTGCACAATGCAGGCTCCCTAGCGGGCACTTTAACTATGTAGGTTCCCTAGCGGGCACTTGGACTATATAGGTTCCCTACGGGCACTTGGACTATCTAGGTTCCCTAACGGGCACTTGGACTATGTAGGTTCCTCTGCGGGCACTTGGACTATGTAGGTTCCCTAACAGGCACTTGGACTATGTAGGTTAACTAGCGGGCACTTGTATGATCAAGGTTAACCAGCGGGCACTTGGACTGTCTAGGTTAACTAGCGGGCACTTGGACTATCTAGGTTAATTAGCGGGCACTTGTACAATGCAGGTTCCCTAGCGGGCACTTTGACTATGTAGTTTCCCTAGCGGGCACTTGGACAATATAGGTTCCCTACGGGCACTTGGACTATCTAGGTTCCCTAATGGGCACTTGGAATATGTAGGTTCCCTATCGGGCACTTGGACTATGTAGGTTCCTCAGCGGGCACTTGGACTTTGTATGTTCACTATCGGGCATTGGACTATGTAGGTTAACTAGCAGGACCTTGGACTATCTAGGTTACCTAGCGGGCACTTGGACTATGTAGGTTAACTTGCGGACACTTGGACAATCTAGGTTACCTAGCGGGAACTTGAACTACGTACATACCCTAGCGGGCACTTGGACTATCTAGGTTTCCTAGCGGACACTTGGACTATCTAGATTAACTAGCGGGCCCTTGGACTATCTAGGTTACCTAGCGGGCACTTGGACTATGTAGGTTAACTACCGGGCACATTCACTATCTAGGTTACCTAGCGGGCACTTGGACTATGTATGTTCCCTAGCGGACACTTGGACTATCTATGTTAACTAGTGGGCACTTGGACTATCTATGTTAACTACCGGCTACTTGGACTATGTAGGTTAACTAGGGGACACTTGCACTATGTAGGTTACCTAGCGGCACTTGGACTATGTAGGTTAACTAGCGTGCATTTGGACTATGTAGGTTAAGTAGAGGACACTTAGACGATCTAGGTTAACTAGTGGGCCCTTGGACTATGTAGGTTAACGAACGGGCATTTGGGCTATGTAGGTTACCTAGCAGACACTTGGACAGTCTAGTTTACCTAGCGGGCACTTGGCTATCTAGGTTAACGAACGGGCACTTGGACTATCTAGGTTGCCTAGCGGGCATTTGGACTATGTAAGTTACCTAGCGGGCACTTGGACTATCTAGGTTACCTAGTGGGCACTTGGACTATGTAGGTTAACTAGCGGGCACTTGGACTATGTATGTTGCATAGCGGGCAATTGGACTATCTAGGTTAGGTAACGGGCACTTGGACTATATAGGTTACCTAGCGGACCCTTTGACTCTGTAGGTTACCTAGCGGGCACTTGGACTATCTAGGTTAACGAAAGGGCACTTGGACTATGTAGGTTACCTAGCGGGCACTTGGATTATCTAGGTTAGTTAACAGGAACTTGGAATATCTAGGTTACCTAGCGGGCACTTGGACTATGTAGGTTACCTTGCGGGCACTTTTACTATCTAGGTTACCTAACGGGAACTTGGACTATGTAGGTTAACTAGCGGACACATGGACGATCTAGGTTAACTAGCGGGCACTTGGAATATCTAGCTTAACTAGCGAGCCCGAGAACTATGTAGGTTAACTATCGGGCACTTGGACTATCTAGGTTAACTAGCGGGTTCTTGGACTATGTAGGTTAACTAGCGGGCACTTGGACTATCTAGGTTAACTAGCTGACCTCGGACTATGTAGGTTAACTAGCGGGCACTTGGACTATCTAGGTTAACTAGCTGACCTTGGACTATGTAAGTTAACTAGCCGGCACTTGGACTATCTAGGTTAACTAGCGGGCACTTGCACAATGCAGGTTCCCTAGCGGGCACTTGGACTATATAGGTTCCCTGCGGGCACTTGGACTATCTAGGTTCCCTAACGGGCACTTGGAATATGTAGGTTCCCTATCGGGCACTTGGACTATGTAGGTTCCTCAGCGGGCACTTAGACTATGTAGGTTCCCTATCAGGCACTTGGACTATGTAGGTTAAGTAGCGGGACCTTGAACTATGTAGATTAACTAGCGGCACTTGGACTATCTACGTTAACTAACGGGCCCTTGGACTATGTAGATTCCCTAGCGGGCACTTGAACTACGTAGGTTCCCTAGCGGGCACTTAGACTCTGAATGTTCCCTAGCGGGCACTAGGACTATGTAGGTTAACTAGCGGGCCCTTAGACTATCTAGGTTACCTAGCGGGCACTTGGACTATGTAGGTTAACTACCGGGCACTTGCACTATCTAGGTTACCTAGCGGGCACTTGGACTATGTACGTTCCCTAGAGGGCACTTGGACTATCTATGTTAACTAGCGGGCACTTGGACTATGTAGGTTAACTAGGGGACACTTGCACTATGTAGGTTACCTAGCGGCACTTGGACTATCTAGGTTAACTAGCGGGCACTTGGACTATCTGGGTTAACTAGCGTGCACTTGGACTATGTAGGTTCCTTAGCGGGCACTTGGACTATCTAGTTTACCTAGCGGGCACTTGGACTATGTAGGTTAACTAGCGGGCCCTTGGACTATCTAGGTTACATAGCTGGAACTTGGACTATATAGGTTACCTTGCGGGCACTTGGACTATGTAGGTTAACCAAAGACACTTGGACGATCCAGGTTAAATAATGGGCCCTTGGACTGAGTAGGTTAACGAAGGGGCATTTGGACAATGTAAGTTACCTAGCAGGCACTTGGACTGTCTAGGTGACCTAGCGGGCACTTGGACTATCTAGGTTAACGAACGGGCACTTGGACTATCTAGGTTAACTAGCGGGCACTTGGACTATGTAGGTTACCTAGTGGGCACTTGCACTATCTAGGTTACCTAGCGGGCACTTGGACTATGTAGGTTAATTAGCGGGCACTTGGACTATCCAGGTTACCGAACGGGCATTTGGACTATGTAGGTTACCTAACGGGCACTTGGACTTCTAGGTTAATGAATGGGCACTTGGACTATGTATGTTGCATAGCGGACAATTGGATTATCTAGGTTAGGTAACGGGCACTTGGACTATCTAGGTTACGTAGCGGGAACATGGACTATGTAGGTTACCTAGCGGGCACTTGGACTATCTTGGTTTCTTAGCGGGCACTTGGACTATATAGGTTACCTAGCGGGCCCTTGGACTATGTAGGTTACCTAGCGGGCACTTGGATTATCTAGGTTAGCTAACAGGAACTTGGAATATCTAGGTTACCTAGCGGGCACTTGGACTATGTAGGTTACCTTGCAGGCACTTGTACTATCTAGGTTACCTAATGGGAACTTGGACTATGTAGGTTAACTAGCGTACACTTGGACGATCTAGGTTAACAAGCGGGCACTTGGAATATCTAGGTTAACTAGCGGGCCCTTGGACTATGTAGGTTAACTAGCGGGCACTTGGACTATCTAGGTTAACTAGCAGGTTCTTGGACTATGTAGGTTAACTAGCGGGCACTTGGACTATCTAGGTTAACTAGCTGACCTTGGACTATGTAGGTTAACTATCGGGCACTTCGACAATCTAGGTTAACTAGCGGGCACTTGGACTATCTAGGTTAACTAGCGGGCACTTGCACAATGCAGGCTCCCTAGCGGGCACTTTAACTATGTAGGTTCCCTAGCGGGCACTTGGACTATATAGGTTCCCTACGGGCACTTGGACTATCTAGGTTCCCTAACGGGCACTTGGACTATGTAGGTTCCTCTGCGGGCACTTGGACTATGTAGGTTCCCTAACAGGCACTTGGACTATGTAGGTTAACTAGCGGGCACTTGTATGATCAAGGTTAACCAGCGGGCACTTGGACTGTCTAGGTTAACTAGCGGGCACTTGGACTCTAGGTTAATTAGCGGGCACTTGTACAATGCAGGTTCCCTAGCGGGCACTTTGACTATGTAGTTTCCCTAGCGGGCACTTGGACAATATAGGTTCCCTACGGGCACTTGGACTATCTAGGTTCCCTAATGGGCACTTGGAATATGTAGGTTCCCTATCGGGCACTTGGACTATGTAGGTTCCTCAGCGGGCACTTGGACTTTGTATGTTCACTATCGGGCATTGGACTATGTAGGTTAACTAGCAGGACCTTGGACTATCTAGGTTACCTAGCGGGCACTTGGACTATGTAGGTTAACTTGCGGACACTTGGACAATCTAGGTTACCTAGCGGGAACTTGAACTACGTAAATACCCTAGCGGGCACTTGGACTATCTAGGTTTCCTAGCGGACACTTGGACTATCTAGATTAACTAGCGGGCCCTTGGACTATCTAGGTTACCTAGCGGGCACTTGGACTATGTAGGTTAACTACCGGGCACATTCACTATCTAGGTTACCTAGCGGGCACTTGGACTATGTATGTTCCCTAGCGGACACTTGGACTATCTATGTTAACTAGTGGGCACTTGGACTATCTATGTTAACTACCGGCTACTTGGACTATGTAGGTTAACTAGGGGACACTTGCACTATGTAGGTTACCTAGCGGCACTTGGACTATGTAGGTTAACTAGCGTGCATTTGGACTATGTAGGTTAAGTAGAGGACACTTAGACGATCTAGGTTAACTAGTGGGCCCTTGGACTATGTAGGTTAACGAACGGGCATTTGGGCTATGTAGGTTACCTAGCAGACACTTGGACAGTCTAGTTTACCTAGCGGGCACTTGGCTATCTAGGTTAACGAACGGGCACTTGGACTATCTAGGTTTCCTAGCGGGCATTTGGACTATGTAAGTTACCTAGCGGGCACTTGGACTATCTAGGTTACCTAGTGGGCACTTGGACTATGTAGGTTAACTAGCGGGCACTTGGACTATGTATGTTGCATAGCGGGCAATTGGACTATCTAGGTTAGGTAACGGGCACTTGGACTATATAGGTTACCTAGCGGACCCTTTGACTCTGTAGGTTACCTAGCGGGCACTTGGACTATCTAGGTTAATGAAAGGGCACTTGGACTATGTAGGTTACCTAGCGGGCACTTGGATTATCTAGGTTAGTTAACAGGAACTTGGAATATCTAGGTTACCTAGCGGGCACTTGGACTATGTAGGTTACGTTGCGGGCACTTTTACTATCTAGGTTACCTAACGGGAACTTGGACTATGTAGGTTAACTAGCGGACACATGGACGATCTAGGTTAACTAGCGGGCACTTGGAATATCTAGCTTAACTAGCGAGCCCGAGAACTATGTAGGTTAACTATCGGGCACTTGGACTATCTAGGTTAACTAGCGGGTTCTTGGACTATGTAGGTTAACTAGCGGGCACTTGGACTATCTAGGTTAACTAGCTGACCTCGGACTATGTAGGTTAACTAGCGGGCACTTGGACTATCTAGGTTAACTAGCTGACCTTGGACTATGTAAGTTAACTAGCCGGCACTTGGACTATCTAGGTTAACTAGCGGGCACTTGCACAATGCAGGTTCCCTAGCGGGCACTTGGACTATATAGGTTCCCTGCGGGCACTTGGACTATCTAGGTTCCCTAACGGGCACTTGGAATATGTAGGTTCCCTATCGGGCACTTGGACTATGTAGGTTCCTCAGCGGGCACTTAGACTATGTAGGTTCCCTATCAGGCACTTGGACTATGTAGGTTAAGTAGCGGGACCTTGAACTATGTAGATTAACTAGCGGCACTTGGACTATCTACGTTAACTAACGGGCCCTTGGACTATGTAGATTCCCTAGCGGGCACTTGAACTACGTAGGTTCCCTAGCGGGCACTTAGACTCTGAATGTTCCCTAGCGGGCACTAGGACTATGTAGGTTAACTAGCGGGCCCTTAGACTATCTAGGTTACCTAGCGGGCACTTGGACTATGTAGGTTAACTACCGGGCACTTGCACTATCTAGGTTACCTAGCGGGCACTTGGACTATGTACGTTCCCTAGAGGGCACTTGGACTATCTATGTTAACTAGCGGGCACTTGGACTATGTAGGTTAACTAGGGGACACTTGCACTATGTAGGTTACCTAGCGGCACTTGGACTATCTAGGTTAACTAGCGGGCACTTGGACTATCTGGGTTAACTAGCGTGCACTTGGACTATGTAGGTTCCTTAGCGGGCACTTGGACTATCTAGTTTACCTAGCGGGCACTTGGACTATGTAGGTTAACTAGCGGGCCCTTGGACTATCTAGGTTACATAGCTGGAACTTGGACTATATAGGTTACCTTGCGGGCACTTGGACTATGTAGGTTAACCAAAGACACTTGGACGATCCAGGTTAAATAATGGGCCCTTGGACTGTGTAGGTTAACGAAGGGGCATTTGGACAATGTAAGTTACCTAGCAGGCACTTGGACTGTCTAGGTGACCTAGCGGGCACTTGGACTATCTAGGTTAATGAACGGGCACTTGGACTATCTAGGTTAACTAGCGGGCACTTGGACTATGTAGGTTACCTAGCGGGCACTTGCACTATCTAGGTTACCTAGCGGGCACTTGGACTATGTAGGTTAATTAGCGGGCACTTGGACTATCTAGATTACCGAACGGGCATTTGGACTATGTAGGTTACCTAACGGGCACTTGGACTTCTAGGTTAACGAATGGGCACTTGGACTATGTATGTTGCATAGCGGACAATTGGATTATCTAGGTTAGGTAACGGGCACTTGGACTATCTAGGTTTCTTAGCGGGCACTTGGACTATATAGGTTACCTAGCGGGCCCTTGGACTATGTAGGTTACCTAGCGGGCACTTGGATTATCTAGGTTAGCTAACAGGAACTTGGAATATCTAGGTTACCTAGCGGGCACTTGGACTATGTAGGTTACCTTGCAGGCACTTGTACTATCTAGGTTACCTAATGGGAACTTGGACTATGTAGGTTAACTAGCGTACACTTGGACGATCTAGGTTAACAAGCGGGCACTTGGAATATCTAGGTTAACTAGCGGGCCCTTGGACTATGTAGGCTAACTAGCGGGCACTTGGACTATCTAGGTTAACTAGCAGGTTCTTGGACTATGTAGGTTAACTAGCGGGCACTTGGACTATCTAGGTTAACTAGCTGACCTTGGACTATGTAGGTTAACTATCGGGCACTTCGACAATCTAGGTTAACTAGCGGGCACTTGGACTATCTAGGTTAACTAGCGGGCACTTGCACAATGCAGGCTCCCTAGCGGGCACTTTAACTATGTAGGTTCCCTAGCGGGCACTTGGACTATATAGGTTCCCTACGGGCACTTGGACTATCTAGGTTCCCTAACGGGCACTTGGACTATGTAGGTTCCTCTGCGGGCACTTGGACTATGTAGGTTCCCTAACAGGCACTTGGACTATGTAGGTTAACTAGCGGGCACTTGTATGATCAAGGTTAACCAGCGGGCACTTGGACTGTCTAGGTTAACTAGCGGGCACTTGGACTATCTAGGTTAATTAGCGGGCACTTGTACAATGCAGGTTCCCTAGCGGGCACTTTGACTATGTAGTTTCCCTAGCGGGCACTTGGACAATATAGGTTCCCTACGGGCACTTGGACTATCTAGGTTCCCTAATGGGCACTTGGAATATGTAGGTTCCCTATCGGGCACTTGGACTATGTAGGTTCCTCAGCGGGCACTTGGACTTTGTATGTTCACAATCGGGCATTGGACTATGTAGGTTAACTAGCAGGACCTTGGACTATCTAGGTTACCTAGCGGGCACTTGGACTATGTAGGTTAACTTGCGGACACTTGGACAATCTAGGTTACCTAGCGGGAACTTGAACTACGTACATACCCTAGCGGGCACTTGGACTATCTAGGTTTCCTAGCGGACACTTGGACTATCTAGATTAACTAGCGGGCCCTTGGACTATCTAGGTTACCTAGCGGGCACTTGGACTATGTAGGTTAACTACCGGGCACATTCACTATCTAGGTTACCTAGCGGGCACTTGGACTATGTATGTTCCCTAGCGGACACTTGGACTATCTATGTTAACTAGTGGGCACTTGGACTATCTATGTTAACTACCGGCTACTTGGACTATGTAGGTTAACTAGCGTGCATTTGGACTATGTAGGTTAAGTAGAGGACACTTAGACGATCTAGGTTAACTAGTGGGCCCTTGGACTATGTAGGTTAACGAACGGGCATTTGGGCTATGTAGGTTACCTAGCAGACACTTGGACAGTCTAGTTTACCTAGCGGGCACTTGGCTATCTAGGTTAACGAACGGGCACTTGGACTATCTAGGTTGCCTAGCGGGCATTTGGACTATGTAAGTTACCTAGCGGGCACTTGGACTATCTAGGTTACCTAGTGGGCACTTGGACTATGTAGGTTAACTAGCGGGCACTTGGACTATGTATGTTGCATAGCGGGCAATTGGACTATCTAGGTTAGGTAACGGGCACTTGGACTATATAGGTTACCTAGCGGACCCTTTGACTCTGTAGGTTACCTAGCGGGCACTTGGACTATCTAGGTTAACGAAAGGGCACTTGGACTATGTAGGTTACCTAGCGGGCACTTGGATTATCTAGGTTAGTTAACAGGAACTTGGAATATCTAGGTTACCTAGCGGGCACTTGGACTATGTAGGTTACGTTGCGGGCACTTTTACTATCTAGGTTACCTAACGGGAACTTGGACTATGTAGGTTAACTAGCGGACACATGGACGATCTAGGTTAACTAGCGGGCACTTGGAATATCTAGCTTAACTAGCGAGCCCGAGAACTATGTAGGTTAACTATCGGGCACTTGGACTATCTAGGTTAACTAGCGGGTTCTTGGACTATGTAGGTTAACTAGCGGGCACTTGGACTATCTAGGTTAACTAGCTGACCTCGGACTATGTAGGTTAACTAGCGGGCACTTGGACTATCTAGGTTAACTAGCTGACCTTGGACTATGTAAGTTAACTAGCCGGCACTTGGACTATCTAGGTTAACTAGCGGGCACTTGCACAATGCAGGTTCCCTAGCGGGCACTTGGACTATATAGGTTCCCTGCGGGCACTTGGACTATCTAGGTTCCCTAACGGGCACTTGGAATATGTAGGTTCCCTATCGGGCACTTGGACTATGTAGGTTCCTCAGCGGGCACTTAGACTATGTAGGTTCCCTATCAGGCACTTGGACTATGTAGGTTAAGTAGCGGGACCTTGAACTATGTAGATTAACTAGCGGCACTTGGACTATCTACGTTAACTAACGGGCCCTTGGACTATGTAGATTCCCTAGCGGGCACTTGAACTACGTAGGTTCCCTAGCGGGCACTTAGACTCTGAATGTTCCCTAGCGGGCACTAGGACTATGTAGGTTAACTAGCGGGCCCTTAGACTATCTAGGTTACCTAGCGGGCACTTGGACTATGTAGGTTAACTACCGGGCACTTGCACTATCTAGGTTACCTAGCGGGCACTTGGACTATGTACGTTCCCTAGAGGGCACTTGGACTATCTATGTTAACTAGCGGGCACTTGGACTATGTAGGTTAACTAGGGGACACTTGCACTATGTAGGTTACCTAGCGGCACTTGGACTATCTAGGTTAACTAGCGGGCACTTGGACTATCTGGGTTAACTAGCGTGCACTTGGACTATGTAGGTTCCTTAGCGGGCACTTGGACTATCTAGTTTACCTAGCGGGCACTTGGACTATGTAGGTTAACTAGCGGGCCCTTGGACTATCTAGGTTACATAGCTGGAACTTGGACTATATAGGTTACCTTGCGGGCACTTGGACTATGTAGGTTAACCAAAGACACTTGGACGATCCAGGTTAAATAATGGGCCCTTGGACTGTGTAGGTTAACGAAGGGGCATTTGGACAATGTAAGTTACCTAGCAGGCACTTGGACTGTCTAGGTGACCTAGCGGGCACTTGGACTATCTAGGTTAATGAACGGGCACTTGGACTATCTAGGTTAACTAGCGGGCACTTGGACTATGTAGGTTACCTAGCGGGCACTTGCACTATCTAGGTTACCTAGCGGGCACTTGGACTATGTAGGTTAATTAGCGGGCACTTGGACTATCTAGATTACCGAACGGGCATTTGGACTATGTAGGTTACCTAACGGGCACTTGGACTTCTAGGTTAACGAATGGGCACTTGGACTATGTATGTTGCATAGCGGACAATTGGATTATCTAGGTTAGGTAACGGGCACTTGGACTATCTAGGTTTCTTAGCGGGCACTTGGACTATATAGGTTACCTAGCGGGCCCTTGGACTATGTAGGTTACCTAGCGGGCACTTGGATTATCTAGGTTAGCTAACAGGAACTTGGAATATCTAGGTTACCTAGCGGGCACTTGGACTATGTAGGTTACCTTGCAGGCACTTGTACTATCTAGGTTACCTAATGGGAACTTGGACTATGTAGGTTAACTAGCGTACACTTGGACGATCTAGGTTAACAAGCGGGCACTTGGAATATCTAGGTTAACTAGCGGGCCCTTGGACTATGTAGGTTAACTAGCGGGCACTTGGACTATCTAGGTTAACTAGCAGGTTCTTGGACTATGTAGGTTAACTAGCGGGCACTTGGACTATCTAGGTTAACTAGCTGACCTTGGACTATGTAGGTTAACTATCGGGCACTTCGACAATCTAGGTTAACTAGCGGGCACTTGGACTATCTAGGTTAACTAGCGGGCACTTGCACAATGCAGGCTCCCTAGCGGGCACTTTAACTATGTAGGTTCCCTAGCGGGCACTTGGACTATATAGGTTCCCTACGGGCACTTGGACTATCTAGGTTCCCTAACGGGCACTTGGACTATGTAGGTTCCTCTGCGGGCACTTGGACTATGTAGGTTCCCTAACAGGCACTTGGACTATGTAGGTTAACTAGCGGGCACTTGTATGATCAAGGTTAACCAGCGGGCACTTGGACTGTCTAGGTTAACTAGCGGGCACTTGGACTATCTAGGTTAATTAGCGGGCACTTGTACAATGCAGGTTCCCTAGCGGGCACTTTGACTATGTAGTTTCCCTAGCGGGCACTTGGACAATATAGGTTCCCTACGGGCACTTGGACTATCTAGGTTCCCTAATGGGCACTTGGAATATGTAGGTTCCCTATCGGAAACTTGGACTATGTAGGTTCCTCAGCGGGCACTTGGACTTTGTATGTTCACTATCGGGCATTGGACTATGTAGGTTAACTAGCAGGACCTTGGACTATCTAGGTTACCTAGCGGGCACTTGGACTATGTAGGTTAACTTGCGGACACTTGGACAATCTAGGTTACCTAGCGGGAACTTGAACTACGTACATACCCTAGCGGGCACGTGGACTATCTAGGTTTCCTAGCGGACACTTGGACTATCTAGATTAACTAGCGGGCCCTTGGACTATCTAGGTTACCTAGCGGGCACTTGGACTATGTAGGTTAACTACCGGGCACATTCACTATCTAGGTTACCTAGCGGGCACTTGGACTATGTATGTTCCCTAGCGGACACTTGGACTATCTATGTTAACTAGTGGGCACTTGGACTATCTATGTTAACTACCGGCTACTTGGACTATGTAGGTTAACTAGGGGACACTTGCACTATGTAGGTTACCTAGCGGCACTTGGACTATGTAGGTTAACTAGCGTGCATTTGGACTATGTAGGTTAAGTAGAGGACACTTAGACGATCTAGGTTAACTAGTGGGCCCTTGGACTATGTAGGTTAACGAACGGGCATTTGGGCTATGTAGGTTACCTAGCAGACACTTGGACAGTCTAGTTTACCTAGCGGGCACTTGGCTATCTAGGTTAACGAACGGGCACTTGGACTATCTAGGTTGCCTAGCGGGCATTTGGACTATGTAAGTTACCTAGCGGGCACTTGGACTATCTAGGTTACCTAGTGGGCACTTGGACTATGTAGGTTAACTAGCGGGCACTTGGACTATGTATGTTGCATAGCGGGCAATTGGACTATCTAGGTTAGGTAACGGGCACTTGGACTATATAGGTTACCTAGCGGACCCTTTGACTCTGCAGGTTACCTAGCGGGCACTTGGACTATCTAGGTTAACGAAAGGGCACTTGGACTATGTAGGTTACCTAGCGGGCACTTGGATTATCTAGGTTAGTTAACAGGAACTTGGAATATCTAGGTTACCTAGCGGGCACTTGGACTATGTAGGTTACCTTGCGGGCACTTTTACTATCTAGGTTACCTAACGGGAACTTGGACTATGTAGGTTAACTAGCGGACACATGGACGATCTAGGTTAACTAGCGGGCACTTGGAATATCTAGCTTAACTAGCGAGCCCGAGAACTATGTAGGTTAACTATCGGGCACTTGGACTATCTAGGTTAACTAGCGGGTTCTTGGACTATGTAGGTTAACTAGCGGGCACTTGGACTATCTAGGTTAACTAGCTGACCTCGGACTATGTAGGTTAACTAGCGGGCACTTGGACTATCTAGGTTAACTAGCTGACCTTGGACTATGTAAGTTAACTAGCCGGCACTTGGACTATCTAGGTTAACTAGCGGGCACTTGCACAATGCAGGTTCCCTAGCGGGCACTTGGACTATATAGGTTCCCTGCGGGCACTTGGACTATCTAGGTTCCCTAACGGGCACTTGGAATATGTAGGTTCCCTATCGGGCACTTGGACTATGTAGGTTCCTCAGCGGGCACTTAGACTATGTAGGTTCCCTATCAGGCACTTGGACTATGTAGGTTAAGTAGCGGGACCTTGAACTATGTAGATTAACTAGCGGCACTTGGACTATCTACGTTAACTAACGGGCCCTTGGACTATGTAGATTCCCTAGCGGGCACTTGAACTACGTAGGTTCCCTAGCGGGCACTTAGACTCTGAATGTTCCCTAGCGGGCACTAGGACTATGTAGGTTAACTAGCGGGCCCTTAGACTATCTAGGTTACCTAGCGGGCACTTGGACTATGTAGGTTAACTACCGGGCACTTGCACTATCTAGGTTACCTAGCGGGCACTTGGACTATGTACGTTCCCTAGAGGGCACTTGGACTATCTATGTTAACTAGCGGGCACTTGGACTATGTAGGTTAACTAGGGGACACTTGCACTATGTAGGTTACCTAGCGGCACTTGGACTATCTAGGTTAACTAGCGGGCACTTGGACTATCTGGGTTAACTAGCGTGCACTTGGACTATGTAGGTTCCTTAGCGGGCACTTGGACTATCTAGTTTACCTAGCGGGCACTTGGACTATGTAGGTTAACTAGCGGGCCCTTGGACTATCTAGGTTACATAGCTGGAACTTGGACTATATAGGTTACCTTGCGGGCACTTGGACTATGTAGGTTAACCAAAGACACTTGGACGATCCAGGTTAAATAATGGGCCCTTGGACTGTGTAGGTTAACGAAGGGGCATTTGGACAATGTAAGTTACCTAGCAGACACTTGGACTGTCTAGGTGACCTAGCGGGCACTTGGACTATCTAGGTTAACTAGCGGGCACTTGCACAATGCAGGCTCCCTAGCGTGCACTTTATCTATGTAGGTTCCCTAGCGGGCACTTGGACTATATAGGTTCCCTACGGGCACTTGGACTATCTAGGTTCCCTAACGGGCGCTTGGACTATGTAGGTTCCTCTGCGGGCACTTGGACTATGTAGGTTCCCTAACAGGCACTTGGACTATGTAGGTTAACTAGCGGGCACTTGTATGATCAAGGTTAACCAGCGGGCACTTGGACTGTCTAGGTTAACTAGCGGGCACTTGGACTATCTAGGTTAATTAGCGGGCACTTGTGCAATGCAGGTTCCCTAGCGGGCACTTTGACTATGTAGTTTCCCTAGCGGGCACTTGGACAATATAGGTTCCCTACGGGCACTTGGACTATCTAGGTTCCCTAATGGGCACTTGGAATATGTAGGTTCCCTATCGGGCACTTGGACTATGTAGGTTCCTCAGCGGGCACTTGGACTTTGTATGTTCACTATCGGGCATTGGACTATGTAGGTTAACTAGCAGGACCTTGGACTATCTAGGTTACCTAGCGGGCACTTGGACTATGTAGGTTAACTTGCGGACACTTGGACAATCTAGGTTACCTAGCGGGAACTTGAACTACGTACATACCCTAGCGGGCACTTGGACTATCTAGGTTTCCTAGCGGACACTTGGACTATCTAGATTAACTAGCGGGCCCTTGGACTATCTAGGTTTCCTAGCGGGCACTTCGACTATCTAGGTTAGCTAACGGGCAATTGGACTGTCTAGGTTACCTAGCGGGCACTTGGACTATGTAGGTTCCCTAGCGAGCACTTGGACTATTTAAGTTACCTAGTAGGCACTTTGACTATCTAGGTTAACGAACGTGCACTTGGACTATGTAGGTAACCTAGCCGGCACTTGGACTGTCTAGGTTACCTAGCAGGCACTTGGCCCATCTAGGTTAACGAACGGGCACTTGGACTATGTAGGTTAACTAGCGGACACTTCGACTATCTAGGTTAGCTAACGGGCAATTGGACTATCTAAGTTACCTAGCGGGCACTTGGACTATGTAGGTTGCCTAGCGAGCACTTGGACTATGTAGGTTCCCTATCGGGTACTTGGACTGTCTAGGTTACCTAGTGGGCACTTGGACTGTGTAGTTTACCTAGGAGGCACTTGGACTATGTTGGTTAACTAGCGGGCATTTGGACTATCTAGGTTACCTAGCAGGCACTTGGACTATGTACGTTCCCTAGCGGGCACTTGGGCTATCTACGTTACCTAGCGGGCACTTGGACTATGTAGGTTAACGAACGGGCACTTGGACTATGTAGGTAACGTAAAGGTCACTTGGACTGTCTAGGTTACCTTGCGGGAACTTGGACTATGTAGGTTAACTAGCGGGCACTTGTACTATCAAGGTTAACTAGAGGGCCCTTACTCTATGTAGGTTAACTAGCAGGCCTTTGGACTATGTAAGTTAACTAGAGGGCACTTTGATGATCCTGGTTAACTAGCGGGCACTTGGACTATCTAGGTTAACTAGCGGGCACTTGGACTATCTAGGTTAACTAGCGGGCACTTGGACTATGTAGGTTCCCTAGCGGGCAATTTGACTATGTAGGTTGCCTAGCGGGCACTTGGACTATATAGGTTAACTAGCGGGCCCTTGGACTATGTAGGTTAACTAGCGTGCACTTGGACGATCTAGGTTAACTAGCGGGTACTTGGACTATCTACGTTAACTAGCGGGCCCTTGGACTATGTAGATTCCCTAGCGGGCACTTGGATTCTGTGTGTTCCTTACGGACACTTGAACTATGTAGGTTCCCTAGCAGGCACTTGGACTATGTAGGTTCCAGAGGGGGCACTTGGACTATGTAAGTTAAGTACCGGGCACTTGGACTATGTAGGTTAACTAGCGGGCCCTTGGACTATCTAGGTTACCTAGCGGGCACTTGGACTATGTAGGTTAACTACCGGGCACATTCACTATCTAGGTTACCTAGCGGGCACTTGGACTATGTATGTTCCCTAGCGGACACTTGGACTATCTATGTTAACTAGTGGGCACTTGGACTATCTATGTCAACTACCGGCTACTTGGACTATGTAGGTTAACTAGGGGACACTTGCACTATGTAGGTTACCTAGCGGCACTTGGACTATGTAGGTTAACTAGCGTGCATTTGGACTATGTAGGTTAAGTAGAGGACACTTAGACGATCTAGGTTAACTAGTGGGCCCTTGGACTATGTAGGTTAACGAACGGGCATTTGGGCTATGTAGGTTACCTAGCAGACACTTGGACTGTCTAGTTTACCTAGCGGGCACTTGGCTATCTAGGTTAACGAACGGGCACTTGGACTATCTAGGTTGCCTAGCGGGCATTTGGACTATGTAAGTTACCTAGCGGGCACTTGGACTATCTAGGTTACCTAGTGGGCACTTGGACTATGTAGGTTAACTAGCGGGCACTTGGACTATGTATGTTGCATAGCGGGCAATTGGACTATCTAGGTTAGGTAACGGGCACTTGGACTATATAGGTTACCTAGCGGACCCTTTGACTCTGTAGGTTACCTAGCGGGCACTTGGACTATCTAGGTTAACGAAAGGGCACTTGGACTATGTAGGTTACCTAGCAGGCACTTGGACTGTCTAGGTGACCTAGCGGGCACTTGGACTATCTAGGTTAACGAACGGGCACTTGGACGATCTAGGTTAACTAGCGGGCACTTGGAATATCTAGCTTAACTAGCGAGCCCGAGAACTATGTAGGTTAACTATCGGGCATTTGGACTATCTAGGTTAACTAGCGGGTTCTTGGACTATGTAGGTTAACTAGCGGGCACTTGGACTATCTAGGTTAACTAGCTGACCTCGGACTATGTAGGTTAACTAGCGGGCACTTGGACTATCTAGGTTAACTAGCTGACCTTGGACTATGTAAGTTAACTAGCGGGCACTTGGACTATCTAGGTTAACTAGCGGGCACTTGCACAATGCAGGTTCCCTAGCGGGCACTTGGACTATATAGGTTCCCTGCGGGCACTTGGACTATCTAGGTTCCCTAACGGGCACTTGGAATATGTAGGTTCCCTATCGGGCACTTGGACTATGTAGGTTCCTCTGCGGGCACTTGGACTATGTAGGTTCCCTATCAGGCACTTGGACTATGTAGGTTAAGTAGCGGGACCTTGAACTATGTAGATTAACTAGCGGCACTTGGACTATCTACGTTAACTAACGGGCCCTTGGACTATGTAGATTCCCTAGCGGGCACATGAAATACGTAGGTTCCCTAGCGGGCACTTAGACTCTGAATGTTCCCTAGCGGGCACTTGGACTATATATGTTCCTTACGGACACTTGAACTATGTAAGTTAACTACCGGGCACTTGGACTCTGTAGGTTAACTAGCGGGCCCTTAGACTATCTAGGTTACCTAGCGGGCACTTGGACTATGTAGGTTAACTACCGGGCACTTGCACTATCTAGGTTACCTAGCGGGCACTTGGACTATGTACGTTCCCTAGAGGGCACTTGGACTATCTATGTTAACTAGCGGGCACTTGGACTATGTAGGTTAACTAGGGGACACTTGCACTATGTAGGTTACCTAGCGGCACTTGGACTATCTAGGTTAACTAGCGGGCACTTGGACTATCTGGGTTAACTAGCGTGCACTTGGACTATGTAGGTTCCTTAGCGGGCACTTGGACTATCTAGTTTACCTAGCGGGCACTTGGACTATGTAGGTTAACTAGCGGGCCCTTGGACTATCTAGGTTACATAGCTGGAACTTGGACTATATAGGTTACCTTGCGGGCACTTGGACTATGTAGGTTAACCAAAGACACTTGGACGATCCAGGTTAAATAATGGGCCCTTGGACTGTGTAGGTTAACGAAGGGGCATTTGGACAATGTAAGTTACCTAGCAGGCACTTGGACTGTCTAGGTGACCTAGCGGGCACTTGGACTATCTAGGTTAACGAACGGGCACTTGGACTATCTAGGTTAACTAGCGGGCACTTGGACTATGTAGGTTACCTAGTGGGCACTTGCACTATCTAGGTTACCTAGCGGGCACTTGGACTATGTAGGTTAATTAGCGGGCACTTGGACTATCTAGGTTACCGAACGGGCATTTGGACTATGTAGGTTTCCTAACGGGCACTTGGACTTCTAGGTTAACGAATGGGCACTTGGACTATGTATGTTGCATAGCGGGCAATTGGATTATCTAGGTTAGGTAACGGGCACTTGGACTATCTAGGTTACGTAGCGGGAACATGGACTATGTAGGTTACCTAGCGGGCACTTGGACTATCTTGGTTTCTTAGCGGGCACTTGGACTATATAGGTTACCTAGCGGGCCCTTGGACTATGTAGGTTACCTAGCGGGCACTTGGATTATCTAGGTTAGCTAACAGGAACTTGGAATATCTAGGTTACCTAGCGGGCACTTGGACTATGTAGGTTACCTTGCAGGCACTTGTACTATCTAGGTTACCTAATGGGAACTTGGACTATGTAGGTTAACTAGCGTACACTTGGACGATCTAGGTTAACAAGCGGGCACTTGGAATATCTAGGTTAACTAGCGGGCCCTTGGACTATGTAGGTTAACTAGCGGGCACTTGGACTATCTAGGTTAACTAGCAGGTTCTTGGACTATGTAGGTTAACTAGCGGGCACTTGGATTATCTAGGTTAACTAGCTGACCTTGGACTATGTAGGTTAACTATCGGGCACTTCCACAATCTAGGTTAACTAGCGGGCACTTGGACTATCTAGGTTAACTAGCGGGCACTTGCACAATGCAGGCTCCCAAGCGGGCACTTTAACTATGTAGGTTCCCTAGCGGGCACTTGGACTATATAGGTTCCCTACGGGCACTTGGACTATCTAGGTTCCCTAACGGGCACTTGGACTATGTAGGTTCCTCTGCGGGCACTTGGACTATGTAGGTTCCCTAACAGGCACTTGGACTATGTAGGTTAACTAGCGGGCACTTGTATGATCAAGATTAACCAGCGGGCACTTGGACTGTCTAGGTTAACTAGCGGGCACTTGGACTATCTAGGTTAATTAGCGGGCACTTATACAATGCAGGTTCCCTAGCGGGCACTTTGACTATGTACTTTCCCTAGCGGGCACTTGGACAATATAGGTTCCCTACGGGCACTTGGACTATCTAGGTTCCCTAATGGGCACTTGGAATATGTAGGTTCCCTATCGGGCACTTGGACTATGTAGGTTCCTCAGCGGGCACTTGGACTTTGTATGTTCACTATCGGGCATTGGACTATGTAGGTTAACTAGCAGGACCTTGGACTATCTAGGTTACCTAGCGGGCACTTGGACTTTGTAGGTTAACTTGCGGACACTTGGACAATCTAGGTTACCTAGCGGGAACTTGAACTACGTACATACCCTAGCGGGCACTTGGACTATCTAGGTTTCCTAGCGGACACTTGGACTATCTAGATTAACTAGCGGGCCCTTGGACTATCTAGGTTACCTAGCGGGCACTTGGACTATGTAGGTTAACTACCGGGCACATTCACTATCTAGGTTACCTAGCGGGCACTTGGACTATGTATGTTCCCTAGCGGACACTTGGACTATCTATGTTAACTAGTGGGCACTTGGACTATCTATGTTAACTACCGGCTACTTGGACTATGTAGGTTAACTAGGGGACACTTGCACTATGTAGGTTACCTAGCGGCACTTGGACTATGTAGGTTAACTAGCGTGCATTTGGACTATGTAGGTTAAGTAGAGGACACTTAGACGATCTAGGTTAACTAGTGGGCCCTTGGAATATGTAGGTTAACGAACGGGCATTTGGGCTATGTAGGTTACCTAGCAGACACTTGGACTGTCTAGTTTACCTAGCGGGCACTTGGCTATCTAGGTTAACGAACGGGCTCTTGGACTATCTAGGTTGCCTAGCGGAATTTGTACTATGTAAGTTACCTAGCGGGCACTTGGACTATCTAGGTTACCTAGCGGGCACTTGGACTATGTAGGTTAACTAGCGGGCACTTGGACTATGTATGTTGCATAGCGGGCAATTGGACTATCTAGGTTAGGTAACGGGCACTTGGACTATATAGGTTACTTAGCGGACCCTTTGACTCTGTAGGTTACCTAGCGGGCACTTGGACTGTCTAGGTTACCTAGCGGGCACTTGGCTATCTAGGTTAACGAACGGGCACTTGGACTATCTAGGTTGCCTAGCGGGCATTTGGACTATGTAAGTTACCTAGCGGGCACTTGGACTATCTAGGTTACCTAGTGGGCACTTGGACTATGTAGGTTAACTAGCGGGCACTTGGACTATGTATGTTGCATAGCGGGCAATTGGACTATCTAGGTTAGGTAACGGGCACTTGGACTATATAGGTTACCTAGCGGACCCTTTGACTCTGTAGGTTACCTAGCGGGCACTTGGACTATCTAGGTTAACGAAAGGGCACTTGGACTATGTAGGTTACCTAGCGGGCACTTGGATTATCTAGGTTAGTTAACAGGAACTTGGAATATCTAGGTTACCTAGCGGGCACTTGGACTATGTAGGTTACGTTGCGGGCACTTTTATTATCTAGGTTACCTAACGGGAACTTGGACTATGTAGGTTAACTAGCGGACACATGGACGATCTAGGTTAACTAGCGGGCACTTGGAATATCTAGGTTAACTAGCGAGCCCGAGAACTATGTAGGTTAACTATCGGGCACTTGGACTATCTAGGTTAACTAGCGGATTCTTGGACTATCTAGGTTAACTAGCTGACCTCGGACTATGTAGGTTAACTAGTGGGCACTTGGACTATCTAGGTTAACTAGCTGACCTTGGACTATGTAAGTTAACTAGCCGGCACTTGGACTATCTAGGTTAACTAGCGGGCACTTGCACAATGCAGGTTCCCTAGCGGGCACTTGGACTATATAGGTTCCCTGCGGGCACTTGGACTATCTAGGTTCCCTAACGGGCACTTGGAATATGTAGGTTCCCTATCGGGCACTTGGACTATGTAGGTTCCTCTGCGGGCACTTAGACTATGTAGGTTCCCTATCAGGCACTTGGACTATGTAGGTTAAGTAGCGGGACCTTGAACTATGTAGATTAACTAGCGGCACTTGGACTATCTACGTTAACTAACGGGCCCTTGGACTATGTAGATTCCCTAGCGGGCACTTGAACTACGTAGGTTCCCTAGCGGGCACTTAGACTCTGAATGTTCCCTAGCGGGCACTTGGACTATGTACGTTAACTAGCGGGACCTTAGACTATCTAGGTTACCTAGCGGGCACTTGGACTATGTAGGTTAACTACCGGGCACTTGCACTATCTAGGTTACCTAGCGGGCACTTGGACTATGTACGTTCCCTAGAGGGCACTTGGACTATCTATGTTAACTAGCGGGCACTTGGACTATGTAGGTTAAATAGGGGACACTTGCACTATGTAGGTTACCTAGCGGCACTTGGACTATCTAGGTTAACTAGTGGGCACTTGGACTATCTGGGTTAACTAGCGTGCACTTGGACTATGTAGGTTCCTTAGCGGGCACTTGGACTATCTAGTTTACCTAGCGGGCACTTGGACTATGTAGGTTAACTAGCGGGCCCTTGGACTATCTAGGTTACATAGCTGGAACTTGGACTATATAGGTTACCTTGCGGGCACTTGGACTATGTAGGTTAACCAAAGACACTTGGACGATCCAGGTTAAATAATGGGCCCTTGGACTGTGTAGGTTAACGAAGGGGCATTTGGACAATGTAAGTTACCTAGCAGGCACTTGGACTGTCTATGTGACCTAGCGGGCACTTGGACTATCTAGGTTAATGAACGGGCACTTGGACTATCTAGGTTAACTAGCGGGCACTTGGACTATGTAGGTTACCTAGCGGGCACTTGCACTATCTAGGTTACCTAGCGGGCACTTGGACTATGTAGGTTAATTAGCGGGCACTTGGACTATCTAGGTTACCGAACGGGCATTTGGACTATGTAGGTTACCTAACGGGCACTTGGACTTCTAGGTTAACGAATGGGCACTTGGACTATGTATGTTGCATAGCGGGCAATTGGATTATCTAGGTTAGGTAACGGGCACTTGGACTATCTAGGTTACGTAGCGGGAACATGGACTATGTAGGTTACCTAGCGGGCACTTGGACTATCTTGGTTTCTTAGCGGGCACTTGGACTATATAGGTTACCTAGCGGGCCCTTGGACTATGTAGGTTACCTAGCGGGCACTTGGATTATCTAGGTTAGCTAACAGGAACTTGGAATATCTAGGTTACCTAGCGGGCACTTGGACTATGTAGGTTACCTTGCAGGCACTTGTACTATCTAGGTTACCTAATGGGAACTTGGACTATGTAGGTTAACTAGCGTACACTTGGACGATCTAGGTTAACAAGCGGGCACTTGGAATATCTAGGTTAACTAGCGGGCCCTTGGACTATGTAGGTTAACTAGCGGGCACTTGGACTATCTAGGTTAACTAGCAGGTTCTTGGACTATGTAGGTTAACTAGCGGGCACTTGGACTATCTAGGTTAACTAGCTGACCTTGGACTATGTAGGTTAACTATCGGGCACTTCGACAATCTAGGTTAACTAGCGGGCACTTGGACTATCTAGGTTAACTAGCGGGCACTTGCACAATGCAGGCTCCCTAGCGGGCACTTTAACTATGTAGGTTCCCTAGCGGGCACTTGGACTATATAGGTTCCCTACGGGCACTTGGACTATCTAGGTTCCCTAACGGGCACTTGGACTATGTAGGTTCCTCTGCGGGCACTTGGACTATGTAGGTTCCCTAACAGGCACTTGGACTATGTAGGTTAACTAGCGGGCACTTGTATGATCAAGGTTAACCAGCGGGCACTTGGACTGTCTAGGTTAACTAGCGGGCACTTGGACTATCTAGGTTAATTAGCGGGCACTTGTACAATGCAGGTTCCCTAGCGGGCACTTTGACTATGTAGTTTCCCTAGCGGGCACTTGGACAATATAGGTTCCCTACGGGCACTTGGACTATCTAGGTTCCCTAATGGGCACTTGGAATATGTAGGTTCCCTATCGGGCACTTGGACTATGTAGGTTCCTCAGCGGGCACTTGGACTTTGTATGTTCACTATCGGGCATTGGACTATGTAGGTTAACTAGCAGGACCTTGGACTATCTAGGTTACCTAGCGGGCACTTGGACTATGTAGGTTAACTTGCGGACACTTGGACAATCTAGGTTACCTAGCGGGAACTTGAACTACGTACATACCCTAGCGGGCACTTGGACTATCTAGGTTTCCTAGCGGACACTTGGACTATCTAGATTAACTAGCGGGCCCTTGGACTATCTAGGTTTCCTAGCGGGCACTTCGACTATCTAGGTTAGCTAACGGGCAATTGGACTATCTAGGTTACCTAGAGGGCACTTGGACTATGTAGGTTCCCTAGCGAGCACTTGGACTATTTAAGTTACCTAGTAGGCACTTTGACTATCTAGGTTAACGAACGTGCACTTGGACTATGTAGGTAACCTAGCCGGCACTTGGACTGTCTAGGTTACCTAGCAGGCACTTGGCCCATCTAGGTTAACGAACGGGCACTTGGACTATGTAGGTTAACTAGCGGACACTTCGACTATCTAGGTTAGCTAACGGGCAATTGGACTATCTAAGTTACCTAGCGGGCACTTGGACTATGTAGGTTGCCTAGCGAGCACTTGGACTATGTAGGTTCCCTATCGGGTACTTGGACTGTCTAGGTTACCTAGTGGGCACTTGGACTGTGTAGTTTACCTAGGAGGCACTTGGACTATGTTGGTTAACTAGCGGGCATTTGGACTATCTAGGTTACCTAGCTGGCACTTGGACTATGTACGTTCCCTAGCGGGCACTTGGGCTATCTACGTTACCTAGCGGGCACTTGGACTATGTAGGTTAACGAACGGGCACTTGGACTATGTAGGTAACCTAAAGGTCACTTGGACTGTCTAGGTTACCTTGCGGGAACTTGGACTATGTAGGTTAACTAGCGGGCACTTGTACTATCAAGGTTAACTAGAGGGCCCTTACTCTATGTAGGTTAACTAGCAGGCCTTTGGACTATGTAAGTTAACTAGAGGGCACTTTGATGATCCTGGTTAACTAGCGGGCACTTGGACTATCTAGGTTAACTAGCGGGCACTTGGACTATCTAGGTTAACTAGCGGGCACTTGGACTATGTAGGTTCCCTAGCGGGCAATTTGACTATGTAGGTTCCCTAGCGGGCACTTGGACTATATAGGTTAACTAGCGGGCCCTTGGACTAAGTAGGTTAACTAGCGTGCACTTGGACGATCTAGGTTAACTAGCGGGTACTTGGACTATCTACGTTAACTAGCGGGCCCTTGGACTATGTAGATTCCCTAGCGGGCACTTGGATTCTGTGTGTTCCCTACGGACACTTGAACTATGTAGGTTCCCTAGCAGGCACTTGGACTATGTAGGTTCCAGAGGGGGCACTTGGACTATGTAAGTTAACTACCGGCCACTTGGACTATGTAGGTTAACTAGCGGGCCCTTGGACTATCTAGGTTACCTAGCGGGCACTTGGACTATGTAGGTTAACTACCGGGCACATTCACTATCTAGGTTACCTAGCGGGCACTTGGACTATGTATGTTCCCTAGCGGACACTTGGACTATCTATGTTAACTAGTGGGCACTTGGACTATCTATGTTAACTACCGGCTACTTGGACTATGTAGGTTAACTAGGGGACACTTGCACTATGTAGGTTACCTAGCGGCACTTGGACTATGTAGGTTAGCTAGCGTGCATTTGGACTATGTAGGTTAAGTAGAGGACACTTAGGCGATCTAGGTTAACTAGTGGGCCCTTGGACTATGTAGGTTAACGAACGGGCATTTGGGCTATGTAGGTTACCTAGCAGACACTTGGACTGTCTAGTTTACCTAGCGGGCACTTGGCTATCTAGGTTAACGAACGGGCACTTGGACTATCTAGGTTGCCTAGCGGGCATTTGGACTATGTAAGTTACCTAGCGGGCACTTGGACTATCTAGGTTACCTAGTGGGCACTTGGACTATGTAGGTTAACTAGCGGGCACTTGGACTATGTATGTTGCAAAGCGGGCAATTGGACTATCTAGGTTAGGTAACGGGCACTTGGACTATATAGGTTACCTAGCGGAGCCTTTGACTCTGTAGGTTACCTAGCGGGCACTTGGACTATCTAGGTTAACGAAAGGGCACTTGGACTATGTAGGTTACCTAGCGGGCACTTGGATTATCTAGGTTAGTTAACAGGAACTTGGAATATCTAGGTTACCTAGCGGGCACTTGGACTATGTAGGTTACGTTGCGGGCACTTTTACTATCTAGGTTACCTAACGGGAACTTGGACTATGTAGGTTAACTAGCGGACACTTGGAAGATCTAGGTTAACTAGCGGGCACTTGGAATATCTAGCTTAACTAGCGAGTTCGAGGACTATGTAGGTAAACTATCCGGCACTTGGACTATCTAGGTTAACTAGCGGGTTCTTGGACTATGTAGGTTAACTAGCGGGCACTTGGACTATCTAGGTTAACTAGCTGACCTTGGACTATGTAGGTTAACTAGCGGGCACTTGGACTATCTAGGTTAACTAGCTGACCTTGGACTATGTAAGTTAACTAGCGGGCACTTGGACTATCTAGATTAACTAGCGAGCACTTGCCCAATGCAGGTTCCCTAGCGGGCACTTTGAATATGTAGGTTCCCTAGCGGGCACTTGGACTATATAGGTTCCCAGCGGGCACTTGGATTATTTAGGTTCCCTAACGGGCACTTGGAATATGTAGGTTCCCTTTCGGCACTTGGACTATGTAGGTTAACTAGCGGGCCCTTGAACTATGTAGATTAACTAGCGGCACTTGGACTATCTACGTTAACTAACGGGCCCTTGGACTATGTAGATTCCCTAGCGGGCACTTGGACTACATAGGTTCCCTAGCGGGCACTTAGACTCTGTATGTTCCCTAGCGGGCACTTGGACTATATATGTTCCTTACGGGCACTTGAACTATGTAAGTTAACTACCGGGCACTTGGACTATGTAGGTTAACTAGCGGGCCCTTAGACTATCTAGGTTACGTAGCGGTCACTTGGACTATGTAGGTTAACTACCGGGCACTTGCACTATCTAGGTTACCTAGCGGGCACTTGGACTATGTACGTTCCCTAGAGGGCACTTGGACTATCTATGTTAAATAGCGGGCACTTGGACTATGTAGGTTAACTAGGGGACACTTGCACTATGTAGGTTACCTAGCGGCACTTGGACTATCTAGGTTAACTATCGTGCACTTGGACTATGTAGGTTCCTTAGCGGGCACTTGGACAATCTAGGTTGCCTAGCAGGCACTTGTACTATGTAGGTTAACTAGCGTGCCCTTGGACTATCTAGGTTACGTAGCGGGCACTTGGTATATAGGTTAACTAGCGGGCATTTGGACTATGTAGGTTAACTAGCGGACACTTACACGATCTAGGTTAACTAGTGGGCCCTTGTACTATATAGGTTAACTAGCGGGCCATGGATTATGTAGGTTTACTAGCAGGCACTTGGACTATCTAGGCAAACTAGCGGGCACTTGGACTATGTAGATTCCCTATAGGGCATTTGGACTATCTAGGTTACCTAGCGGGCACTTAGACTATCTAGCTTACCTAGCGAGCACTTGGACTATCTAAGTTACCTAGCAGGCCCTTTGACTATCTACGTTAACTAACGGGCACTTGGACAATGGAGGTGGTCTAGCGGGCACTTGGATTATGTAGGTTCCCTTGCGGGCACTTGAACTATCTAGGTTAACGAACGGGCACTTGGACTGTCTAGGTTACATAGCGGGCACTTGGACTTCTAGGTTAACGAACGGGCACTTGGACTATGTATGTTGCCTAGCGGGCACTTGGACTATCTAGGTTAGCTAACGGGCACTTGGACTATCTAAGTAACCTAGCGGGAACTTGGACAATGTAGGTTACCTAGCAGGCTCTTGGACTATCTAGGTTACCTAACAGACACTTTCACTATCTAGGTTACCTAGCTGGCACTTGGACTATGTAGGTTAACTAGCGGGCACTTGGACGATCTAGGTTAACTAGCGAGCACTTGGACTATATAGGTTACCTAGCGGGCACTTGGACTATCGAGGTTAACGAACGGGCACTTGGACTATGTAGGTTACCTAGCAGGCACTTGGACTATCTAGGTTACCTATTTAGCACTTGGACTATATAGGTTCCCTAGCGGGCACTTGGACTACCTAGGTTAGCGAACGGGCACTTGGACTATGCAGGTAACCTAGCGGCACTTGGACTGTCTAGGTTACATAGCGGGCACTTGGACTTCTAGGTTAACGAACGGTCACTTGAACTATGTATGTTGCCTAGCGGGCACTTGGACTATCTAGGTTAGGTTACGGGCACTTGGACTATCTAGGTTACCTAGCGGGAACTTGGACTATCTAGGTTACCTAGCAGGCACTTGGACTATCTAGATGACCTAACGGGCACTTTCACTATCTAGGTTACCTAGCTGGCACTTGGACTATGTAGGTTACCTAAAGGGCACTTTGACTATCTAGGTTACCTAGCGGGCACTTGGACTATCTAGGTTAACTAGCAGGAACTTAGACTATCTAGGTTACCTAGCGGGGACTTGGATTATCTAGGTTACCTAGCGGTCCCCTGGACTATGTAGGTTACCTAGCGGGCACTTGGACTATCTAGGTTAATGAACGGGCACTTGGAATATGTAGGTACCTAGCGGGCACTTGGACTGTCTAGGTTACTTAGCGGGCACTTTTACTATCTAGGTTAACTAGCAGACCTTGGACTATGTAGGTTAACTAGAGGGCCCTTGGACTCTGTAGGTTAACTAGCGGGCACTTGGACTAACTAGGTTTCCTGGCAGGCCCTTGGACTATGTACATATACCCTAGCGCGCACTTGGACTATCTAGCTTACCTAGCGGGCACTTGGACTATGTACTTCCCCTAGTGGGCACGTGGACTATCTAGGTAAACTAGCGGGCACTTGGACTATCTAGGTTACCTAGCAGGCACTTGGATTATGAAGGATCCCTAGCGGGCACTTGGACTCTCTAGGTTAACTAGCGGGCACTTGGACTATGTAGGTTAACTAGCGGACACTTGCACGATCTAGGTTAACTAGCGGGCCCTTGCACTATGTAGGTTAACTAGCGGGCCCATGGATTATGTAGGTTTACTAGCAGGCACTTGGACTATCTAGGTTAACTAGCGGGCCCTTGGACTATGTAGTTTCCCTAGCGGGCATTTGGACTATTAAGGTTACCAAGCGGGAACTTGGACTATGTAGGTTCCCTAGGGGGCACTTGGATTATGTAGGTTCCCTATCGGGCACTTGGACTATGTAGGTTACCTAGCAGGCACTTTGACTATCTAGGTTAAATAACGGGCACTTGGACTATGTAGGTTGCCTAGCGGGCACTTGGACTACGTAGGTTCCCTAGCGGGCACTTGGATTATGTAGGTTCCCTATCGGGCACTTGGACTATGTAGGTTAACTAGCAGGTACTTGGACTGTCTAGGTTACCTAGCGGGCACTTGGATTATCTAGGTTAGCTAACAGGCACTTGGACTATCTAGGATCCCTAGCGGGCACTTGTACTATCTAGGTTACCTAGCTGGCACTTGGACTATGTAGGTCAACTAGGGGGCCCTTATACTACCTAGGTTAGCTAACGGGCACTTAGATTATGTAGTTTAACTAGGGGGCACTTGGAATTTGTAGGTTAACTAGCGGACACTTGCACTATGTAGGTTAACTAGCGGGCCCATGGACTATGTAGGTTTACTAGCAGGCCTTTGGACTATCTAGGTTAACTAGCGGGCACTTGGACTATGTAGGTTAACTAGCGGACACTTGCACGATCTAGGTTAACTGGCGGCCCTTTGCACTATGTAGGTTAACTAGCGGGCCCATGGATTATGTAGGTTTACTAGCAGGCACTTGGACTATCTAGGTTAACTAGCGGACACTTGGACTATGTAGTTTCCCTAGCGGGCATTTGGACTAATTAGGTTACCAAGCGGGAACTTGGACTATGTAGGTTACCTAGTGGGCACTTGGACTATCTAAGTTACCTAGCAGGCACTTTGATTATCTAGGTTAACTAACGGGCACTTGGACTATGTAGGTTTCCTAGCGGGCACTTGGACTATGTAGGTTACCTAGCGGGCACTTGGATTATGTAGGTTCCCTATCGGGCACTTGGACTATGTAAGTTAACTAGCGCGCACTTGGACTATCTAGGTTACCTAGCGGGCACTTGGACTATGTACATCCCCTAGTGGGCACTTGGACTATCTAGGTTAACTAACGGGCACGAGGACTATCTAGGTTAACTAGCGGGCACTTGGACTATCTAGGTTACCTAGCAGGCACTTGGATTATGAAGGATCCCTAGCGGGCACTTGGACTCTCTAGGTTAACTAGCGGGCACTTGGACTATGTAGGTTAACTAGCGGACACTTGCACGATCCAGGTTAACTAGCGGGCCCTTGCACTATGTAGGTTAACTAGCGGGCCCATGGATTATGTAGGTTTACTAGCAGGCACTTGGACTATCTAGGTTAACTAGCGGGCCCTTGGACTATGTAGTTTCCCTAGCGGGCATTTGGACTATTAAGGTTACCAAGCGGGAACTTGGACTATGTAGGTTCCCTAGGGGGCACTTGGATTATGTAGGTTCCCTATCGGGCACTTGGACTATGTAGGTTACCTAGCAGGCACTTTGACTATCTAGGTTAAATAACGGGCACTTGGACTATGTAGGTTGCCTAGCGGGCACTTGGACTACGTAGGTTCCCTAGCGGGCACTTGGATTATGTAGGTTCCCTATCGGGCACTTGGACTATGTAGGTTAACTAGCAGGTACTTGGACTGTCTAGGTTACCTAGCGGGCACTTGGATTATCTAGGTTAGCTAACAGGCACTTGGACTATCTAGGATCCCTAGCGGGCACTTGTACTATCTAGGTTACCTAGCTGGCACTTGGACTATGTAGGTCAACTAGCGGGCCCTTATACTACCTAGGTTAGCTAACGGGCACTTAGATTATGTAGTTTAAATAGGGGGCACTTGGAATTTGTAGGTTAACTAGCGGACACTTGCACTATGTAGGTTAACTAGCGGGCCCATGGACTATGTAGGTTTACTAGCGGGCCTTTGGACTATCTAGGTTCCCTCAAGGGCACTTGGGGTATCTTGGTTACCGAACGGGCACTTGAACTATCTAGGTTATCTAGCGGGCACTTGGACTATGTAGGCTAACTAGGGGGCCCTTGAACGATCGAGGTTACCTAGCGGGTACTAGAACTATCTAAGTTAACTAGCGGGCACTTGCACTATCTAAGTTACCTAGCGGGCACTTGGAATAAGTACGTTCTCTAGCGGGAATTTGGACTATGTACGTTCCCTAGCTGGCACTTGGACTATCTATGTTAACTGGCGGGCACTTGGAATATGTAGGTTAACTAGCGGACACTTGCACTATGTCGGTTACCTAGCAGGCACTTGGACTATCTAGGTTAACTAGCGGGCACTTGGACTATCTAGGTTAACTATCCTGCACTTGGACTATGTAGGTTCCTTAGCGGGCACTTGGACAATCTAGGTTGCCTAGCGGGCACTTGTACTATGTAGCTTAACTAGCGTGCCCTTGGACTATCTAGGTTACGTAACGGGCACTTGGTATATAGGTTAACTAGCGGGCATTTGGACTATGTAGGTTAATTAGCGGACACTTACACGATCTAGGTTAACTAGTGGGCCCTTGTACTATATAGGTTAACTAGCGGGCCATGGATTATGTAGGTTTACTAGCAGGTACTTGGACTATCTAGGCAAACTAGCGGGCACTTGGACTATGTAGCTTCCCTAGCGGGCACTTGGACTATCTAGGTTAGCTAACGGGCACTTGGACTATCTAAGTAACCTAGCGGGAACTTGGACAATGTAGGTTACCTAGCAGGCACCTGGACTATCTTGGTTACCTAACGGGCACTTTCACTATCTAGGTTACCTAGCTGGCACTTGGACTATGTAGGTTAACTAGCGGGCACTTGGACGATCTAGGTTAACTAGCGGGCACTTGGACTATATAGGTAACTTAGCGGGCACTTGGACTATCAAGGTTAACGAACGGGCACTTGGACTATGTAGGTTACCTAGCAGGCACTTGGACTATCTAGGTTACCTATTTAGCACTTGGACTATATAGGTTCCCTAGCGGGCACTTGGACTATCTAGGTTAACGAACGGGCACTTGGACTATGCAGGTAACCTAGCGCCACTTGGACTGTCTAGGTTACATTGCGCGCACTTGGACTTCTAGGTTAACGAACGGGCACTTGGATTATGTATGTTGCCTAGCGGGCACTTGGACTATCTAGGTTAGGTTAAGGGCACTTGGACTATCTAGGTTACCTAGCGGGAACTTGGACTATCTAGGTTACCTAGCAGGCACTTGGACTATCTAGGTTACCTAACGGGCACTTTCACTATCTAGGTTACCTAGCTGGCACTTGGACTATGTAGGTTACCTAAAGGGCACTTTGACTATCTAGGTTACCTAGCGGGCACTTGGACTATCTAGGTTAACTAGCGGGAACTTAGACTATCTAGGTTACCTAGCGGGCACTTGGATTATCTAGGTTACCTAACGGTCCCCTGGACTATGTAGGTTACCTAGAGGGCACTTGGACTATCTAGGTTAACGAACGGGCACTTGGACTATGTAGGTACCTAGCGGGCACTTGGACTGTCTAGGTTACCTAGCGGGCACTTTTACTATCTAGGTTAACTAGCAGACCTTGGAATATGTAGGTTAACTAGCGGGCCCTTGGACTATGTAGGTTAACTAGCGGGCACTTGGACTAACTAGGTTTCCTGGCAGGCCCTTGGACTATGTACATACCCTAGCGCGCACTTGGACTATCTAGCTTACCTAGCGGGCACTTGGACTATGTACTTCCCCTAGTGGGCACGTGGACTATCTAGGTTAACTAGCGGGCACTTGGACTATCTAGGTTACCTAGCAGGCACTTGGATTATGAAGGATCCCTAGCGGGCCCTTGGACTATCTAGGTTAACTAGCGGGCACTTGAACTATGTACATCCCCTAGTGGGCACTTGGACTATCTAGGTTAACTAACGGGCACGAGGAATATCTAGTTTAACTAGCGGGCACTTGGACTATCTAGGTTACCTAGCAGGCACTTGGATTATGAAGGATCCCTAGCGGGCCCTTGGACTATCTAGGTTAACTAGCGGGCACTTGGACTATGTAGGTTAACTAGCGGACACTTGCACGATCTAGGTTAACTAGCGGGCCCTTGCACTATGTAGGTTAACTAGCGGGCCCATGGATTATGTAGGTTTACTAGCAGGCACTTGGACTATCTAGGTTAACTAGCGGACACTTGGACTATGTAGTTTCCCTAGCGGGCATTTGGACTAATTAGGTTACCAAGCGGGAACTTGGACTATGTAGGTTACCTAGTGGGCACTTGAACTATCTAAGTTACGTAGCAGGCACTTTGATTATCTAGGTTAACTATCGGGCACTTGGACTATGTAGGTTGCCTAGCGGTCACTTGGACTATGTAGGTTACCTAGCGGGCACTTGGATTATGTAGGTTCCCTATCAGGCACTTGGACTATGTAAGTTAACTAGCGCGCACTGGGACTATCTAGGTTACCTAGCGGGCACTTGGACTATGTACATCCCCTAGTGGGCACTTGGCCTATCTAGGTTAACTAACGGTCACGAGGACTATCTAGGTTAACTAGCGGGCACTTGGACTATCTAGGTTACCTAGCAGGCACTTGGATTATGAAGGATCCCTAGCGGGCACTTGGACTATCTAGGTTAACTAGCGGGCACTTGGACTATGTACGTTAACTAGCGGACACTTGCCCGATCTAGGTTAACTAGCGGGCCCTTGCACTATGTAGGTTAACTAGCGGGCCCATGGATTATGTAGGTTTACTAGCAGGCACTTGGACTATCTAGGTTAACTAGCGGGCCCTTGGACTATGTAGTTTCCCTAGCGGGCATTTGGATTATTAAGGTTATCAAGCGGGAACGTGGACTATGTAGTTTCCCTAGCGGGCACTTGGATTATGTAGGTTCCCTATCGGGCACTTGGACTATGTAGGTTACCTAGCAGGCACTTTGACTATCTAGGTTAAATAACGGGCACTTGGACTATGTAGGTTGCCTAGCGGGCACTTGGACTATGTAGGTTCCCTAGCGGGCACTTGGATTATGTAGGTTCCCTATCGGGCACTTGGACTATGTAGGTTAACTAGCAGGTACTTGGACTGTCTAGGTTACCTAGCGGGCACTTGGATTATCTAGGTTAGCTAAAAGGCACTTGGACTATCTAGGATCCCTAGCGGGCACTTGTACTATCTAGGTTACCTAGCTGGCACTTGGACTATGTAGGTCAACTAGCGGGCCCTTATACTACCTAGGTGAGCTAACGGGCACTTAGATTATGTAGTTTAACTAGGGGGCACTTGGAATTTGTAGGTTAACTAGCGGACACTTGCACTATGTAGGTTAACTAGCGGGCCCATGGACTATGTAGGTTTACTAGCGGGCCTTTGGACTATCTAGGTTCCCTCAAGGGCACTTGGGGTATCTTGGTTACCGAACGGGCACTTGAACTATCTAGGTTATCTAGCGGGCACTTGGACTATGTAGGCTAACTAGGGGGCCCTTGAACGATCGAGGTTACCTAGCGGGTACTAGAACTATCTAAGTTAACTAGCGGGCACTTGCACTATCTAAGTTACCTAGCGGGCACTTGGAATAAGTACGTTCCGTAGCGGGAATTTGGACTATGTACGTTCCCTAGCGGGCACTTGGACTATCTATGTTAACTGGCGGGCACTTGGAATATGTAGGTTAACTAGTGGACACTTGCACTATGTCGGTTACCTAGCAGGCACTTGGACTATCTAGGTTAACTAGCGGGCACTTGGACTATCTAGGTTAACTATCGTGCCCTTGGACTATGTAGGTTCCTTAGCGGGCACTTGGACAATCTAGGTTGCCTAGCGGGCACTTGTACTATGTAGGTTAACTAGCGTGCCCTTGGACTATCTAGGTTACGTACCGGGCACTTGGTATATAGGTTAACTAGCGGGCATTTGGACTATGTAGGTTAACTAGCGGACACTTACACGATCTAGGTTAACTAGTGGGCCCTTGTACTATATAGGTTAACTAGCGGGCCATGGATTATGTAGGTTTACTAGCAGGCACTTGGACTATCTAAGTAACCTAGCGGGAACTTGGACAATGTAGGTTACCTAGCAGGCACTTGGACTATCTAGGTTACCTAACGGGCACTTTCACTATCTAGGTTACCTAGCTGGCACTTGGACTATGTAGGTTAACTAGCGGGCACTTGGACGATCTAGGTTAACTACCGGGCACTTGGACTATATAGGTTACCTAGCGGGCACTTGGACTATCAAGGTTAACGAACGGGTACTTGGACTATGTAGGTTACCTCGCAGGCACTTGGACTATCTAGGTTAACGAAAGGGCACTTGGACTATGCAGGTAACCTAGCGGCACTTGGACTGTCTAGGTTACATAGCGCGCACTTGGATTTCTAGGTTAACGAACGGGCACTTGGACTATGTATGTTGCCTAGCGGGCACTTGGACTCTCTAGGTTAGGTTACGGGCACTTGGACTATCTAGGTTACCTAGCGGGAACTTGGACTATCTAGGTTACCTAGCAGGCACTTGGACTATCTAGGTTACCTAACGGGCACTTTCACTATCTAGGTTACCTAGCTGGCACTTGGACTATGTAGGTTACCTAAAGGGCACTTTGACTATCTAGGTTACCTAGCGGGCACTTGGACTATCTAGGTTACCTAGCGGTCCCCTGGACTATGTAGGTTACCTAGCAGGCACTTGGACTATCTAGGTTAACGAAAGGGCACTTGGACTACGTAGGTACCTAGCGGGCACTTGGACTGTCTAGGTTACCTAGCGGGCACTTTTACTATCTAGGTTAACTAGCAGACCTTGAACAATGTAGGTTAACTAGCGGGCCCTTGGACTATCTAGGTTTCCTGGCAGGCCCTTGGACTATGTACATACCCTAGCGCGCACTTGGACTATCTAGCTTACCTAGCGGGCACTTGGACAATGTACTTCCCCTAGTGGGCACGTGGACTATCTAGGTTAACTAGCGGGCACTTGGACTATGTAGGTTAACTAGCGGACACTTGCACGATCTAGGTTAACTAGCGGGCCCTTGCACTATGTAGGTTAACTAGCGGGCCCATGGATTATGTAGGTTTACTAGCAGGCACTTGGACTATCTAGGTTAACTAGCGGGCCCTTGGACTATGTAGTTTCCCTAGCGGGCATTTGGACTATTAAGGTTACCAAGCGGGAACTTGGACTATGTAGGTTCCCTAGCGGGCACTTGGATTATGTAGGTTCCCTATCGGCCACTTGGACTATGTAGGTTACCTAGCAGGCACTTTGAATATCTAGGTTAAATAACGGGCACTTGGACTATGTAGGTTGCCTAGCGGGCACTTGGACAATGTAGGTTCCCTAGCGGGCACTTGGATTATGTAGGTTCCCTATCGGGCACTTGGACTATGTAGGTTAACTAGCGGGTACTTGGACTGTCTAGGTTACCTAGCGGGCACTTGGATTATCTAGGTTAGCTAACAGGCACTTGGACTATCTAGGATCCCTAGCGGGCACTTGTACTATCTAGGTTACCTAGCTGGCACTTGGACTATATAGGACAACTAGCGGGCCCTTATACTGCCTAGGTTAGCTAACGGGCACTTAGATTATGTAGTTTAACTAGGGGGCACTTGGAATTTGTAGGTTAACTAGCGGACACTTGCACTATGTAGGTTAACTAGTGGGCCCATGGACTATGTAGTTTCACTAGCGGGCCTTTGGACTATCTAGGTTCCCTCAAGGGCACTTGGGGTATCTTGGTTACCGAACGGGCACTTGAACTATCTAGGTTATCTAGCGGGCACTTGGACTATGTAGGCTAACTAGGGGGCCCTTGAACGATCGAGGTTACCTAGCGGGTACTAGAACTATCTAGGTTAACTAGCGGGCACTTGCACTATCTAAGTTACCTAGCGGGCACTTGGAATAAGTACGTTCCCTAGCGGGAACTTGGATTATGTATGTTCCCTAGCGGGCACTTGGACTATCTATGTTAACTGGCGGGCACTTGGAATATGTAGGTTAACTAGCGGACACTTGCACTATGTCGGTTACCTAGCAGGCACTTGGACTATCTAGGTTAACTAGCGGGCTCTTGGACTATGTAGGTTCCTTAGCGGGCACATGGACAATCTAGGTTGCCTAGCGGGCACTAGTACTATGTAGGTTAACTAGCGTGCCCTCGGACTATCTAGGTTACGTAGCGGGCACTTGGTATATAGGTTAACTAGCGGGCATTTGGACTATGTAGGTTAACTAGCGGACACTTACACGATCTAGGTTAACTAGCGGGCCCTTGTACTATATAGGTTAACAAGCGGGCCATGGATTATGTAGGTTTACTAGCAGGCACTTGGACTATCTAGGCAAACTAGCGGGCACTTGGACTATGCAGCTTCCCTAGCGGGCATTTGGACTATCTAGGTTACCTAGCGGGCACTTGGACTATCTAGCTTACCTAGCGAGCACTTGGACTATCTAAGTTTCCTAGCAGGCCCTTTGACTATCTAGGTTAACTAACGGGCACTTGGACTATGTAGGTTGCCTAGCGGGCACTTGGATTATGTAGGTTCCCTAGCGGGCACTTGGACTATCTAGGTTAACGAACGGGCACTTGGACTGTCAAGGTTACATACGGGCACTTGGACTTCTAGGTTAACGAACGGGCACTTGGACTATGTATGTTGCCTAGCGGGCACTTCGACTATCTAAGTTAGCTAACGGGCACTTGGACTATCTAAGTAACCTAGCGGGAACTTGGACAATGTAGGTTACCTAGCAGGCACTTGGACTATCTAGGTTACCTAACGGGCACTTTCACTATCTAGGTTACCTAGCTGGCACTTGGACTATGTAGGTTAACTAGCGGGCACTTGGACGATCTAGGTTAACTAGCGGGCACTTGGACTATATAGGTTACCTAGCGGGCACGTGAACTATCGAGGTTAACGAACGGGCACTTGGACTATGTAGGTTACCTAGCAGGCACTTGGACTATCTAGGTTACCTAGATAGCACTTGGACTATATAGGTTCCCTAGCGGGCACTTGGACTATCTAGGTTAACGAACGGGCACTTGGACTATGCAGGTAACCTAGCGGCACTTGGACTGTCTAGGTTACATAGCGGGCACTTGGACTTCTAGGTTAACGAATGGGCACTTGGACTATGTATGTTGCCTAGCGGGCACTTGGACTATCTAGGTTAGGTTACGGGCACTTGGACTATCTAGGTTACCTAGCGGGAACTTGGACTATCTAGGTTACCTAGCAGGCACTTGGACTATCTAGGTTACCTAACGGGCACTTTCACTATCTAGGTTACCTAGCTGGCACTTGGACTATGTAGGTTACCTAAAGGGCACTTTGACTATCTAGGTTTCCTAACGGGCACTTGGACTATCTAGGTTAACTAGCGAGAACTTAGACTATCTAGGTTACCTAGCGGGCACTTGGATTATCTAGGTTACCTAGCGGTCCCCTGGACTATGTAGGTTACCTAGCGGGCACTTGGACTATCTAGGTTAACGAACGGGCACTTGGACTATATAGGTAACCTAGCGGGCACGTGGACTGTGTAGGTTACCTAGCGGGCACTTTTACTATCTAGGTTAACTAGCAGACCTTCGACTATGTAGGTTAACTAGCGGGCCCTTGGACTATGTAGGTTAACTAGCGGGCACTTGGACTATCTAGGTTTCCGGGCAGGCCCTTGGACTATGTACATACCCTAGCGCGCACTTGGACTATCTAGCTTACCTAGCAGGCACTTGGACTATGTACTTCCCCTAGTGGGCACGTGGACTATCTAGGTTAACTAGCGGGCACTTGGACTATCTAGGTTACCTAGCAGGCACTTGGATTATGAAGGATCCCTAGCGGGCCCTTGGACTATCTAGGTTAACTAGCGGGCACATGGACTATGTAGGTTAACTAGCGGACACTTGCACGATCTAGGTTAACTAGCGGGCCCTAGCACTATGTAGGTTAACTAGCGGGCCCATGGATTATGTAGGTTTAAAAGCAGGCACTTGGACTATCTAGGTTAACTAGCGGGCACTTGGACTATGTAGTTTCCCTAGCGGGCATTTGGACTATTAAGGTTACCAAGCGGGAACTTGGACTATGTAGCTTACCTAGTGGGCACTTGGACTATCTAAGTTACTTAGCAGGCACTTTGATTATCTAGGTTAACTAACGGGCACTTGGACTATGTAGGTTGCCTAGCGGGCACTTGGATTATGTAGGTTCCCTTTCGGGCACTTGGACTATGTAAGTTAACTAGCGGGCATTTGGACTGTCTAGGTTACCTAGCGGGCACTTGGATTATCTAGGTTAACGAACGGGCACTTGGACTATGTAGGTTACCTAGCCGCCACTTGGACTATCTAGGTTAGCTAACAGGCACTTGGACTATCTAGGTTCCCTAGCGGGCACTTGTACTATCGAGGTTACCTAGCTGACACTTGGACTATGTAGGTCAACTAGCGGGCCCTTGGACTACCTAGGTTAGCTAACGGGAACTTAGATTATGTAGGTTAATTAGGGGGCACTTGGAATATGTAGGTTAACTAGCGGACACTTGCACTATGTAGGTTAACTAGCGGGCCCATGGACTATGTAGGTTTACTAGTGGGCCCTTGGACTATCTAGGTTCCCTAAAGGGCACTTGGACTATCTAGGTTACCGAACGGGCACTTGGACTATCTAGGTTACCTAGCGGGCACTTGGACTATGTAGGCTAACTATGGGTCTCTTGGACGATCTAGGTTACGTAGCGGGTATTAGAACTATCTAGGTTAACTAGCGGGCAGTTGCACTATCTAAGTTACCTAGCGGGCACATGGGCTATGTACATTCCCTAGCGGGCAGTTGGACTTTCTATGTTAACTAGCGAGCACTTGGAATATGTAGGTTATCTAGCGGACACTTGCACTATGTAGGTTACCTAGCAGGCACTTGGACTATCTAGGTTAACTAGCGGGCACTTGGACTATCTAAGTTAACTAGCGTGCACTTGGACAATGTAGGTTCCTTAGCGGGCACTGGGACTATCTAGGTTGCCTAGCGGGCACTTGTACTATGTAGGTTAACTAGAGTGCCCTTGGACTATCTAGGTTACGTAGCGGGCACTTGGTATATAGGTTAACTAGCGGGCACTTGGGTTATGTAGGTTAACTAGCGGACACTTGGGCTATCTAGGTTAACTAGCGTGCCCTTGGACTATCTAGGTTACCTAGCTGGCACTTGGACTATATTGGTCAACTAGCGGGCCCTTGTACTACCTAGGTTACCTAACAGGAACTTAGATTATGTAGGTTAATTAGGGGGCACTTGGAATATATAAGTTAACGAGCGGACACTTGCACTATGTAGGTTAACTAGCCGGCCCATGGACTATGTAGGTTTACTAGCGGGCCCTTGGATTATCTAGGTTCCCTAAAGGGAACTTGGACTATCTAAGTTAAAGAACGGGCACTTGGACTATCTAGGTTACCTAGCGGGCACTTGGACTATGTAGGCTAACTAGGGGGCCCTTGGACGATCTAGGTTACGTAGCGGGTACTTGAACTATCTAGGTTAACTAGCAGACACTTGCACTATGTAGGTTACCTAGCAGGCACTTGGACTATCTAGGTTAAATAGCGTGCACTTGGACTATGTAGGTTCCTTAGCGGGCACTTGGACTATCTACGTTGCCTAGCGGGCTCTTGGACTATGTAGGTTAACTAGCGTGCCTTTGGATTATCTAGGTTACGTAGCGGGCACTTGGTATATAGGTTAACTAGCGGGCACTTGGTATATACGTTAACTAGCGGGCACTTGGACTATGGAGGTTAACTAGAGGACACTTGGACTATCTAGGTTAACTAGTGGACCCTTGGACTATGTAGGTTAACGAGCAGGCACTTGGACAATCTAGGTTAACTAGCGGGCACTTGGACTATCAAAGTTAAAAAGTGAGCCCTTGGACTATATAGGTTAACTAGCGGGCCCTTGGACTATCTAGGTTACCTACCGGGCACATGGACTATATAGGTTACCTAGCGGGCACGTGGACTATGTAAGTTACCTAGTGGGCAATTGGACTATCTAGGTTGACGAACGGGCACTTGGAATATGCAGGTAACCTAGAGGGCACTTGGACTGTCTAGGTTACCTAGCGGGCACTTGGACTTCTAGGTTAACGAACGGGCTCTTGGACAATGTAGGTTGCCTAGTGGGCACTTGGACTATCTAGGTTAGGTAACGGGCACTTGGACTATCTAGGTTACCTAATGGGCACTTTGACTATCTAGATTACATAGCGGGCACTCGGACTATGTAGGTTAAATAGCGAGCACTTGGACTCTAGGTTACCTAGCGGGCACTTGGACTATCAAGGTTACCTAGCGGGCCCTTGGACTCTGTAGGTTTCCTAGCGGGCACTTGGACTATCTAGGTTGACGAACGGGCACATGGAATATGTAGGTAACCTTGCGGGCACTTGGACAGTATAGGTTACCTAGCAGGCACTTGGACTATCTAGGTTAACGAACGGGCACTTGGACTAAGTAGGTTACCTAGCGGGCACTTGGACTATATAGGATCCCTATTGGACATTTGGACTACTTTGGTTACCTAGCGAGCACTTGGACTATCTAGGTTAACTAGCGGACCTTGGACTATGTGGGTTAACTAGCGGGCACTTGGACGATCTAGGTTAACTAGAGGGCACTAAGACTATCTAGGCTACCTAGCGGGCACTTGGACTATGTAGGTTCCCAGGCGGGCTTTCGGACTATATAGATAACCTAGTGGGCACTTAGACTTTGTAGGTTACCTAGCAGGCACTTGAACTATCTAGGTTACCTAGCTGGCACTTTAACTATCTATGTTGCATAGCGGGTTCTTGGAGTATGTAGGTTACCTAGAGGGCTGTTGGACTATCTAGGTTACCTAGCAGGCACTTGGACTATCTAGATTAACTAACGGGCACTTGGACTATGTAGGTTCCCTAGCGGGCACTTGGACTATGTAGGATCCCTATTGGACATTTGGACTACTTTGGTTACCTAGCGGGCACTTGGACTATCTAGGTTAACTAGCGGGCACTTGGACTATCTAGGTCAACTAGCGGGCCCTTGTACTATGTAGGTTAACTAGCGAGCACTTGGACTATCTAGGTTAACTAGCGGACCTTGGACTATGTGGGTTAACTAGCGGGCCCTTGGACTATGTAGGTTAACTAGCGGGCACTTTGACGATCTAGGTTAACTAGAGGGCACTTGGACTATCTAGGTTACCTAGCGGGCACTTGGACTATGTAGGTTCCCAGGCGGGCATTTGGACTATATAGATAATCTAGTGGGCACTTAGACTTTGTAGGTTACCTAGCAGGCACTTGGACTATCTAGGTTACCTAGCTGGCACTTTAACTATCTATGTTGCTTAGCGGGTTCTTGGAGTATGTAGGTTACCTAGAGGGCTGTTGGACTATCTAGGTTACCTAGCGGGCACTTGGACTATCTAGGTTAACTAACGGGCACTTGGACTATGTAGGTTCCCTAGCGGGCACTTGGACTATGTAGGATCCCTATTGTACATTTGGACTAATTTGGTTACCTAGCGGGCACTTGGACTATCTAGGTTAACTAGCGGGCACTTGGACTATCTAGGTCAACTAGCGGGCCCTTGTACTATGTAGGTTAACTAGCGAGCACTTGGATTATCTAGGTTAACTAGCGGACCTTGGAAGATCTAGGTTAACTAGAGGGCACTTGGACTATCTAGGTTACCTAACAGGTTTGGACCATGTAGGTTCCCAGGCGGGCATTTGGACTATATAGATAACCTAGCGGGCACTTAGACTTTGTAGGTTACCGAGCAGCCACTTGGACTATCTAGGTTACCTAGCAGGCACTTGGAATATGAAGGATCCCTAGCGGGCACTTGGACTATGTAGGTTAACTAGCGGGCACTTGGACTATGTAGGTTAATTAGTGGACACTTGCACGATCTAGGTTAAATAGCGGGCCCTTGCACTATGTAGGTTAACTAGCGGGCCCATGGATTATGTAGGTTTACTAGCAGGCACTTGGACTATCTAGGTTAACTAGCGGGCACTTGGAATATGTAGTTTCCCTAGCGGGCATTTGGGCTATTAAGGTTACCAAGCGGGAACTTGGACTATGTAGGTTACCTAGTGGGCACTTGGACTATCTAAGTTACCTAGCAGGCACTTTGATTATCTAGGTTAACAAACGGGCACTTGGACTATGTAGGTTGCCTAGCGGGCACTTGGACTATGTAGGTTCCCTATCGGGCACTTGGACTATGTAGGTTAACTAGCGGGCACTTTGACTGTCTAGGTTACCTAGCTGGTACTTGGACTATGTAGGTCAACTAGCGGGCCCTTGGACTACCTAGGTTAGCTAACGGGAACTTAGATTATGTAGGTTAATTAGGGGACACTTGCACTATGTAGGTTAACTAGCGGGCCCATGGACTATGTAGGTTTACTAGCGGGCCCTTGGACTATCTAGGTTCCCTAAAGGGCACTTGGACTATCTAGGTTACCTAGCGGGCCCTTGGACTATGTAGGCTAACTATGGGGGCCCTTGGACGATCTAGGTTACGTAGCGGGTACTAGAACTATCTAGGTTAACTAGCGGACACTTCCACTATGTAGGTTACCTAGCAGGCACTTGGACTATCTAGGTTAACTAGCGGGCACTTGGACTATCTAAGTTAACTAGCGTGCACTTGGACTATGTAGGTTCCTTAGCGGGCACTGGGACAATCTAGGTTGCCTAGCGTGCACTTGTACTATGTAGGTTAACTAGAGTGCCCTTGGACTATCTAGGTTACGTAGCGGGCACTTGGTATATAGGTTAACTAGCGGGCACTTGGACTGTGTAGGTTAACTAGCGGACACTTGGACTATCTAGGTTAACTAGCGTGCACTTGGACTATCTAGATTCCCTAGCGGGCACTTGTACTATCTAAGTTACCTAGCTGGCACTTGGACTATATAGGTCAACTAGCAGGCCCTTGGACTACCTAGGTTACCTAACGGGAACTTAGATTATGTAGGTTAATTAGGGGGCACTTGGAATATGTAGGTTAACTAGCGGACACTTGCACTATGTAGGTTAACTAGCGGGCCAATGGACTATGTAGGTTTACTAGCAGGCCCTTGGACTATCTAGGTTCCCTAAAGGGCACTTGGACTATCTAGGTTACCGAACGGGCACTTGGACTATCTAGGTTACCTAGCGGGCACTTGGACTATGTAGGCTAACTAGGGGGCCCTAGGACGATCTAGGTTACCTAGCGTGTACTTGAACTATCTAGTTTAACTAGCGGACACTTGCACTATGTAGGTTACCTAGCAGGCACTTGGACTATCTAGGTTAACTAGCGGGCACTTGGACTATCTAGGTTAACTAGCGTGCACTTGGACTATGTAGGTTCCTTAGCGGGCACTTGGACTATCTAGGTTGCCTAGCGGGCTCTTGGACTATGTAGGTTAACTAGCGTGCCCTTGGATTATCTAGGTTACGTAGCGGGCACTTGGTATATAGGTTAACTAGCGGGCACTTGGACTATGTAGGTTAACTAGAGGACACGTGGACTATCTAGGTTAACTAGTGGACTCTTGGACTATGTAGGTTAACGAGCAGGGACTTGGACAATATAGGTTAACTAGCGGGCACTTGGACTATCAAAGTTAACAAGTGAGCCCTTGGACTATCTAGGTTACCTAGCGGGCACATGGACTATATAGGTTACCTAGCGGGCACTTGGACTATGTAGGTTACCTAGTGGGCAACTGGACTATCTAGGTTGACGAACGGGCACTTGGAATATGCAGGTAACCTAGCGGGCACTTGGACTGTCTAGGTTACCTAGCGGGCATTTGGACTTCTAGGTTAACGAATGGGCTCTTGGACAATGTAGGTTGCCTAGTGGGCACTTGGACTATCTAGGTTAGGTAACGGGCACTTGGACTATCTATGTTACCTAATGGGCACTTTGACTATCTAGGTTACATAGCGGGCACTTGGACTATGTAGGTTAAATAGCGAGCACTTGGACTCTAGGTTACCTAGCGGGCACTTGGACTATCAAGGTTACCTAGCGGGCCCTTGGACTATGTAGGTTTCCTAGCGGGCACTTGCACTATCTAGGTTAACGAACGGGCACTTGGACTATGTAGGTAACCTTGCGGGCACTTGGACAATATAGGTTACCTAGCAGGCACTTGGACTATCTAGGTTAACGAACGGGCACTTGGACTAAGTAGGTTACCTAGCGGGCACTTGGACTATGTAGGATCCCTATTGGACATTTGGACTACTTTGGTTACCTAGCGGGCACTTGGACTATCTAGGTTAACTAGCGGGCACTTGGACTATCTAGGTCAACTAGCGGGCCCTTGTACTATGTAGGTTAACTAGCGAGCACTTGGACTATCTAGGTTAACTAGCGGACCTTGGACTATGTGGGTTAACTAGCGGGCACTTGGACGATCTATGTTAACTAGAGGGCACTTGGACTATCTAGGTTACCTAGCGGGCACTTGGACTATGTAGGTTCCCAGGCGGGCATTTGGACTATATAGATAACCTAGTGGGCACTTAGACTTTGTAGGTTACCTAGCAGGCACTTGGACTATCTAGGTTACCTAGCTGGCACTTTAACTATCTATGTTGCCTAGCGGGTTCTAGGAGTATGTAGGTTACCTAGAGGGCTGTTGGACTATCTAGGTTACCTCGCAGGCATTTGGACTATCTAGGTTAACTAACGGGCACTTGGACTATGTAGGTTCCCTAGCGGGCACTTGGACTATGTAGGATCCCTATTGGACATTTGGACTACTTTGGTTACCTAGCGGGCACTTGGACTATCGAGGTTAACTAGCGGGCACTTGGACTATCTAGGTCAACTAGCGGGCCCTTGTACTATGTAGGTTAACTAGCGAGCACTTGGACTATCTAGGTTAACTAGCGGACCTTGGACTTTGTGGGTTAACTAGCGGGCACTTGGACGATCTAATTTAACTAGAGGGCACTTGGACTATCTAGGTTACCTAGCGGGCATTTGGACCATGTAGGTTCCCAGGCGGGCATTTGGACTATATAGATAACCTAGCGGGCACTTCGACTTTGTAGGTTACCTAGCAGGCACTTGGACTATCTAGGTTACCTAGCTGGCACTTTAACTATCTATGTTGCCTAGCGGGTTCTTGGAGTATGTAGGTTACCTAGAGGGCTGTTGGACTATCTAGGTTACCTAGCAGGCACTTGGACTATCTAGGTTAACTAACGGGCACTTGGACTATGTAGGTTCCCTAGCGGGCACTTGGACTATGTAGGATCCCTATTGGACATTTGGACTACTTTGGTTACCTAGCGGGCACTTGGACTATCTAGGTTAACTAGCGGGCACTTGGACTATCTAGGTCAACTAGCGGGCCCTTGTACTATGTAGGTTAACTAGCGAGCACTTGGACTATCTAGGTTAACTAGCGGACCTTGGACTATGTGGGTTAACTAGCGGGCCCTTGGACTATGTAGGTTAACTAGCGGGCACTTGGACGATCTAGGTTAAGTAGAGGGCACTTGGACTATCTAGGTTACCTAGCGGGCGCTTGGACTATGTAGGTTCTCAGGCGGGCATTTGGACTATATAGATAATCTAGTGGGCACTTAGACTTTGTAGGTTACCTAGCAGGCACTTGGTCTATCTAGGTTACCTAGCTGGCACTTTAACTATCTATGTTGCTTAGCGGGTTCTTGGAGTATGTAGGTTACCTAGAGGGCTGTTGGACTATCTAGGTTACCTAGCGGGCACTTGGACTATCTAGGTTAACTAACGGGCACTTGGACTATGTAGGTTCCCTATCGGGCACTTGGACTATGTAGGATCCCTATTGGACATTTGGACTAATTTGGTTACCTAGCGGGCACTTGGACTATCTAGGTTAACTAGCGGGCACTTGGACTATCTAGGTCAACTAGCGGGCCCTTGTACTATGTAGGTTAACTAGCGAGCACTTGGACTATCTAGGTTAACTAGCGGACCTTGGAAGATCTAGGTTAACTAGAGGGCACTTGGACTATCTAGGTTACCTAACGGGTTTGGACCATGTAGGTTCCCAGGCGGGCATTTGGACTATATAGATAACCTAGCGGGCACTTAGACTTTGTAGGTTACCGAGCAGCCACTTGGACTATCTAGGTTACCTAGCAGGCACTTGGAATATGAAGGATCCCTAGCGGGCACTTGGACTATGTAGGTTAACTAGCGGGCACTTGGACTATGTAGGTTAACTAGTGGACACTTGCACGATCTAGGTTAAATAGCGGGCCCTTGCACTATGTAGGTTAACTAGCGGGCCCATGGATTATGTAGGTTTACTAGTAGGCACTTGGACTATCTAAGTTAACTAGCGGGCACTTGGAATATGTAGTTTCCCTAGCGGGCTTTTGGACTATTAAAGTTACCAAGCGGGAACTTGGACTATGTAGGTTACCTAGTGGGCACTTGGACTATCTAAGTTACCTAGCAGGCACTTTGATTATCTAGGTTAACTAACGGGCACTTGAACTATGTAGGTTGCCTAGCGGGCACTTGGACTATGTAGGTTCCCTATCGGGCACTTGGACTATGTAGGTTAACTAGCGGGCACTTAGACTGTCTAGGTTACCTAGCGGTCACTTGGATTATCTAGGTTAACGAACGGGCACTTGGACTATGTAGGTTACCTAGCCACCACTTGGACTATCGAGGTTAGCTAACATGCACTTGGACTATCTAGGTTCCCTAGCGGACACTTGTACCATCTAGGTTACCTAGCTGGTACTTGGACTATGTAGGTCAACTAGCGGGCCCTTGGACTACCTAGGTTAGCTAACGGGAACTTAGATTATGTAGGTTAACTAGGGGGCACTTGGAATATGTAGGTTAACTAGGGGACACTTGCACTATGTAGGTTAACTAGCGGGCCCATGGACTATGTAGGTTTACTAGCGGGCCCTTGGACTATGTAGGTTCCCTAAAGGGCACTTGGACTATCTAGGTTACCTAGCGGGCACTTGGACTATGTAGGCTAACTATGGGGGCCCTTGGACGATCTAGGTTACGTAGCGGGTACTAGAACTATCTAGGTTAACTAGCGGACACTTGCACTATGTAGGTTACCTAGCAGGCACTTGGACTATCTAGGTTAACTAGCGGGCACTTGGACTATCTAAGTTAACTAGCGTGCACTTGGACTATGTAGGTTCCTTAGCGGGCACTGGGACAATCTAGGTTGCCTAGCGTGCACTTGTACTATGTAGGTTAACTAGAGTGCCCTTGGACTATCTAGGTTACGTAGCGGGCACTTGGTATATAGGTTAACTAGCGGGCACTTGGACTGTGTAGGTTAACTAGCGGACACTTGGACTATCTAGGTTAACTAGCGTGCACTTGGACTATCTAGATTCCCTAGCGGGCACTTGTACTATCTAAGTTACCTAGCTGGCACTTGGACTATATAGGTCAACTAGCAGGCCCTTGGACTACCTAGGTTACCTAACGGGAACTTAGATTATGTAGGTTAATTAGGGGGCACTTGGAATATGTAGGTTAACTAGCGGACACTTGCACTATGTAGGTTAACTAGCGGGCCAATGGACTATGTAGGTTTACTAGCGGGCCCTTGGACTATCTAGGTTCCCTAAAGGGCACTTGGACTATCTAGGTTACCGAACGGGCACTTGGACTATCTAGGTTACCTAGCGGGCACTTGGACTATGTAGGCTAACTAGGGGGCCCTAGGACGATCTAGGTTACCTAGCGGGTACTTGAACTATCTAGTTTAACTAGCGGACACTTGCACTATGTAGGTTACCTAGCAGGCACTTGGACTATCTAGGTTAACTAGCGGGCACTTGGACTATCTAAGTTAACTAGCGTGCACTTGGACTATGTAGGTTCCTTAGCGGGCACTGGGACAATCTAGGTTGCCTAGCGTGCACTTGTACTATGTAGGTTAACTAGAGTGCCCTTGGACTATCTAGGTTACGTAGCGGGCACTTGGTATATAGGTTAACTAGCGGGCAATTGGACTGTGTAGGTTAACTAGCGGACACTTGGACTATCTAGGTTAACTAGCGTGCACTTGGACTATCTAGATTCCCTAGCGGGCACTTGTACTATCTAAGTTACCTAGCTGGCACTTGGACTATATAGGTCAACTAGCAGGCCCTTGGACTACCTAGGTTACCTAACGGGAACTTAGATTATGTAGGTTAATTAGGGGGCACTTGGAATATGTAGGTTAACTAGCGGACACTTGCACTATGTAGGTTAACTAGCGGGCCCATGGACTATGTAGGTTTACTAGCGGGCCCTTGGACTATCTAGGTTCCCTAAAGGGCTCTTGGACTATCTAGGTTACCGAACGGGCACTTGGACTATCTAGGTTACCTAGCGTGCACTTGGACTATGTAGGCTAACTAGGGGGCCCTAGGACGATCTAGGTTACCTAGCGGGTACTTGAACTATCTAGTTTAACTAGCGGACACTTGCACTATGTAGGTTACCTAGCAGGCACTTGGACTATCTAGGATAACTAGCGGGCACTTGGACTATCTAGGTTAACTAGCGTGCACTTGGACTATGTAGGTTCCTTAGCGGGCACTTGGACTATCTAGGTTGCCTAGCGGGCTCTTGGACTATGTAGGTTAACTAGCGTGCCCTTGGATTATCTAGGTTACGTAGCGGGCACTTGGTATATAGGTTAACTAGCGGGCACTTGGACTATGTAGGTTAACTAGAAGACACGTGGACTATCTAGGTTAACTAGTGGACTCTTGGATATGTAGGTTAACGAGCAGGCACTTGGACAATATAGGTTAACTAGCGGGCACTTGGACTATCAAAGTTAACAAGTGAGCCCTTGGACTATCTAGGTTACCTAGCGGGCACTTGGACTATATAGGTTACCTAGCGGGCACTTGGACTATGTAGGTTACCTAGTGGGCAACTGGACTATCTAGGTTGACGAACGGGCACTTGGAATATGCAGGTAACCTAGCGGGCACTTGGACTGTCTAGGTTACCTAGCGGGCACTTGGACTTCTAGGCTAACGAATGGGCTCTTGGACAATGTAGGTTGCCTAGTGGGCACTTGGACTATCTAGGTTAGGTAACGGGCACTTGGACTATCTAGGTTACCTAATGGGCACTTTGACTATCTAGGTTACATAGCGGGCACTTGGACTATGTAGGTTAAATAGCGAGCACTTGGACTCTAGGTTACCTAGCGGGCACTTGGACTATCAAGGTTACCTAGCGGGCCCTTGGACTATGTAGGTTTCCTAGCGGGCACTTGCACTATCTAGGTTAACGAACGGGCACTTGGACTATGTAGGTAACCTTGCGGGCACTTGGACAGTATAGGTTACCTAGCAGGCACTTGGACTATCTAGGTTAACGAACGGGCACTTGGACTAAGTAGGTTACCTAGCGGGCATTTGGACTATGTAGGATCCCTATTGGACATTTGGACTACTTTGATTACCTAGCGGGCACTTGGACTATCTAGGTTAACTAGCGGGCACTTGGACTATCTAGGTCAACTAGCGGGCCCTTGTACTATGTAGGTTAACTAGCGAGCACTTGGATTATCTAGGTTAACTAGCGGACCTTGGACTATGTGGGTTAACTAGCGGGCACTTGGATGATCTATGTTAACTAGAGGGCACTTGGACTATCTAGGTTACCTAGCGGGCACTTGGACTATGTAGGTTCCCAGGCGGGCATTTGGACTATATAGATAACCTAGTGGGCACTTAGACTTTGTAGGTTACCTAGCAGGCACTTGGACTATCTAGGTTACCTAGCTGGCACTTTAACTATCTATGTTGCCTTGCGGGTTCTAGGAGTATGTAGGTTACCTAGAGGGCTGTTGGACTATCTAGGTTACCTCGCAGGCATTTGGACTATCTAGGTTAACTAACGGGCACTTGGACTATGTAGGTTCCCTAGCGGGCACTTGGACTATGTAGGATCCCTATTGGACATTTGGACTACTTTGGTTACCTAGCGGGTACTTGGACTATCGAGGTTAACTAGCGGGCATTTGGACTATCTAGGTCAACTAGCGGGCCCTTGTACTATGTAGGTTAACTAGCGAGCACTTGGACTATCTAGGTTAACTAGAGGGCACTTGGACTATGTAGGTTACCTAGCGGGCATTTGGACCATGTAGGTTCCCAGGCGGGCATTTGGACTATATAGATAACCTAGCGGGCACTTAGACTTTGTAGGTTACCTAGCGGGCACTTGGACTATCTAGGTTACCTAGCTGTCACTTGAAATATCTACGTTGCCTAGCGGGTTCTTGGAGTATGTAGGTTACCTAGAGGGCTGTTGGACTATCTAGGTTACCTAGCGGGCACTTGGACTATGTAAGTTCCCTAGCGGGCACTTGGAGAATGTAGGTTAACTAGGGGGCACTAGGACTATGTAGGTTACGTAGAGGGCCCTTGGACTATCTAGGTTACCTAGCGGGCATTTGGATTATGCAGGCTCCCTAGCGGGCATTTGGACTATATAGATTCCTTAGCGGGCACTTAGACTTTTTAGGTTACCTAGCGGGCACTTGGACTACTTTGGTTACCTAGCAGGCACTTGGACTATCTAGGTTACCTAGTGGGCCCTTGGACTACGTAGGTTACCAGCGGGCACTTGGACAATCTAGGTTACCTAGCGGACACTTGGACTATCTAGGTTACCTAGCTGACACTTGAACTAACTTTGTTGCCTAGCGGGTTCTTGGACTATGTAGGTAACCTAGCGGGCACTTGGACTGTCTAGGTTACCTAGCGGGCACTTGGACTTTTTAGGTTAACGAACGGGCACGTGGACTATGTAGGTTAAGTAGCGGACACTTCGACTATCTAGGTTAGCCCGTTACCTAACCTAGATAGTCCAAGTGCCTGCTAAGCAACCTACATAGTCCAAGTTCCCGTCGTTAACCTAAAAGTCCAAGTGCCAGCTAGGTAACCTAGACAGTCCAAGTACCCGCTAGGTTACCTGCACATACCAAGTGCCCGTTCGTTAACCTAGATAGTCCAAGTGCCCGTTAGTTAACCTAGATAGTACAAGTGCCCGCTAGTAAACCTGGATAGTCCAAGGGCCTGCTAGTTAACCTAGATAGTCCAACTGCCCGCTAGTTAACCTAAATTGTCCAAGTGTCCGCTAGGTAACCTAGATAGTCCAAGTGCCTGATATAGCTAACCTACATAGTCCAAGTGTCCGTTCGTTAACCTAGAGAGTCCAAGTGCCCATTGGGTAACCTACATAGTCCAAGTGCCCGCTAGTTAACCTACATAGTCCAAGTGCCTTCTAGGGAGCCTACATAGTCCACGTGACCGCTAGGGAACCTACATAGTCCAAGTGCCCGTTAGGGAACCTACATAGTCCAAGTGCCCGCTAGGTAACCTACATAGTCCAAATGCCCGCAAGGAAACCTACATAGTCTAAATGTCCGCTAGGCAACCTACATAATCCAAGTGCCCGCTCTGGAACATACATAGTCCAAGTGCCCGTTAGCTAACCTAGATAGTCCAAGGGCCCGCTAGTTGACCTACATAGTCCAAGTGCCAGCTAGGTAACCTAGATAGTACAAGTGCCCGCTAGAGAACCTAGATAGTCCAAGTGTCTTTTAGCTAACCTAGATAGTCCAAGTGGTGGCTGGGTAACCTACATAGTCCAAGTGCCCGTTCGTTAACCTAGATAATCCAAGTGCCCGTTAGGTAACCTAGACACTCCAAGTGCCCGCTAGTTACCCTACATAGTCCAAGTGCCCATTAGTTAACCTAGATAGTCAAAGTGCCTGCTAGGTAACCTACATAGTCCAAGTGCCCGCTAGGTAACCTACATAGTCCAAGTGCCCGCTAGGCAACCTAAATAGTCCAAATGCCCGCTAGGGAAACTACATAGTCCAAGTGCCCGCTAGTTAACCTAGATAGTCCAAGTGCCCCCTAGTAAACCTACATAATCCATGGGCCCGCTAGTTAACCTACATAGTGCAAGGGCCCGCTAGTTAACCTAGATCGTGCAAGTGTCCGCTAGTTAACCTACATAGTCCAAGTGCCAGCTAGGTAACCTAGATAGTCCAAGGGCCCGCTAGGGATCCTTCATAATCCAAGTGCCTGCTAGGTAACCTAGATAGTCCAAGTGCCCGCTAGTTAACCTAAATCGTCCATGTGTCCGCTAGGTAAACTACATAGTCCAAGTGCCTGCTAGGTAACCTAGATAGTCCAAGTGCCTGATAGCTAACTTACATAGTCCAAGTGTCCGTTCGTTAACCTAGATAGTCTAAGTGCCCATTGGGTAACCTACATAGTCCAAGTGCCCGCTTGGTAACCTGGTTAGTCCAAGTTCCCGCCTGTTAACCTACATAGTCCAAGTGCCTTCTAGGGAGCCTTCATAGTCCACGAGACCGCTAGGGAACCGACATAGTCCAAGTGCCCGTTAGGGTACCTACATAGTCCAAGTGCCCGCTAGGTAACCTACATAGTCCAAATGCCCGCAAGGAAACCTACATAGTCTAAATGTCCGCTAGGCAACCTACATAATCCAAGTGCCCACTCTGGATCATACATAGTCCAAGTGCCCGTTAGCTAACCTAGATAGTCCAAGGGCCCGCTAGTTGACCTACATAGTCCAAGTGCCAGCAAGGTAACCTAGATAGTACAAGTGCCCGCTAGGGAACCTAGATAGTTCAAGTGCCTTTTAGCTAACCTAGATAGTCCAAGTGGTGGCTAGGTAACCTACATAGTCCAAGTGCCCGTTCGTTAACCTAGATAATCCAAGTGCCCGTTAGGTAACCTAGACAGTCCAAGTGCCCGCTAGTTACCCTACATAGTCCAAGTGCCCGTTAGTTAACCTAGATAGTCAAAGTGCCTGCTAGGTAACCTAGATAGTCCAAGTGTCCGCTAGATAACCTACATAGTCCAAGTGACCACTAGGTCACCTACATAGTCCAAGTGCCCGTTCGTTAACCTACATAGTCCAAGTGCCCGCTAGGTAACGTAGATAGCCCAAGTGCCCACTAGGGAAGGTACATAGTCCAAGTGCCCGTAGGTAACCTAGATAGTCCAAGTGCCCGCTAGTTAACCTATATAGTCCAAGTACCTACTAGGTAAACTACATAATCCAAGTGCCCGTTTGTTAACCTACATAGTCCAAGTGCCCGTTCGTTAACCTACATAGTCCAAGTGCCCGCTAGGTAACGTAGAAAGCCCAAGTGCCCGCTAGGGAACGTACATACTCCAAGTGCCCACTAGGTAACCTAGACAGTCCAATTGCCTGCTAGTTAACCTAGACAGTCCAAGTACCCGATAGGGAACCTACATAGTCCAATTGCCCGCTAGGGAACCTACATACTAAAAGTGCTCGCTAGGCAACCTACATAGTCCAAGTGCCCGTTAGTTAACCTAGATAGTCAAAGTGCCTGCTAGGTAACCTAAATAGTCCAAGTGCCCGCTAGGGAACCTACATAGTCCAAGTGCCCGCTAGGTAACCTAGATAGTCCAATTGCCCGTTAGCTAACCTACATAGTCGAAGTGTCCACTAGTTAACCTACATAGTCCAAGTGCCCGTTCGTTAACCTAGAAAGTCCAAGTGCCCGCTAGGTAACCTAGACAGTCCAAGTGCCCGCTAGGTTACCTACATAGTCCAAGTGCACGTTCGTTAACCTAGATTGTCCAAGTGCCCGCTGGTAACCTACATAGTCCAAATGCCCGCAAGGAAACCTACATAGTCTAAATGTCCGCTAGGCAACCTACATAATCCAAGTGCCCACTCTGGAACATACATAGTCCAAGTGCCCGTTAGCTAACCTAGATAGTCCAAGGGCCCGCTAGTTGACCTACATAGTCCAAGTGCCAGCTAGGTAACCTAGATAGTACAAGTGCCCGCTAGGGAACCTAGATAGTCCAAGTGCCTGTTAGCTAACCTAGATAGTCCAATTGGTGGCTAGGTAACCTACATAGTCCAAGTGCCCGTTCGTTAACCTAGATAATCCAAGTGCCCGTTAGGTAACCTAGACAGTCCAAGTGCCCGCTAGTTGCCCTACATAGTCCAAGTGCCCGTTAGTTAACCCAGATAGTCAAAGTGCCTGCTAGGTAACCTAGATAGTCCAAGTGCCCGCTAGATAACCTACATAGTCCAAGTGCCCGCTAGGTAACCTAAATAGTCCAAATGTCCGCTAGGGAAACTACACAGTCCAAGTGCCCGCTAGTTAACCTAGATAGTCCAAGTGCCCCCTAGTAAACCTACATAATCCATGGACCCGCTAGTTAACCTAGATAGTCCAAGTGCCCGCTAGTTAACCTAGATAGTCCAAATGCCCGCTAGTTAACCTAGATAGTCCAAGTGCCCGCTAGTTAACCTAGATAGTCCAAGTGCCCGCTAGTTAACCTACATAGTCCAAGTGCCCGCTAGGTAACCTAGACAGTCCAAGTGACCACTAGGTTACCTACATAGTCCAAGTGCCCATTCGTTAACCTACATTGTCCAAGTGCCCGCTAGGTAACGTAGATACCCCAAGTGCCCGCTAGGGAACGTACATAGTCCAAGTGCCCGCTAGGTAACCTAGATAGTCTAAGTGCCTGCTAGTAAACCTACATAGTCCAAGTGCCTGCTAGGTAAACTACATAGTCCAAGTGCCCACTAGGTAACCTAGACAGTCCAATTGCCCGCTAGTTAACCTAGACAGTCCAAGTACCGCTAGGGAACGTACATAGTCCAAGCGCCCGCTAGGGAACCTACATAGTCCAGGTGCTCGCTAGGCAACCTACATAGTCCAAGTGCCCGTTAGTTAACCTAGATAGTCAAAGCGCCTGCTAGGTAACCTAGATAGTCCAAGTGCCCGCTAGGTAACCTACATAGTCCAAGTGCCCGTTAGGTAACCTTGATAGTCCAATTGCGCGTTAGCTATCCTAGATAGTCCAGTGTCCGCTAGTTAACCTACATAGTCCAAGTGCCCGTTCGTTAACTTACATTGTCCTAGTGCCCGCTAGGTAACATAGATAGCCCAAGTGCCCGCTAGGGAACGTACATAGTCCAAGTGGCAACTAGGTAACGTAGACAGTCCAATTGCCCCCTAGTTAACCTAGACAGTCCAAGTACCCGATAGGGAAACTACATAGTCCAAGTGCCCACTAGGGAACCTACATAGTCCAAGTGCTCGCTAGGCAACCTACATAGTCCAAGTGCCCGTTAGTTAACCTAGATTGTCCAATTGCCCGTTAGCTAACCTAGATAGTCGAAGTGTCCGCTAGTTAACCTACATAGTCCAAGTGCCCGTTCGTTAACCGAGATAGTCCAAGTGCCCGCTAGGTAACCTAGACAGTCCAAGTGCCCGCTAGGTTACCTACATAGTCCAAGTGCACGTTCGTTAACCTAGATAATCCAAGTGCACGTTAGGTAACCTAGACAGCCCAAGTGCCCGCTACTTACCCTACATAGTCCAAGTGCCCGTTAGTTAACCTAGATAGTCAAAGTGCCTGCTAGGTAACCTAGATAGTCCAAGTGCCCGCTAGTTAACCTACATAGTCCAAGTGCCCGCTAGGTAACCTAGACAGTCCAAGTGACCACTAGGTTACCTACATAGTCCAAGTGCCCATTCGTTAACCTACATTGTCCATGTGCCCGCTATGTAACGTAGATAGCCCAAGTGCCCGCTAGGGAACGTACATAGTCCAAGTGCCCGCTAGGTAACCTAGATAGTCTAAGTGCCTGCTAGTAAACCTACATAGTCCAAGTGCCTGCTAGGTAAACTACATAGTCCAAGTGCCCACTAGGTAACCTAGACAGTCCAATTGCCCGCTAGTTAACCTAGACAGTCCAAGTACCGCTAGGGAATCTACATAGTCCAAGCGCCCGCTAGGGAACCTACATAGTCCAGGTGCTCGCTAGGCAATCTACATAGTCCAATTGCCCGTTAGTTAACCTAGATAGTCAAAGCGCCTGCTAGGTAACCTAGATAGTCCAAGTGCCCGCTAGGTAACCTACATAGTCCAAGTGCCCGTTAGGTAACCTTGATAGTCCAATTGCCCGTTAGCTATCCTAGATAGTCCAAGTGTCCGCTAGTTAACCTACATAGTCCAAGTGCCCGTTCGTTAACTTACATTGTCCTAGTGCCCGCTAGGTAACATAGATAGCCCAAGTGCCCGCTAGGGAACGTACATAGTCCAAGTGGCAACTAGGTAACCTAGACAGTCCAATTGCCCCCTAGTTAACCTAGACAGTCCAAGTACCCGATAGGGAAACTACATAGTCCAAGTGCCCACTAGGGAACCTACATAGTCCAAGTGCTCGCTAGGCAACCTACATAGTCCAAGTGCCCGTTAGTTAACCTAGATTGTCCAATTGCCCGTTAGCTAACCTAGATAGTCGAAGTGTCCGCTAGTTAACCTACATAGTCCAAGTGCCCGTTCGTTAACCGAGATAGTCCAAGTGCCCGCTAGGTAACCTAGACAGTCCAAGTGCCCGCTAGGTTACCTACATAGTCCAAGTGCACGTTCGTTAACCTAGATAATCCAAGTGCACGTTAGGTAACCTAGACAGTCCAAGTGCCCGCTAGTTACCCTACATAGTCCAAGTGCCCGTTAGTTAACCTAGATAGTCAAAGTGCCTGCTAGGTAACCTAGATAGTCCAAGTGTCCGCTAGATAACCTACATAGTTCAAGTGACCACTAGGTTACCTACATAGTCCAAGTGCCCGTTCGTTAACCTACATAGTCCAAGTGCCCGCTAGATAACGTAGATAACCCAAGTGCCCGCTAGGGAAGGTACATAGTCCAAGTGCCCGTAGGTAACCTAGATAGTCCAAGTGCCCGCTAGTTAACCTACATAGTCCAAGTACCTGCTAGGTAAACTACATAATCCAAGTGCCCGTTTGTTAACCTACATAGTCCAAGTGCCCGTTCGTTAACCTACATAGTCCAAGTGCCCGCTAGGTAATGTAGAAAGCCCAAGTGCCCGCTCGGGAACGTACTTACTCCAAGTGCCCACTAGGTAACCTAGACAGTCCAATTGCCCGCTAGTTAACCTAGACAGTCCAAGTACCCGAAAGGTAACCTACATAGTTCAATTGCCCGCTAGGGAACCTACATACTCCAAGTGCTCGCTAGGCAACCTACATAGTCCAAGTGCCCGTTAGTTAACCTAGATAGTCAAAGTGCCTGCTAGGTAACCTACATAGTCCAAGTGCCCGCTAGGGAACCTACATAGTCCAAGTGCCCGCTAGGTAACCTAGATAGTCCAATTGCCCGTTAGCTAACCTAGATAGTCGAAGTGTCCGCTAGTTAACCTACATAGTCCAAGTGCCCGTTCGTTAACCTAGAAAGTCCAAGTGCCCGCTAGGTAACCTAGACAGTCCAAGTGCCCCCTAGGTTACCTACATAGTCCAAGTGCACGTTCGTTAACCTAGATTGTCCAAGTGCCCGCTGGTAACCTACATAGTCCAAATGCCCGCAAGGAAACCTACATAGTCTAAATGTCCGCTAGGCAAACTACATAATCCAAGGGCCCACTCTGGAACATACATAGTCCAAGTGCCCGTTAGCTAACCTAGATAGTCCAAGGGCCCGCTAGTTGACCTACATAGTCCAAGTGCCAGCTAGGTAACCTAGATAGTACAAGTGCCCGCTAGGGAACCTAGATAGTCCAAGTGCCTGTTAGCTAACCTAGATAGTCCAAGTGGTGGCTAGGTAACCTACATAGTCCAAGTGCCCGTTCGTTAACCTAGATAATCCAAGTGCCCGTTAGGTATCCTAGACAGTCCAAGTGCCCGCTAGTTGCCCTACATAGTCCAAATGCCCGTTAGTTAACCTAGATAGTCAAAGTGCCTGCTAGGTAACCTAGATAGTCCAAGTGCCCGCTAGATAACCTACATATTCCAAGTGCCCGCTAGGTAACCTAAATAGTCCAAATGTCCGCTAGGGAAACTACACAGTCCAAGTGCCCGCTAGTTAACCTAGATAGTCCAAGTGCCCCCTAGTAAACCTACAAAATCCATGGGCCCGCTAGTTAACCTAGATAGTCCAAGTGCCCGCTAGATAACCTACATAGTCCAAGTGCCCGCTACGTAACCTAAATAGTCCAAATGTCCGCTAGGGAAACTACACAGTCCAAGTGCCCGCTAGTTAACCTAGATAGTCCAAGTGCCCCCTAGTAAACCTACATAATCCATGGACCCGCTAGTTAACCTAGATAGTCCAAGTGCCCGCTAGTTAACCTAGATAGTCCAAATGCCCGCTAGTTAACCTAGATAGTCCAAGTGCCCGCTAGTTAACCTAGATAGTCCAAGTGCCCGCTAGTTAACCTACATAGTCCAAGTGCCCGCTAGGTAACCTAGACAGTCCAAGTGACCACTAGGTTACCTACATAGTCCAAGTGCCCATTCGTTAACCTACATTGTCCAAGTGCCCGCTAGGTAACGTAGATACCCCAAGTGCCCGCTAGGGAACGTACATAGTCCAAGTGCCCGCTAGGTAACCTAGATAGTCTAAGTGCCTGCTAGTAAACCTACATAGTCCAAGTGCCTGCTAGGTAAACTACATAGTCCAAGTGCCCACTAGGTAACCTAGACAGTCCAATTGCCCGCTAGTTAACCTAGACAGTCCAAGTACCGCTAGGGAACCTACATAGTCCAAGCGCCCGCTAGGGAACCTACATAGTCCAGGTGCTCGCTAGGCAATCTACATAGTCCAAGTGCCCGTTAGTTAACCTAGATAGTCAAAGCGCCTGCTAGGTAACCTAGATAGTCCAAGTGCCCGCTAGGTAACCTACATAGTCCAAGTGCCCGTTAGGTAACCTTGATAGTCCAATTGCCCGTTAGCTATCCTAGATAGTCCAGTGTCCGCTAGTTAACCTACATAGTCCAAGTGCCCGTTCGTTAACTTACATTGTCCTAGTGCCCGCTAGGTAACATAGATAGCCCAAGTGCCCGCTAGGGAACGTACATAGTCCAAGTGGCAACTAGGTAACCTAGACAGTCCAATTGCCCCCTAGTTAACCTAGACAGTCCAAGTACCCGATAGGGAAACTACATAGTCCAAGTGCCCACTAGGGAACCTACATAATCCAAGTGCTCGCTAGGCAACCTACATAGTCCAAGTGCCCGTTAGTTAACCTAGATTGTCCAATTGCCCGTTAGCTAACCTAGATAGTCGAAGTGTCCGCTAGTTAACCTACATAGTCCAAGTGCCCGTTCGTTAACCGAGATAGTCCAAGTGCCCGCTAGGTAACCTAGACAGTCCAAGTGCCCGCTAGGTTACCTACATAGTCCAAGTGCACGTTCGTTAACCTAGATAATCCAAGTGCACGTTAGGTAACCTAGACAGCCCAAGTGCCCGCTACTTACCCTACATAGTCCAAGTGCCCGTTAGTTAACCTAGATAGTCAAAGTGCCTGCTAGGTAACCTAGATAGTCCAAGTGCCCGCTAGTTAACCTACATAGTCCAAGTGCCCGCTAGGTAACCTAGACAGTCCAAGTGACCACTAGGTTACCTACATAGTCCAAGTGCCCATTCGTTAACCTACATTGTCCAAGTGCCCGCTAGGTAACGTAGATAGCCCAAGTGCCCGCTAGGGAACGTACATAGTCCAAGTGCCCGCTAGGTAACCTAGATAGTCTAAGTGCCTGCTAGTAAACCTACATAGTCCAAGTGCCTGCTAGGTAAACTACATAGTCCAAGTGCCCACTAGGTAACCTAGACAGTCCAATTGCCCGCTAGTTAACCTAGACAGTCCAAGTACCGCTAGGGAATCTACATAGTCCAAGCGCCCGCTAGGGAACCTACATAGTCCAGGTGCTCGCTAGGCAATCTACATAGTCCAAGTGCCCGTTAGTTAACCTAGATAGTCAAAGCGCCTGCTAGGTAACCTAGATAGTCCAAGTGCCCGCTAGGTAACCTACATAGTCCAAGTGCCCGTTAGGTAACCTTGATAGTCCAATTGCCCGTTAGCTATCCTAGATAGTCCAAGTGTCCGCTAGTTAACCTACATAGTCCAAGTGCCCGTTCGTTAACTTACATTGTCCTAGTGCCCGCTAGGTAACATAGATAGCCCAAGTGCCCGCTAGGGAACGTACATAGTCCAAGTGGCAACTAGGTAACCTAGACAGTCCAATTGCCCCCTAGTTAACCTAGACAGTCCAAGTACCCGATAGGGAAACTACATAGTCCAAGTGCCCACTAGGGAACCTACATAGTCCAAGTGCTCGCTAGGCAACCTACATAGTCCAAGTGCCCGTTAGTTAACCTAGATTGTCCAATTGCCCGTTAGCTAACCTAGATAGTCGAAGTGTCCGCTAGTTAACCTACATAGTCCAAGTGCCCGTTCGTTAACCGAGATAGTCCAAGTGCCCGCTAGGTAACCTAGACAGTCCAAGTGCCCGCTAGGTTACCTACATAGTCCAAGTGCACGTTCGTTAACCTAGATAATCCAAGTGCACGTTAGGTAACCTAGACAGTCCAAGTGCCCGCTAGTTACCCTACATAGTCCAAGTGCCCGTTAGTTAACCTAGATAGTCAAAGTGCCTGCTAGGTAACCTAGATAGTCCAAGTGTCCGCTAGATAACCTACATAGTTCAAGTGACCACTAGGTTACCTACATAGTCCAAGTGCCCGTTCGTTAACCTACATAGTCCAAGTGCCCGCTAGATAACGTAGATAACCCAAGTGCCCGCTAGGGAAGGTACATAGTCCAAGTGCCCGTAGGTAACCTAGATAGTCCAAGTGCCCGCTAGTTAACCTACATAGTCCAAGTACCTGCTAGGTAAACTACATAATCCAAGTGCCCGTTTGTTAACCTACATAGTCCAAGTGCCCGTTCGTTAACCTACATAGTCCAAGTGCCCGCTAGGTAATGTAGAAAGCCCAAGTGCCCGCTAGGGAACGTACTTACTCCAAGTGCCCACTAGGTAACCTAGACAGTCCAATTGCCCGCTAGTTAACCTAGACAGTCCAAGTTCCCGAAAGGTAACCTACATAGTTCAATTGCCCGCTAGGGAACCTACATACTCCAAGTGCTCGCTAGGCAACCTACATAGTCCAAGTGCCCGTTAGTTAACCTAGATAGTCAAAGTGCCTGCTAGGTAACCTACGTAGTCCAAGTGCCCGCTAGGGAACCTACATAGTCCAAGTGCCCGCTAGGTAACCTAGATAGTCCAATTGCCCGTTAGCTAACCTAGATAGTCGAAGTGTCCGCTAGTTAACCTACATAGTCCAAGTGCCCGTTCGTTAACCTAGAAAGTCCAAGTGCCCGCTAGGTAACCTAGACAGTCCAAGTGCCCCCTAGGTTACCTACATAGTCCAAGTGCACGTTCGTTAACCTAGATTGTCCAAGTGCCCGCTGGTAACCTACATAGTCCAAATGCCCGCAAGGAAACCTACATAGTCTAAATGTCCGCTAGGCAAACTACATAATCCAAGGGCCCACTCTGGAACATACATAGTCCAAGTGCCCGTTAGCTAACCTAGATAGTCCAAGGGCCCGCTAGTTGACCTACATAGTCCAAGTGCCAGCTAGGTAACCTAGATAGTACAAGTGCCCGCTAGGGAACCTAGATAGTCCAAGTGCCTGTTAGCTAACCTAGATAGTCCAAGTGGTGGCTAGGTAACCTACATAGTCCAAGTGCCCGTTCGTTAACCTAGATAATCCAAGTGCCCGTTAGGTATCCTAGACAGTCCAAGTGCCCGCTAGTTGCCCTACATAGTCCAAATGCCCGTTAGTTAACCTAGATAGTCAAAGTGCCTGCTAGGTAACCTAGATAGTCCAAGTGCCCGCTAGATAACCTACATATTCCAAGTGCCCGCTAGGTAACCTAAATAGTCCAAATGTCCGCTAGGGAAACTACACAGTCCAAGTGCCCGCTAGTTAACCTAGATAGTCCAAGTGCCCCCTAGTAAACCTACAAAATCCATGGGCCCGCTAGTTAACCTAGATAGTCCAAGTGCCCGCTAGTTAACCTAGATAGTCCAAGTGCCCGCTAGTTAACCTAGATAGTCCAAGTGCCCGCTAGTTAACCTACATAGTCCAAGTGCCCGCTAGGTAACCTAGACAGTCCAAGTGACCACTAGGTTACCTACATAGTCCAAGTGCCCATTCGTTAACCTACATAGTCCAAGTGCCCGCTAGGTAACGTAGATATCCCAAGTGCCCGCTAGGTAACGTACATAGTCCAAGTGCCCGCTAGATAACCTAGATAGTCTAAGTGCCTGCTAGTAAACCTACATAGTCCAAGTGCCTGCTAGGTAAACTACATAGTCCAAGTGCCCACTAGGTAACGTAGACAGTCCAATTGCCCGCTAGTTAACCTAGACAGTCCAAGTACCGCTAGGGAATCTACATAGTCCAAGCGCCCGCTAGGGAACCTACATAGTCCAGGTGCTCGATAGGCAACCTACATAGTCCAAGTGCCCGTTAGTTAACCTAGATAGTCAAAGTGCCTGCTAGGTAACCTAGATAGTCCAAGTGCCCGCTAGGTAACCTTCATAGTCCAAGTGCCCGTTAGGTAACCTTGATAGTCCAATTGCCCGTTAGCTATCCTAGATAGTCCAAGTGTCCGCTAGTTAACCTACATAGTCCAAGAGCCCGTTCGTTAACTTACATTGTCCAATTGCCCGCTAGGTAACGTAGATAGCCCAAGTGCCCGCTAGGGAACGTACATAGTCCAAGTGCCCACTAGGTAACCTAGACAGTCCAATTGCCCCCTAGTTAACCTAGACAGTCCAAGTACCCGATAGGGAACCTACATAGTCCAAGTGCCCACTAGGGAACCTACATAGTCCAAGTGCTCGCTAGGCAACCTACATAGTCCAAGTGCCCGTTAGTTAACCTAGATTGTCCAATTGCCTGTTAGCTAACCTAGATAGTCGAAGTGTCCGCTAGTTAACCTACATAGTCCAAGTGCCCGTTCGTTAACCTAGATAGTCCAAGTGCCCGCTAGGTAACCTAGACAGTCAAAGTGCCCGCTAGGTTACCTACATAGTCCAAGTGCACGTTCGTTAACCTACATAATCCAAGTGCCCGTTAGGTAACCTAGACAGTCCAAGTGCCCGCTAGTTACCCTACATAGTCCTAGTGCCCGCTAGTTACCCTACATAGTTCAAGTGCCCGTTAGTTAACCTAGATAGTCAAAGTGCCTGCTAGGTAACTTAGAGAGTCCAAGTGTCCGCTAGATAACCTACATAGTCCAAGTGCCCGTTCGTTAACCTACATAGTCCAAGTGCCCGATCGGTAACGTAGATAACCCAAGTGCCCGCTAGGGAAGGTATATAGCCCCAGTGCCCGTAGGTAACCTAGATAGTCCAAGTGCCCGCTAGTTAACCTACATAGTCCAAGTACCTGCTAGGTAAACTACATAATCCAAGTGCCCGTTCGTTAACCTACATAGTCCAAGTGCCCGTTCGTTAACCTACATAGTCCAAGTGCCCGCTAGGTAACCTACATAGTCCAAGTGCCCGCTAGGCAACCTAAATAGTCCAAATGCCCGCTAGGGAAACTACATAGTCCAAGTGCCCGCTAGTTAACCTAGATAGTCCAAGTGCCCCCAAGTACACCTACATAATCCATGGGCCCGCTAGTTAACCTACATAGTGCAAGGGCCCGCTAGTTAACCTAGATCGTGCAAGATTCCGCTAGTTAACCTACATAGTCCAAGTGCCAGCTAAGTAACCTAGATCGTCCAATTGCCCGCTAGGGATCCTTCATAATCCAAGTGCCTGCTAGGTAACCTAGATAGTCCAAGTGCCCGCTAGGGAAGGTACATAGTCCAAGTGTCCGCTAGGTAACCTAGATAGTCCAAGTGCCCGCTAGTTAACCTACATAGTCCAAGTACCTGCTAGGTAAACTACATAATCCAAGTGCCCGTTTGTTAACCTACATAGTCCAAGTGCCCGTTCGTTAACCTACATAGTCCAAGTGCCCGCTAGGTAATGTAGAAAGCCCAAGTGCCCGCTCGGGAACGTACTTACTCCAAGTGCCCACTAGGTAACCTAGACAGTCCAATTGCCCGCTAGTTAACCTAGACAGTCCAAGTACCCGAAAGGTAACCTACATAGTTCAATTGCCCGCTAGGGAACCTACATACTCCAAGTGCTCGCTAGGCAACCTACATAGTCCAAGTGCCCGTTAGTTAACCTAGATAGTCAAAGTGCCTGCTAGGTAACCTACATAGTCCAAGTGCCCGCTAGGGAACCTACATAGTCCAAGTGCCCGCTAGGTAACCTAGATAGTCCAATTGCCCGTTAGCTAACCTAGATAGTCGAAGTGTCCGCTAGTTAACCTACATAGTCCAAGTGCCCGTTCGTTAACCTAGAAAGTCCAAGTGCCCGCTAGGTAACCTAGACAGTCCAAGTGCCCCCTAGGTTACCTACATAGTCCAAGTGCACGTTCGTTAACCTAGATTGTCCAAGTGCCCGCTGGTAACCTACATAGTCCAAATGCCCGCAAGGAAACCTACATAGTCTAAATGTCCGCTAGGCAAACTACATAATCCAAGGGCCCACTCTGGAACATACATAGTCCAAGTGCCCGTTAGCTAACCTAGATAGTCCAAGGGCCCGCTAGTTGACCTACATAGTCCAAGTGCCAGCTAGGTAACCTAGATAGTACAAGTGCCCGCTAGGGAACCTAGATAGTCCAAGTGCCTGTTAGCTAACCTAGATAGTCCAAGTGGTGGCTAGGTAACCTACATAGTCCAAGTGCCCGTTCGTTAACCTAGATAATCCAAGTGCCCGTTAGGTATCCTAGACAGTCCAAGTGCCCGCTAGTTGCCCTACATAGTCCAAATGCCCGTTAGTTAACCTAGATAGTCAAAGTGCCTGCTAGGTAACCTAGATAGTCCAAGTGCCCGCTAGATAACCTACATATTCCAAGTGCCCGCTAGGTAACCTAAATAGTCCAAATGTCCGCTAGGGAAACTACACAGTCCAAGTGCCCGCTAGTTAACCTAGATAGTCCAAGTGCCCCCTAGTAAACCTACAAAATCCATGGGCCCGCTAGTTAACCTAGATAGTCCAAGTGCCCGCTAGATAACCTACATAGTCCAAGTGCCCGCTACGTAACCTAAATAGTCCAAATGTCCGCTAGGGAAACTACACAGTCCAAGTGCCCGCTAGTTAACCTAGATAGTCCAAGTGCCCCCTAGTAAACCTACATAATCCATGGACCCGCTAGTTAACCTAGATAGTCCAAGTGCCCGCTAGTTAACCTAGATAGTCCAAATGCCCGCTAGTTAACCTAGATAGTCCAAGTGCCCGCTAGTTAACCTAGATAGTCCAAGTGCCCGCTAGTTAACCTACATAGTCCAAGTGCCCGCTAGGTAACCTAGACAGTCCAAGTGACCACTAGGTTACCTACATAGTCCAAGTGCCCATTCGTTAACCTACATTGTCCAAGTGCCCGCTAGGTAACGTAGATACCCCAAGTGCCCGCTAGGGAACGTACATAGTCCAAGTGCCCGCTAGGTAACCTAGATAGTCTAAGTGCCTGCTAGTAAACCTACATAGTCCAAGTGCCTGCTAGGTAAACTACATAGTCCAAGTGCCCACTAGGTAACCTAGACAGTCCAATTGCCCGCTAGTTAACCTAGACAGTCCAAGTACCGCTAGGGAACCTACATAGTCCAAGCGCCCGCTAGGGAACCTACATAGTCCAGGTGCTCGCTAGGCAATCTACATAGTCCAAGTGCCCGTTAGTTAACCTAGATAGTCAAAGCGCCTGCTAGGTAACCTAGATAGTCCAAGTGCCCGCTAGGTAACCTACATAGTCCAAGTGCCCGTTAGGTAACCTTGATAGTCCAATTGCCCGTTAGCTATCCTAGATAGTCCAGTGTCCGCTAGTTAACCTACATAGTCCAAGTGCCCGTTCGTTAACTTACATTGTCCTAGTGCCCGCTAGGTAACATAGATAGCCCAAGTGCCCGCTAGGGAACGTACATAGTCCAAGTGGCAACTAGGTAACCTAGACAGTCCAATTGCCCCCTAGTTAACCTAGACAGTCCAAGTACCCGATAGGGAAACTACATAGTCCAAGTGCCCACTAGGGAACCTACATAATCCAAGTGCTCGCTAGGCAACCTACATAGTCCAAGTGCCCGTTAGTTAACCTAGATTGTCCAATTGCCCGTTAGCTAACCTAGATAGTCGAAGTGTCCGCTAGTTAACCTACATAGTCCAAGTGCCCGTTCGTTAACCGAGATAGTCCAAGTGCCCGCTAGGTAACCTAGACAGTCCAAGTGCCCGCTAGGTTACCTACATAGTCCAAGTGCACGTTCGTTAACCTAGATAATCCAAGTGCACGTTAGGTAACCTAGACAGCCCAAGTGCCCGCTACTTACCCTACATAGTCCAAGTGCCCGTTAGTTAACCTAGATAGTCAAAGTGCCTGCTAGGTAACCTAGATAGTCCAAGTGCCCGCTAGTTAACCTACATAGTCCAAGTGCCCGCTAGGTAACCTAGACAGTCCAAGTGACCACTAGGTTACCTACATAGTCCAAGTGCCCATTCGTTAACCTACATTGTCCAAGTGCCCGCTAGGTAACGTAGATAGCCCAAGTGCCCGCTAGGGAACGTACATAGTCCAAGTGCCCGCTAGGTAACCTAGATAGTCTAAGTGCCTGCTAGTAAACCTACATAGTCCAAGTGCCTGCTAGGTAAACTACATAGTCCAAGTGCCCACTAGGTAACCTAGACAGTCCAATTGCCCGCTAGTTAACCTAGACAGTCCAAGTACCGCTAGGGAATCTACATAGTCCAAGCGCCCGCTAGGGAACCTACATAGTCCAGGTGCTCGCTAGGCAATCTACATAGTCCAAGTGCCCGTTAGTTAACCTAGATAGTCAAAGCGCCTGCTAGGTAACCTAGATAGTCCAAGTGCCCGCTAGGTAACCTACATAGTCCAAGTGCCCGTTAGGTAACCTTGATAGTCCAATTGCCCGTTAGCTATCCTAGATAGTCCAAGTGTCCGCTAGTTAACCTACATAGTCCAAGTGCCCGTTCGTTAACTTACATTGTCCTAGTGCCCGCTAGGTAACATAGATAGCCCAAGTGCCCGCTAGGGAACGTACATAGTCCAAGTGGCAACTAGGTAACCTAGACAGTCCAATTGCCCCCTAGTTAACCTAGACAGTCCAAGTACCCGATAGGGAAACTACATAGTCCAAGTGCCCACTAGGGAACCTACATAGTCCAAGTGCTCGCTAGGCAACCTACATAGTCCAAGTGCCCGTTAGTTAACCTAGATTGTCCAATTGCCCGTTAGCTAACCTAGATAGTCGAAGTGTCCGCTAGTTAACCTACATAGTCCAAGTGCCCGTTCGTTAACCGAGATAGTCCAAGTGCCCGCTAGGTAACCTAGACAGTCCAAGTGCCCGCTAGGTTACCTACATAGTCCAAGTGCACGTTCGTTAACCTAGATAATCCAAGTGCACGTTAGGTAACCTAGACAGTCCAAGTGCCCGCTAGTTACCCTACATAGTCCAAGTGCCCGTTAGTTAACCTAGATAGTCAAAGTGCCTGCTAGGTAACCTAGATAGTCCAAGTGTCCGCTAGATAACCTACATAGTTCAAGTGACCACTAGGTTACCTACATAGTCCAAGTGCCCGTTCGTTAACCTACATAGTCCAAGTGCCCGCTAGATAACGTAGATAACCCAAGTGCCCGCTAGGGAAGGTACATAGTCCAAGTGCCCGTAGGTAACCTAGATAGTCCAAGTGCCCGCTAGTTAACCTACATAGTCCAAGTACCTGCTAGGTAAACTACATAATCCAAGTGCCCGTTTGTTAACCTACATAGTCCAAGTGCCCGTTCGTTAACCTACATAGTCCAAGTGCCCGCTAGGTAATGTAGAAAGCCCAAGTGCCCGCTAGGGAACGTACTTACTCCAAGTGCCCACTAGGTAACCTAGACAGTCCAATTGCCCGCTAGTTAACCTAGACAGTCCAAGTACCCGAAAGGTAACCTACATAGTTCAATTGCCCGCTAGGGAACCTACATACTCCAAGTGCTCGCTAGGCAACCTACATAGTCCAAGTGCCCGTTAGTTAACCTAGATAGTCAAAGTGCCTGCTAGGTAACCTACGTAGTCCAAGTGCCCGCTAGGGAACCTACATAGTCCAAGTGCCCGCTAGGTAACCTAGATAGTCCAATTGCCCGTTAGCTAACCTAGATAGTCGAAGTGTCCGCTAGTTAACCTACATAGTCCAAGTGCCCGTTCGTTAACCTAGAAAGTCCAAGTGCCCGCTAGGTAACCTAGACAGTCCAAGTGCCCCCTAGGTTACCTACATAGTCCAAGTGCACGTTCGTTAACCTAGATTGTCCAAGTGCCCGCTGGTAACCTACATAGTCCAAATGCCCGCAAGGAAACCTACATAGTCTAAATGTCCGCTAGGCAAACTACATAATCCAAGGGCCCACTCTGGAACATACATAGTCCAAGTGCCCGTTAGCTAACCTAGATAGTCCAAGGGCCCGCTAGTTGACCTACATAGTCCAAGTGCCAGCTAGGTAACCTAGATAGTACAAGTGCCCGCTAGGGAACCTAGATAGTCCAAGTGCCTGTTAGCTAACCTAGATAGTCCAAGTGGTGGCTAGGTAACCTACATAGTCCAAGTGCCCGTTCGTTAACCTAGATAATCCAAGTGCCCGTTAGGTATCCTAGACAGTCCAAGTGCCCGCTAGTTGCCCTACATAGTCCAAATGCCCGTTAGTTAACCTAGATAGTCAAAGTGCCTGCTAGGTAACCTAGATAGTCCAAGTGCCCGCTAGATAACCTACATATTCCAAGTGCCCGCTAGGTAACCTAAATAGTCCAAATGTCCGCTAGGGAAACTACACAGTCCAAGTGCCCGCTAGTTAACCTAGATAGTCCAAGTGCCCCCTAGTAAACCTACAAAATCCATGGGCCCGCTAGTTAACCTAGATAGTCCAAGTGCCCGCTAGTTAACCTAGATAGTCCAAGTGCCCGCTAGTTAACCTAGATAGTCCAAGTGCCCGCTAGTTAACCTACATAGTCCAAGTGCCCGCTAGGTAACCTAGACAGTCCAAGTGACCACTAGGTTACCTACATAGTCCAAGTGCCCATTCGTTAACCTACATAGTCCAAGTGCCCGCTAGGTAACGTAGATATCCCAAGTGCCCGCTAGGTAACGTACATAGTCCAAGTGCCCGCTAGATAACCTAGATAGTCTAAGTGCCTGCTAGTAAACCTACATAGTCCAAGTGCCTGCTAGGTAAACTACATAGTCCAAGTGCCCACTAGGTAACGTAGACAGTCCAATTGCCCGCTAGTTAACCTAGACAGTCCAAGTACCGCTAGGGAATCTACATAGTCCAAGCGCCCGCTAGGGAACCTACATAGTCCAGGTGCTCGATAGGCAACCTACATAGTCCAAGTGCCCGTTAGTTAACCTAGATAGTCAAAGTGCCTGCTAGGTAACCTAGATAGTCCAAGTGCCCGCTAGGTAACCTTCATAGTCCAAGTGCCCGTTAGGTAACCTTGATAGTCCAATTGCCCGTTAGCTATCCTAGATAGTCCAAGTGTCCGCTAGTTAACCTACATAGTCCAAGAGCCCGTTCGTTAACTTACATTGTCCAATTGCCCGCTAGGTAACGTAGATAGCCCAAGTGCCCGCTAGGGAACGTACATAGTCCAAGTGCCCACTAGGTAACCTAGACAGTCCAATTGCCCCCTAGTTAACCTAGACAGTCCAAGTACCCGATAGGGAACCTACATAGTCCAAGTGCCCACTAGGGAACCTACATAGTCCAAGTGCTCGCTAGGCAACCTACATAGTCCAAGTGCCCGTTAGTTAACCTAGATTGTCCAATTGCCTGTTAGCTAACCTAGATAGTCGAAGTGTCCGCTAGTTAACCTACATAGTCCAAGTGCCCGTTCGTTAACCTAGATAGTCCAAGTGCCCGCTAGGTAACCTAGACAGTCAAAGTGCCCGCTAGGTTACCTACATAGTCCAAGTGCACGTTCGTTAACCTACATAATCCAAGTGCCCGTTAGGTAACCTAGACAGTCCAAGTGCCCGCTAGTTACCCTACATAGTCCTAGTGCCCGCTAGTTACCCTACATAGTTCAAGTGCCCGTTAGTTAACCTAGATAGTCAAAGTGCCTGCTAGGTAACTTAGAGAGTCCAAGTGTCCGCTAGATAACCTACATAGTCCAAGTGCCCGTTCGTTAACCTACATAGTCCAAGTGCCCGATCGGTAACGTAGATAACCCAAGTGCCCGCTAGGGAAGGTATATAGCCCCAGTGCCCGTAGGTAACCTAGATAGTCCAAGTGCCCGCTAGTTAACCTACATAGTCCAAGTACCTGCTAGGTAAACTACATAATCCAAGTGCCCGTTCGTTAACCTACATAGTCCAAGTGCCCGTTCGTTAACCTACATAGTCCAAGTGCCCGCTAGGTAACCTACATAGTCCAAGTGCCCGCTAGGCAACCTAAATAGTCCAAATGCCCGCTAGGGAAACTACATAGTCCAAGTGCCCGCTAGTTAACCTAGATAGTCCAAGTGCCCCCAAGTACACCTACATAATCCATGGGCCCGCTAGTTAACCTACATAGTGCAAGGGCCCGCTAGTTAACCTAGATCGTGCAAGATTCCGCTAGTTAACCTACATAGTCCAAGTGCCAGCTAAGTAACCTAGATCGTCCAATTGCCCGCTAGGGATCCTTCATAATCCAAGTGCCTGCTAGGTAACCTAGATAGTCCAAATGCCCGCTAGGGAAGGTACATAGTCCAAGTGTCCGCTATGTAACCTAGAGAGTGCAAGTGCCCGCTAGTTAACCTACATAGTCCAAGTGCCCGCTAGTTAACCTAGATAGTCCAAGTGCTCGCTAGTAAACCTAGATAGTCCAAGGGCCTGCTAGTTAACCTAGATAGTCCAAGTGCCCGCTAGTTAACCTAAATCGTCCATGTGTCCGCTAGGTAAACTACATAGTCCAAGTGCCTGCTAGGTAACCTAGATAGTCCAAGTGCCCGCTAGGTAACCTACATAGTCCAAGTGCCCGCTAGGCAACCTAAATAGTCCAAATGCCCGCTAGGGAAACAACATAGTCCAAGTGCCCGCTAGTTAACCTAGATAGTCCAAGTGCCCCCTAGTAAACCTACATAATCCATGGGCCCGCTAGTTAACCTACATAGTGCAAGGGCCCGCTAGTTAACCTAGATCGTGCAAGTGTCCGCTAGTTAACCTACATAGTCCAAGTGCCAGCTAGGTAACCTAGATAGTCCAATTGCCCGCTAGGGATCCTTCATAATCCAAGTGCCTGCTAGGTAACCTAGATAGTCCAAGTGCCCGCTAGGGAAGGTACATAGTCCAAGTGCCCGTTAGGGAACCTACATAGTCCAAGTGCCCGCTCTGTAACCTACATAGTCCAAATGCCCGCAAGGAAACCTACATAGTCTAAATGTCCGCTAGGCAACCTACATAATCCAAGTGCCCGCTCTGGAACATACATAGTCCAAGTGCCCGTTAGCTAACCTAGATAGTCCAAGGGCCCGCTAGTTGACCTACATAGTCCAAGTGCCAGCTAGGTAACCTAGATAGTACAAGTGCCCGCTAGGGAACCTAGATAGTCCAAGTGCCTTTTAGCTAACCTAGATAGTCCAATTGGTGGCTGGGTAACCTACATAGTCCAAGTGCCCGTTCGTTAACCTAGATAATCCAAGTGCCCGTTAGGTAACCTAGACAGTCCAAGTGCCTGCTAGTTACCCTACATAGTCCAAGTGCCAATTAGTTAACCTCGATAGTCAAAGTGCCTGCTAGGTAACCTAGATAGTCCAAGTGCCCGCTAGGCAACCTAAATAGTCCAAATGCCCGCTAGGGAAACTACATAGTCCAAGTGCCCGCTAGTTAACCTAGATAGTCCAAGTGCCCCCTAGTAAACCTACATAATCCATGGGCCCGCTAGTTAACCTACATAGTGCAAGGGCCCGCTAGTTAACCTAGATCGTGTAAGATTCCGCTAGTTAACCTACATAGTCCAAGTGCCAGCTAGGTAACCTAGAGAGTCCAATTGCCCGCTAGGGATCCTTCATAATCCAAGTGCCTGCTAGGTAACCTAGATAGTCCAAGTGCCCGCTAGGGAAGGTACATAGTCCAAGTGTCCGCTATGTAACCTAGAGAGTACAAGTGCCCGCTAGTTAACCTACATAGTCCAAGTGCCCGCTAGTTAACCTAGATAGTCCAAGTGCCCGCTAGTAAACCTAGATAGTCCAAGGGCCTGCTAGTTAACCTAGATAGTCCAAGTGCCCGCTAGTTAACCTAAATCGTCCATGTGTCCGCTAGGTAAACTACATAGTCCAAGTGCCTGCTAGGTAACCTAGATAGTGCAAGTGCCTGATAGCTAACCTACATAGTCCAAGTGTCCGTTCGTTAACCAAGATAGTCCAAGTGCCCATTGGGTAACCTACATAGTCCAAGTGCCCGCTTGGTAACCTGGTTAGTCCAAGTTCCCGCCTGTTAACCTACATAGTCCAAGTGCCTTCTAGGGAGCCTTCATAGTCCACGTGACCGCTAGGGAACCGACATAGTCCAAGTGCCCGTTAGGGTACCTACATAGTCCAAGTGCCCGCTAGGTAACCTACATAGTCCAAATGCCCGCAAGAAAACCTACATAGTCTAAATGTCCGCTAGGCAACCTACATAAACCTAGTGCCCTCTCTGGATCATACATAGTCCAAGTGCCCGTTAGCTAACCTAGATAGTCCAAGGGCCCGCTAGTTGACCTACATAGTCCAAGTGCCAGCTAGGTAACCTAGATAGTACAAGTGCCCGCTAGGGAAACTAAATAGTTCAAGTGCCTTTTAGCTAACCTAGATAGTCCAAGTGGTGGCTAGGTAACCTACATAGTCCAAGTGCCCGTTCGTTAACCTAGATAATCCAAGTGCCCGTTAAGTAACCTAGACAGTCCAAGTGCCCGCTAGTTAACCTACATAGTCCAAGTGCCCGTTAGTTAACCTAGATAGTCAAAGTGCCTGCTAGGTAACCTAGATTGTCCAAGTGTCCGGAGATAACCTACATAGTCCAAGTGACCACTAGGTTACCTACATAGTCCATGTGCCCGTTCGTTAACCTAGAAAGTCCAAGTGCCCGCTAGGTAACCTAGACAGTCCAAGTGCACGCTAGGTTACCTACATAGTCCAAGTGAATGTTCGTTAACCTAGATTGTCCAAGTGCCGCTGGTAACCTACATAGTCCAAATGCCCGCAAGGAAACCTACATAGTCTAAATGTCCGCTAGGCAACCTACATAATCCAAGGGCCCACTCTGGAACATACATAGTCCAAGTGCCCGTTAGCTATCCTAGATAGTCCAAGGGCCCGCTAGTTGACCTACATAGTCCAAGTGCCAGCTAGGTAACCTAGATAGTACAAGTGCCCGCTAGGGAACCTAGATAGTCCAAGTGCCTGTTAGCTAACCTAGATAGTCCAATTGGTGGCTAGGTAACCTACATAGTCCAAGTGCCCGTTCGTTAACCTAGATAATCCAAGTGCCCGTTAGGTAACCTAGACAGTCCAAGTGCCCGCTAGTTGCCCTACATAGTCCAAGTGCCCGTTAGTTAACCCAGACAGTCATAGTGCCTGCTAGGTAACCTAGATAGTCCAAGTGCCCGCTAGATAACCTACATAGTCCAAGTGCCCGCTAGGTAACCTAAAGAGTCCAAATGTCCGCTAGGGAAACTACGTAGTCCAAGTGCCCGCTAGTTAACCTAGATAGTCCAAGTGCCCCCTAGTAAACCTACATAATCCATGGGCCCGCTAGTTAACCTAGATAGTCCAAGTGCCCGCTAGTTAACCTAGATAGTCCAAGTCCCCGCTAGTTAACCTAGATAGTCCAAGTGCCCGCTAGTTAACCTAGATAGTCCAAGTGCCCGCTAGTTAACCTACATAGTCCAAGTGCCCGCTATGTAACCTGGACAGTCCAAGTGACCACTAGGTTACCTACATAGTCCAAGTGCCCATTCGTTAACCTACATTGTCCAAGTGCCCGCTATGTAACGTAGATAGCCCAAGTGCCCGCTAGGGAACGTACATAGTCCAAGTGCCCGCTAGGTAACCTAGATAGTCTAAGTGCCTGCTAGTAAACCTACATAGTCCAAGTGCCTGCTAGGTAAACTACATAGTCCAAGTGCCCACTAGGTAACCTAGACAGTCCAATTGCCCTCTAGTTAACCTAGACAGTCCAAGTACCGCTAGGGAATCTACATAGTCCAAGCGCCCGCTAGGGAACCTACATAGTCCAGATGCTCGCTAGGCAACCTACATAGTCCAAGTGCCCGTTAGTTAACCTAGATAGTCAAAGTGCCTGCTAGGTAACCTAAATAGTCCAAGTGCCCGCTAGGTAACCTACATAGTCCAAGTGCCCGTTAGGTAACCTTGATAGTCCATTTGCCCTTTAGCTATCCTAGATAGTCCAAGTGTCCGCTAGTTAACCAACATAGTCCAAGTACCCGTTCGTTAACTTACATTGTCCAAGTGCCCGCTAGGTAACATAGATAGCCCAAGTGCCCGCTAGTGAACGTACATAGTCCAAGTGGCAACTAGTTAACCTAGACAGTCCAAGTACCCGATAGGGAACCTACATAGTCCAAGTGCCCAGTAGGGAACCTACATAGTCCAAGTGCTCGCTAGGCAACCTATATAGTCCAAGTGCCCGTTAGTTAACCTAGATTTTCCAATTGCCCGTTAGCTAACCTAGATAGTCGAAGTGTCCGCTAGTTAACCTACATAGTCCAAGTGCCCGTTCGTTAACCGAGATAGTCCAAGTGCCCGCTAGGTAACCTAGACAGTCCAAGTGCCCGCTAGGTTACCTACATAGTCCAAGTGCACGTTCGTTAACCTAGATAATCCAAGTGCCCGTTAGGTAACCTAGACAGTCCAAGTGCCCGCTAGTTACCCTACATAGTCCAAGTGCCCGTTAGTTAACCTAGATAGTGAAAGTGCCTGCTAGGTAACCTAGATAGTCCAAGTGTCCGCTAGATAACCTACATAGTCCATGTGACCACTAGGTTACCTACATAGTCCAAGTGCCCGTTCGTTAACCTACATAGTCCAAGTGCCCGCTAGGTAACGTAGATAGCCCAAGTGCCCGCTAGGGAAGGTACATAGTCCAAGTGCCCGTAGGTAACCTAGATAGTCCAAGTGCCCGCTAGTTAACCTACATAGTCCAAGTACCTGCTAGGTAAACTACATAATCCAAGTGCCCGTTTGTTAACCTACATAGTCCAAGTGCCCGTTCGTTAACCTACATAGTCCACGTGCCCGCTAGGTAACGTAGAAAGCCCAAGTGCCCGCTAGGGAACGTACATACTCCAAGTGCCCACTAGGTAACCTAGACAGTCCAATTGCCCGCTAGTTAACCTAGACAGTCCAAGTACCCGATAGGGAACCTACAGAGTCCAATTGCCCGCTAGGGACCTACATACTCCAAGTGCTCGCAAGGCAACCTACATAGTCCAAGTGCCCGTTAGTTAACCTAGATAGTCAAAGTGCCTGCTAGGTAACCTAAATAGTCCAAGTGCCCGCTAGGGAACCTACATAGTCCAAGTGCCCGCTAGGTAACCTAGATAGTCCAATTGCCCGTTAGCTAACCTAGATAGTCGAAGTGTCCGCTAGTTAACCTACATAGTCCGAGTGCCCGTTTGTTAATCTAGAAAGTCCAAGTGCCCGCTAGGTAACCTAGACAGTCCAAGTGCCCGCTAGGTTACCTACATAGTCCAAGTGCACGTTCGGTAACCTAGATTGTCCAAGTGCCCGCTGGTAACCTACATAGTCCAAATGCCCGCAAGGAAACCTACATAGTCTAAATGTCCGCTAGGCAACCTACATAATCCAAGTGCCCACTCTGGAACATACATAGTCCAAGTGCCCGTTAGCTAACCTAGATAGTCCAAGGGCCCGCTAGTTGACCTACATAGTCCAAGTGCCAGCTAGGTAACCTAGATAGTAAAAGTGCCCGCTAGGGAACCTAGATAGTCCAAGTGCATGTTAGCTAACCTAGATAGTCCAAGTGGTGGCTAGGTAACCTACATAGTCCAAGTGCCCGTTCGTTAACCTAGATAATCCAAGTGCCCGTTAGGTATCCTAGACAGTCCACGTCCCGCTAGTTGCCCTACATAGTCCAAATGCCCGTTAGTTAACCTAGATAGTCAAAGTGCCTGCTAGGTAACCTAGATAGTCCAAGTGCCCGCTAGATAACCTACATATTCCAAGTGCCCGCTAGGTAACCTAAATAGTCCAAATGTCCGCTAGGGAAACTACACAGTCCAAGTGCCCGCTAGTTAATCTAGATAGTCCAAGTGCCCCCTAGTAAACCTACAAAATCCATGGGCCCGCTAGTTAACCTAGATAGTCCAAGTGCCCGCTAGTTAACCTAGATAGTCCAAGTGCCCGCTAGTTAACCTAGACAGTCCAAGTGCCCGCTAGTTAACCTACATAGTCCAAGTGCCCGCTAGGTAACCTAGACAGTCCAAGTGACCACTAGGTTAACTACATAGTCCAAGTGCCCATTCGTTAACCTACATAGTCCAAGTGCCCGCTAGGTAACGTAGATAGCCCAAGTGCCCGCTAGGTAACGTACATAGTCCAAGTGCCCGCTAGGTAACCTAGATAGTCTAAGTGCCTGCTAGTAAACCTACATAGTCCAAGTGCCTGCTAGGTAAACTACATAGTCCAAGTGCCCACTAGGTAACCTAGACAGTCCAATTGCCCGCTAGTTAACCTAGACAGTCCAAGTACCGCTAAGGAATCTACATAGTCCAAGCGCCCGCTAGGGAACCTACATAGTCCAGGTGCTCGCTAGGCAACCTACATAGTGCAAGTGCCCGTTAGTTAACCTAGATAGTCAAAGTGCCTGCTAGGTAACCTAGGTAGTCCTAGTGCCCGCTAGGTAACCTACATAGTCCAAGTGCCCGTTAGGTAACCTTGATAGTCCAATTGCCCGTTAGCTATCCTAGATAGTCCAAGTGCCCGCTAGTTAACCTACATAGTCCAAGTGCCCGCTAGTTAACCTAGATAGTCCAAGTGCCCACTAGTAAACCTAGATAGTCCAAGGGCCTGCTAGTTAACCTAGATAGTCCAAGTGCCCGCTAGTTAACCTAAATCGTCCAAGTGTCCGCTAGGTAACCTACATAGTCCATGTGCCTGCTAGGTAACCTAGATAGTCCAAGTGCCTGATACCTAACCTACATAGTCCAAGTGTCCGTTCGTTAACCTAGATACTCCAAGTGCCCATTGGGTAACCTACATAGTCCATGTGCCCGCCTGGTAACCTGGTTAGTCCAAGTGCCCGCTAGTTAACCTACATAGTCCAAGTGCCTCCTAGGGAGCCTACATAGTCCACGTGACCGCTAGGGAACCTACATAGTCCTAGTGCCCGCTAGGTACCCTACATAGTCCAAATGCCCGCAAGGAAACCTACATAGTCTAAATGTCCGCTAGGCAACCTACATAATACAAGTGCCCACTCTGGAACATACATAGGCCAAGTGCCCGTTAGCTAACCTAGATAGTCCAAGGGCCCGCTAGTTGACCTACATAGTCCAAGTGCCAGCTAGGTAACCTAGATAGTACAAGTGCCCGCTAGGGAACCTAGATAGTCCAAGTGTCTGTTAGCTAACCTAGATAGTCCAAGTGGTGGCTAGGTAACCTACATAGTCCAAGTGCCCGTTCGTTAACCTAGATAATCCAAGTGCCCGTTAGGTAACCTAGACAGTCCAAGTGCCCGCTAGTTACCCTACATAGTCCAAGTGCCCGTTAGTTAACCTAGATAGTCAAAGTGCCTGCTAGGTAACCTAGATAGTCCAAGTGTCCGCTAGATAACCTACATATTCCAAGTGACCACTAGATTACCTACATAGTCCAAGTGCCCGTTCGTTAACCTACATAGTCCAAGTGCCCGCTAGGTAGCGTAGATAGCCCAACTGCCCGCTAGGGAAGTTACATAGTCCAAGTGCCCGTAGGTAACCTAGATAGTCCAAGTGCCCGCTAGTTAACCTACATAGTCCTAGTACCTGCTAGGTAAACTACATAATCCAAGTGCCCGTTCGTTAACGTACATAGTCCAAGTGCCCGTTCGTTAACCTACATAGTCCAAGTGCCCGCTAGGTAACGTAGATAACCCAAGTGCCCGCTAGTGAACGTACATAGTTCAATTGGCCGCTAGGTAACCTTGATAGTCTAAGTGCCTGCTAGTAAACCTACATAGTCCAAGTGCCTGCTAGGTAAACTACATAGTCCAAGTGCCCACTAGGTAACCTAGACAGTCCAATTGCCCGCTAGTTAACCTAGACAGGCCAAGGACCGCTAGGGAATCTACATAGTCCAAGCGCCCGCTAGGGAACCTACACAGTCCAGGTGCTCGATAGGCAACCTACATAGTCCAAGTGCCCGTTAGTTAACCTAGATAGGCAAAGTGCCTGCTATGTAACCTAGATAGTCCAAGTGCCCGCTAGGTAACCTACATAGTCCAAGTGCCCGTTAGGTAACCTTGATAGTCCAATTGCCCGTTAGCTATCCTAGATAGTCCAAGTGTCCGCTAGTTAACCTACATAGTCCAAGTGCCCGTTCGTTAACTTACATTGTCCAAGTGCCCGCTAGGTAACGTAGATAGCCCAAGTGCCCGCTAGGGAACGTACATAGTCCAAGTGCCCACTAGGTAACCTAGACAGTCCAATTGCCCCCTAGTTAACCTAGACAGTCCAAGTACCGAATAGGGAACCTACATAGTCCAAGTGCCCACTAGGGAACCTACATAGTCCAAGTGCTCGCTAGGCAACCTACATAGTCCAAGTGCCCGTTAGTTAACCTAGATTATCCAATTGCCCGTTAGCTAACCTAGATAGTCGAAGTGTCCGCTAGTTAACCTACATAGTCCAAGTGCCCGTTCGTTAACCTAGATAGTCCAAGTACCCGCTAGGTAACCTAGACAGTCCAAGTGCCCGCTAGGTTACCAACATAACCCAAGTGCACGTTCGTTAACCTAGATAATCCAAGTGCCCGTTAGGTAACCTAGACAGTCCAAGTGCCCGCTAGTTACCCTACATAGTCCAAGTGCCCGTTAGTTAACCTAGATAGTCAAAGTGTCTGCTAGGTTACCTAGAGAGTCCAAGTGTCCGCTAGATAACCTACATAGTCCAAGTGCCCGTTCGTTAACCTACATAGTCCAAGTGCCCGCTAGGTAACGTAGATAGCCCAAGTGCCCGCTAGGGAAGGTATATAGTCCAAGTGCCCGTAGGTAACCTAGATAGTCCAAGTGCCCGCTAGTTAACCTACATAGTCCAAGTACCTGCTAGGTAAACTACATAATCCAAGTGCCCATTCGTTAACCTACATAGTCCAAGTGCCCGTTCGTTAACCTACATAGTCCAAGTGCCCGCTAAGTAACGTAGAAAGCTCAAGTGCCCGCTAGGGAACTTACATACTCCAATTGCCCACTAGGTAACCTAGACAGGCCAATTGCCCGCTAGTTAACCTAGACAGTCCAAGTACCCGATAGGGAACCTACATAGTCCAATTGCCCGCTAGGGAACCTACATACTCCAAGTGCTCGCTAGGCAACCTACATAGTCCAAGTGCCCGTTAGTTAACCTAGATAGTCAAAGTGCCTGCTAGGTAACCTACATACTCCAAGTGCCCGCTAGGGAACCTACATAATCCTAGTGCCCGCTAGGGAACCTACATAGTCCAAGTTTCCGCTTGGTAACCTTAATAGTCCAAATGCCCGCTAGGGAAACTACATAGTCCAAGTGCCCGCTAGGTAACCTAGATAGTCCAATTGCCCGTTAGCTAACCTAGATAGTCGAAGTGTCCGCTATTTAACCTAAATAGTCCAAGTACCCGTTCGTTAACCTAGAATGTCCAAGTGCCCGCTAGGTAACCTAGACAGTCCAAGTGCCTGCTAGGTTACCTACATAGTCCAAGTGCACGTTCGTTAACATAGATTGTCCATGTGCCCGCTGGTAACCTACATAGTCCAAATGCCCGCAAGGAAACCTACATAGTCTAAATGTCCGCTAGGCAACCTACATAATACAAGTGCCCACTCTGGAACATACATAGTCCAAGTGCCCGTTAGCTAACCTAGATAGTCCAAGGGCCCGCTAGTTGACCTACATAGTCCAAGTGCCAGCTAGGTAACCTAGATAGTACAAGTGCCCGCTAGGGAACCTAGATAGTCCAAGTGCCTGTTAGCTAACCTAGATAGTCCAAGTGGTGGCTAGGTAACCTACATAGTCCAAGTGCCCGTTCGTTAACCTAGATAATCCAAGTGCCCGTTAGGTAACCTAGACAGTCCAAGTGCCCGCTAGTTGCCCTACATAGTCCAAATGCCCGTTAGTTAACCTAGATAATCATAGTGCCTGCTAGGTAACCTAGATAATCCAAGTGCCCGTTAGGTAACCTAGACAGTCCAAGTGCCCGCTAGTTGCCCTACATAGTCCAAATGCCCGTTAGTTAACCTAGATAGTCAAAGTGCCTGCTAGGTTACCTAGATAGTCCAAGTGCCCGCTAGATAACCTACATAGTCCAAGTGCCCGCTAGGTAACCTAAATAGTCCAAATGTCCGCTAGGGAAACTACATAGTCCAAGTGCCCGCAAGTTAACCTAGATAGTCCAAGTGCCCCCTAGTAAACCTACATAATCCATGGGCCCGCTAGTTAACCTACATAGTGCAAGGGCCCACTAGTTAACCTAGATAATCCAAGTGCCCGCTAGTTAACCTAGATAGTCCAAGTGCCCGCTAGTTAACCTACATAGTCCAAGTGCCCGCTAGGTAACCTAGACAGTCCAAGTGACCACTAGGTTACCTACATAGTCCAAGTGCCCATTCGTTAACCTACATAGTCCAAGTGCCCGCTAGGTAACGTTGATAGCCCAAGTGCCCGCTAGGGAACGTACATAGTCCAAGTGCCCGCTAGGTAACCTAGATAGTCTAAGTGCCTGCTAGTAAACCTACATAGTCCAAGTGCCTGCTAGGTAAACTACATAGTCCAAGTGCCCACTAGGTAACCTAGACAGTCCAATTGCCCGCTAGTTAACCTAGACAGTCCAAGTACCGCTAGGGAATGTACATAGTCCAAGTGCCCGCTAGGGAACATACATAGTCCAGGTGCTCGCTAGGCAACCTACATAGTCCACGTGCCCGTTAGTTAACCTAGATAGTCAAAGTGCCTGCTAGGCAACCTAGATAGTCCAAGTGCACGTTAGATAACCTTGATAGTCCAATTGCCCGTTAGCTATCCTAGATAGTCCAAGTGTCCGCTAGTTAACCTACATAGTCCAAGTGCCCGTTTGTTAACTTACATTGTCCAAGTGCCCGCTAGGTAACGTAGATAACCCAAGTGACCGCTAGGGAACGTACATAGTCCAAGTGCCCACTAGGTAACCTAGACAGTCCAATTGCCCCCTAGTTAACTTAGACAGTCCAAGTACCCGATAGGGAACCTACATAGTCCAAGTGCCCACTAGGGAACCTACATAGTCAAAGTGCTCGCTAGGCAACTTACATAGTCCAAGTGCCCGTTAGTTAACCTAGATTGTCCAATTGCCCGTTAGCTAACCTAGATAGTCGAAGTGTCCGCTGGTTAACCTACATAGTCCAAGTGCCCGTTCATTAACCTAGATAGTCCAAGTGCCCGCTAGGTAACCTAGACAGTCCAAGTGCCCGCTAGGTTACCTACATAGTCCAAGTGCACGTTCGTTAACCTAGATAGTCCAAGTGCCCGCTGGTAACCTACATAGTCCAAGGGCCCGCTAGGTAACCTTGATAGTCCAAGGGCCTTCTAGTTAACCTACGTAGTCCAAGTCCCCGCTAGATAACCTACATAGTCCAAGTGCCCACTAGGTAACCTAAATAATCCAAATGCCCGCTAGGGAAACTACATAGTCCAAGTGCCCGTTAGTTAACCTAGATAGTCCAAGTGCCCGCTAGTAAACCTAGATAGTCCAAGGGCCTGCTAGTTAACCTAGATAGTCCAAGTGCCCGCTAGTTATCCTAAATTGTCCAAGTGTCCGCTAGGTAACCTAGATAGTCCAAGTGCCTGATAGCTAACCTACATAGTCCAAGTGTCCGTTCGTTAACCTAGATAGTCCAAGTGCCCATTGGGTAACCTACATAGTCCAAGTGCCCGCTAGTTAACCTACATAGTCCAAGTGCCTTCTAGGGAGCCTACATAGTCCACGTGACCCCTAGGGAACCTACATAGTCCAAGTGCCCGTTAGGGAACCTACATAGTCCAAGTGCCCGCTAGGGAACCTACATAGTCCAAATGCCGCAAGGAAACCTACATAGTCTAAATGTCCGCTAGGCAACCTACATAATCCAAGTGCCCGCTCTGGAACATGCATAGTCCAAGTGCCCGTTAGCTAACCTAGATAGTCCAAGGGCCCGCTAGTTGACCTACATAGTCCAAGTGCCAGCTAGGTAACCTAGATAGTACAAGTGCCCGCTAGGGAACCTAGATACTCCAAGTGGTGGCTAGGCAACCTACATAGTCCAAGTGCCCGTTCGTTAACCTAGATAATCCAAGTGCCCGTTAGGTAACCTAGACAGTCCAAGTGCCCGCTAGTTACCCTACATTGTCCAAGTGCCCGTTAGTTAACCTAGATAGTCAAAGTGCCTGCTAGGTAACCTACATAGTCCAAGTGCCCGCTAGGCAACCTAAATAGTCCAAATGCCCGCTAGGGAAACTACATAGTCCAAGTGCCCGCTAGTTAACCTAGATGTCCCAAATGCCCCCTAGTAAACCTACATAATCCATGGGCCCGCTAGTTAACCTACATAGTGCAAGGGCCCGCTAGTTAACCTAGATCGTGCAAGTGTCCGCTAGTTAACCTACATAGTCCAAGTGCCAGCTAGGTAACCTAGATAGTCCAATTGCCCGCTAGGGATCCTTCATAATCCAAGTGCCTGCTAGGTAACCTAGATAGTCCAAGTGCCCGCTAGGGAAGGTACATAGTCCAAGTGTCCGCTAGGTAACCTAGAGAGTTCAAGTGCCCGCTAGTTAACCTACATAGTCCAAGTGCCCGCTAGTTAACCTAGATAGTCCAAGTGCCCGCTAGTAAACCTAGATAGTCCAAGGGCCTGCTAGTTAACCTAGATAGTCCAAGTGCCCGCTAGTTAACCTAAATCGTCCAAGTGTCCGCTAGGTAACCTACACAGTCCAAGTGCCTGCTAGGTAACCTAGATAGTCCAAGTGCCTGATACCTAACCTACATAGTCCAAGTGTCCGTTCGTTAACCTAGATAGTCCAAGTGCCCATTGGGTAACCTACATAGTCCATGTGCCCGCCTGGTAACCTGGTTAGTCCAAGTGCCCGCTAGTTAACCTACAGAGTCCAAGTGCCTTCTAGGGAGCCTACATAGTCCACGTGACCGCTAGGGAACCTACATAGTCCAAGTGCCCGCTAGGTAACCTACATAGTCCAAATGCCCGCAAGGAAACCTACATAGTCTAAATGTCCGCTAGGCAACCTACATAATACAAGTGCCGACTCTGGAACATACATAGTCCAAGTGCCCGTTAGCTAACCTAGATATTCCAAGGGCCCGCTAGTTGACCTACATAGTCCAAGAACCAGCTAGGTAACCTAGATAGTACAAGTGCCCTCTAGGGAACCTAGATAGTCCAAGTGCCTGTTAGCTAACCTAGATAGTCCAAGTGGTGGCTAGGTAACCTACAAAGTCCAAGTGCCCGTTCGTTAACCTAGATAATCCAATGCCCGTTAGGTAACCTAGACAGTCCAAGTGCCCGCTAGTTACCCTACATAGTCCAAGTGCCCGTTAGTTAACCTAGATAGTCAAAGTGCCTGCTAGGTAACCTAGATAGTCCAAGTGTCCGCTAGATAACCTACATAGTCCAAGTGACCACTAGGTTACCTACATAGTCCAAGTGCCCGTTCGTTAACCTACATAGTCCAAGTGCCCGTTCGTTAACTTACATTGTCCAAGTGCCCGCTAGGTAACATAGATAACCCAAGTGCCCGCTAGGGAACGTACATAGTTCAGGTGCCCACTAGGTAACCTAGACAGTCCAATTGCCCCCTAGTTAACCTAGACAGTCCAAGTACCCGATAGGGAACCTACATAGTCCAAGTGCCCACTAGGGAACCTACATAGTCCAAGTGCTCGCTAGGCAACCTACATAGTCCAAGTGCCCGATAGTTAACCTAGATTGTCCAATTGCCCGTTAGCTAACCTAGATAGTCGAAGTGTCCGCTAGTTAACCTACATAGTCCAAGTGCCCGTTCGTTAACCTAGATAGTCCAAGTGCCCGCTAGGTAACCTAGACAGTCCAAGTGCCCGCTAGGTTACCTACATAGTCCAAGTGCACGTTCGTTAACCTAGATAGTCCATGTGCCCGCTGGTAACCTACATAGTCCAAGGGCCCGTTAGGTAACCTTGATAGTCCAAGTGCCTTCTATTAACCTACGTAGTCCAAGTGCCCGCTAGATAACCTACATAGTCCAAGTGCCCACTAGGTAACTTAATAATCCAAATGCCCGCTAGGGAAACTACATAGTCCAAGTGCCGTTAGTTAACCTACATAGTCCAAGTGCCCGCTAGTAAACTTAGATAGTCCAAGGGCCTGCTAGTTAACCTAGATAGTCCAAGTGCCCGCTAGTTAACCTAAATCGTCCACGTGTCCGCTAGGTAACTTAGATATTCCAAGTGCCTGATAGCTAACCTACATAGTCCAAGTGTCCGTTCGTTAACCTAGATAGTCCAAGTGCCCATTGGGTAACCTACATAGTCCAAGTGCCCGCTAGTTAACCTACATAGTCCAAGTGCCTTCTATGGAGCCTACATAGTCCACGTGACCGCTAGGCAACCTACATAGTCCAAGTGCCCGTTAGTTAACCTAGATTGTCCAATTGCCCGTTAGCTAACCTAGATAGTCGAAGTGTCCGCTAGTTAACCTACATAGTCCAAGTGCCCGTTCGTTATCCTAGATAGTCCAAGTGCCCGCTAGGTAACCTTGACAGTCCAAGTGCCCGCTAGGTTACCTACATAGTCCAAGTGCACGTTCGTTAACCTAGATAGTCCAAGTGCCCGCTGGTAACCTACATAGTCCAAGGGCCTGCTAGGTAACCTTGATAGTCCAAGTGCCTTCTAGTTAACCTACGTAGTCCAAGTGCCCGCTAGATAACCTACATAGTCCAAGTGCCCACTAGGTAATCTAAATAATCCAAATGCCCGCTAGGGAAACTACATAGTCCAAGTGCTCGTTAGTTAACCTAGATAGTCCAAGTGCCCGCTAGTAAACCTAGATAGTCCAAGGGCCTGCTAGTTAACCTAGATAGTCCAAGTGCCCGCTAGTTAACCTAAATCGTCCACGTGTCCGCTAGGTAACCTAGATAGTCTAAGTGCCTGATAGCTAACCTACATAGTCCAAGTGTCCGTTCGTTAACCTAGATAGTCCAGTGCTCATTGGGTAACCTACATAGTCCAAGTGCCCGCTAGTTAACCTACATAGTCCACGTGCCTTCTAGGGAGCCTACATAGTCCACGTGACCGCTAGGGAACCTACATAGTCCAAGTGCCCGTTAGGGAACCTACATAGTCCAAGTGCCTGCTAGGTAACCTACATAGACCAAATGCCCGCAAGGAAACCTACATAGTCTCAATGTCCGCTAGGCAACCTACATAATCCAAGTGCCCGCTCTGGATCATACATAGTCCAAGTGCCCGTTAGCTAACCTAGATAGTCCAAGGGCCCGCTAGTTGACCTACATAGTCCAAGTGCCAGCTAAGTATCCTAGATAGTACAAGTGCCCGCTAGGGAACCTAGATAGTCCAAGTGGTGGCTAGGTAACCTACATTGTCCAAGTGCCCGTTCGTTAACCTAGATAATCCAAGTGCCCGTTAGGTAACCTAGACAGTCCAAGTGCCCGCTAGTTACCCTACATAGTCCAAGTGCCCGTTAGTTAACCTAGATAGTCAAAGTGCCTGCTAGGTAACCTACATAGTCCAAGTGCCCGCTAGGCAACCTAAATGGTCCAAATGCCCGCTAGGGAAACTACATAGTCCAAGTGCCCGCTAGTTAACCTAGATGTCCCAAGTGCCCCCTAGTAAACCTACATAATCCATGGGCCCGCGAGTTAACCTACATAGTGCAAGGGCCCGCTAGTTAACCTAGATCGTGCAAGTGTCCGCTAGTTAACCTACATAGTCCAAGTGCCAGCTAGGTAACCTAGATAGTCCAATTGCCCGCTAGGGATCCTTCATAATCCAAGTGCCTGCTAGGTAACCTAGATAGTCCAAGTGCCCGCTAGGGAAGGTACATAGTCCAAGTGTCCGCTAGGTAACCTAGAGAGGTCAAGTGCCCGCTAGTTAACCTACATAGTCCAAGTGCCCGCTAGTTAACCAAGATAGTCCAAGTGCCCGCTAGTAAACCTAGATAGTCCAAGGGCCTGCTAGTTAACCTAGATAGTCCAAGTGCCCGCTAGTTAACCTAAATCGTCCAATTGTCCGCTAGGTCACCTACATAGTCCAAGTGCCTGCTAGGTTACTTAGATATTCCAAGTGCCTGATACCTAACCTACATAGTCCATGTGTCCGTTCGTTAACCTAGAAAGTCCAAGTGCCCATTGGGTAACCTACATAGTCCAAGTGCCCGCCTGGTAACCTGGTTAGTCCAAGTGCCCGCTAGTTAACCTACATAGTCCAAGGGCCTTCTAGGGAGCCTACATAGTCCACGTGACCGCTAGGGAACCTACATAGTCCGAGTGCCCGCTAGGTAACATACATAGTCCAAATGCCCACAAGGAAACCTACATAGTCTAAATGTCTGCTAGGCAACCTACATAATACAAGTGCCCGCTCTGGAACATACATAGTCCAAGTGCCCGTTAGCTAACCTAGATAGTCCAAGGGCCCACTAGTTGACCTACATAGTCCAAGTGCCAGGTAGGTAACTTAGATAGTACAAGTGCCCGCTAGGGAACATAGATAGTCCAAGTGCCTGTTAGCTAACCTAGATAGTCCAAGTGGTGGCTAGGTAACCTAGATAGTCCAGATGCCCGCTAGGTAACCTACATAGTCCAAGTGCCCGTTAGGTAACCTTGATAGTCCAATTGCCCGTTAGCTATCCTAGATAGTCCAAGTGTCTGCTAGTTAACCTACATAGTCCAAGTGCCCGTTCGTTAACTTACATTGTTCAAGTGCCCGCTAGGTAACCTACATAGTCCAAATGCCCGCAAGGAAACCTACATAGTCTAAATGTCCGCTAGGCAACCTACATAATACAAGTGCCGACTCTGGAACATACATAGTCCAAGTGCCCGTTAGCTAACCTAGATATTCCAAGGGCCCGCTAGTTGACCTACATAGTCCAAGAACCAGCTAGGTAACCTAGATAGTACAAGTGCCCTCTAGGGAACCTAGATAGTCCAAGTGCCTGTTAGCTAACCTAGATAGTCCAAGTGGTGGCTAGGTAACCTACAAAGTCCAAGTGCCCGTTCGTTAACCTAGATAATCCAATGCCCGTTAGGTAACCTAGACAGTCCAAGTGCCCGCTAGTTACCCTACATAGTCCAAGTGCCCGTTAGTTAACCTAGATAGTCAAAGTGCCTGCTAGGTAACCTAGATAGTCCAAGTGTCCGCTAGATAACCTACATAGTCCAAGTGACCACTAGGTTACCTACATAGTCCAAGTGCCCGTTCGTTAACCTACATAGTCCAAGTGCCCGTTCGTTAACTTACATTGTCCAAGTGCCCGCTAGGTAACATAGATAACCCAAGTGCCCGCTAGGGAACGTACATAGTTCAGGTGCCCACTAGGTAACCTAGACAGTCCAATTGCCCCCTAGTTAACCTAGACAGTCCAAGTACCCGATAGGGAACCTACATAGTCCAAGTGCCCACTAGGGAACCTACATAGTCCAAGTGCTCGCTAGGCAACCTACATAGTCCAAGTGCCCGATAGTTAACCTAGATTGTCCAATTGCCCGTTAGCTAACCTAGATAGTCGAAGTGTCCGCTAGTTAACCTACATAGTCCAAGTGCCCGTTCGTTAACCTAGATAGTCCAAGTGCCCGCTAGGTAACCTAGACAGTCCAAGTGCCCGCTAGGTTACCTACATAGTCCAAGTGCACGTTCGTTAACCTAGATAGTCCATGTGCCCGCTGGTAACCTACATAGTCCAAGGGCCCGTTAGGTAACCTTGATAGTCCAAGTGCCTTCTATTAACCTACGTAGTCCAAGTGCCCGCTAGATAACCTACATAGTCCAAGTGCCCACTAGGTAACTTAATAATCCAAATGCCCGCTAGGGAAACTACATAGTCCAAGTGCCGTTAGTTAACCTACATAGTCCAAGTGCCCGCTAGTAAACTTAGATAGTCCAAGGGCCTGCTAGTTAACCTAGATAGTCCAAGTGCCCGCTAGTTAACCTAAATCGTCCACGTGTCCGCTAGGTAACTTAGATATTCCAAGTGCCTGATAGCTAACCTACATAGTCCAAGTGTCCGTTCGTTAACCTAGATAGTCCAAGTGCCCATTGGGTAACCTACATAGTCCAAGTGCCCGCTAGTTAACCTACATAGTCCAAGTGCCTTCTATGGAGCCTACATAGTCCACGTGACCGCTAGGCAACCTACATAGTCCAAGTGCCCGTTAGTTAACCTAGATTGTCCAATTGCCCGTTAGCTAACCTAGATAGTCGAAGTGTCCGCTAGTTAACCTACATAGTCCAAGTGCCCGTTCGTTATCCTAGATAGTCCAAGTGCCCGCTAGGTAACCTTGACAGTCCAAGTGCCCGCTAGGTTACCTACATAGTCCAAGTGCACGTTCGTTAACCTAGATAGTCCAAGTGCCCGCTGGTAACCTACATAGTCCAAGGGCCTGCTAGGTAACCTTGATAGTCCAAGTGCCTTCTAGTTAACCTACGTAGTCCAAGTGCCCGCTAGATAACCTACATAGTCCAAGTGCCCACTAGGTAATCTAAATAATCCAAATGCCCGCTAGGGAAACTACATAGTCCAAGTGCTCGTTAGTTAACCTAGATAGTCCAAGTGCCCGCTAGTAAACCTAGATAGTCCAAGGGCCTGCTAGTTAACCTAGATAGTCCAAGTGCCCGCTAGTTAACCTAAATCGTCCACGTGTCCGCTAGGTAACCTAGATAGTCTAAGTGCCTGATAGCTAACCTACATAGTCCAAGTGTCCGTTCGTTAACCTAGATAGTCCAGTGCTCATTGGGTAACCTACATAGTCCAAGTGCCCGCTAGTTAACCTACATAGTCCACGTGCCTTCTAGGGAGCCTACATAGTCCACGTGACCGCTAGGGAACCTACATAGTCCAAGTGCCCGTTAGGGAACCTACATAGTCCAAGTGCCTGCTAGGTAACCTACATAGACCAAATGCCCGCAAGGAAACCTACATAGTCTCAATGTCCGCTAGGCAACCTACATAATCCAAGTGCCCGCTCTGGATCATACATAGTCCAAGTGCCCGTTAGCTAACCTAGATAGTCCAAGGGCCCGCTAGTTGACCTACATAGTCCAAGTGCCAGCTAAGTATCCTAGATAGTACAAGTGCCCGCTAGGGAACCTAGATAGTCCAAGTGGTGGCTAGGTAACCTACATTGTCCAAGTGCCCGTTCGTTAACCTAGATAATCCAAGTGCCCGTTAGGTAACCTAGACAGTCCAAGTGCCCGCTAGTTACCCTACATAGTCCAAGTGCCCGTTAGTTAACCTAGATAGTCAAAGTGCCTGCTAGGTAACCTACATAGTCCAAGTGCCCGCTAGGCAACCTAAATGGTCCAAATGCCCGCTAGGGAAACTACATAGTCCAAGTGCCCGCTAGTTAACCTAGATGTCCCAAGTGCCCCCTAGTAAACCTACATAATCCATGGGCCCGCGAGTTAACCTACATAGTGCAAGGGCCCGCTAGTTAACCTAGATCGTGCAAGTGTCCGCTAGTTAACCTACATAGTCCAAGTGCCAGCTAGGTAACCTAGATAGTCCAATTGCCCGCTAGGGATCCTTCATAATCCAAGTGCCTGCTAGGTAACCTAGATAGTCCAAGTGCCCGCTAGGGAAGGTACATAGTCCAAGTGTCCGCTAGGTAACCTAGAGAGGTCAAGTGCCCGCTAGTTAACCTACATAGTCCAAGTGCCCGCTAGTTAACCAAGATAGTCCAAGTGCCCGCTAGTAAACCTAGATAGTCCAAGGGCCTGCTAGTTAACCTAGATAGTCCAAGTGCCCGCTAGTTAACCTAAATCGTCCAATTGTCCGCTAGGTCACCTACATAGTCCAAGTGCCTGCTAGGTTACTTAGATATTCCAAGTGCCTGATACCTAACCTACATAGTCCATGTGTCCGTTCGTTAACCTAGAAAGTCCAAGTGCCCATTGGGTAACCTACATAGTCCAAGTGCCCGCCTGGTAACCTGGTTAGTCCAAGTGCCCGCTAGTTAACCTACATAGTCCAAGGGCCTTCTAGGGAGCCTACATAGTCCACGTGACCGCTAGGGAACCTACATAGTCCGAGTGCCCGCTAGGTAACATACATAGTCCAAATGCCCACAAGGAAACCTACATAGTCTAAATGTCTGCTAGGCAACCTACATAATACAAGTGCCCGCTCTGGAACATACATAGTCCAAGTGCCCGTTAGCTAACCTAGATAGTCCAAGGGCCCACTAGTTGACCTACATAGTCCAAGTGCCAGGTAGGTAACTTAGATAGTACAAGTGCCCGCTAGGGAACATAGATAGTCCAAGTGCCTGTTAGCTAACCTAGATAGTCCAAGTGGTGGCTAGGTAACCTAGATAGTCCAGATGCCCGCTAGGTAACCTACATAGTCCAAGTGCCCGTTAGGTAACCTTGATAGTCCAATTGCCCGTTAGCTATCCTAGATAGTCCAAGTGTCCGCTAGTTAACCTACATAGTCCAAGTGCCCGTTCGTTAACTTACATTGTTCAAGTGCCCGCTAGGTAACGTAGATAGCCCAAGTGCCCGCTAGGGAATGTACATAGTCCAAGTGCCCACTAGGTAACCTAGACAGTCCAATTGCCCCCTAGTAAACCTAGGCAGTCCAAGTACCCGATAGGGAAACTACATAGTCCAAGTGCCCACTAGGGAACCTACATAGTCCAAGTGCTCGCTAGGCAACCTACATAGTCCAAGTGACCGTTAGGTAACTTAGACAGTCCAAGTGCCCGCTAGTTGCCCTACATAGTCCAAGTGCCCGTTAGTTAACCTAGATAGTCAAAGTGCCTGCTAGGTAACCTAGATAGTCCAAGTGTCCGCTAGATAACCTACATAGTCCAAGTGACCACTAGGTTACCTACATAGTCCAAGTGCCCGTTCGTTAACCTACATAGTCCAAGTGCCAGCTAGGTAACGTAGATAGCCCAAGTGCCCGCTAGGGAAGGTACATAGTCCAAGTGCCCGTAGGTAACCTAGATAGTCCAAGTGCCCGCTAGTTAACCTACATAGTCCAAGTACCTGCTAGGTAAACTACATAATCCAAGTGCCCGTTCGTTAACCTACATAGTCCAAGTGCCCGCTAGGTAACGTAGAAAGCCCAAGTGCCCGCTAGGGAACGTACATACTCCAAGTGCCCACTAGGTAACCTAGACAGTCCAATTGCCCGCTGGTTAACCTAGACAGTCCAAGTACCCGATAGGGAACCTACATAGTCCAATTGCCCGCTAGGGAACCTACATACTCCAAGTGCTCGCTAGGCAACCTACATAGACCAAGTGCCCGTTAGTTAACCTAGATAGTCAAAATGTCTGCTAGGTAACCTAAATAGTCCAAGTGCCCGCTAGGGAACCTACATAGTCCAAGTGCCCGCTAGGTAACCTAGATAGTCCAATTGCCCGTTAGCTAACCTAGATAGTCGAAATGTCCGCTAGTTAACCTACATAGTCCAAGTGCCCGTTCGTTAACCTAGAAAGTCCAAGTGCCCGCTAGGTAACCTAGACATTCCAAGTGCCCGCTAGGTTACCTACATTGTCCAAGTGCACATTCGTTAACCTAGATTGTCCAAGTGCCCGCTGGTAACATACATAGTCCAAATGCCCGCAAGGAAACCTACATAGTCTAAATGTCCGCTAGGCATCCTACATAATCCAAGTGCCCACTCTGGAACATACATAGTCCAAGTGCCCGTTAGCTAACCTAGAAAGTCCAAGGGCCCGCTAGTTGACATACATAATCCAAGTGCCAGCTAGGTAACCTAGATAGTACAAGTGCCCGCTAGGGAACCTAGATAGTCCCAGTGCCGGTTAGCTAACCTAGATAGTCCAAGTGGTGGCTAGGTAACCTACATAGTCCAAGTGCCCGTTCGTTAACCTAGATAATCCAAGTGCCCGTTAGGTAACCTAGACAGTCCAAGTGCCCGCTAGTTGCCCTACATAGTCCAAATGCCCGTTAATTAACCTAGATAGTCAAAGTGCCTGCTAGGTAACCTACATAGTCCAAGTGCCCGCTAGGTAATCTAAATAGTCCAAATGTCCGCTAGGGAAACTACATAGTCCAAGTACCCGCAAGTTAACCTAGAGAGTCCAAGTGCCCCCTAGTAAACCTACATAATCCATGGGCCCGCTAGTTAACCTACATAGTGCAAGGGCCCGCTAGTTAACCTAGATAGTCCAAGTGCCCGCTAGTTAACCTAGATAGTCCAAGTGCCCACTAGTTAACCTAGATAGTCCAAGTGCCCGCTAGTTAACCTACATAGTCCAAGTGCTCGCTAGGTAACCTAGACAGTCCAAGTGACCACTAGGTTACCTACATAGTCCAAGTGCCCATTCGTTAACCTACATAGTCCAAGTGCCCGCTAGGTAACGTAGATAGCCCAAGTGCCCGCTAGGGAACGTACATAGTCCAAGTGCCCGCTAGGTAACCTAGATAGTCTAAGTGCCTGCTAGTAAACCTACATAGTCCAAGTGCCTGCTAGGTAAACTACATAGTCCAAGTGCCCACTAGGTAACCTAGACAGTCCAATTGCCCGATAGTTAACCTAGACAGTCCAAGTACCGCTAGGGAATCTACATAGTCCAAGCGCCCGCTAGGGACCTACATAGTCCAGGTGCTCGCTAGGCAACCTACATAGTCCACGTGCCCGTTAGTTAACCTAGATAGTCAAAGTGCCTGCTAGGTAACCTAGATAGTCCAAGTGCCCGCTAAGTAACCTACATAGTCCAAGTGCCCGTTAGGTAACCTTGATAGTCCAATTGCCCGTTAGCTATCCTAGATAGTCCAAGTGTCCGCTAGTTAACCTACATAGTCCAAGTGCCCGTTCGTTAACTTACATTGTCCAAGTGCCCGCTAGGTAACGTAGATAACCCAAGTGCCCGCTAGGGAATGTACATAGTCCAAGTGCCCACTAGGTAACCTAGACAGTCCAATTGCCCCCTAGTTAACCTAGACAGTCCAAGTACCCAATAGGGAACCTACATAGTCCAAGTGCCCACTAGAGAACCTACATAGTCCAAGTGCTCGCTAGGCAACCTACATAGTCCAAGTGCCCGTTAATTAACCTAGATTGTCCAATTGCCCGTTAGCTAACCTAGATAGTCGAAGTGTCCGCTACTTAACCTACATAGCCCAAGTGCCCGTTCGTTAACCTAGATAGTCCAAGGGCCCGGTAGGTAACCTAGACAGTCCACGTGCCCGCTAGGTTACCTACATAGTCCAAGTGCACGTTCGTTAACCTAGATAGTCCAAGTGCCCGCTGGTAACCTACATAGTCCAAGGGCCCGATAGGTAACCTTGATAGTCCTAGTGCCTTCTAGTTAACCTACGTAGTCCAAGTGCCCGCTAGATAACCTACATAATCCAAGTGCCCACTAGGTAACCTAAATAATCCAAATGCCCGCTAGGGAAACTACATAGTCCAAGTGCCCGTTAGTTAACCTAGATAGTCCAAGTGCCCGCTAGTAAACCTAGATAGTCCAAGGGCCTGCTAGTTAACCTAGATAGTCCAAATGCCCGCTAGTTATCCTAAATCGTCCAAGTGTCCGCTAGGTAACCTAGATAGTCCAAGTGCCTGATAGCTAACCTACATAGCCCAAGTGTCCGTTCGTTAACCTAGATAGTCCAAGTGCCCATTGGGTAACCTACATAGTCCAAGTGCCCGCTAGTTAACCTACATAGTCCAAGTGCCTTCTAGGGAGCCTACATAGTCCACGTGCCCGTTAGGGAACCTACATAGTCCAAGTACCCGCTAGGTAACCTACATAGTCCAAATGCCCGCAAGGAAACCTACATAGTCTAAATGTCCGCTAGGCAACCTACATAATCCAAGTGCCCGCTCTGGAACATACGTAGTCCAAGTGCCCGTTAGCTAACCTAGATAGTCCAAGGGCCCGCTAGTTGACCTACATAGTCCAAGTGCCCGCTAGGGAACCTAGATAGTCCAAGTGGTGGCTAGGTAACCTACATAGTCCAAGTGCCCGTTCGTTAACCTAGATAATCCAAGTGCCCGTTAGGTAACCTAGACAGTCCAAGTGCCCGCTAGTTACCCTACATAGTCCAAGTGCCCGTTAGTTAACCTAGATAGTCAAAGTGCCTGCTAGGTAACCTACATAGTCCAAGTGCCCGCTAGGCAACCTAAATGGTCCAAATGCCCGCTAGGGAAACTACATAGTCCAAGTGCCCGCTAGTTAACCTAGATGTCCCAAGTGCCCCCTAGTAAACCTACATAATCCATGGGCCCGCGAGTTAACCTACATAGTGCAAGGGCCCGCTAGTTAACCTAGATCGTGCAAGTGTCCGCTAGTTAACCTACATAGTCCAAGTGCCAGCTAGGTAACCTAGATAGTCCAATTGCCCGCTAGGGATCCTTCATAATCCAAGTGCCTGCTAGGTAACCTAGATAGTCCAAGTGCCCGCTAGGGAAGGCACATAGTCCAAGTGTCCGCTAGGTAACCTAGAGAGTTCAAGTGCCCGCTAGTTAATCTACATAGTCCAAGTGCCCCGCTAGTTAACCTAGATAGTCCAAGTGCCCGCTACTAAACCTAGATAGTCCAAGGGCCTGCTAGTTAACCTAGATAGTCCAAGTGCCCGCTAGTTAACCTAAATCGTCAAAGTGTCCGCTAGGTAACCTACATAGTCCAAGTGCCTGCTAGGTAACCTAGATAGTCCAAGTGCCTGATACCTAACCTACATAGTCCAAGTGTCCGTTCGTTAACCTAGATAGTCCAAGTGCCCATTGGGTAACCTACATAGTCCATGTGCCCGCCTGGTTACCTGGTTAGTCCAAGTGCCCGCTAGTTAACCTACATAGTCCAAGTGCTTTCTAGGGCGCCTACATAGTCCACGTGACCGCTAGGAAACCTACATAGTCCAAGTGCCCGCTAGGTAACCTACATAGTCCAAATGCCCGCAAGGAATCCTACATAGTCTAAATGTCCGCTAGGCAACCTACATAATCCAAGTGCCCACTCTGGAACATACATAGTCCAAGTGCCCGTTAGCTAACCTAGAAAGTCCAAGGGCCCGCTAGTTGACATACATAATCCAAGTGCCAGCTAGGTAACCTAGATAGTACAAGTGCCCGCTAGGGAACCTAGATAGTCCAAGTGCCTGTTAGCTAACCTAGATAGTCCAAGTGGTGGCTAGGTAACCTACATAGTCCAAGTGCCCGTTCGTTAACCTAGATAATCCAAGTGCCCGTTAGGTAACCTAGACAGTCCAAGTGCCCGCTAGTTGCCCTACATAGTCCAAATGCCCGTTAATTAACCTAGATAGTCAAAGTGCCTGCTAGGTAACCTATATAGTCCAAGTGCCCGCTAGATAACCTACATAGTCCAAGTGCCCGCAAGTTAACCTAGATATTCCAAGTGCCCCCTAGTAAACCTACATAATCCATGGGCCCGCTAGTTAACCTACATAGTGCAAGGGCCCGCTAGTTAACCTAGATAGTCCAAGTGCCCGCTAGTTAACCTAGATAGTCCAAGTGCCCGCTAGTTAACCTAGATAGTCCATGTGCCCGCTAGTTAACCTACATAGTCCAAGTGCCCGCTAGGTAACCTAGACAGTCCAAGTGACCACTAGGTTACCTACATAGTCCAAGTGCCCATTCGTTAACCTACATAGTCCAAGTGCCCGCTAGGTAACGTAGATAGCCCAAGTGCCCGCGAGGGAACGTACATAGTCCAAGTGCCCGCTAGGTAACCTAGATAGTCTAAGTGCCTGCTAGTAAACCTACATAGTCCAAGTGCCTGCTAGGTAAACTACATAGTCCAAGTGCCCACTAGGTAACCTAGACAGTCCAATTGCCCGCTAGTTAACCTAGACAGTCCAAGTACCGCTAGGGACCTACATAGTCCAGGTGCTCGCTAGGCAACCTACATAGTCCACGTGCCCGTTAGTTAACCTAGATAGTCAAAGTGCCTGCTAGGTAACCTAGATAGTCCAAGTGCCCGCTAAGTAACCTACATAGTCCAAGTGCCTGTTAGGTAACCTTGATAGTCCAATTGCCCGTTAGCTATCCTAGATAGTCCAAGTGTCCGCTAGTTAACCTACATAGTCCAAGTGCCCGTTCGTTAACTTACATTGTCCAAGTGCCCGCTAGGTAACGTAGATAACCCAAGTGCCCGCTAGGGAACGTACATAGTCCAAGTGCCCACTAGGTAACCTAGACAGTCCAATTGCCCCCTAGTTAACCTAGACAGTCCAAGTACCCAATAGGGAACCTACATAGTCCAAGTGCCCACTAGGGAACCTACATAGTCCAAGTGCTCGCTAGGCAACCTACATAGTCCAAGTGCCCGTTAATTAACCTAGATTGTCCAATTGCCCGTTAGCTAACCTAGATAGTCGAAGTGTCCGCTACTTAACCTACATAGCCCAAGTGCCCGTTCGTTAACCTAGATAGTCCAAGGGCCCGGTAGGTAACCTAGACAGTCCAAGTGCCCGCTAGGTTACCTACATAGTCCAAGTGCACGTTCGTTAACCTAGATAGTCCAAGTGCCCGCTGGTAACCTACATAGTCCAAGGGCCCGCTAGGTAACCTTGATAGTCCAAGTGCCTTCTAGTTAACCTACGTAGTCCAAGTGCCCGCTAGATAACCTACATAGTCCAAGTGCCCACTAGGTAACCTAAATAATCCAAATGCCCGCTAGGGAAACTACATAGTCCAAGTGCCCGTTAGTTAACCTAGATAGTCCAAGTGCCCGCTAGTAAACCTAGACAGTCCAAGGGCCTGCTAGTTAACCTAGATAGTCCAAGTGCCCGCTAGTTATCCTAAATCGTCCAAGTGTCCGCTAGGTAACCTAGATAGTCCAAGTGCCTGATAGCTAACTTACATATCCCAAGTGTCCGTTCGTTAACCTAGATAGTCCAAGTGCCCATTGGGTAACCTACATAGTCCAAGTGCCCGCTAGTTAACCTACATAGTCCAAGTGCCTTCTAGGGAGCCTACATAGTCCACGTGACCCCTAGGGAACCTACATAGTCCAAGTGCCCGTTAGGGAACCTACATAGTCCAAGTGCCCGATAGGGAACCTACATAGTCCAAATGCCCGCAAGGAAACCTACATAGTCTAAATGTCCGCTAGGCAACCTACATAATCCAAGTGCCCGCTCTGGAACATACGTAGTCCAAGTGCCCATTAGCTAACCTAGATAGTCCAAGGGCCCGCTAGTTGACCTACATAGTCCAAGTGCCCGCTAGGGAACCTAGATAGTCCAAGTGGTGGCTAGGTAACCTACATAGTCCAAGTGCCCGTTCGTTAACCTAGATAATCCAAGTGCCCGTTAGGTAACCTAGACAGTCCAAGTGCCCGCTAGTTACCCTACATCGTCCAATTGCCCGTTAGTTAACCTAGATAGTCAAAGTGCCTGCTAGGTAACCTACATAGTCCAAGTGCCCGCTAGGCAACTTAAATGGTCCAAATGCCCGCTAGGGAAACTACATAGTCCAAGTGCCCGCTAGTTAACCTAGATGTCCCAAGTGCCCCCTAGTAAACCTACATAATCCATGGGCCCGCTAGTTAACCTACATAGTGCAAGGGCCCGCTAGTTAACCTAGATCGTGCAAGTGTCCGCTAGTTAACCTACATAGTCCAAGTGCCAGCTAGGTAACCTAGATAGTCCAATTGCCCTCTAGGGATCCTTCATAATCCAAGTGCCTGCTAGGTAACCTAGATAGTCCAAGTGCCCGCTAGGGAAGGTACATAGTCCACGTGCCCCGCTAGTTAACCTAGATAGTCCAAGTGCCCGCTAGTAAACCTAGATCGTCCAAGGGCCTGCTACTTAACCTAGATAGTCCAAGTGCCCGCTAGTTAACCTAAATCGTCCAAGTGTCCGCTAGGTAACCTACATAGTCCAAGTGCCTGCTAGGTAACCTAGATAGTCCAAGTGCCTGATACCTAACCTACATAGTCCAAGTGTCCGTTCGTTAACCTAGATAGTCCAAGTGCCCATTGGGTAACCTACATAGTCCATGTGCCCGCCTGGTTACCTGGTTAATCCAAGTGCCCGCTAGTTAACCTACATAGTCCAAGTGCCTTCTAGGGAGCCTACATAGTCCACGTGACCGCTAGGGAACCTACATAGTCCAAGTGCCCGCTAGGTAACCTACATAGTCCAAATGCCCGCAAGGAATCCTACATAGTCTAAATGTCCGCTAGGCAACCTACATAATACAAGTGCCCACTCTGGAACATACATAGTCCAAGTGCCCGTTAACTAACCTAGATAGTCCAAGGGCCCGCTAGTTGACCTACATAGTCCAAGAATCAGCTAGGTAACCTAGATAGTACAAGTGCCCGCTAGGGAACCTAGATAGTCCAAGTGCCTGTTAGCTAACCTAGATAGTCCAAGTGGTGGCTAGGTAACCTACATATTCCAAGTGCCCGTTCGTTAACCTACATAGTCCAAGTGCCCGTTCGTTAACCTACATAGTCCAAGTGCCCGCTAGGTAACGTAGAAAGCCCAAGTGCCCGCTAGGGAACGTACATACTCCAAGTGCCCACTAGGTAACCTAGACAGTCCAATTGCCCGCTAGTTAACCTAGACAATTCAAGTACCCGATAGGGAACCTACATAGTCCAATTGCCCGCTAGGGAACCTACATACTCCAAATGCTCGCTAGGCAACCTACATAGTCCAAGTCCCCTTTAGTTAACCTAGATAGTCAAAGTGCCTGCTAGGTAACCTAAATAGTCCATGTACCCGCTAGGGAACCTACAGAGTCCAAGTGCCCGCTAGGTAACCTAGATAGTCCAATTGCCCCTTAGCTAACCTAGATAGTCGAAGTGTCCGCTAGTTAACCTACATAGTCCAAGTGCCCGTTCGTTAACCTAGAAAGTCCAAGTGCCCGCTAGGTAACCTAGACAGTCCAAATGCCCGCTAGGTTACCTACATAGTCCAAGTGCACGTTCGTTAACCTAGATTGTCCAAGTGCCCGCTGGTAACCTACATAGTCCAAATGCCCGCAAGGAAACCTACATAGTCTAAATGTCCGCTAGGAAACCTACATAATCCAAGTGCCCACTCTGGAACATACATAGTCCAAGTGCCCGTTAGCTAACCTAGAAAGTCCAAGGGCCCGCTATTTGACCTACATAGTCCAAGTGCCAGCTAGGTAACCTAGATAGTACAAGTGCCCGCTAGGGAACCTAGATAGTCCAAGTGCCTGTTAGCTAACCTAGATAGTCCAAGTGGTGGCTAGGTAACCTACATAGTCCAAGTGCCCGTTCGTTAACCTAGATAATCCAAGTGCCCGTTAGGTAACCTAGACAGTCCAAGTGCCCGCTAGTTGCCCTACATAGTCCAAGTGACCGTTAGTTAACCTAGATAGTCAAAGTGCCTGCTAGGTAACCTAGATAGTCCAAGTGCCCGCTAGATAACCTACATAGTCCAAGTGCCCGCTAGGTAACCTAAATAGTCCAAATGTCCGCTAGGGAAACTACATAGTCCAAGTGCCCGCTAGTTAACCTAGATAGTCCAAGTGCCCCCTAGTAAACCTACATAATCAATGGGCCCGCTAGTTAACCTACATAGTGCAAGGGCCCGCTAGTTAACCTAGATAGTCCAAGTGCCCGCTAGTTAACCTAGATAGTCCAAGTGCCCGCTAGTTAACCTAGATAGTCCAAGTGCCCGCTAGTTAACCTACATAGTCCAAGTGCTCGCTAGGTAACCTAGACAGTCCAAGTGACCACTAGGTTACCTACATACTCCAAGTGCCCATTCGTTAACCTACATAGTCCAAGTGCCCGCTAGGTAACGTAGATAGCCCAAGTGCCCGCTAGGGAACGTACATAGTCCAAGTGCCCACTAGGTAACCTGGACAGTCCAATTGCCCGCTAGTTAACCTAGACAGTCCAAGTACCGCTAGGGAATCTACATAGTCCATGCGCCCGCTAGGGGACCTACATAGTCCAGGTGCTCGTTAGGTAACCTCCATAGTCCAAGTACCCGTTAGTTAACCTAGATAGTCAAAGTGCCTGCTAGGTAACCTAGATAGTCCAAGTGCCCGCTAGGTAACCTTCATAGTCCAAGTGCCCGTTAAGTAACCTTGATAGTCCAATTGCCCGTTAGCTATCCTAGATAGTCCAAGTGTCCGCTAGTTAACCTACACAGTCCAAGTGCCCGTTCGTTAACTTACATTGTCCAAGTGCCCGCTAGGTAACGTAGAGAGCCCAAGTGCCCGCTAGGGAACGTACATAGTCCAAGTGCCCACTAGGTAACCTAGACAGTCCAATTGCCACCTAGTTAACCTAGACAGTCCAAGTACCCGATAGGGAACCTACATAGTCCAAGTGCCCACTAGGGAACCTACATAGTCCAAGTGCTCGCCAGGCAACCTACATAGTCCAAGTGCCCGTTAGTTAACCTAGATTGTCCAATTGCCCGTTAGCTAACTTAGATAGTCGAAGTGTCCGCTAGTTAACATACATAGTCCAAGTGCCCGTTCGTTAACCTAGGTAGTCCAAGTGCCCGCTAGGTAACCTAGACAGTCCAAGTGCCCGCTAGGTTACCTACATAGTCCAAGTGCACGTTCGTTAACCTAGATAATCCAAGTGCCCGTTAGGTAACCTAGACAGTCCAAGTGCCCGCTAGTTACCCTACATAGTCCAAGTGCCCGTTAGTTAACCTAGATAGTCAAAGAGCCTGCTAGGTAACCTAGATAGTCCAAGTGTCCGCTAGATAACCTACATAGTCCAAGTGACCACTAGGTTACCTACATAGTCCAAGTGCCCGTTCGTTAACCTACATAGTCCAAGTGCCCACTAGGTAACGTAGATAGCCCAAGTGCCCGCTAGGGAAGGTACATATTCCAAGTGCCCGTAGGTAACCTAGATAGTCCAAGTGCCCGCTAGTTAACCTACATTGTCCAAGTACCTGCTAGGTAAACTACATAATCCAAGTGCCCGTTCGTTAACCTACATAGTCCAAGTGCCCGCTAGGTAACGTAGAAAGCCCAAGTGCCCGCTAGGGAACGTACATACTCCAAGTGCCCACTAGGTAACCTAGACAGTCCAATTGCCCGCTAGTTAACCTAGACAGTCCAAGTACCCGATAGGGAACCTACATAGTCCAATTGCCCGCTAGGGAACCTACATACTCCAAGTGCTCGCTAGGCAACCTACATATTCCAAGTGCCCGTTAGTTAACCTAGATAGTCAAAGTGCCTGCTAGGTAACCTAAATAGTCCAAGTGCCCGCTAGGGAACCTACATAGTCCAAGTGCCCGCTAGGTAACCTAGATAGTCCAATTTCCCGTTAGCTAACCTAGATAGTCGAAGTGTCCGCTAGTTAAAATACATAGTCCAAGTGCCCGTTCGTTAACCTAGAAATTCCAAGTGCCCGCTAGGTAACCTAGACAGTCCAAGTGCCCGCTAGGTTACCTACATAGTCCAAGTGCACGTTCGTTAACCTAGATTGTCCAAGTGCCCGCTGGTAACCTACATAGTCCAAATGCCCGCAAGGAAACCTACATAGTCTAAATGTCCGCTAGGCAACCTACATAATCCAAGTGCCCACTCTGGAACATACATAGTCCAAGTGCCCGTTAGCTAACCTAGATAGTCCAAGGGCCCGCTAGTTGACCTACATAGTCCAAGTGCCAGCTAGGTAACCTAGATAGTACAAGTGCCCACTAGGGAACCTAGATAGTCCAAATGCCTGTTAGCTAACCTAGATAGTCCAAGTGGTGGCTAGGTAACCTACATAGTCCAAGTGCCCGTTCGTTAACCTAGATAATCCAAGTGCCCGTTAGGTAACCTAGACAATCCAAGTGCCCGCTAGTTGCCCTACATAGTCCAAATGCCCGTTAGTTAACCTAGATAGTCAAAGTGCCTGCTAGGTAACCTAGATAGTCCAAGTGCCCGCTAGAAAACCTACATAGTCCAAGTGCCCGCTAGGTAACCTAAATAGTCCAAATGTCCGCTAGGGAAACTACATAGTCCAAGTGCCCGCTAGTTAACCTAGATAGTCCAAGTGCCCCCTAGTAAACCTACATAATCCATGGGCCCGCTAGTTAACCTACATAGTGCAAGGGCCCGCTAGTTAACCTAGATAGTCCAAGTGCCCGCTAGTTAAACTAGATAGTCCAAGTGCCCGCTAGTTAACCTAGATAGTCCAAGTGCCCGCTAGTTAACCTACATAGTCCAAGTGCCCGCTAGGTAACCTAGATAGTCCAAGTGACCACTAGGTTACCTACATAGTCCAAATGCCCATTCGTTAACCTACATAGTCCAAGTGACCGCTGGGTAACGTAGATAGCCCAAGTACCCGCTAGGGAACGTACATAGTCCCAGTGCCCGCTAGGTTACCTAGATAGTCTAAGTGCCTGCTAGTAAACCTAGATAGTCCAAGTGCCCGCTAGTTAACCTACATAGTCCAAGTGCCCGTTAGATAACCTAGATAGTCAAAGTGCCTGCTAGGTAACCTACATAGTCCAAATGCCCGCTAGGGAAACTACATAGTCCAGGTGCCCGCTAGTTAACCTAGATGTCCCAAGTGCCCCCTAGTAAACCTACGTAATCCATGGGCCCGCTAGTTAACCTACATAGTGCAAGGGCCCGCTAGTTAACCTAGATCGTGCAAGTGTCCGCTAGTTAACCTACATAGTTCAAGTGCCAGCTAGGTAACCTAGATAGTCCAATTGCCCGCTAGGGATCCTTCATAATCCAAGTGCCTGCTAGGTAACCTAGATAGTCCAAGTGCCCGCTAGGGAAGTTACATAGTCCAAGTGTCCGCTAGGTAACCTAGAGAGTTCAAGTGCCCGCTAGTTAACCTACATAGTCCAAGTGCCCGCTAGTTAACCTAGATAGTCCAAGTGCCCGCTAGTAAACCTAGATAGTCCAAGGGCCTGCAAGTTAACCTAGATAGTCCAAGTGCCCGCTAGTTAACCTAAATCGTCAAAGTGCCCGCTAGGTAACCTTCATAGTCCAAGTGCCCGTTAAGTAACCTTGATGGTCCAATTGCCCGTTAGCTATCCTAGATAGTCCAAGTGTGCGCTAGTTAACCTACACAGTCCAAGTGCCCGTTCGTTAACTTACATTGTCCAAGTGCCCGCTAGGTAACGTAGATAGCCCAAGTGCCCGCTAGGGAACGTACATAGTCCAAGTGCCACTAGGTAACCTAGACAGTCCAATTGCCCCCTAGTTAACCTAGACAGTCCAAGTACCCGATAGGGAACCTACATCGTCCAAGTGCCCACTAGGGAACCTACATAGTCCAAGTGCTCGCTAGGCAACCTACATAGTCCAAGTGCCCGTTAGTTAACCTATATTGTCCAATTGCCCGTTAGCTAACCTAGATAGTCGAAGTGTCCGCTAGTTAACATACATAGTCCAAGTGCCCGTTCGTTAACCTAGATAATCCAAGTGCCCGTTAGGTAACCTCGACAGTCCAAGTGTCCGCTAGATAACCTACATAGTCCAAGTGACCACTAGGTTACCTACATAGTCCAAGTGCCCGTTCGTTAACCTACATAGTCCAAGTGCCCACTAGGTAACGTAGATAGCCCAAGTGCCCGCTAGGGAAGGTACATATTCCAATTGCCCGTAGGTAACCTAGTTAGTCCAAGTGCCCGCTAGTTAACCTACATAGTCCAAGTTCCTGCTAGGTAAACTACATAATCCAAGTGCCCGTTCGTTAACCTACATAGTCCAAGTGCCCGTTCGTTAACCTACATAGTCCAAGTGCCCGCTAGGTAACATAGAAAGCCCAAGTGCCCGCTAGGGAACGTACATACTCCAAGTGCCCACTAGGTAACCTAGACAGTCCAATTGCCCGCTAGTTAACCTAGACAGTCCAAGTACCCGATAGGGAACCTACATAGTCCAATTGCCCGCTAGAGAACCTACATACTCCAAGTGCTCGCTAGGCAACCTACATAGTCCAAATGCCCGTTAGTTAACCTAGATAATCAAAGTGCCTGCTAGGTAACCTAAATAGTCCAAGTGCCCGCTAGGGAACCTACAGAGTCCAAGTGCCCGCTAGGTAACCTAGATAGTCCAATTGCCCGTTAGCTAACCTAGATAGTCGAAGTGTCCGCTAGTTAAAATACATAGTCCAAGTGCCCGTTCGTTAACCTAGATAGTCCAAGTGCCGGCTAGGTTACCTACATAGTCCAAGTGCACTTTCGTTAACCTAGATTGTCCAAGTGCCCGCTGGTAACCTACATAGTCCAAATGCCCGCAAGGAAACCTACATAGTCTAAATGTCCGCTAGGCAACCTACATAATCCAAGTGCCCACTCTGAAACATACATAGTCCAAGTGCCCGTTAGCTAACCTAGATAGTCCACGGGCCCGCTAGTTGACCTACATAGTCCAAGTGCCAGCTAGGTAACCTAGATAGTACAAGTGCCCACTAGGGAACCTAGATAGTCCAAGTGCCTGTTAGCTAACTTAGATAGTCCAAGTGGTGGCTAGGTAACCTACATAGTCCAAGTGCCCGTTCGTTAACCTAGATAATCCAAGTGCCCGTTAGGTAACCTAGACAGTCCAAGTGCCCGCTAGTTGCCCTACATAGTCCAAATGCCCGTTAGTTAACCTAGATAGTCAAAGTGCCTGCTAGGTAACCTAGATAGGCCAAGTGCCCCCTAGATAACCTACATAGTCCAAGTGCCCGATAGCTAACCTAAATAGTCCAAATGTCCGCTAGGGAAACTACATAGTCCAAGTGCCCGCAAGTTAACCTAGATAGTCCAATTGCCCCCTAGTAAACCTACATAATCCATGGGCCCGCTAGTTAACCTACATAGTGCAAGGGCCCGCTAGTTAACCTACATAGTCCAAGTGCCCGCTAGTTAAACTAGATAGTCCAAGTGCCCGCTAGTTAACCTAGATAGTCCAAGTGCCCGCTAGTTAACCTACATAGTCCAAGTGCCCGCTAGGTAACCTAGACAGTGCAAGTGACCACTAGGTTACCTACATAGTCCAAGTGCCCATTCGTTAACCTACATAGTCCAAGTGCCCGCTAGGTAACCTAGATAGTCTAAGTGCCTGCTAGTAAACCTAGATAGTCCAAGTGCCCGCTAGTTAACCTACATAGTCCAAGTGCCCGTTAGTTAACCTAGATAGTCAAAGTGCCCGCTAGGCAACCTAAATAGTCCAAATGCCCGCTAGGGAAACTACATAGTCCAGGTGCCCGCTAGTTAACCTAGATGTCCCAAGTGCCCCCTAGTAAACCTACATAATCCATGGGCCCGCTAGTTAACCTACAAAGTGCAAGGGCCCGCTAGTTAACCTAGATCGTGCAAGTGTCCGCTGGGTAACCTACATAGTCCAAGTGCCTGCTAGGTAACCTAGATAGTCCAAGTTCCTGATACCTAACCTACTTAGTCCAAGTGTCCGTTCGTTAACCTAGATAGTCCAAGTGCCCATTGGGTAACCTACATAGTCCATGTGCTCGCCTGGTAACCTGGTGTAGTCCAAGTGCCCGCTCGTTAACCTACATAGTCCATGTGCCTTCTAGGGAGCCTACATAGTGCACGTGACCGCTAGGGAACCTACATAGTCCAAGTGCCTGCTAGGTAACCTACATAGTCCCGATGCCGCAAGGAAACCTACATAGTCTAAATGTCCGCTAGGCATCCTACATAATACAAGTGCCCACTCTGGAACATACATAGTCCAAGTGCCCGTTAGCTAACCTGGATAGTCCAAGGGCCCGCTAGTTGACCTACATAGTCCAAGTGCCAGCTAGGTAACCTAGATAGTACAAGTGCCCGCTAGGGAACCTAGATAGTCCAAGTGCCTGTTAGGTAACCTAGATAGTCCAAGTGGTGGCTAGGTAACCTACATAGTCCAAGTGCCCGTTCGTTAACCTAGATAATCCAAGTGCCCGTTAGGTAACCAAGACAGTCCAAGTACCCGCTAGTTACCCTACATAGTCCAAGTGCCCGTTAGTTAACCTAGATAGTCAAAGTGCCTGCTAGGTAACCTAGATAGTCCAAGTGTCCGCTAGATAACCTACATAGTCCAAGTGACCATAGGTTACCTACATAGTCCAAGTGCCCGTTCGTTAACCTACATAGTCCAAGTGCCCGCTAGGTAACGTAGATAGCCCAAGTGCCCGCTAGGGAAGGTACATAGTCCAAGTGACCGTAGGTAACCTAGATAGTCCAAGTGCCCGCTAGTTAACCTACATAGTCCATGTACCTGCTAGGTAAACTACATAATCCAAGTGCCCGTTCGTTAACCTACATAGTCCAAGTGCCCGTTCGTTAACCTACATAGTCCAAGTGCCCGCTAGGTAACGTAGAAAGCCCAAGTGCCCGCTAGGGAACGTACATACTCCAAGTGCCCACTAGGTAACCTAGACAGTCCAATTGCCCGCTAGTTAACCTAGACAGTCCAAGTACCCGATAAGGAACCTACATAGTCCAATTCCCGCTAGGGAACCTACATACTCCAAGTGCTCGCTAGGCAACCTACATAGTCCAAGTGCCCGTTAGTTAACCTAGATAGTCAAAGTGCCTGCTAGGTAACCTAAATAGTCCAAGTGCCCGCTAGGGAACCTACATAGTCCAAGTACCCGCTAGGTAACCTAGATAGTCCAATTGCCCGTTAGCTAACCTAGATAGTCGAAGTGTCCGCTAGTTAACCTACATAGTCCAAGTGCCCGTTCGTTAACCTAGAAAGTCCAAGTGCCCGCTAGGTAACCAAGACAGTCCAAGTGCCCGCTAGGTTACCTACATAGTCCAAGTGCACGTTCGTTAACCTAGATTGTCCAAGTGCCCGCTGGTAACCTACAGAGTCCAAATGCCCGCAAGGAAACCTACATAGTCTAAATGTCCGCTAGGCAACCTACATAATCCAAGTGCCCACTCTGGAACATACATAGTCCAAGTGCCCGTTACCTAACGTAGATAGTCCAAGGGCCCGCTAGTTGACCTACATAGTCCAAGTGCCAGCTAGGTAACCTAGATAGTACAAGTGCCCGCTAGGGAACCTAGATAGTCCAAGTGCCTGTTATCTAACCTAGATAGTCCAAGTGGTGGCTAGGTAACCTACATAGTCCAAGTGCCCGTTCGTTAACCTAGATAATCCAAGTGCCCGTTAGGTAACCTAGACAGTCCAAGTGCCCGCTAGTTGCCCTACATAGTCCAAATGCCCGTTAGTTAACCTAGATAGTAAAAGTGCCTGCTAGGTAACCTAGATAGTCCAAGTGACCCCTAGATAACCTACATAGTCCATGTGGCCGCTAGGTAACCTAAATAGTCCAAATGTCCGCTAGGGAAACTACATAGTCCAAGTGCCCGCTAGTTAACCTAGATATTCCAAGTGCCCCCTAGTAAACCTACATAATCCATGGGCCCGCTAGTTAACCTACATAGTGCAAGGGCCCGCTAGTTAACCTAGATAGTCCAAGTGCCCGCTAGTTAACCTAGATAGTCCAAGTGCCCGCTAGTTAACCTACATAGTCCAAGTGCCCGCTAGGTAACCTAGACAGTCCAAGTGACCACTAGGTTACCTACATAGTCCAAGTGCCCATTCGTTAATCTACATAGTCTAAGTGCCCGCTAGGTAACGTAGATAGTCCAAGTGCCCGCTAGGGAACGTACATACTCCAAGTGCCCGCTAGGTAACCTAGATAGTCTAAGTGCCTGCTAGTAAACCTAGATAGTCCAAGTGCCCGCTAGTTAACCTACATAGTCCAATTGCCCGCTAGGTAACCTAGACAGTCCAAGTGACCACTAGGTTACCTACATAGTCCAAGTGCCCATTCGTTAACCTACATAGTCCAAGTGCCCGCTAGGTAACGTAGATAGCCCAAGTGCCCGCTATGTAACGTAGATAGCCCAAGTGCCCGCTAGGGAACGTACATAGTCCAAGTGCCCACTAGTTAACCTACATAGTCCAAGTGCCCGCTAGGTAACCTAGACAGTCCAAGTGACCACTAGGTTACCTACATAGTCCAAGTGCCCATTCGTTAACCTACATAGTCCAAGTGCCCGCTAGGGAACGTAGATAGCCCAAGTGCCCGCTAAGGAACGTACATAGTCCAAGTGCCCGCTAGGTAACCTAGATAGTCTAAGTGCCTGCTAGTAAACCTACATAGTCCAAGTGCCTGCTAGGTAAACTACATAGTCCAAGTGCAAACTAGGTAACCTAGACAGTCCAATTGCCCACTAGTTAACCTAGACAGTCCAAGTACCGCTAGGGTATCTAAATAGTCCAAGCGCCCGCTAGGGAACCTACATAGTCCAGGTGCTCGCTAGGCAACCTACATAGTCCACGTGCCCGTTTTTAACCTAGAGAGTCAAAGTGCCTGCTAGGTAACCTAGATAGTCCAAGTGTCCGCTAGTTAACCTACATAGTCCAAGTGCCCGTTCGTTAACTTACATTGTCCAAGTGCCCGCTAGGTAACGTAGATAACCCACGTGCCCGCTAGGGAACGTACATAATCCAAGTGCCCACTAGGTAACCTAGACAGTCCATTTGCCCCCTAGTTAACCTAGACAGTCCAAGTACCCGATAGGGAACCTACATAGTCCAAGTGCCCACTAGGGAACCTACATAGTCCAAGTGCTCGCTAGGCAACCTACATAGTCCAAGTGCCCGTTAGTTAACCTAGATTGTCCAATTGCCCGTTAGCTAACCTAGATAGTCGAAGTGTCCGCTAGTTAACCTACATAGTCCAAGTGCCCGTTCGTTAACCTAGATAGTCCAAGTGCCCGCTAGGTAACCTAGACAGTCCAAGTGCCCGCTAGTTTACCTACATAGTCCAAGTGCACGTTCGTTAACATAGATAGTCCAAGTGCCCGCTGGTACCCTACATAGTCCAAGGGCCCGTTAGGTAACCTTGATAGTCCAAGTGCCTTCTAGTTAACCTACATAGTCCAAGTGCCCGCTAGATAACCTACATAGTCCAAGTGCCCACTAGGTAACCTAAATAATCCAAATGCCCGCTAGGGAAACTACATAGTCCAAGTGCCCATTAGTTAACCTAGATAGTCCAAGTGCCTGCTAGTAAACCTAGATAGTCCAAGGGCCTGCTAGTTAACCTAGATAGTCCAAGTGCCCGCTAGTTAACCTAAATCGTCCACGTGTCCGCTAGGTAACCTAGATAATCCAAGTGCCTGATAGCTAACCTACATAGTCCAAGTGTCCGTTAGTTAACCTAGATAGTCCAAGTGCCCATTGGGTAACCTACATAGTCCAACTGCCCACCTGGTAACCTGGTTAGTCCAAGTGCCCGCTAGTTAACCTACATAGTCCACGTGACCGCTAGGGAACCTACATAGTCCAAGTGCCCGCTCTGGAACCTACATTATCCAAGTGCCCGCTAGGTAACTTACATAGTCCAAATGCCCGCAAGGAAACCTACATCGTCTAAATGTCCGCTAGGCAACCTACATAATCCAAGTGCCCGCTCTGGAACATACATAGTCCAAGTGCCCGTTAGCTAACCTAGATAGTCCAAGGGCCCGCTAGTTGACCTACATAGTCCAAGTGGTGGCTAGGTAACCTAGATAGTCCAAGTGCCCGCAAGGGAACCTACATAGTCCAAATGCCCGTTAGGTAACCTTGATAGTCCAATTGCCCGTTAGCTATCCTAGATAGTCCAAGTGTCCGCTAGTTAACCTACATAGTCCAAGTGCCCGTTCGTTAACTTACATTGTCCAAGTTCCCGCTAGGTAACGTAGATAGCCCAAGTGCCCGCTAGGGAACGTACATAGTCCATGTGCCCACTAGGTAACCTAGACAGTCCAATTGCCCCCTAGTTAACCTAGACAGTCCAAGTACCCGATAGGGTACCTACATAGTCCAAGTGCCCACTAGCGAACCTACATAGTCCAAGTGCTTGCTAGGCAACCTACATAGTCCAAGTGCCCGTTAGTTAACCTAGATTGTCCAATTGCCCGTTAGCTAACCTAGATAGTCGAAGTGTCCGCTAGTTAACCTACATAGTCCAAGTGCCCGTTCGTTAACCTAGATAGTCCAAGTGCCCGCTAAGTAACCTAGACAGTCCAAGTGCCCGCTAGGTTACCTACATAGTCCAAGTGCACGTTCGTTAACCTAGATAATCCAAGTGCCCGTTAGATAACCTAGACAGTCCAAGTGCCCGCTAGTTATCCTACATAGTCCAAGTGCCCGTTAGTTAACCTAGATAGTCAAAGTTCCTGCTAGGTAACCTAGATAGTCCAAGTGTCCGCTAGATAACCTACATAGTCCAAGTGACCACTAGTTTACCTACATAGTCCAAGTGCCCGTTCGTTAACCTACATAGTCCATGTGCCCGCTAGGTAACGTAGATAGCCCAAGTGCCCGCTAGGGAAGGTACATAGTCCAAGTGCCCGTAGGTAACCTAGATAGTCCAAGTGCCCGCTAGTTAACCTACATAGTCCAAGTTCCTGCTAGGTAAACTACATAATCCAAGTGCCCGTTCGTTAACCTACATAGTCCAAGTACCCGTTCGTTAACCTACATAGTCCAAGTGCTCGCTAGGTAACGTAGAAAGCCCAAATGCCCGCTAGGGAACGTACATACTCCAAGTGCCCACTAGGTAACCTAGTCAGTCCAATTGCCCGCTAGTTAACCTAGACAGTCCAAGTACCCGATAGGGAACCTACATAGTCCAATTGCCCGCTAGGGAACCTACATACTCCAAGTGCTCGCTAGGCAACCTACATAGTCCAAGTGCCCGTTAGTTAACCTAGATAGTCAAAGTGCCTGCTAGGTAACCTAAATAGTCCAAGTGCCCGCTAGGGAACCTACATAGTCCAAGTGCCCGCTAGGTAACCTAGATAGTCCAATTGCCCGTTAGCTAACCTAGATAGTCGAAATGTCCGCTAGTTAACCTATATAGTCCAAGTGCCCGTTCGTTAACCTAGAAAGTCCAAGTGCCCGCTAGGTAACCTAGACAGTCCAAGTGCCCGCTAGGTTACCTACATAGTCCAAGTGCACGTTAGTTAACCTAGATTGTCCAAGTGCCCGTTGGTAACCTACATAGTCCAAATGCCCGCAAGGAAACCTACATAGTCTAAATGTCCGCTAGGCAACCTACATACTCCAAGTGCCGACTCTGGAACATACATAGTCCAAGTGCCCGTTAGCTAACCTAGATAGTCCAAGGGCCCGCTAGTTGACCTACATAGTCCAAGTGCCAGCAGGGTAACCTAGATATTACAAGTGCCCGCTAGGGAACCTAGATAGTCCAAGTGCCTGTTAGCTAACCTAGATAGTCCAAGTGGTGGCTAGGTAACCTACATAGTCGAAGTGCCCGTTCATTAACCTAGATAATCCAAGTGCCCGTTAGGTAACCTAGACAGTCCAAGTGCCCGCTAGTTGCCCTACATAGTCCAAATGCCCGTTAGTTAACCTAGATAGTCAAAGTGCCTGCTAGGTAACCTAGATAGTCCAAGTGCCCGCTAGATAACCTACATAGTCCAAGTGCCCGCTAGGTAAAGTAAATAGTCCAAATGTCCGCTAGGGAAACTACATAGTCCGAGTGCCCGCTAGTTAACCTAGATAGTCCAAGTGCCCCTTAGTAAACCTACATAATCCATGGGCCCGCTAGTTAACCTACATAGTGCAAGGGCCCGCTAGTTAACCTAGATAGTCCAAGTGCCCGCTAGTTAACCTAGATAGTCAAAGTGCCCGCTAGTTAACCTAGATAGTCCAAGTGCCCGCTAGTTAACCTAGATAGTCCAAGTGCCCACTAGTTAACCTACATAGTCCAAGTGCCCGCTAGGTAACCTAGACAGTCCAAGTGACCACTAGGTTACCTACATAGTCCAAGTGCCCATTCTTTAACCTACATAGTCCAAGTGCCCGCTAGGTAACGTAGATAGCCCAAGTGCCCGCTAGGGAACGTACATATTCCAAGTGCCCGCTAGGTAACCTAGATAGTCTAAGTGCCTGCTAGTAAACCTACATAGTCCAAGTGCCTGCTAGGTAAACTACATAGTCCAAGTGCGCACTAGGTAACCTAGACAGTCCAATTGCCCGCTAGTTAACCTAGACAGTCCAAGTACCGGTAGGGAATCTACATAGTCCAAGCGCCCGCTAGGGAACCTACATAGTCCAGGTGCTCGCTAGGCAACCTACATAGTCCAAGTGCCCGTTAGTTAACCTAGATAGTCAAAGTGCCTGCTAGGTAACTTAGATAGTCCAAGTGCCTGCTAGGTAACCTACATAGTCCACGTGCCCGTTAGGTAACCTTGATAGTCCAATTGCCCGTTAGCTATCCTAGATAGTCCAAGTGTCCGCTAGTTAACCTACATAGTCCAAGTGCCCGTTCGTTAACTTACATTGTCCAAATGCCCGCTAGGTAACGTAGATAACCCAAGTGCCCGCTAGGGAACGTACATAGTCCAAGTGCCCACTAGGTAACCTAGACAGTCCAATTGCCCCCAAGTTAACCTAGACAGTCCAAGTACCCGATAGGGAACCTACATAGTCCATGTGCCCACTAGGGAACCTACATAGTCCAAGTGCTCGCTAGGCAACCTACATAGTCCAAGTGCCCGTTGGTTAACCTAGATTGTCCAATTGCCCGTTAGCTAACCTAGATAGTCGAAGTGTCCGCTAGTTAACCTACATAGTCCAAGTGCCCGTTCGTTAACCTAGATAGTCCAAGTGCCCGCTAGGTAACCTAGACAGTCCAAGTGCCCGCTAGGTTACCTACATAGTCCAAGTGCACGTTCGTTAACCTAGATAGTCCAAGTGCCCGCTGGTAACCTACATAGTCCAAGGGCCCGCTAGGTAACCTTGATAGTCCAAGTGCCTTCTAGTTAACCTACGTAGTCCAAGTGCCCGCTAGATAACCTACCTAGTCCAAGTGCCCACTAGGTAACCTAAATAATCCAAATGCCCGCTAGGGAAACTACATAGTCCAAGTGCCCGTTAGTTAACCTAGATAGTCCAAGTGCCCGCTAGTAAACCTAGATAGTCCAAGGGCCTGCTAGTTAACCTAGATAGTCCAAGTGCCCGCTAGTTAACCTAAATCATCCACGTGTGCGCTAGGTAACCTAGATAGTCCAAGTGCCTGATAGCTAACCTACATGGTCGAAGTGTCCGTTCGTTAACCTAGATAGTCCAAGTGCCCATTGGGTAACCTACATAGTCCAAGTGCCCGCTAGTTAACCTACATAGTCCAAGTGCCTTCTAGGGAGCCTACATAGTCCACGTGACCGCTAGGGAACCTACATAGTCCAAGTGCCCGCTAGGTAACCTACATAGTCCAAATGCCCGCAAGGACACCTACATAGTCTAAATGTCCGCTAGGCAACCTACATAATCCAAGTGCCCGCTCTGGAACATACATAGTTCAAGTGCCCGTTAGCTAACCTAGATAGTCCAAGGGCCTGCTAGTTGACCTACATAGTCCAAGTGCCAGCTAGGTAACCTAGATAGTACAAGTGCCCGCTAGGGAACCTAGATAATCCAAGTGGTGGCTAGGTAACCTACATAGTCCAAGTGCCCGTTGGTTAACCTAGATAATCCAAGTGCCCGTTAGGTAATCTCGATATTCCAAATGCCCGCTAGTTACCCTACATAGTCCCAGTGCCCGTTAGTTAACCTAGATAGTTAAAGTGCCTGCTAGGTAACCTACATAGTCCAAGTGCCCGCTAGGCAACCTAAATAGTCCAAATGCCCGCTAGGGAAACTACATAGTCCAAGTGCCCGCTAGTTAACCTAGATGTTCCAAATGCCCCCTAGTAAACCTACATAATCCATGGGCCCGCTAGTTAACCTAAATAGTGCTAGGGCCCGCTAGTTAACCTAGATCGTGCAAGTGTCCGCTAGTTAACCTACATAGTCCAAGTGCCAGCTAGGTAACCTAGATAGTCCAATTGCCCGCTAGGGATCCTTCATAATCCAAGTGTCTGCTAGGTAACCTAGATAGTCCAAGTGCCCTCTAGGGAAGGTACATAGTCCAAGTGTCCGCTAGGTAACCTAGAGAGTTCAAGTGCCCGCTAGTTAACCTACATAGTCCAAGTGCCCGCTAGTTAACCTAGATAGTCCAAGTGCCCGCTAGTAAAGCTAGATAGTCCAAGGGCCTGCTAGTTAACCTAGATAGTCCATGTTCCCGCTAGTTAACCTAAATCGTCCAAGTGTCCGCTAGGTAACCTACATAGTCCAAGTGCCTGCTAGGTAACCTAGATAGTTCAAGTGCCTGATACTTAACCTACATAGTCCAAGTGTCCGTTCGTTAACCTAGATAGTCCAAGTGCCCATTGAGTATCCTACATAGTCCATGTGCCCACCTGGTAACCTGGTTAGTCCAAGTGCCCGCTAGTTAACCTACATAGTCCAAGTGCCTTCTAGGGAGCCTACATAGTCCACGTGACTGCTAGGGAACCTACATAGTCCAAGTGCCCGCAAGGAAACCTACATAGTCTAAATGTCCGCTAGGCAACCTACATAATCCAAGTGCCCACTCTGGAACATACATAGTCCAAGTGCCCATTAGCTAACCTAGATAGTCAAAGGGCCCGCTAGTTGACCTACATAGTCCAAGTGCCAGCTAGGTAACCTAGATAGTACAAGTGCCCGCTAGGGAACCTAGATAGTCCAAGTGCATGTTAGCTAACCTAGATAGTCCAAGTGGTGGCTAGGTAACCTACATAGTCCAAGTGCCCGTTCTTTAACCTAGATAATCCAAGTGCCCGTTAGGTAACCTAGACAGTCCAAGTGCCCGCTAGTTGCCCTACATAGTCCAAGTGCCCGTTAGTTAACCTAGATAGTCAAAGTGCCTGCTAGGTAACCTAGATAGTCCAAGTGCCCGCTAGATAAGCTACATAGTCCAAGTGCCCGCTACGCAACCTAAATAGTCCAAATGTCCGCTAGGGAAACTACATAGTCCAAGTGCCCGCTAGTTAACCTACATAGTCCAAGTGCCCCCTAGTAAACCTACATAATCCATGGGCCCGCAAGTTAACCTGCATAGTGCAAGGGCCCGCTAGTTAACCTAGATAGTCCAAGTGCCCGCTAGTTAACCTAGATAGTCCAAGTGCCCGCTAGTTAACCTAGATAGTCCAAGTGCCCGCTAGTTAACCTACATAGTCCAAGTGCCCGCTAGGTAACCTAGACAGTCCAAGTGACCACTAGGTTACCTACATAGTCCAAGTGCCCATTCGTTAACCTACATAGTCCAAGTGCCCGCTAGGTAACGTAGATAGCCCAAGTGCCCGCTAGGGAACGTACATAGTCCAAGTGCCCGCTAGGTAACCTGGATAGTCTAAGTGCCTGCTAGTAAACCTACATAGTCCAAGTGCCTGCTAGGTAAACTACATAGTCCAAGTGCCCACTAGGTAACCTAGACAGTCCAATTGCCCACTAGTTAACCTAGACAGTCCAAGTACCGCTAGGGAATCTACATAGTCCAAGCGCCCGCTAGGGAAACTACATAGTCCAGGTGCTCGCTAGGCAACCTACATAGTCCAAGTGCCTGTTAGTTAACCTAGATAGTCAAACTGCCTGCTAGGTAACCTAGATAGTCCAAGTGCCCGCTAGGTAACCTTCATAGTCCAAGTGCCCGTTAGGTAACCTTGATAGTCCAATTGCCCGTTAGCTATCCTAGATAGTCCAAGTGTCCGCTAGTTAAGCTACATAGTCCAAGTGCCCGTTCGTTAACTTACATTGTCCAAGTGCCCGCTAGGTAACGTAGATATCCCAAGTGCCCGCTAGGGAACGTACATATCCAAGTGCCCACTAGGTAACCTAGATAGTCCAAGTACCCGATAGGGAACCTACATAGTCCAAGTGCTCGCTAGGCAACCTACATAGTCCAAGTGCCCGTTAGTTAACCTAGATTGTCCAATTGCCCGTTAGCTAACCTAGATAGTCGAAATGTCCGCTAGTTAACCTACATAGTCCAAGTGCCCGTTCGTTAACCTAGATAGTCCAAGTGCCCGCTAGGTAACCTAGACAGTCCAAGTGCCCGCTAGTTACCCTACATAGTCCAAGTGCCCGTTAGTTAACCTAGATAGTCAAAGTGCCTGCTAGGTAACCTAGATAGTCCAAGTGTCCGCTAGATAACCTACATAGTCCAAGTGACCACTAGGTTACCTACATAGTCCAAGTGCCCGTTCGTTAACCTACATAGTCCAAGTGCCCGCTAGGTAACGTAGATAGCCCAGGTGCCCGCTAGGGAACGTACATAGTCCAAGTGCCCGCTAGGTAACCTGGATAGTCTAAGTGCCTGCTAGTAAACCTACATAGTCCAAGTGCCTGCTAGGTAAACTACATAGTCCATGTGCACACTAGGTAACCTAGACAGTCCAATTGCCCCCAAGTTAACCTAGACAGTCCAAGTACCCGATAGGGAACCTACATAGTCCAAGTGCCCTCTAGGGAACCTACATAGTCCAAGTGCTCGCTAGGCAACCTACATAGTCCAAGTGCCCGTTAGTTAACCTAGATTGTCCAATTGCCCGTTAGCTAACCTAGATAGTCGAAATGTCCGCTAGTTAACCTACATAGTCCAAGTGCCCTTTCGTTAACCTAGATAGTCCAAGTGCCCGCTAGGTAACCTAGACAGTCCAAGTGCCCGCTAGTTACCCTACATAGTCCAAGTGCCCGTTAGTTAACCTAGATAGTCAAAGTGCCTGCTAGGTAACCTAGATAGTCCAAGTGTCCGCTAGATAACCTACATAGTCCAAGTGACCACTAGGTTACCTACATAGTCCAAGTGCCCGTTCGTTAACCTACATAGTCCAAGTGCCCGCTAGGTAACGTAGATAGCCCAGGTGCCCGCTAGGGAACGTACATAGTCCAAGTGCCCGCTAGGTAACCTGGATAGTCTAAGTGCCTGCTAGTAAACCTACATAGTCCAAGTGCCTGCTAGGTAAACTACATAGTCCATGTGCCCACAAGGTAACCTGGACAGTCCAATTGCCCCCAAGTTAACCTAGACAGTCCAAGTACCCGATAGGGAACCTACATAGTCCAAGTGCCCTCTAGGGAACCTACATAGTCCAAGTGCTCGCTAGGCAACCTACATAGTCCAAGTGCCCGTTAGTTAACCTAGATTGTCCAATTGCCCGTTAGCTAACCTAGATAGTCGAAGTGTCCGCTAGTTAACCTACATAGTCCAAGTGCCCGTTCGTTAACCTAGATAGTCCAAGTGCCCGCTAGGTAACCCAGACAGTCCAAGTGCCCGCTAGGTTACCTACATAATCCAAGTGCATGTTCGTTAACCTAGATAATCCAAGTGCCCGTTAGGTAACCTAGACAGTCCAAGTGCCCGCTAGTTACCCTACATAGTCCAAGTGCCCGTTAGTTAACATAGATAGTCAAAGTGCCTGCTAGGTAACCTAGATAGTCAAAGTGTCCGCTAGATAACCTACATAGTCCAAGTGACCACTAGGTTACCTACATAGTCCAAGTGCCCGTTCGTTAACCTACATAGTCCAAGTGCCCGCTAGGTAACGTAGATAGCCCAAGTGCCCGCTAGGAAAGGTACATATTCCAAGTGCCCGTAGGTAACCTAGATAGTCCAAGTGCCCGCTAGTTAACCTACATAGTCCAAGTACCTGCTAGGTAAACTACATAATCCAAGTGCCTGTTCGTTAACCTACATAGTCCAAGTGCCCGTTCGTTAACCTATATAGTCCAAGTGCCCGCTAGGTAACGTAGAAAGCCCAAGTGCCCGCTAGGGAACGTACATACTCCATGTGCCCACTAGGTAACCTAGACAGTCCAATTGCCCGCTAGTTAACCTAGACAGTCCAAGTACCCGATAGGGAACCTACATAGTCCAAGTGCTCGCTAGGCAACCTACATAGTCCAAGTGCCCGTTAGTTAACCTAGATTGTCCAATTGCCTGTTAGCTAACCTAGATAGTCGAAGTGTCCGCTAGTTAACCTACATAGTCCAAGTGCCCGTTCGTTAACCTAGATAGTCCAAGTGCCCGCTAGGTAACCTAGACAGTCCAAGTGCCCGCTAGGTTACCTACATAGTCCAAGTGCACGTTCGTTAACCTACATAATCCAAGGGCCCGTTAGGTAACCTAGACAGTCCAAGTGCCCGCTAGTTACCCTACATAGTCCAAGTGCCCGTTAGTTAACCTAGATAGTCAAAGTGCCTGCTAGGTAACCTAGATAGTCCAAGTGTCCGCTGTATAACCTACATAGTCCAAGTGACCACTAGGTTACCTACATAGTCCAAGTGCCCGTTAGTTAACCTACATAGTCCAAGTGCCCGCTAGGTAACGTAGATAGCCCAAGTGCCCGCTAGGGAAGGTACATATTCCAAGTGCCCGTAGGTAACCTAGATAGTCCAAGTGCCCGCTAGTTAACCTACATAGTCCAAGTACCTGCTAGGTAAACTACATAATCCAAGTGCCTGTTCGTTAACCTACATAGTCCAAGTGCCCGTTCATTAACCTACATAGTCCAAGTGCCCGCTAGGTAACGTAGAAAGCCCAAGTGCCCGCTAGGGAACGTACATACTCCAAGTGCCCACTAGGTAACCTAGACAGTCCTATTGCCCGCTAGTTAACCTAGACAGTCCAAGTACCAGATACGGAACCTACATAGTCCAAGTGCCCTCTAGGGAACCTACATAGTCCAAGTGCTCGCTAGGCAACCTACATAGTCCAAGTGCCCGTTAGTTAACCTAGATTGTCCAATTGCCCGTTAGCTAACCTAGATAGTCGAAGTGTCCGCTAGTTAACCTACATAGTCCAAGTGCCCGTTCGTTAACCTAGATAGTCCAAGTGCCAGCTAGGTAACCTGGACAGTCCCAGTGCCCGCTAGGTTACCTACATAGTCCAAGTGCACGTTCGTTAACCTAGATAATCCAAGTGCCCGCTAGGTAACGTAGATATCCCAAGTGCCCGTTAGGGAAATACATATCCAAGTGCCCACTAGGTAACCTAGATAGTCCAATTGCCCCCTAGTTAACCTAGACAGTCCAAGTACCCGATAGGGAACCTACATAGTCCAAGTGCTCGCTAGGCAACCTACATAGTCCAAGTGCCCGTTCGTTAACCTAGATAGTCCAAGTGCCCGCTAGGTAACCTAGACAGTCCAAGTGCCCGCTAGTTACCCTACATAGTCCAAGTGCCCGTTAGTTAACCTAGATAGTCAAAGTGCCTGCTAGGTAACCTAGATAGTCCAAGTGTCCGCTAGATAACCTACATAGTCCAAGTGACCACTAGGTTACCTACATAGTCCAAGTGCCCGTTCGTTAACCTACATAGTCCAAGTGCCCGCTAGGTAACGTAGATAGCCCAGGTGCCCGCTAGGGAACGTACATAGTCCAAGTGCCCGCTAGGTAACCTGGATAGTCTAAGTGCCTGCTAGTAAACCTACATAGTCCAAGTGCCTGCTAGGTAAACTACATAGTCCATGTGCCCACTAGGTAACCTAGACAGTCCAATTGCCCCCAAGTTAACCTAGACAGTCCAAGTACCCGATAGGGAACCTACATAGTCCAAGTGCCCTCTAGGGAACCTACATAGTCCAAGTGCTCGCTAGGCAACCTACATAGTCCAAGTGCCCGTTAGTTAACCTCGATTGTCCAATTGCCCGTTAGCTAACCTAGATAGTCGAAGTGTCCGCTAGTTAACCTACATAGTCCAAGTGCCCGTTCGTTAACCTGGATAGTCCAAGTGCCCGCTAGGTAACCCAGACAGTCCAAGTGCCCGCTAGGTTACCTACATAATCCAAGTGCATGTTCGTTAACCTAGATAATCCAAGTGCCCGTTAGGTAACCTAGACAGTCCAAGTGCCCGCTAGTTACCCTACATAGTCCAAGTGCCCGTTAGTTAACCTAGATAGTCAAAGTGCCTGCTAGGTAACCTAGATAGTCAAAGTGTCCGCTAGATAACCTACATAGTCCAAGTGACCACTAGGTTACCTACATAGTCCAAGTGCACGTTCGTTAACCTACATAGTCCAAGTGCCCGCTAGGTAACGTAGATAGCCCAAGTGCCCGCTAGGGAAGGTACATATTCCAAGTGCCCGTAGGTAACCTAGATAGTCCAAGTGCCCGCTAGTTAACCTACATAGTCCAAGTACCTGCTAGGTAAACTACATAATCCAAGTGCCTGTTCGTTAACCTACATAGTCCAAGTGCCCGTTCGTTAACCTACATAGTCCAAGTGCCCGCTAGGTAACGTAGAAAGCCCAAGTGCCCGCTAGGGAACGTACATACTCCATGTGCCCACTAGGTAACCTAGACAGTCCAATTGCCCGCTAGTTAACCTAGACAGTCCAAGTACCCGATAGGGAACCTACATAGTCCAAGTGCTCGCTAGGCAACCTACATAGTCCAAGTGCCCGTTAGTTAACCTAGATTGTCCAATTGCCTGTTAGCTAACCTAGATAGTCGAAGTGTCCGCTAGTTAACCTACATAGTCCAAGTGCCCGTTCGTTAACCTAGATAGTCCAAGTGCCCGCTAGGTAACCTAGACAGTCCAAGTGCCCGCTAGGTTACCTACATAATCCAAGTGCACGTTCGTTAACCTACATAATCCAAGTGCCCGTTAGGTAACCTAGACAGTCCAAGTGCCCGCTAGTTACCATACAGAGTCCAAGTGCCCGTTAGTTAACCTAGATAGTCAAAGTGCCTGCTAGGTAACCTAGATGGTCCAAGTGTCCGCTGTATAACCTACATAGTCCAAGTGACCACTAGGTTACCTACATAGTCCAAGTGCCCGTTCGTTAACCTACATGGTCCAAGTGCCCGCTAGGTAACGTAGATAGCCCAAGTGCCCGCTAGGGAAGGTACATATTCCAAGTGCCCGTAGGTAACCTAGATAGTCCAAGTGCCCGCTAGTTAACCTACATAGTCCAAGTACCTGCTAGGTAAACTACATAATCCAAGTGCCTGTTCGTTAACCTACATAGTCCAAGTGCCCGTTCGTTAACCTACATAGTCCATGTGCCCGCTAGGTAACGTAGAAAGCCCAAGTGCCCGCTAGGGAACGTACATACTCCAAGTGCCCACTAGGTAACCTAGACAGTCCAATTGCCCGCTAGTTAACCTAGACAGTCCAAGTACCCGATACGGAACCTACATAGTCCAAGTGCCCTCTAGGGAACCTACATAGTCCAAGTGCTCGCTAGGCAACCTACATAGTCCAAGTGCCCGTTAGTTAACCTAGATTGTCCAATTGCCCGTTAGCTAACCTAGATAGTCGAAGTGTCCGCTAGTTAACCTACATAGTCCAAGTGCCCGTTCGTTAACCTAGATAGTCCAAGTGCCCGCTAGGTAACCTAGACAGTCCCAGTGCCCGCTAGGTTACCTACATAGTCCAAGTGCACGTTCGTTAACCTAGGTAATCCAAGTACCCGTTAGGTAACCTAGACAGTCCAAGTGCCCGCTAGTTACCCTACATAGTCCAAGTGCCCGTTAGTTAACCTAGATAGTCAAAGTGCCTGCTAGGTAACCTAGATAGTCCAAGTGTCCGCTGTATAACCTACATAGTCCAAGTGACCACTAGGTTACCTACATAGTCCAAGTGCCCGTTCGTTAACCTACATAGTCCAAGTGCCCGCTAGGTAACGTAGATAACCCAAGTGCCCGCTAGGGAAGGGACATAGTCCAAGTGCCCGTAGGTAACCTAGATAGTCCAAGTGCCCGCTAGTTAACCTACATAGTCCAAGTACCTGCTAGGTAAACTACATAATCCAAGTGCCTGTTCGTTAACCTGCATAGTCCAAGTGCCCGTTCGTTAACCTACATAGTCCAAGTGCCCGCTAGGTAACGTAGAAAGCCCAAGTGCCCGCTAGGGAACGTACATACTCCAAGTGCCCACTAGGAAACATAGACAGTCCAATTGCCCGCTAGTTAACCTAGACAGTCCAAGTACCCGATTGGGAACCTACATAGTCCAATTGCCCGCTAAGGAACCTACATACAACAAGTGCTCGCTAGGCAACCTACATAGTCCAAGTGCCCGTTAGTTAACCTAGATAGTCAAAGTGCCTGCTAGGTAACCTAAATAGTCCAAGTGCCCGCTAGGGAACCTACATAGTCCATGTGCCCGCTAGGTAACCTAGATAGTCCAATTGCCCGTTAGCTAACCTAGATAGTCGAAGTGTCCGCTAGTTAACCTACATAGTCCAAGTGCCCGTTCGTTAACCTAGAAAGTCCAAGTGCCCGCTAGGTAACCTAGACAGTCCAAGTGCCCGCTAGGTTACCTACATAGTCCAAGTGCACGTTCGTTAACCTAGATTGTCCATGTGCCCGCTGGTAACCTACATAGTCCAACTGCCCGCAAAGAAACCTACATAGTCTAAATGTCCGCTAGGCAACCTACATAATCCAAGTGCCCACTCTGGAACATACATAGTCCAAGTGCCCGTTAGCTAACCTAGATAGTCCAAGGGCCCGCTAGTTGACCTACATAGTCCAAGTGCCAGCTTGGTAACCTAGATAGTACAAGTTCCCGCTAGGGAACCTAGATAGTCCAAGTGCCTGTTAGCTAACCTAGATAGTCCAAGTGGTGGCTAGGAAACCTACATAGTCCAAGTGCCCGTTCGTTAACCTAGATAATCCAAGTGCCCGTTAGGTAACCTAGACAGTCCAAGTGCCCGCTAGTTGCCCTACATAGTCCAAATGCCCGTTAGTTAACCTAGATAGTCAAAGTGCCTGCTAGGCAACCTAGATAGTCCAAGTGCCCGCTAGATAACCTACATAGTCCAAGTGCCCGCTAGGTAACCTAAATAGTCCAAATGTCCGCTAGGGAAACTACATAGTCCAAGTGCCCGCAAGTTAACCTAGAGAGTCCAAGTGCCCCCTAGTAAACCTACATAATCCATGGGCCCGCTAGTTAACCTAAATAGTGCAAGGGCCCTCTAGTTAACCTAGATAATCCAAGTGCCCGCTAGTTAACCTAGATAGTCCAAGTGCCCGCTAGTTAACCTAGATAGTCCAAGTGCCCGCTAGTTAACCTACATAGTCCAAGTGCCCGCTAGGTAACCTAGACAGTCCAAGTGACCACTAGGTTACCTACATAGTCCAAGTGCCCATTCGTTAACCTACATAGCCCAAGTGCCCGCTAGGTAACGTAGATAGCCCAAGTGCCCGCTAGGGAACGTACATAGTCCAAGTGCCCGCTAGGTAACCTAGATAGTCTAAGTGCCTGCTAGTAAACCTACATAGTCCAAGTGTCTGCTAGGTAAACTACATAGTCCAAGTGCCCACTAGGTAACCTAGACAGTCCAATTGCCCGCTAGTTAACTTAGACAGTCCAAGTACCGCTAGGGAATCTACATAGTCCAAGCGCCCACTAGGGAACCTACATAGTCCAGGTGCTCGCTAGGCAACCTACATAGTCCACGTGCCAGTTAGTTAACCTAGATAGTCAAAGTGCCTGCTAGGTAACCTAGATAGTCCAAGTGCCCGCTAGGTAACCTACATAGTCCAAGTGCCCGTTAGGTAACCTTGATAGTCCAATTGCCCGTTAGCTATCCTAGATAGTCCAAGTGTCCGCTAGTTAACCTACATAGTCCAAGTGCCCGTTCGTTAACTTACATTGTCCAAGTGCCCGCTAGGTAACGTAGATACCCCAAGTGCCCGCTAGGGAACGTACATAGTCCAAGTGCCCACTAGGTAACCTAGACAGTCCAATAGCCCCCTAGTTAACCTAGACAGTCCAAGTACCCTATAGGGAACCTACATAGTCCAAGTGCCCACTAGGGAACCTACATAGTCCAAGTGATCGCTAGGCAACCTACATAGTCCAAGAGCCCGTTAGTTAACCTAGATTGTCCAATTGCCCGTTAGCTAACCTAGATAGTCGAAGTGTCCGCTAGTTAACCTACATAGTCCAAGTGCCCGTTCGTTAACCTAGATAGTCCAAGTGCCCGCTAGGTAACCTGGACAGTCCAAGTGCCCGCTAGGTTACCTACATAGTCCAAGTGCACGTTTGTTAACCTAGATAGTCCAAGTGACCGCTGGTAACCTACATAGTCCAAGGGCCCGCTAGGTAACCTTGATAGTCCAAGTGCCTTCTAGTTAACCTACGTAGTCCAAGTGCCCGCTAGATAACCTACATAGTCCAAGTGCCCACTAGGTAACCTCAATAATCCAAATGCCCGCTAGGGAAACTACATAGTCCAAGTGCCCGTTAGTTAACCTAGATAGTCCAAGTGCCCGCTAGTAAACCTAGATAGTCCAAGGGCCTGCTAGTTAACCTAGATAGTCCAAGTGCCCGCTAGTTAACCTAAATCGTCCACGTGTGCGCTAGGTAACCTAGATAGTCCAAGTGCTTGATAGCTAACCTACATAGTCCAAGTGTCCGTTCGTTAACCTAGATAGTCCAAGTGCCCATTGGGTAACCTACATAGTCCAAGTGCCCGCTAGTTAACCTACATAGTCCAAGTGCCTTCTAGGGAGCCTACATAGTCCACGTGACCGCTAGGGAACCTACATACTCAAAGTGCCCGTTAGGGAACCTACATAGTCGAAGTGCCCGCTAGGTAACCTACATAGTCCAAATGCCCGCAAGGAAACCTACATAGTCTAAATGTCCGCTAGGCAACCTACGTAATCCAAGTGCCCGCTCTGGAACATACATAGTCCAAGTGCCCGTTAACTAACCTAGATAGTCCAAGGGCCCGCTAGTTGACCTACATAGTCCAAGTGCCAGCTAGGTAACCTAGATAGTACAAGTGCCCGCTAGGGAACCTAGATAGTCCAAGTGCCTGTTAGGTAACCTAGATAGTCCAAGTGGTGGCTAGGTAACGTACATAGTCCAAGTGCCCGTTCGTTAACCTAGATAATCCAAGTGCCCGTTAGGTAACCTAGACAGTCCAAGTGCCCGCTAGTTACCCTACATAGTCCAAGTGCCCGTTAGTTAACCTAGATAGTCAAAGTGCCTGCTAGGTAACCTACATAGTCCAAGTGCCCGCTAGGCAACCTAAATAGTCCAAATGCCCGCTAGGGAAACTACATAGTCCAAGTGCCCGCTAGTTAACCTAGATGTTCCAAGTGCCCCAGAGTAAACCTACATAATCCATGGGCCCGCTAGTTAACCTACATAGTGCAAGGGCCCGCTAGTTAACCTAGATCGTGCAAGTGTCCGCTAGTTAACCTACATAGTCCAAGTGCCAGCTAGGTAACCTAGATAGTCCAATTGCCCGCTAGGGATCCTTCATAATCCAAGTGCATACTAGGTAACCTAGATAGTCCAAGTGCCCACTAGGGAAGGTAAATAGTCCAAGTGTCCGATAGGTAACCTAGAGAGTTCAAGTGCCCGCTAGTTAACCTACATAGTCCAAGTGCCCGCTAGTTAACCTAGATAGTCCAAGTGCCCGCTAGTAAAGCTAGATAGTCCAATGGCCTGCTAGTTAACCTAGATAGTCCAAGTGCCCGCTAGTTAACCTAAATCATCCAAGTGTCCGCTAGGTAACCTACATAGTCCAAGTGCCTGCTAGGTAACCTAGATAGTTCAAGTGCCTGATACCTAACCTACATAGTCCAAGTGTCCGTTCATTAACCTAGATACTCCAAGTGCCCATTGAGTAACCTACATAGTCCAAGTGCCCGCCTGGTAACCTGGTTAGTCCAAGTGCCCGCTCGTTAACCTACATAGTCCAAGTGCCTTCTAGGGAGCCTACATAGTCCACGTGACCGCTAGGGAACCTACATAGTCCAAGTGCCCTCTAGGTAACCTACATAGTCCAAATGCCCGCAAGGAAACCTACATAGTCTAAATGTCCGCTAGGCAACCTACACAATCCAAGTGCCCACTCTGGAACATACATAGTCCAAGTGCGCGTTAGCTAACCTAGATAGTCCAAGGGCCCGCTAGTTGACCTACATAGTCCAAGTGCCAGCTAGGTAACCTAGATAGTACAAGTGCCCGCTAGGGAACCTAGATAGTCCAAGTGCCTGTTAGGTAACCTAGATAGTCCAAGTGGTGGCTAGGTAACCTACATAGTCCAAGTGCCCGTTCGTTAACCTAGATAATCCAAGTGCCCGTTAGGTAACCTAGACAGTCCAAGTGCCCGCTAGTTACCCTACATAGTCCAAGTGCCCGTTAGTTAACCTAGATAGTCAAAGTGCCTGCTAGATAACCTAGATAGTCCAAGTGCCCGCTAGATAACCTACATAGTCCAAGTGCCCGCTAGGTAACCTAAATAGTCCAAATGTCCGCTAGGGAAACTACATAGTCCAAGTGCCCGCTAGTTATCCTAGATACTCCAAGTGCCCCCTAGTAAACCTACATAATCCATGGGCCCGCTAGTTAACCTACATAGTGCAAGGGCCCGCTAGTTAACCTAGATAGTCCAAGTCCCCGCTAGGTAACCTACATAGTGCAGGTGTCCGCTAGGTAACCTACATAGTCCAAGTGCCCGCTAGTTAACATAGATAGTCCAAGTGCCCGCTAGGGAAGGTACATAGTCCAACTGCCCGCTAGGTAACCTAGAGAGTGCAAATGCCCGATAGTTAACCTACATAGTCCAAGTGCCTGCTAGGTAACCTAGATAGCCAAGGGCCTGCTAGTTAACCTAGATAGTCCAAGTGCCCGCTAGGTAACCTACATTGTGCAAGTGTCCGCTAGTTAACCTACGTAGTCCAAGGAACCCCTAGTTAACCTAGATAGTCCAAGTACCCGCTAGTTAACCTAGATCATCCAATTGTCCGCTAGTTAACCTACATAGTCCAAGTGTCCTTTAGGGAACCTAGATAATCCAAGTGCCCGCTAAGGAACCTACATAGTCCAATTGTCCGCTCTGGGACATACATAGTTCAAGTGCCTGTTAGTTAACCTAGATAATCCAAGTGCCCGCTAGTTAACCTACATAGTCCAAGTGCCCGCTAGGCAACCTACATAATCCAAGTGCCCGCTAGGTAACCTAGATAGTCCTAGTGCACGCTAGTTAACCTACATAGTCCAAGTGTCCGCTAGGTAACCTAGACAGTCCAAGTGACCACTAGGTTACCTACATAGTCCAAGTGCCCGTTCGTTAACCTACATAGTCCAAGTGCCCGCTAGGTAACGTAGATAGCCCAAGTGCCCGCTAAGGAACGTACATAGTCCAAGTGCCCGCTAGGTAACCTAGATAGTCCAAGTGCCCGCTAGTTAACCTACATAGTGCAAGGGCCCGCTAGTTAACCTAGATAGTCCAAGTGCCCGCTAGGTAACCTACATAGTGCAGGTGTCCGCTAGGTAACCTACATAGTCCAAGTGCCCGCTAGTTAACATAGATAGTCCAAGTGCCCGCTAGGGAAGGTACATAGTCCAACTGCCCGCTAGGTAACCTAGAGAGTGCAAATGCCCGATAGTTAACCTACATAGTCCAAGTGCCTGCTAGGTAACCTAGATAGCCAAGGGCCTGCTAGTTAACCTAGATAGTCCAAGTGCCCGCTAGGTAACCTACATTGTGCAAGTGTCCGCTAGTTAACCTACGTAGTCCAAGGAACCCCTAGTTAACCTAGATAGTCCAAATACCCGCTAGTTAACCTAGATCATCCAATTGTCCGCTAGTTAACCTACATAGTCCAAGTGTCCTTTAGGGAACCTAGATAATCCAAGTGCCCGCTAAGGAACCTACATAGTCCAATTGTCCGCTCTGGGACATACATAGTTCAAGTGCCTGTTAGTTAACCTAGATAATCCAAGTGCCCGCTAGTTAACCTACATAGTCCAAGTGCCCGCTAGGCAACCTACATAATCCAAGTGCCCGCTAGGTAACCTAGATAGTCCTAGTGCACGCTAGTTAACCTACATACTCCAAGTGTCCGCTAGGTAACCTAGACAGTCCAAGTGACCACTAGGTTACCTACATAGTCCAAGTGCCCGTTCGTTAACCTACATAGTCCAAGTGCCCGCTAGGTAACGTAGATAGCCCAAGTGCCCGCTAAGGAACGTACATAATCCAAGTGCTCGCTAGGTAACCTAGATAGTCCAAGTGCCCGCTAGTTAACCTACATAGTCCAAGTGCCTGCTAGGTAAACTACATAGTCCAAGTGCCCACTAGGTAACCTAGACAGTCCAATTGCCCGCTAGTTAAACTAGACAGTCCAAGTACCGGCTAGGGAACCTACATAGTTCAAGTGCCCGCTAGTTAACCTACATAGTCCAAGTGCCCGCTAGTTAACCTAGATAGTCCAAGTGCCCGCAAGTAAAGCTAGATAGTCCAAGGGCCTGCTACTTAACCTAGATAGTCCAAGTGCCCGCTAGTTAACCTAAATCGTCCAAGTGTCCGCTAGGTAACCTACATAGTCCAAGTGCCTGCTAGGTAACCTAGATAGTTCAAGTGCCTGATACCTAACCTACATAGTCCAAGTGTCCGTTCGTTAACCTAGATAGTCCAAGTGCCCATTGAGTAACCTACATAGTCCAAGTGCCCGCCTGGTAACCTGGTTAGTCCAAGTGCCCGCTAGTTAACCTACATAGTCCAAGTGCCTTCTAGGGAGCCTACATAGTCCACGTGACCGCTAGGGAACCTACATAGTCCAAGTGCCCGCTAGGTAACCTACATAGTCCAAATGCCCGCAAGGAAACCTACATAGTCTAAATGTCCGCTAGGCAACCTACATAATCCAAGTGCCCACTCTGGAACATACATAGTCCAAGTGCGCGTTAGCTAACCTAGATAGTCCAAGGGCCCGCTAGTTGACCTACATAGTCCAAGTGCCAGCTAGGTAACCTAGATAGTACAAGTGCCCGCTAGGGAACCTAGATAGTCCAAGTGCCTGTTAGGTAACCTAGATAGTCCAAGTGGTGGCTAGGTAACCTACATAGTCCAAGTGCCCGTTCGTTAACCTAGATAATCCAAGTGCCCGTTAGGTAACCTAGACAGTCCAAGTGCCCGCTAGTTACCCTACATAGTCCAAGTGCCCGTTAGTTAACCTAGATTGTCAAAGTGCCTGCTTGGTAACCTAGATAGTCCAAGTGCCCGCTAGATAACCTACATAGTCCAAGTGCCCGCTAGGTAACCTAAATAGTCTAAATGTCCGCTAGGGAAACTACATAGTCCAAGTGCCCGCTAGTTAACCTAGATACTCCAAGTGCCCCCTAGTAAACCTACATAATCCATGGGCCCGCTAGTTAACCTACATAGTGCAAGGACCCGCTAGTTAACCTAGATAGTCCAAGTGCCCGCTAGGTAACCTACATAGTGCAGGTGTCCGCTAGGTAACCTACATAGTCCAAGTGCCCTCTAGTTAACATAGATAGTCCAAGTGCCCGCTAGGGAAGGTACATAGTCCAACTGCCCGCTAGGTAACCTAGAGAGTGCAAATGCCCGATAGTTAACCTACATAGTCCAAGTGCCTGCTAGGTAACCTAGATAGCCAAGGGCC